>NC_086117.1:49142255-49767255 GCF_963921235.1 Mobula hypostoma | reverse complement strand
TGTGGAGAGAATGTTTCCAGTAGTGGGAGAGGCCACATCATTAGGTATATTTAAAGCAGGAGATGATAAACTCTTGAGTAGTAAGGGCATCAAAGGTTACAGAGAGAAGACAGGAGAATGTGGATAAGAGGGAGAATAAATTAGTCACAATTGAACGGCAGAGCAGACTCGATGGGCCAAATGCCTAATTCTGCTCCTGTGCCTTACGGGCTAATGGTTTTATTACTTGAACAGCAATTGCAAGTCAGGTCTAATTTTTCAGTGAAATTGCATTTTACTGGACATTACCTATCTGTTGCTTATGGATGACTGCAGTATTAACATGTACATTTATAAAATCAGTGTAACATTTAGCAGCAGTGAATGTGCCTCATTTAGGTGTAAGTTTAGGTTCAAATTGTAATTTTTGTGTTGTAATATACTGATTGAAGCATTGTTACAACTGAATCTGTTCACTTACATAGCAGTAGATTTGCACATCATGCAGTTCATGTTGGAGACGTCATGTCTTACAAATTCAATTGAGTTTTTTGAGGAGCTGTCAATGATAATTGAGAGTAAGACATCACATGCTGTATACATGAATTTCAGTAAAGCTATGGTCACTTGTGGTAGGCTGATCCAGAAGATTGGTATCTTGGAAACTTGGTAGATATGATTCAAAAGTATCTCGACCTTAGACAGGATAATGGTGAAGGGATGTTATTCTGACTGGAGGTCTGTGACCAGTTGTGTTTTGCAGGGCCAAGTAAGTACTGGGTCTTTTGTTTGATAAATCGATATAACTAGTTTCGATGAAAATGTAGGCACAAGAGTCTACAGATACTCAAACAACAGGAATTCTGCAGATGCTGGAAATTCAAGCAACACGCATAAAAGTTGCTGGTGAACGCAGCAGGCCAGGCTGCACCTCTTCCTAGAGATGCTGCCTGGCCTGCTGTGTTCACCAGCAACTTTTATGTGTGTTGTCTACAGATACTGTAACCTTGTGTTAAGCTGGGTGAAAATGTAGGTGGACTGATTAGTAAGTGTGCAGAGAGTACAGATTGATGGACCTGTACATAGAGAGGAAAGTTGCTAAAGGATTTGGCAGGATATAGACAAATTAGAAATGTAGGCCAAGAAATGGAGCTTAATCTTGACAAGTGTGAGGTGTTGCACGTTGAAAAATCAAAATTAAGATGGAAGCTTACAATAAATTGCAGGACCCTGGGGAGCATTCATGTACAAAGGAATCTTGGAGTGCAAATCCATAGATCTCTGAAATTGCTAACATAAGTAGATAAGGTGGTGAGAAGACTATGGCATATTTTTCTTCATAGGTCATGGTCTTAAGTATATGAAAGTTGGGAGATCATTGTGCAGTTGCATGAAGCTTTAGTTAGGTCATCACCTGAATAGACAGCAAGTGTAAAAGTGTTGCTTGGATATTTTAAGTTAATGCTATGTGATTTGTTGCATCATATCTTTCGGCAGAGTGTGAGCCCTCTGCATCTTGTTTCTCCAGGTAGTATTTTCACTTCTTTTCATTGTTCACATTGTTTATTAGTTAGAGTTCTTTTTGTAAAAACGATTGCTTTTTGATCCTCAAAAACAGAGATATTGGTAGAGGATATGAACCTGTACCAATCCCATGCGTCAATGGAGTGGATGATGAACCTTGTCCAAATGACTATAAATATGTTTCCCAAAATTGTGTAACCTCTCCAATGAACATTGACAGGAACATCACACATCTGCAGGTATGATCAAAGGAAGATGAATCTCTGCAATGTTGATTTAAAATGTTATATTTCTGAGACATGCTAAGTAATAGTGGGATTATATAACCTCATTACAATGTATTAGAATGTCAGCCACTAACTTGTTTATTTACCACCGTGGCAAACAATGGAACGAAATTCGGTAGAAATCTGCATTACCTGCAGTATATAAAAACCCATCTGAGCTTGATTTCTCGACTGGGAAATAAACCAGACTGGCTTAAGTGTGACATCTGTCATAGTGTGAAGTTGACTTAATGTTTTGGGGTACAAAAGATGGACAATACAATTTGCCCTGTGATTCTTACACACAGCTAATATTTAGGAAAAACAAAATAATAAAAAGGAGAATATTAAAAGGCATAAATTAATTGGCGGCTTGTAGCAAAATACATATGGCTAGAGGAACTTACAGGTCAAGCAGCGTCTATATGATAGTCAACATTTCAAATTGCAACCCTGCATCAGGATCTGAAACATTGAGTATTCCTTTTCATCCACAGATACCACTTGACCTACTGTGTACCTGAAATGCTCTAAAAAGCCATCTCACAGGCACTATAGAAATTCCCCCTCCTGTAATCCAGCACCAATCTGATTTTCCCACCCTACCTGCATATTGAAGTCCCCTATGTCTATTTTGACATTGCCCTTTCGGCATGCATTTTCCATCTTTCATTGCAATTTTTAGGCCACATCATTACTACTGCTTGGGGTTCTTTATACAACTCCCATAAACTAGAGGTCATAAAAGAAATCTGATGCTCATACACTCATGCCAAATCTTGCTTATTAATCACTTTGAATTTGACCCACATGGGAACAGATTAAGCAACGCCTAATCTCTCCATGGTTTTGCCCTGCCCCCCTCCCTAACACTACAATTCCTTGCAACCTATAACCCTCACACTCCTCACACGCATTCCAGAACTTTCCAAAGGTGCTACCTGATATGCAAAAATGTAAGGTAGATGACTTTTTTTATAAATCACATTTGGCACTGTTGAAGATCATTATTATATCTGTCTAAATGTGATTGCGTTTCAAACCTGAATTTTCTGAAGTTTAGCTGATTAATGATTTTCAAAGGTTCAAAAGGTACATTTAACGTCAGACAAATGTATACAGTATTCATCCTGAAATGCTTTTTCTTCGCAACCATCTACGAAAACAGAGTGCCCCAAAGAATGAATGGCAGTTAAATGTTAGAACCCCAAAGCCCCCCTCCCAGCTCCCCTCCCTCTTGCGCGTAAGTGGCAGCGAGCAACAGTCCCCCTCCCCCACCAACAAAAATAAAGCGTGCCCGCCACCAGCACTCAAGCGTGAGCAAAGCAATAGCAAAGACATAGACTTGCAGTTACCCCAAAGACTGCATTGTTCACTTGATAATTCGACATGCTGCAGGCTCCCTCTCTCTCTCTCTCCTAATAAGGGAGAAAGAGGTGACTCCATTCCATTTTCCAATGAGTGGGAGAGATAACAAACAACTCGCTGGTTTACAATATTAAAAGTCTGTTATGTCGCTTTTTTCGAGCTCTGTGCCTGGAGGTCGCAAGGATCCCGAGTCCCCAGGCACACAGCAGATGTTCTGACTCCCCCAATGACACACGGATCTCCTGTGGCGACACCGACCCTCGATGCGCTCGTCTCCAGTTACTGAGATCCTAGGCTTCTGAAACCGTGCCGAAATCTTAGGCCGAGACTTTGGCATGCCGAATAGCGGCCGAGAGTGGGTCCCATTCCCGCAAAGAATTGTAGTCAGCGTGTAACTCCATGTCAGGGTCTTCGAAAGATGGAAATAGGACTGCTTTCGAAGATGCAAGCAAAGGAGTGGCCGTTGGGTGCCTTAACTACTTAGCTGTGCAATGATTTCAAGTATCATGTCAGAACAAGGATAAAAATAATCTTATTTTCTATTAATTAATTGTAGGCAAACCTGACTTTAATTGCTAAAGACAATAATTGGGTGAAAGCTAAATCTTTAAATAATATTTCGTGGAATATAAGTAACAATGAATTTTTCACTTCACCTGCATTTGCACATTTTTGACTGGTAGAGAGGTTTTGAGCTGGATTTTATTATCTCAGCTAAAGAATGTTCAGTTCCCATGCATTTGAAGAAAGGTTGATCGGCTATTGTTTGATTTAGATGTTCATCACTTTTTAATTCAAAAGTGGTACTACCTTAGACCAATTTGTTAATAAAATCAACACAAATTTGAATTATCATTTCTTCAAAGATACACTGTAATACAGGTGTCCCCGCTTTTCGAATGTTGGCTTTACGAAACCTCACTGTTACGAAAGACCTACATTAGTACCCTGTTTTTGCTTTCAGAAGGTTTTTTCACTGTTATGAAAAAAATTTTCAGCGCGCGATAAAAGGCAGTGCGCGCCCCGAACAACCACTGGCCCCCAGATTCGAAATGGCATTCTCGCCGGCATTGCTTATACACATGCCTGTGAGCAGTTGTTTGCAAGATGAGTTCTATGGTGTCGGAAAAGCCTGAAAGAGCTCATAAGGGTGTTACACTTAGCGTAAAACTAGACATAATTATGCGTTTCGATCGTGGTGAACGAAGCAAGGAGAAAGTGAGTTTGGCTTGTGGAAGTTGTCAAAGATGATGTTAAAGAGGTTTTGGCATCCCATGACCAAGAACTGATAGATGAAGAACTGATGCAATTGGAAGAGGAAAGGATAACGATCAAAACCGAATGAGTAATGATAAAGTACGACCTTAATTTTGAAAGGGTACGTAGGTTTAGGGGATATTTGCAAGATGGTTTGAGTCCTTACAAAGAACTGTATGATAGAAAAATGAGCGAGACTCAGCAGTCAAGCAAGCCTTCCACATCAGCCACAGCAGGCAATGAACCTCATCCTTCGACATCGAGGCGGGCAGTCATAGGAGAAGATGAGCTACCTGCTCTAATGGAAACAGACGACGAGATGACACCCCAGTGTCCCACCACCCCAACACCCAGGCCGCGGACAGATACTGTACCAATTTGCGGAGAATGCAGCAGTAGCTGGGAGGCACACAGCACATCTTTAAGAAAAAAGCCGAAATAAACATGCTAATTAATTAGGTGTCACCCCACACGTAAATGTCGGCCCAGATCAGAGACGACGCAGTCGGAAATCGGCACTGATCTGGGCCGACAATTACGTGTCGGGCGGCACCTAATTAATTAGCATGTTTATTTCGGCTTTTTTCTTAAAGATGTGCTGTGTGCCTCCCAGCTACTGCTGCACCCCTGCGTGCTTCGCGGCAATGTATCGGTTGGTGGCCCGGAGGGTGGGGGCCACTGCACCACCCAACCTGCGACGACTCAGCCTAACACACCACCATCAGTGTGCTCGGCGCTGTCCCGATTCCGGTAAGTGATACTACACTGTACATACATTATTTCTACTTTATCTCAGCTGTGTATTTTTACGTGTTATTTGGTATGATTTGGCAGCTTCATAGATTAAAGGTTACTGGAGAGCGCTTGCGCCGTGTTTTCGCCAACAGCGCTTGCGTGAGATTTTCTGCCGACGGCGTTTGCGTGAGATTTTCGCTACGGAGAACAGTTCAGCAATGATTGTGCAAAAGTATTTCTACTTTATATAGGCTGTGTATTTATCATATCATTCCTGCTTTTACTATATGTTACTGTTATTTTGGGTTTTATGTGTTATTTGGCATGATTTGGTAGGTTATTTTTCAGTCTGCGAACGCTCACATAATTTTCCCATATAAATAAATGGTAATTGCTTCTTCGCTTTACAACATTTCGGTTTATGAACCGTTTCATAGGAACGCTTTACCTTCAGATGGTGGGGGAAACCTGTACTCCAAGCAGTCTGAAACAAAAACATATATAGGTCCTTCGTTCTCCAGTCCACTGTTTGAACATTATTTTGCTTTTATGCTCTTAATGTCTGTAGAACCACCTCCATTGCAGAGATGAACAATCTTTTTCATACATTTCACATTAATTATTAATTGTTATGGGAAAATTTTATTACCTCTTTTCCTGCATCATGCATAGCTGTGCAGTGGATTTAAAGATTTTTCAAGATAAAATTCTAGTCTTTTATTTTCTTTTGGAAGGCATTTTCACACTGGCATGATAAGTCAGTTCATGGTGGAATAGCTAGTAGCGAGTTCTAGGATTTGTATTCTTAAGCAAAACTTTTGGGTAGCAAGTGCACTAGAAATTGATATTCAAAATATTTTCAGAAGTGGATTATAACAATTACAGAAAATTAAGTGTCATCCTATGGTAGAGGTCACCCAAAGATTCGTGGCTAATAGTAAATTGTTTTATTATTATGTATACTAAGTTACAGTGGGAAAACTTGTTTTGCATACTATTCAAACAGATTGATTCATTACAATGGTGCAGTCAAATAGTACAGGGTCAAATAATAAGAGTGTACACAATGAATGATAGGGCACTGAAGAATGTGATAGAACAGAGGGATCTCGGAATACAGAGCCACCATAATGCCTTGAAAGTAATGTCACAGGAAGATGGAGTTGAAAGAGAGATTTTGGCACATTGGGCTTCATAATTCAAAGTATTGAGCACAGGAGTTGGGATGGTACATTTATTTATTTAGCGATATAGCCTGGAATAGGGCCTTCGAGCCACGCCGCCCAGACACCTCCCGATTTAATCACAATTTACAATGACCAGTACGTCTTTTAACTACGGGAAGAAACCAGACCACACGGAGAAAACCCACACATTCCATAGGGAGGAAGTACAGACTTCTCACAGAGGGCACTGGGATTGTAATCTGATCTCCAACGCCCAAGCTGTAATAGCGTTGCGCTAACCGCTACATTTGAAGTTGTATAAGGTTTTGTTGAGCCATATTTGGAGTGTTGTGTGCATGGTTGAGAGGAGTATGGAGGGCTATGATTCAGGTGTGGGTCAAAGGGAATAAACTGAATGACAGTTTGGCTAGATGGGCTGAAGGGATTGTGTCTGTACTGTACAACCATATGACTAATGAAGTATTAGAGTTATAAAGAATGTATGCTGCAAGTATACAATCTATTTCAAGGTCTTAATGAGGTAGATTGTGAAGTCAAGAGTCCATTTTAACATACTGGGAAATGATTCAATAGAGTTAAATCAGTGGGATAGAAGCTGTCTTGACCCTGGTGGTACATGCTTTAAGGTTTTTGTATTTTCTGCCTGATTAGAGGAGAAAGTAAAGAGAATGCTTGTACTGGCTGTGGTTTTTCATTATTTTGCTGTTTTACCAGAGCAGAAATAAGTATAGAAAGAGTCCATAGCTGGTTTCCATAATGTGCTGAGCTGTATTGACGATTGTCTGCAGTTTTTTGTAGCCATGGGCAAAGCAAATGCCATACCAAATTGTTGATATATCTGGCTAGGTTGCTTTTTATGGTGAATAAATGAAAATTATGTTCAAAGGGGGCATGCAAAATTTCTTTAGATTCCTGAGAAAGGTGAGCTGATGACCTTTCTTGGCCATGGTGTCAACGTGGTTGGATCAGGACGGGTTTTTGGTGATGTTTACTCCTATGTAATGTTTTTGGAAATATAATTGTAAAATAATATTATTTGAAAATGATGGTTATTTGAAGCTGCTGTGACAAATTTCCATCTGTTTATTTTTACTATTGTGTTTACTAGAGTTGTACGCAGGTTTCTGTGTGTAGCACACCTTTAAATTACAGATTGAAGAGTGTATTGAAATAAATTGGTGAAATATGAACATGATGTTGGGGATCTCAGGAGAAACTAAAGTGTATCATCCACTGAGCATTTCTGGTGGAACACAACTTTCACTTGTATGCTGGATCCAGATATCCTTTAGTCTTCTTCCATGAGCTATTTAATTGTTGATCACAATTCCGGATGAGAAACAGTAGGCCTATAGAGCTTTGGACTGATTCATTGATTTGGGGTTGATTAGCTCTGTTTGCTCGCTGCTATTTTTGATGTTTAGCATACACAAAGTTTTTCATTGTAGTTTTAGATGCCACTTCTGGTGTGATATTTTCTGTATTTCTCAGTGAATGACTGTCAGTTGTTTAGTTTGAAAGTAGAATGAGGGATATGTTGGGTTGTGAAGCTAAAAGTTAGTGAAATATATTTCTGCTGCTCTTGGTGATCCACAGAGCCTCCTATCTAGATGGCTAGGTTTGAACTATCATGTCTGTTTGTCTCATTGAGCATTATTGTACTGCCACATAGAGTGGAGGGTGACCTCATCTCCATAAGGACTGTGTGGTAGTCACTCACATCAGTGTTGTCATGGATCTGCAAAGGTAGATTATTGTGGACAAAGTTAATTAGAACTGAGGCTATATTTGAACCAACTGTCCGAGGAAGAAGTGATTGAAATACGTGATGCAATGTAATAGAATTTTCCAGATTAACTTAATTAGTAAATATGTAAAATTTAAAAAAATCAAATGCAAAATCCAATAGCCTAACTAACTTTTTACCAGATGCATGGTACCTTTTAATAGATAATGAAATGTCTATGAGAAAGATTTGAGTTAAAACAGTTAAAATGTTTTCATCTTATCTCATTAAGGAATTCTAATACATAAGGATTTCATTTTTAATGCATTTATTTTCCCTGTTGAAATCTTTCTAACCAGTTGTCTCATTTCAATGTACAGTACTGTTTTTGTGATGATGACTGCTCTTCCAGTGCCTGCATGTGTGGCCAACTAAGTATACGTTGCTGGTATAGCCAGGTAAGCAAGATAACTTCAGCAATGAAAACTGATTTTCTTTTTCCCCAGTCTGTAGAATCCCTCAGAGTAGAGCATGGTTTCTCTAAAAGGTAAATGGAAGACGCAGTGTAATTCTCAATGCTACAAAGGAATTTAATTAAAGTTACCTTTTCACCATGAGGCAGTTGCTTCAGTTGAATAACTTGGAGCATTCAACTTAGTAAACAAACTTCTTAAAGTTAAGCAGTTATCTTACTGGCAGAAACACACACAAAATACTTTTGAAGATGGTATGAGAGGTACAAAATAATACATTCAAGAGTTAGGGAGAGGGAGCATGGTAAGGTTTACTGATTCAGTGGGACCAGCATGCAATAAAAGCAGAGCTAGGTACAACAGGAGTGATCGTTTTGAGAACAGTATAGACGTACAGTTGTGAGAGGGGCAATAGTCAGGTGGATAAACAGACATTTTTGGATATGTGTGAGATTCTAGTGTCGTCTCCCAGATGCCAGGTTCAAGGATGTCTCAGTGGCAGTAAGCATTCTAAAAGGGGAGGGTCAACAGCCAAACATCATGGCCCATATTGGTATTAATGACATGGGCGAGAAGAAATACGGTCCTGCATACAGTATTTGGAGAGTTTGGTTGGATATTTTTAAAATCTAGAAAAACTGCAGATCAAGAGGAATTGGTAATTGGTGCTTTAAAATAAAATGTATTTTTTACTGATCTTTCTAATCACAGTATCCTGGTCCTTATTGAGTGGAATATAAAAGGTGTTTTAAGCAGTTAATGTTCTTCTCAGTTTTACAGAGTTTCTCAATGCAGTGGATCTGACAGTTGTCATGATTTGTATTTTAAGGATGGGCGGCTTCTTCCAGAATTCAATATGCTGGAACCACCACTCATCTTCGAGTGTAATCATGCCTGTGGATGTTGGAGGACATGTAAAAATCGTGTGGTACAGAATGGAATCAGGTAAAGTGGAAGTTCCTGTTAGGACAGTGTAATAACGTGGGCGCCACAATAGCGTAGCACTTTGCGTAACATTTTGCAGCTTGGGCTGTTCCAGAATTTGTAGTTCAGTTCTGGCGCCATTCTGTAAGGTGTCTCTGTACGTCCTTCCCGTGGAATACATGGGTTTTCCCCAGGTGCTCCGGTTTCCTCCACAGTCCAAAGGCCTACCCGATAGGTTACATGGTCATTGTAAATTGTCCCATGATTAAGTTAGAGGTAAATGGGATTGTGAGGTTTACTAGAGTGGTGTGATTGGAGGGACCGAAAGGACCTATTCCTTGCTGTATTGCTAAAATAAAAATACTTAATGCTGTGGACAGCTTTTAAGCAAGTTTGGTAAGGCTATGGGATGCAGAGTACATGTAAAGTTGGGGGTGGGTCACATTTCCATTTGGAAGAGAAAGAACTTCAGTCAAGTAGGCAGAGCAAGCATGGGTGTGATAAATCACATGGGAGGACTGGAAGGCTAAATAGCATCTAGTTTAATGCAAAGTGACTGGTAAGAGAGACTAACTTAGAGCATTGATCAGTACATTGGAATGTGATATTTTTGCAATGACTGAAACATGATGACTCAACATTATGTAATGTAGAAGTTTCAAATGGTGACAGGTTAATGTAAAAGAGGAGGGAGAGTTCAATACTGGTTATCATTGTCTGTCACTTCATTGGTGAGGGAGGATGACCTAAAAGGCTCTTCAGATGAGACAATGTATAGAGCTTAAAACCAGAAAAGATGGTGTAATTTTGTTGGGGGTCTACTATAGACATCAACAAGATATACTGGCAAATCAGAGGGCTAAGAAGAACAGGTTGTAACAGAAGATTTCATCTTCTCCCTTATTAATTGGGATCACCTTTGTGTGAAAGGATTAAACAGGCTGAAATTCCTAATGTGCATCCAGGAGAACTGTTTTTGTCTTGGTACGTAGATAGTCTGACTAGAGGTGGAGTGGTGCTAGACCTAATTCCGGGGAGTGAAGCTTGGCAAGTAGATAAAACCCAGAATATGGGTAATCCTTTGGGCAATACTGACCAGAACTTGGTAAGTTTCAACATGGTTCAGGAAATGGATAGGGTGGCTCATAACTTGGGGTCTACCATGAATTGAGTCTGAATTGGGGAAAGACTTATTGCAGTATCATTAAACAGGACCTTGCAAGCATAGACAGAGAGCAGCTACTTGCAGGTAAAGGGAAGTGGGAGTCTTTCAAAAATGAAATAGAATTCAAGGCCGACGTGTTGCTGTAAGGATGAAGGTGGCAAGTCCAGGGAACCCTGCTTGTCAGGGAATACCAATGGTTTAATAAAGAAAAAGAAGGCATATAGTAGTTGTGGAGCACTGAAAATGGGAAGCTCTTCACAGTGTAATGCACTGCTTAAAAAGGAATGAGTGCAAATAGGGCCATGAAGTACCACGGGCTGGTAACATAGAACATTACAGCACACTACAAGCCCTTCAGTCCAGATATTGTGCCAACCTTTTAACCTATTCCAGGATCAATCTTAACCCTTCCCTTCTGCATATATAGCCTTATATTTTTTTTTCTGTCATCCATGTACCTATCTAAGAGTTTTTTGAATGCCCCTAATATGTCTGCCTCTACCATCTCCTAAGTCCTTTGGCAGTGATTGCAGTTTTTCTCTCTGGTCAATCACTGTCTATCAGACTGTCATGCTTCTTTGTTTCTGACCTTGTATGGTGATCCCTCTGGACATAGTAATGCAGTCAGGAGGTTTTAAACAGGTTATTTTTAAGGTACCATTTCCAATGCCTTCCCAGAGTGGGGTGAGCAGAGTGAATACTAAATAGGGCTGCTCATTCGAGGGTGCAGCTGGCCAAGGGCTCTTTCTGCCTCAGTCCAAGAGTCCAGTGACAGAATCAAATGCCCACTGCCCAATGTGCCAGCTCGTGACTGGGGGCTTTCAGACCTCACAGTCCTGCCCCTCTGCACCACTTGCTGATTTCCATGGGACTTAATCCAGGATGTTATGGTAGACTCCCTTAATGGAGAACATCTATGTGTGACTTTGTTTAAAGTGGAGAGGCTAAAGCACAGATAGCCTTGACAGCTTGGGGTCAGGGTTCAAAGGTATGGAATACAAGATGATTGGGAGCCCTTCACTGCTGCAGCCTTCCTCTGTCTTTGTGATGTGATGTGTCCATCACCTTCTGCCAGCTCCACCATTGAAGTCTTGGTCGGATCACTCTTTGTCTGGAGCCTCCCCCGGGAGCTTACCACCATGGGTGACCCTATCAGGAACCAAACTCCTGACAATATTGCTTTCGAGATCTCAGGAACTCAGAAATCTCTCCATCATGACAATGTGATAATCCTCGGAGAAGTCCATCTGGTAGATGAAGGACAACTGAAGGAGGAGAAGGGTGGTTGTACCTTTTTCTGGGAAGGGAAGGCAGCTGACAAGCCCAGGATCAATGGTGTTGGGTTTGCAACAAAGAACCAGCATACCAGTCAACTCTCTGAGCTTCCCGTGGGGATCAGTGAACGTCCTATGGTGCTTGGTGCTTGCCAACAATCAGATGGCAATTAACTCTGGACCCATGTAGATATGCAAAGGAAGCCTCAGTGTTTGCCTTGATGCAACACTGTCAAGCATACCCAAGGAAGAAAGATAATTCTCTTAGGGGACTTCAGTGTCAGGGTCAATTGGGACTTCTACTGTTGGAAGGGTACCAGAGGAAAGGAAGGGTTCTATTCAAATCCACCATCCTCAATACCTGCAAAAGCATCCTTGGGTACAAGTCCAGAATTGGTTTGATGATAATGACATTGAGATGGAACAAGTTATCTTCAAGAAAGGGAAGGCCTTTTGTGCCTGACAGAATGACATCGGCAGCAAGGCTAAAGGAGAAGCTTACTTCAGAGCCAAGGCAAGTGTGCAGCAGAGGGAGAGGGAGCTAAAGAATTCTTGGTGAACTGCAAAAGCTGATTAAACCAAGGTTCAAAGGATGGGAAGAAGTTGCCAAAGGATCAGAAGGATAACAGCAATCGAAGGAGAGAGCACTTTCAAGAACTTAATAACCACTGTTGAACCAAAGGGTACTAACTAAATTCTTCAGATACTGGTGAAAGAAGACTTGGGGAAACCCCCATGATGCTGTCTGGAGCCTGCAAAGTAAAAAGCTACCGGTTGTGACAGGATCCCCGCGGAGATCCTCAAGGAAGGTGGACCACATTCCCTGTTTCTGAAGGTCTGGGAAAGGGAACAACTGTCTTCAGTTCACTGGGATGCTCTAATAGTAACCATATTCAAGAAAGGAGATGAGGCAGATCGTAGCAGTTCCAGAGGCTTCTCCATCTTGTCAGTAACAGGGAAAGTTCTTGCAGATATCCTTGTCAACTAACTCCTTCTGCTATCTGAAGAAATACTTCCTGAATCGCAATGTGCTTTCTGCCAATCTAGGGGTACTGCAAACATGATCTTCACAGCATGCCAGTTATAGGAAAAATGTGTGAACAAAGGAAGCCTTTGTACTTGGCTTTCATAGATTTGACAAAGACATTTGATACAGGAGACCAAGTTCTCAGGCATATGCTATCAAAACACGGCTGCCTGACGAGTACTTAGGAATATTGAGACTACTGCATACCAGCCGCAGTACTCAGCAATAGTGGTGCTGAATCAGAACTCTTCACTGTCAAGGCAGTCCAACAGGGCTATATAATTGTGCCCCTTTTGCCACCTTTATCACTGCCCTCCTTCACTTCATTGGCCAAGACCTGCCTGAGGGAATCCCAATCACATATAGAATGACAACAGGCTTCTCGACGTCTACAGCTTCAAGGCCAAGAACAAGATCAGCACCACCACTATCATGGAACTTCAGTATGCAGATGACAATGCCATCGCAGCACACTCTGAAGAAGATCTCCAAAGTATCTGTGTCTTTATTGTATTCAAAACAAAACTCAAAGCCCTGATTGCCTTTGCCCAAACATATCGGGCACTGGGTTTTCTTTTGAATATAATGAAGACAGTTTCTATATCAGTCACTGCTCAACCAGCAATGTATCCAGCCCTCCATAAAATTTGACAATATCACCCTTAAAAATGTAGACCGCTTTCCTTACCTTTGTAGCATTCTCTCAAAAGCAGACGTCGACTCAGATCTACCACTGCCTGAGTAGTGCTATGCAGGATTAAGGAAAAAGATCTTTGAAGACCAGTTCTAAAGGTCCAAACAAAACTTCTGGATTATAGAGCGGTCATCTTTCCTACATTACTGTATGGAGCTATAAACATGGAATCCTTACAGTAGGCATCTTAAAGTCCTGGAACAATGCCACCAAAGAATTTTGAGGATCACCTGGAACAACAGACGCATTAGCACCAGCATACTGGAGCAGGCCAACATGATCAGCATTTCCACCACAATAAAGCAACACCAACTCCAGTGGATAGGTCATGTCATCTGGAAGCCAAACTCACATCTCCCCAAACAGCTTAAGTTAAAATTCATTGTCATCTGACTGTATATGTATGCAAGTAAACGAAACAACGTTCCTTCAAACCACGGTGCACCCACAATTCATATATCACATGTAGCAAATAAAACAAAATATTACCACAAATCAGTAAATAAAATATAATTCAAAATGCAAGTAAAGTGAGCAGCATAGGTAACCAGGTACAGTAAACAGCTTGTTGTCCTAGTGGCAAGAACTCAGTGGTGGCAGGGTATTCATGTTCTCATAGCCTGGGGAAAAAAGCTGTTACTCAGCCTGGCTGTAGTAATCTGATTCTCCTGTACCTTTCTTCCTGACGGTAGTGGGTCAAAGAAATTGTGGGATGGGTGGTATAGGTCCTCAACAATGCTTCGAGCCCTTCCTATACAATACTCCCTGTAAATGTCACAAATAAGGGGGAAGGGAGACACTAGTGATTCTCTCTACAGTTTTTACTATCTTCTAGGGTTTTGCAATCTGATCCTTTTTGTGAATAGATCCTTTACTTCCAGTTGAAGGAAGGTCATTGAGCCCCTGTTGGGCAAAGAAAACACTTCAAAGACAACATTAAAATCAGTCTGAAGAAATTCAACATTACATCTGAAAACTAAGAAGACATTGCACTCAATAGATACACCCGAGGTAATCTGTTCAAGAAGTAGCTGTGCTATATGAGAATGATCTCCACTGTGCTGCAGAGAATAAGTGGTAACTGCAGAAGAAGAGTCTGAACAACCAAAAGACCCAACCACTAACCACAGCCACCACTTACTCTTGCCCAGATGCACCAGAATATGAAGATTTCAGATTGGCTTCTGCAGACACCTGAGGACCCACCAAGAGACCACCCCTTAGGAGAGCATCATACTCGACTCGAGTGATCACATTATTAGTGCTATCGTCTGCCTCTACCACCACCCCGGTAGAGTGTTTCACCACTTTTGCAGAAAAAAGAACTTACCTCTGATATCCTCCCTTATACTTTGCTCCAGCCTCCTTAAAATTATGCTGTCCTGGTTATCCTCTTGCTCTTAATACACTTGTAATGCTCAGGTCTGTCGGCTCGTGATTATCTAGGGGAATCCCCGCCCGTCGCCCAACCGCGCCTCATGGTTTGCGTAGTTACTGTGTAATGCCACCTGGTACAAACTCACACATCAAATATCAGACAGCACGCAATGTACGATTTACAGATTACACTTTATAAATCTTACTGGAACTATGTAATTAATAGAAATACAATATAAAAGGAAAAGTAAAAGGTGCCAATCTTATCAGAGTTCAACCACTTCATGCACAACCGTTGGAGCTGAATTAACAGGGTCCTCTTTCCACCAGGCTAATCTCCTCTGACCCCCTTGACTCGCTGCTCAGGACCAACCACAATAGTCAACCAGAGCGTGTCCAGTACGTCCTTCTTCTCCAGGTCTCCTCCTGAAAAGCCCGCCAAACCACACGGTTCCCAGCCATATGAGACAGAATATCACCCACAAAAAGAATAACATGGACACGCTTTGGTTTGTTCCCTCTGTTATCAATAATATAACCCAAACAAGCAGAGAGAGAGAGAGAACTCCTTACATCGCAGTTATTATTACAGAAAAACCATTTTTATTATAACATAACAAGCCTTTTTATGAGCCTTTGCAGTAACATAAAAGAAGAAACCCCTTACACACTTATAAAGTGAAGGAAAAGGAGAGTAACCAGGTAAAGGGACCAAAGGGTTGGTGTGTGTATGTGGCACCAGAAGATATGGAACATTGAGGCATAGGAAAGTACAGTACAGGAACAGGCCTTTTGGCCTATCTCGTCCATGCAGAACCATTTAAATGGCCTAGCCTCATCGACCTGCACCCGGACCATAGCCCTCCATACCCCTGCCATCCATGTACCTATCCAAACTACTCTTAAATGTTGAAATCGAGCCCGCATGCACCAATTGCACTGGCAGCTCATTCCACACTCTCATGACTGTCTGAAGAAATTTTCCCTCGTGTTCCTGTTAAACTTTTCACTTTTCTGCCTTAATCCATGACCTCTAGTGAACTTTGTGATCCACTGGTCATTGACTTCCAGTCAGAAAAACATCATCCCACCATACCCTGCTTCCTATTATCAGAATCAGGTTTAATATCACCTGCATCTGTCATGAGATTTGTTAACTTTGCAGCAACAATACAATGCAATACATGATAATATAGGAAAAAACCTTGGGTACTGGTATGATTGTTGCCCTTTTGGGGCAGGTGGGAACTTTTGACTATAGTTGAACACACCCACTAATTGGTTGGCACAGGTTTTCTACCTTCTCTAAAGCTTCTTTGGAGTTCTTATTTCTGTGCTCATTGAGATAACAGATGAGTATTCCATCATAGCCCTGACATGTGTTTTGTAGATAGAGGAAAGGTCTTCGGTTTGTTGGTGCAGCTAAGCTGCTGCTCGGTGATGATCAACATTATTGATGCAGTGTCATTAAATGTTACTGATGTGTGGGTAGGCATTCTTTTGTTGAAGATCGTTATTGTCTGGTATATTTATGGTGCTATTGTATTGCTCTGTTCTTTTGGTCCATGTTTAGACTAAGGCTGTGATGTTTCTGAAGCTAAGTGATTCTGGCAAGACCCAAACTGAGCATCAGTGACCAGGCTATTGGAAATTAATCATAGCTGGATTATTCTGTCAATGATAGCATCCATTACCACTGATGATTTGAGTATAGTCTATTGGAATCAAAGCTATGGTTTCTAACCTATTGAATAATTTATACTAAACAATATGTATTTTATAGGTTTGAATTCTCCATGTTACTAGCAGTAATTTTGCAGGCTTAACTTCATTTCGTAGAAAATTTCACTTGCAAGCTAATAGCAATTATCCATTCAAGAAAAACTAAACAAACAACTTATGCATGGTATCGGAAGAGTTTCCTCTGAAATATTAACCCCATGATTTGTATTTACATATGAAGATCAGAAGATTTTCTGACATTACTTGTTTTATATATACATATTGAATTATTTTGAAATGCACAACGTTCCATATGGGACAAGTGCTGTAGTCAGTTTTTATGCAAAATAAAAACCTTGCAACTAACTGGGAGGTAAGTGACTAAGTAATCAATGGCAGATAACCTTTGTTAAAAAAGCAAGTATTTTTTCAACAACTTGCTTGGAACCATGGTGTGGTTACAATTTATTTTGTTGTTTATTCTGTCTGCTTAGGGTTCGACTTCAGACGTATCGTACACACAAGATGGGCTGGGGCGTTCGGTCACTGCAGGACATTCCTAAGGGTCATTTTATCTGCGAGTAAGTGTTTCACTGCACAATGGTGATGGAGCAATGTATGGCTGAACTGATTTGCACCATTGCATCAGCCTCTCCTGTCCATCAGATTGGTCTTAAATTGTTACTTACCGTTTCCTGTAGTGCCAACTGCCCACATAATCCACATTATCCACTTCAAATACCCTAAATCCTTTCTGCCAGTTTTGAGTCATAACCTTCGAAATGTTTCCAATCCATGTACCTGTTCAAGTGGATTTAACAAGTTGTTGTTATACCTGCTTCAACTATTTCCTCTGGCAGCTCATTCCACATATGTATTATCACTTCTAGAAAAAAATGCCCTTCAAATTCTTATTATGTCTTTCCCCTCTCACCTTAAACCTATGCACTCTAGTTCTTGATTCCCCAGCTCTGTGAAAATGACTGAGTGCATTCACCCTGTTTATGCCCATCATAATTTTATACTCTACAAGAACATCTGTCTGTCTACTATGCTCTAAGGAAAAAAATCCTACTCTGTCCAGTCCCTCCCTGTAACTCAGAACATCAAGCCCTGGCAATGTCCTGGTAAATATTTTCTGCGGTTTTTCCAGTTTAATAACATTTTTTCTATTGCATGGTTCACAAATGCCTTGACCTCACAACCTATGTTCAATGTCCTGCTAGCATGCCAAAAGCTTTCCTCGATACCTTGATTACACTGTTTGGGAACCATATTCTTGAGCTTCCAGATCACTTTGTTCTGCAACACTCCCTGGGGCCTTGCTGTTTACTGTAAAAAAAAATGCTATATTGATTTGACTTTCCAAAATGCACTACATCACACTTATTATAAAAACACTCTCATTTGCCTTTCCTCAGCCCACTTACTCAACTGATCAAGAACATTCTGTGATATTTGATAAGCTTTGCTTTTTTTTCCCCCCTTTTAGTGTCAACCATGGCTTGTATATTCTTGCTCAAGTTACTGATATAGATGACAAACAACAATGTGCCCAGAACCTGTGAGTGACCCCATTAGTTACAGGCTTCCGGTCCAAAAGAAACAGTCTTCCACTACCACCCTCAGCTTCCAACCATCAAGCCAATTGTGAATCTAATTAGTCAGTTCTCCCTGGATTCCATACAATCTAACTTTCCAGAGCAGCCTACCATGCAGAAATTTACCAAAGGTCTGACTAAAGTCCTTATAGACAGTGTCTTGCACTCATCGGCTTTCTTGGTTACTTCTTCAAGGAACTCAAATCAACTTTGTGAGTGATGCTTCCCATGCACAAAGCCATGTAGCCTACCCTGAATAAATCCCGTCTTTTTAGATAATTGTGTATTTTACCCCTCTGAATCCTCTCTGATAACTTAACAACCATGGAATTTAAACTTACTGGTTCTAGAGTTCCCAGGTTTTTCTTTACAGCCCTTCTTAGATAAAGGCACAATATTTGCTACCCCCCAGTCTACGACGCCTCACTTGAGGCTAACTGTAATGCAAGTATATCAGCTAGGTCTCCTGCAATTTCTTCTGTAGCCTTCCACAGTGTTCTTGAATATACCTGGTCAGGCCTTGGATATTTATTTATCATTTCAAGATTTCCAGTAGCTGCTCTATCATAATGACCTGTTCTGCTGGTGCTGAGTGAACAACAGTGCATTTCAAGTTTTTATCATATTTGTTATGTTTTGTAACTCCAAAACCCAAGAACTTGTATATAAAAAAATAACCAGTAATGAATTATGTAAACAATAAAGAGTACTTTATTAAACAATGTATTTTAAAGTTCAAAGTTAAAAGTAAATTTATTATCAAAGTATGTACACTTTATACAAATGAGATTGGTCTTATAGGCAGCCATGAAACAAAGAAACCCAATAAAACCCATTAAAAACAAAAGAAGATTGTCAAACACCCAGTGTGTAGAGAGAGAAAAAAGCAAATTGTGCAAACAATAAAAACAAGCAAATGGAATTCAGAACTGAAGTTCACAAAACCAGGCATCACAACAGTCGATCCAGAGTCCACTAGTCGCAGGCCACATTTACAATATTACTCAAATATTACTGAACTGTTAAGTACACAACTACTATATAGATGTCCACAGCAGAGTAAATTTTAAATTATCCCATTCAGACCTAAAGATTTAATAGCTATAGAGGATTTCTTTCTTTTGTCGGCTAATGTCTTTCCTGACCAAGGGGTCACTCTGCTTGGCTGTGAAACAATCTCAGGTTCTGGGGCTGAAACTGTTCTGCAACAAACTGGTCCATTGTTACTGACTATGTGTTCTGGAACACCAGTCCTTGAGAAGAGGCTTCTCAACATCAACAGTGTGCAAGGCTGTGGTGGGGATCATTGGGAACACTTCTGGCCACTTTAGTATCCACAGCTACTAAGAAATTTATGCGCATGAATGATCTGGCAAAATCCACATGAATCCTTTGCTGGGGCAATGCAAGCCATTCACAGGGATGGAGAGGTGGTGGGTGCTGCTCTTGGCATCTTCTAGACAATGTCACTCACACTTTTAGCTGATCAAGATCCCCCTGTAGTCTACAAAAACCTATTCATTTATGACCAACACCTTTTAATTTTATGTCATCTGTGGTCTTATTGGTTAATCCTTGTGCATTTGCACAACAAAGGTCCCATCACCGATATCTGTGGCATATCTCTTTATAGCAGTCTCCATTCCGAAACAGAACCTCAACACCACTCTGCTTTCTATTTCTGAGTCAGTTTTGGATCCACCTAACTAGCTCTCACTGGATTCCATAGGATCTAATCTTCCAGACCAGGAAGAAACAATTAGTGTTCTTCAGAGGTGAGTTCTGGACCTGAAGTGGTAACTGGAGACATGGGAGTACAGGTGCTGGAATCTAGAGCAAAAAAACAGACCGCTGGAGGAACTTAGTGGATCAGGCAGCACATACAAAGGGTAATGGGCAGTGAGCATGTCAAGTCAAGACCCTTAATCTGGTTTGAAAGATTGAGGGCCAGTATAAAGAGGTGAGGGGTAGGTCATGAGCAGGCAAATGTTTGGCAGATTCAAAGTTAATAGGCAGATGCAGTAGTGAAGAGTGGAAGTGGTGAGAGGGTGGGAGGTGATAGCTAAGGCAACAAAGGGCTGCAAATGATAGAGTCTGGAAGGACACAACCTAGAGAAGCAGCATATCATGTTTCACCTGGGTCGTCTACATTGAATTGTCCAAATTTAGGTAAGTTGATCTCTCTTCTCTTTTCTCTCTCTTCCCATTCTATCCAGTTCTACTTACATCCGCCCACCCCACCTCCATCAGCCCCCAAACATTCCTTTTCTCTTCTCCAACCTTTCCTTCTGCCCATCAGCCACACATTCCCCCACCAGCTACCCTCCCTTCATTGTTCCCATTTGCCCACTCCACTTCCTTTATTTGATTCCATGCTCCACCTTTTCCCCTTCCATCTGCCAGTCACCCTTTGTCACCTGAAACAACTTACCACTTGCCAGGCCTTGCTCCACCACTCCTCACCTCTTTATACCAACTACCTCCACTCTACTCTTTTAAGTCCAGGTGAAAGGCCTTGATCCAAAATATTGTCTATTTCCCTCCGCAGTGTTTGATCAGCTGAGTTGATCCAGCAGCGGATTTGCATCTGAAGTATTCTCTTTCTCTTTGCACAGATGCTGCTTAACTCGCTGAGCATTTCTAACACCTTTTTAAATTAAATTTGTTGTCTCTTTTACTCAAGCTAAAGTTAATGTGTTTTAAGTGGTACAACGCTTAGAAATTTCTGTTGAAGACAGAAATAGCTGTTTTGCATTTTTATTTGATCCTTCAAATCTTATTCCAAGATCAAAATCACTCTGTCTGTTGTACCAGTGGATTACATAGGAGAGTGATGTATTTTTCTCAGATAATTTGTTTATTATGTGAGATACTGGAGCACTTGTATTGTCAAGGTTATTTGCCTTTTACATTAATATTTTGCTTAAAAGTTGTTAAAGGAATCATTTAATTATCCCTGGAGACAAGAGGACCTGTATAAGTTGATTTTGAGTCTTCTGGTGTGTTTGTCTTTAAATGTTGGCAGCCTTGTTCGTGATTTTATTTCTTATTTGGCAAAAACTGACATATTTGGGTCATTCTTCTAATCAAAGTGTACATTAGCTTGTAACTGCCTTCATTAGCCTTGAGTTTGGATATCCTCCTAGTGAAAAGCATACTTCCCTTGAAATACTCCAGTGGCAATATGCATAGTGTAATGGGCTGGATTAAATCCTGGGCTACTTCACATATGCTGTGGAGCACAAATATTCAGAACTTGCTGACAAATCCTATGCCAGGTCTGACTTTGTGCATGATCTGAGACTCAGTTCATTTCGCTGGGGATTTTAGGATAATGAGTTTGGATCTAAAATGGAAAGGAAAGCCAAATTGGAAGGTAAATTTTATTTTTAAATGGATTGCGTTAGTTCAGTTTTTTATTTGCATTTTAGTTTTCAATTTTTAAAAAAATCTTCTATATTTTTAAAAATATTTTACTTCAACAATTTTAAAATGTGGTTAAATGTCAGAGACTTTAAAGTCATTGAAATCAAGGCAGTGTTCACAACTGACAAAGCTCATTGCTTCCTCTGCTGTCTGCCAGAATGTTTTTTTGGTAGATCCTGGCTCTGTAACATCTGAAGCCTTGGTGTTGTCCAAACTGCACCTAAGGACTCTGGGATGTGGAGGGTCAACAAAACAGGCCTTTCATAACCAACCTATGTAATTGTCAGTAGGAAGTGGGGAATGGGCACGGTAGCCCACAGTTTGGAGGTTGGTTCAGTTAGCTTGAGCACTGGGATTTTCAAAGTCCAGACACAGTCCTGGAATCTTTATTGGATTATTGATGAGTGTTAATGTATACTGTGGATTGTCCTGTAAATGACCTGCTTCTTCCCACAATCACTGTTGCCACATTATCCTCCTGATTACTTCATAGAATACCATACATTGAATTTGAATAGAATTGATAATTATTTTCATGTATTGATAATGGCACATGTTTCTCAATGTGCTCATTGATTCACCTTTTAAAATTTGTGTTGGAAAATAAATAGTTTTTAAGATTCCTAAAAAAGAAATCCAAGATCAAATATTGTGATAGACTATTATTTGTTCCATCAGTCAAGCTGGTTGATGGGTATTCTATTAACATCATACAAGATCAAATAAAACAGTTCAAATGCATTCTTTTTTGTGCAAGGTATGTGGGGGAACTTATAACAGATGCGGAAGCAGATGTACGAGAAGATGACTCCTATCTTTTTGACCTTGATAATAAGGTACTCATTATTCTATTATGTTGTCATTTTGTGTCAGATTAACTATATCTCCTGTGTGTTCATGAATTAGACTAGCCTTTAATCTGGGAACTAGTTTACTTCTTTAAATTCACAAAAGTTTTTGTTGCTGTTCTAACAAAAATCCTATCTGGTAATCAGAAGAGATATAAAATGAAAACTTCTCAACAAAAGATCTGAGTAAATTAATTGGACAGAAAATGTGTTTTTAATATCACCAAATGTACTTATTGACATTTTTAATATTGTATTAAACAGTACTATTGTGCTGCTATGGGACGCTGGGGAGGAGATAGTTGCGCCCCTACACTTCTGCATCTTCATTAACCACAGCTGAAGGCTAGAGGACAGCTAATGTAGTTACTTTATTTCTGAAGGGTGGCAAAGATAAGCCAGCTAGCTGCATATTGGTGAATCTTACATCAGTGGTAGGAGAAAATCTAATGGGAAACACAGGGATAGGCCTCATGGCTTTATGTTGGGAAGTAATGGTTTTTCACTAATTTGGATGAATCTTTTCAGGTGGTAACTAAGAAGATTTAACAGTGCAGTAGATGTTCTCTATATGGTGTTTAGTAATGCATTTACCAAGATTTTGCATGGTTAGGCTGGTCCTTGGTTAAGATGTCTGGGACTTGAGGTGAGTTAGCTAATTGGATTCAAATTTGGCTTGATGATAGGAGGCAGAGGGCAGTGATGGTGAGATGTCTTACTGATCGGAAGTGCGTGACCAGCGGTGTACAGCAGGGTTTATTGGTGGGATATTTGTTTGTGATTATATGTCAATCACTTGGATGTGAATATTTGAAGTATAATTCTCAAGTTCATGGAATAATGGGTAGTGAGGAAGGTTGTCTAAGGATAGAGGAAAATGTAGATCAGATTGGCAGATGGAACTTAATCCCAATAAGAGTGAGATGATATATTTTAAGAGAAGAAATAGGTGTGGGTTCTATACAGTAAATAGAAGGGCAGAAAGAAATGTTGATGAACAGAGAGGCCTAAGTCCATGGTCCCCAGAAGTAGCAAGACAAGACATAATAGTGAACAAAGGTATATAGTATTCTTGTCTTCGTTGGTCAGGATATAGAATACAAAAATTGGACATTATGTTTCAACTTCACAAAACACTGGTCAGATCACATTTAGAGTATTGTGTATAGTTCTTGTTTGCACACTTTAGGAAGGATGCAGTAGTGCTTGAGAGTGTGCAGGGGAGATTCACCAGGATGTTGGTTGGCTTGGAAGGTTCTAGTTTTTGGGGGGGGGGGGAGATTGGATAGGCTGGGTTTGTTTTCCCTGGATGGAGTAAAGAAAGCTGAAGGTGACCTGATCAGGTGATATAAAATTATAAAAGACATAGATGGGGTAGGTAGTCAGAATCCTTCCCCATGATGGAGTTGTCAGAAACAAGAGGATAAGCTTTAAGATGAGAGAAAGGAGTTTATGAGGGGATCTGAGTGGAAGGGTTTTTATACAGACAGTGGTGGGTATCTGGAACTTGTGGCCAGAGGAGGTGGCGGGGTCATACATAATCACTGTGTTTAAGAGAGACATCTAGACAGACACAAGGTATAGAGGATACAGACCTAATGAAAACAAATGGGGTAGTGTAGATGGTTAACAGGTTGGTGCAGATATGGTGGGCCGATCCTTTACAACTCCATGTCTATGAACGTTGATAGATTCACTGGAATATGGAAGGCGAAGCTTTTTCAAAGAACAATTGGTCCTGCTAATTTCGGTGTGCAAAATTAAGGTACAATCAGATTCCAATGGCAACTTTGAAACTAACACTGATCAATTAAAAAAATACATAATTACTTTCCGTAGACAAAGTTCTTTGACCAGCTTGTGAAGAAACCCTCTGGCAAGGGAAAGATAAGATACATTTTAATTACTCACTTCTCATCTTGTTGGTCTGGTGGGCTGCTGTTGGTACAACCAAATGATTTTACTGGAAAATTGTCGTCCAGTACATATTGACTTGGTGCAGGACTTAGTACAGAACTTTGCAGGCTCATTGCCTCCAATTAAAGGCTGAAGTTCCCCAGGATACATAATTCCATATAATTTCTCTGACAACTGTTGATGTTAATGGGATCTTAAGTCATAGTCATGTAGCATGGAAATAAGTCAAGTAAGATTCGTATCTAAGTTAGTCCCATGTGGCCCATGTCCCATTAAATCTTTACAATCCATGTACTTGTCCAATTACCTTTTAAATGTTACCGGTAATTAATGTACTCCAACATAGTAATTCTCCACAGGAAGCAAAGGACAATGGTCACTGTCAACTTTGAATGCTTTGCAGATTATTTAGCTCAAGAAAAACTTGAGTTTGAAAGTATAATTGTTGCTTCAGATTCCTTAAGATTGTTCTTAAAAATATATTAACAAAATACAATGTATTTTGTATCTTTGGATCTCAGGAGTTTAAACAAATTCCCATTTTCTTCAATGGCTAACAGTTTAAAATTTTCTCCTTTTTAATTTTATGTTCATATATACTATGCTTTTGGACGAAGTATCTGTGTACCAGAATGATATATTTAAGAGTATTTATAATTGAGTGTGTTAGATAATTATGGTGGATGAAATAGTTCATAATTTCTATAGTTGTTTGTGATTTAGCATTCAGCAAATGAAATGCTTATGATAGTTGTAGAATACACCTTCTGGTGCTACTTGGGCACGTCTTCGGTGATGAACCTGGGGTCATAGGGTGTTTCGGGTGTTTAATCATCAGACAGCCTCGACTGGGCGACCCAGCTGGGGGTGATCAGCCCCCGACTTGTGTCCAAGTGGTGCACTAATCCACGGATACCCCCTCTGGATCCACAGCCACCGCGAGGCCTTTTCAGCAGCCTCTAGAGTGTTCTTGGTGGCTCTTCTGCACTGCAGTCCTTTAACTCCAAGGAGTTTTAGAGTCCGCTGTAATGAATGGCCAGCAAAGCCATTCATGTATTGAACAAAGAAAAATGAGAAGAAGTACTGTTGTATCAATATTAGGGGGAAGTTTTAAGAGCTAGAAGTATAGGGCAGGAGGCCTGGAATATGACAATTCAGGGAAGGAACACAGGGATATTCTGATTATGTCTTCAAAATACTGGAAGGAAGATCTGCAAGCTTGTGAGGTAGGTTTTTAATATCTTGAAACTTTGTCAGTTTTTGAAATAGGAATTCTATTAAGGTGTTTCTGAGCAATTACTAGAATTCTAGAGCATTTGCTGGAGTCTTAAGATTTTGGTAGGATTTAGAAAGAAAACTTTGCGTCCTAATAGGGCCATTCTACAGTAATTTTACAGATTATTTGAAAATTTAAAAAACTAGAAAGAGGCACTAGGTTATTCAAGTTGACTACATAGTTCATAATTTCAATGTTTAAACCTTTGAGTTCTTAACTTGACTAAAAATACAGTATTTTTAAAAATGTTTAGAATTGTTTTTCCAAGAATCCAACTTTTTCCCCTCACTGTGCAAGACTTCCCACTTATTAATGTCTGCCCAGACATTTTCAACCTTAAATATTGACACTGAAGCTGAAAATTAAGAGAAATTTAGGATTGGGGGCAGGAAGAGTGAATGCTGTGCAAGAATTTATATATGTTGATATGCAGAGGTGTTGTATTTCAAACTGGAGAACATCTATATACCTACTTGTGCTTGTTTAATTTTTGTTTGTTTTTAATCTGAGATCTTTTTGAGAAAATGGAGCTTCTATGATTGATGAAGCCCCCACCCATATCTTCTCTATTTCTTGTACTTCTGCTCTTACCCTACCTTTCCACCTCACTCCAGACAAAATACGGATAAGAGTTCCCTTGGTCCTTGCCTTTTACCCTGCCAGCCTATGCATAAAGCACATCATTTGTCAACATTTGCACCTGCTATGATGTGATCTCACCAGCAGGCACATCTTCCTCTCCATACACCTTTCTGATTTCCACAGGGACCCCGCTGTTCTGACAACCTGATTCACTCATCCCTGTCCATCCACCTTCCTCCTGAGACTCTTCACCCAGTAATTGCAGGAGGTATAGGACCTTTTGCTATACTTTCTCTGTCGCCACCATCCAGAGCTCTTAATAGCCCTTCCAGGTGAGGCACATGCACCTCCTCCAGCCTCATCTTGCATCTGGTGTTTTTGAGGTAGCCTGTTGTATGTCAGTGATACCAAGTGCAGACTTGGATGTCTACTTTCCTAGATACTTTTTGCTCTATCCCCCATGGCCATCTGGTTGCCTCTACCTATTACCATAGCCACCTGTGTCCGTAGCCACCTCCACCACCAACATAGGCTAAATGCAAACTAGAAGAACAGCACCTCACATGCTGCCTGTGTGGGCTGCAAGGTTCAGTGGCATACTTCTATTCAAGTTTAATTGTCATTTAACCATACAGCCAATCGAGACAACATTACTATGAGGTCATGATGCAAAGACACATTAATGACAGTCGCACACACAAGATCACAATCATGTAATGAGAGTCCTGGTGCCCACCTCCCCACGCCCCCCCAGTGATACTTCAGCTTGATGCATACAGTTCAACAAACCCACATAGAATATCAGTAAAAATGCAATGATCATTGCATATATATAGTCCAGAACCCCCAGCCCATTGCTATCTGTCATCTGGCCCCCGATACACATTAGGCGACACCATAGCTTTGAAACCTTGTCCTTGCCCCAATGCCCAACTCCCAACTCCCACTAGGCAAATCCGTGACTTTGAGGCCTAGTCCTTGCATATATAAGTGCATATCAGTTAGTAAAAACACAACCCGACAAATATATGTCTGCATATATATAGTCCAGACCACTCAGTCCATTTAAAATCGTCAGTCGCCACAACTGCGCTACGCCACCCCCAGTAAATGCGATGGCTCGAATGCCTCTCCTGCGGCTGAAAAACAAGCGACCCCACAGCTTGAGGCCCGAGTCCATTGAGTGCCGCTAAAAAATTTGCAGTCAACCACAACAGAACTTGTTTTCTGCCGACCAAAGCCCCGGAGGGCAGCTCCGACTCCATTCTGGATGGTGTACCGCACCGACCCTGGAGAAGCGCAATGGCTTTGTCTCCTCACTTCACGTGCGACAAGCAACACCATGGCTTCATGCTGCCTAATCCTGGCTATGACCGAGGACTAGGCCCCTTCCATCTGCCCCTGCTCACATCCAGTAAATTATTGAATTGAACTTGCGGCATACCAGATTAACAATGAACTCTTCATTGGATCCTTCGATTTCAGATACTCTGATCCACCGTTGCCCCCTTTCTCTCTCCTCATGATTTACCTGGTTCCTTCTACACTTCTCCCCTAGTTTCTTTTCCCACACTCCTTGCCTCCACTCCCACAATTCGCAATTGCTATACTCAGTGCCCTGACAGAACACTACCTTCATTCCTCTGTCTACCTGTGTCCCCACTTTCAATAACTTAGGTGTTCCTAGATCCCTCTGTTCCATTACACTCTTTAGGTAGAAGTTTCTTCAGGACAAATTTTCATGCAAAGGGTGGTGAGTATGTGCAACGAGCTTCCAGAATACGTGGTTGAGGCAGCAACGATAGTATCATTTAAGAAGCATTTGGATAGATACTTGGAGGGAAATGGACCGAAATCAGGAAACTGCAACTTGCTGGGTGGACAACATTGTTGGCATGAACTCTAACCTGAAGGGCCTGTATCCCTGCCATATGCTCTGTAAGCTCTACTACTGACCATTCTGATTATCATCTTAAATAATTGATTAATTTTTCAACAAATTTGAAAATGGAATTAGTGTTAGGAAGATCTTTGTTCCTCATGTTCTTCTTCCTGGTTTTATGCATAAGGAATCAATGATAGAAAGGAAACAACATTGCAAGAAATGATAAATATGCATGCAATATTGTGTTTGGAATATTTGGCATAAGCTAAGTTATACAGGGTGCTAAATTTAAAAATAAACAGCTAGCTCAAAGAGTCAATGCAATGTAAAGTGTGAAAGTAAAATCCTTAAGGCTAATGTCAACAGCAAAGATGGCTGAGAAACTGGCACGGTAACAAAGTATTTAAAAGAGGATAAGTCATAGGCGGGGATTCACTTTTTATAAACTATCGTTCAGTTCATTTTGCTGCTAAATATATGGATAAATTTCAGGTTGAAATAGTTGTACAGCACAGAAACAGGCCCTTTAGTCCAACTCATCCATGCCTGACCAAGATGCCTACCAAAGCTAGTCCCATTTGGTTCATATCCCTCTTAACCTTTCCAATTTATGTATCTGTCAAAATGTCTTCTCAAACTTGTAATTGTACCTCTTTTCATTTCCTCTAGCAATTAATTCTTTAAATGTCCATCGGGTCCCCTTTAAATCTTCCCCTCTCACGGTAACTTTAGATTTCTCTACACTGGGGAAAAGACATGGTTATTTATCGTATCCATGCCTTTCATGATTTTATAAACTGATAAGGTTAATCCTTGGCCTCTCTCTAGGGAAAACATATCAGTCTTTCCTTAGAATGGAACCCTCCAGCCCCAGCCCCTTGTTAATGTTTTCTGCAGTTTCTCTACTTAATCACATCCTTCCGAAAGAGTGGTAATCAGAACTGCACACAGTGTATCTGTAGCGTGATGTTGCAACTCCTGAACACAATGCCCTGACCCATGAAGGCAAATGCGTCAAATCTCTTCTTCACCACCATGACTACCTATGTCGCCATTTTCAGCAAACTACACAGCGTTGTTCGGTGTGTATATTCTGCCATGGTTAAACATCCCAACATGCAATATTTCACTCAATAAAAACTTTGTTTTTATTGGAGCTAATGAATTTTATTTAATGCATTTTAAGGAGAAAAGCATTAATGCATAGAACATGGAACAATACAGTACAGGAACAGACTCTTTGGCCTACAATGTTGTGCCGAGCTAAATAAATTAGTAATAAAATGTCCAACTAAACTAATCCCTTTTGCCTACACAATGTCTATATCCTTTCATTTTCCTCACATTCATGTGCCTACTTAAATGTCTCCTTATGTTTCTGCCTCTACCATCGCCCCAGGCAGCTGAAAGATTTTCATCAGTACACTGTACCAGCCCCTACGTGTAATGTTACTGACTCTGAGCTATGGTTTTGACAGAGCTTTCAGTAGATGTTATTACTTCAGTTTCTTGTTTTGGATTGCATCAACAGCTAATGGGAAAGGGTGTGGATACTCTTGTTGCTTACATAGGGAAAAACTGTATAAATCATCTAGAAGTCAGCCTATTAGTGTTTAAAACTGATCTTGTGAGTGAGACTATGGCTTTGAAAATAATTACTTAGAATAAAATGGAAAGATACGAAGTCTAGATTCAAGTGAATGCTTGACAATTGATTGATATAATTATAGAACCAGGTAGATATAAATTCTTCAGATAAAAATGAATTGAAATGTTTTTCCTGGTATAGTCTAAATTGAGGATGATCAGTCATTTGGTTATTCTTGAATGTGGAGAAAGAATTTATTTTTTCAGGTTACTCTATGCTGAAACCTAATTATACTTTTACCACAGGATTCGATAGGCTAGTATTTTTTCCAACAAGTGAAGAAGATTGAAGGGCAACTTCTCAAAGGTTTATTAAATCATGCCGGGCATAGATGAGGTGGATAGTCAGTCTTTTTCACACTGTGGGCATGGACGAGTTGGCCAAAGGACCTGGTTCTATCTTGTATTACTCTATGAAAATTACACCAATGAAAATATTTGAGAAATTTCACCCTCCCTGAAGCCCATTAATTAGATAAAAGTTATCATTTAAGGGGATGAAAAAATTAGGGAGAAATGGTATATTAGGGGAAGAAAGTGAAAATACTAACAATTAGTGTATTTATCAGATTATTAAAAGCCCCAAGAGTAATCTGTCCAAAAGCCATAATTTGCAGTATTTTTGTAGATATTAGGATTGATAATATAGGTGCTAGTTGATATTTTAAAGTAAACAAATTGATGTATCTGTTCCAAGTAAAGAATGCCATTTGACTTTGATAGCAATGGGTAAAAGTCAATATTTTACAAAAGTATTACAGGTGCCCCGGCTTTTCAAACATTCGCTTTACGAAACCTCACTGTTACAAAAGACCTACATTAGTTCCCTGTTTTCGCTAACAGAAGATGTTTTCACCGTTACGAAAAAAGGCAGCGCGCGAAAAAAATCAGTATGTGCCCCGAGCAGCTGCTCTCCCCTGGATTCGGAACGGAACTCTCGCTGGCATTGCTTAAACACATGCCTGTGAGCAGCCGTTTGCAAGTTGAGTTCTAAGGTAGCAGAAAAGCCTAAAAGAGCTTGTAAGAGTGTTACACTTAGCGTAAAACTAGACATAATTAAGCGTTTCGATCGTGGTGAACGAAGTAAGGACAAAGTGAGTTTGGCTTGTGGAAGTTGATGTAGATGATGTTGAAGAGGTCTTGGCATCCTATGACCAAGAACCGATAAATGAAGAGCTGATGCAGTTGGAAGAGGAAAGGATAACAATCGAAACCGAATGCAGTAGCGAACGGACCGAAAATGACATCGAGGCAGGCAGACGTAGAAGAAGATGACCTGCCTGCCCTAATGGAAACAGATGACAATGAGATGACACCCCAGTGTCCCACCACCCCAACCCCCAGGCCACGGACAGATACCGATTCACAGAGAGTGCAGCGGTAGCTGGGAGGCATACAGCACAACTTTAAGAAAAAAGCCGAAATAAACATGCTAATTAATTAGGTGCCGCCCGGCACGTAAATGTCAGCCCAGATCGCGGCACCTAATTAATTAGCATGTTTATTTCAGCTTTTTTCTTAAAGATGTGCTGAGTGCCTCCCAGCCACCCCTGCATGCTTCGCGGATCGGTATCGTGTCGCTGCCCAGAGGGTGGGGGCCACTGCACCACCCCAACCTTTGACGATTCAGCCTAACACACCATCATCAGTGTGCTTGGCAAGCTGTCTTCCCGATTCCCGTAAGTGATACTACACTGTACATACATTATTTCTACTTTCTATAGGCTGTGTATTTTTACGTGTTATTTGGTATAATTTGGCAGCTTCATAAGGTTACTGGAGAGAATGTTTCTGCTTGCATGAGATTTTCTGCCGAGAGCGCTTGCGCCGTGTTTTTGCCGATGGCGCTTGCGTGAGATTTTTGCTACGGTGGACAGTGCAGTCAATGATTGTAGAGAAGTATTTCTGCTCTATATAGGCTGTGTATATATCATATCATTCCTGCTTTTACTATATGTTACTGTTATTTTAGGTTTTATGTGTTATTTGGCATGATTTGGTAGGTTATTTTTGTGTCTGCGAACGCTCACAAATTTTTCCCATATAAATAAATGGTAATTGCTTCTTTGCTTTACGACATTCCGGCTTACGAATTGTTTCATAGGAACGCTCTACCTTTGGATGGTGGGGAAAACCTGTAGTAGCAAAGTACTAAGAAGAAGGTACTTGGATAGCTGAAAGATCTGAAAGTCAATTAGTTACTTGGCCCAAATAGACAACAGCCCAGGGTTCTGAAAGAGGTGGCTGAAGAGATTATGGAGGCATTAGAAAATGCCACCCTACTCTTCAATAAGGGAGAGAGGCAGAAGAAAGGAAATTATAGCCAGTTAGTCTGACCTCAGTGGCTAGGAAGATGTTGGAGTCGATTGTTAAAGGTAAGTTCTCAGGGTACAAAATATGCTTTCCTTAAGGGATAATTTTGCTCAACAAATTTGTTGGAATTATTTGAGGAAATAGCAGGCAGGATAGACAAAGGAAAATTGATGGATGTTGTATACTTGGATTTTCAGAAGGCCTTTGACAAGGTGCCTGAATATGAGGCTGTTTAACAAAATAAGAGCCCATGGTACTACAGGAAAGTTCCCGGCATGGATAGAGTGGGAATAAAGGGACCCTTTTCTGACTGGCTGCTGGTGACTAGCGGTGTTCCACAGGAGTCGGTGTTGGGACCACTTTATTTTTACACTATATGTTATTTTGATGATGGAATTCATGGCTTTGTGGCCAAGTTTGCAGATGATATGAAGAGAGATGGAGGAGCAGGTAGTGTTGAGAAAGCAGAGAGGCTGCAGAGGAACTTGGACAGATTAGGAGAACGGAGGAAGAAGTAGCAGATGGAATACAGTGTCGTGAAGTGTATGGTCATGCACTTTGGTAGAAGGAATAAAAGCGTAACTATCTTCTAAAAGGACAGACAATTTAAAGATCTGCTGTGCAAAAGAACTTAGGAGTCAGTGTGCAGGATTCCCTAAAAGGTTAATTTGCAGGTTAAATCTGTGGTGAGGCAGATCAGTGCAATGTTAGCATTCATTTCGAGAGTACTAGAATATCTTTACGTGGAGTATTGTGAGCAGTTTTGGACCCCTTATTTAAGAAAGGATATGCTGACTTTGGAGAGGGTTCAGAGGAGGTTCACAAGAATGATTCCAGGAATTAAGTGGTTATGATATAGACAATAGGTGCAGGAGTAGGCCATTTGGCCCCTCAAGCCAGCACCGCCATTTACTGTGATCATGGCTGATCATCCACAATCAGTATCCAGTTCCTGCCTTATCCCCATAACCTTTGATTCCACTATCTTTAAGAGCTCTATCCATCTCTTTCTTGAAAGCATCCAGAGATTTGGCCTCCACTGCCTTCTGGGGCAGAGCATTCCACATACCCACCACTCTCTGGGTGAAAAAGTTTTTCCTCAACTCCGTTCGAAATGGCCTACCCCTTATTCTTAAACTGTGGCCTCTGGTTCTGGACTCACCCATCAGCGGGAACATGCTTCCTGCCTCCAGCGTGTCCAATCCCTTAATAATCTTACACGTTTCAATCAGCTCCCCTCTCATCCTTCTAAATTCCAGTGTATACAAGCCCAATCACTCCAATCTTTCAACATATGACAGTCCCGCCATGCCGGGAATTAACCTTGTGAACCTACGCTGCACTCCCTCAATAGTAAGAATGTCCTTCCTCAAATTTGGAGACCAAATCTGCACACAATACTCCAGGTGTGGTCTCACCAGGGCCCTGTACAGCTGCAGAAGGACCTCTTTGCTCCTATACTCAATTCCCCTTGTTATGAAGGCCAGCATGCCATTAGCTTTCTTCACTGCCTGCTGTACCTGCATGCTTGCTTTCAGTGACTGATGTACAAGAACACCTAGATCTCATTGTACTTCCCCTTTTCCTAACTTGACTCAATTTAGATAATAATCTGCCTTCCTGTTCTTACCACCAAAGTGGATAACCTCACATTTATCCACATTAAACTGCATCTGTCATACATCCGCCCACTCACCCAGCCTGTCCAAGTCACCCTGCATTCTCATAACACCCTCCTCACATTTCACACTGCCACCCAGCTTTGTGTCATCTGCAAATTTGCTAGTGTTACTTTTAATCCCTTCTTCTAAGTCATTAATATATATTGTAAACAGCTGTGGTCCCAGCACTGAATCCTGAGGTACCCCCCTGGTCACCGCCAGCCATTCCGAAAGAGACCCGTTAATCGCTACTCTTTGTTTCCTGTCAGCCACCCAATTTCCAATCCATACTCCAGATATGTAACACTGTATGATAGCACTTTCTATAGTTACTATTTCTTAGCAGGACTAGAATTCAAGGCTTCACCACCTTGAGACTCATAAAGATTGCAATGTACGTATTTATCCATGATTAATGGGGCTAAATTAAAATTAAAAAAACACAAACTGGGAATGTCCATCGGATGTTGCTGATGGCAGTGAGTTGGCAAGGCTAGTCAGGTCTTGTGCCTCAAGTTAGGGTGCCACTTAACTCCGCACCCAAGAATCTTGAACATCCCTTGACGATTTCTATTTCCCTTAATGCCCCTTGAGGACACGTAACCACCCCCTTGTTGGGAATCACTGGTATAGGTTAAAACACTCTGATCTTCAATTCTGTGGTCTGACAACTACCTTTGTTCATTGTGGTTTGAATATAAGACGATAAGACATGGGAACAGAGTTAGGCCACATAGCCCATCGTATCTGCCCTGCCATTCCATCATGGTTGATTTATTATGAGACCATAAGACCATAAGATACAGGAAGTAGGCCATTTGGCCGATTGAGTCTGCTCCACCATTCAATGATGGGCTGATCCTATTTTTCCAGTCATCCCCACTCCTCTGCCTTCTCCCCATACCCTTTGATGCCCTGGTAGTGGGTGAGTCTAAGACCAGAGGGCACTGCCTCAGAATACAGGAACGTCCATTTAAAATGGAGATGAGGATTTATTTCTTTAGCCGTAGGGTGGAGAGTCTGTGGAACTGGTTGCCACAAGTGGCTGTGGAGGCTAGGTCATTGAGTGTTGGTCATTGAGATGGAGGTTGATAGGCTCTTGATTAGTCAGGGCACGGAAGGTTTGGGGGGAGAAGGTAGGAGAATGGGGTTGAGAGGGAAAATGGATTAGCCGTAATGAAATGGCAGAACAGACTTAATGGGCTGAATGGTGTGATTCTGCTCCTATTTTTTACAGTCTTATGGAAGTTCTTTTGTATAAGTTTATTCATACATTTTTAAAAAGAGACTGTTATAAGTTGCTTCCTTGAAACTTTGAAGTAAACTTCTTGGATTATTGTGCCTATCCATCATATCTCTTGTTATTAAAATCTTTTATTCAATTTCTGTTCTAGAAAAGCCTCCAATTTATCAAAATGACTTGATCAAATTTGATGTAGATTAATAGTTTAATTTACTATATATATGGCAAAATGTTAGTAGTTACTTTGATAATTCTGACGGCTAATGGCTTGAGTTAACTGCTGCTTTTAAGCTTTTACATGCATTAGTTGAACCAAGGAAACAAAATTGAAAGTAAATTTATTGTCTGGGGTACATCAAACTACTCTATAAGTATAAACACAACTCTAGTTGTATTTGTAGCACTTGTAACTGAGGAAACAAGTAATAAAATACATATTTATCTATCACTTTAATTTTAAGGAAGGGGACGTGTACTGCATTGATGCTCGATATTATGGAAACGTCAGCCGCTTTGTCAACCATCTCTGTGAACCAAATCTCATTCCGGTACGAGTGTTTATGTCACACCAGGATCTTCGTTTCCCAAGGATTGCATTCTTCAGCAGTAGAGACATAAAATGTGGCGAGGAACTAGGGTAAATATTTAACATTTTGAGATTTCCTTCCAATATCCAAAACAAGATAATTTTCAGATGTGGTATCCTGTGACGTGAAAAGGCTGTTATAGGTACCCAATGTAAAAATGGGCCAAACAAGTGCCCAAATAGGAGTACGTGATTTGGAAATGTATATTTGATGAATTGTCTTCAGTCCTTTATAAAATAACAATTTAGGTTTATAAAGAACCTTAAATGGAGCAGAATGCCCCAAAGTGGTTCACATCTAACAATTTATTATAAATATTGATCTATATTTTTACTAAATATTAATCAGCAAAGAAGATAGTGCTTTTGCCTGACCAGCACTTTTCTTGATTGTCTCCAATTCGGCCTCCTGAGATGTTTGGCAAACAGATGGTGAGAAGATCCACTAACTGGGAGTTTGAATTATGACAAGGGACTGCAAAAACTTGGGCTTAGCTGTAAAGATATTTAACAGAGAATGTAGTTATTTAATGAATAATTAATGGTATGTTAGAAGTAAATTAAGAAAACCAGAGTTGCAACGTGTTATTGCCCATGTTACACTGAAAATGTTAAAGGTAACACTGGAACTACTCAGAATGCCAGATTTGGGTTCAGTTAGCATGATAGTGTGTCAATTTCATTTGAATTAGTCCAAAGATGTCTATGGACTAATTTTCGTTAACAACAAAATTGTATGCTTAGTATTTGTGATCCATACAAATCTATGTAAATTTTAAAACTTTTTAATTTTCTGTCTGTAATTATGAATAATATTTGTGTTTCAAGGCTGTAAGTCAACTCTCTAATTGATTTCTCCACTAACTTGGATTAAGGAGCAGAAGAAATTAATGTGGATCTGAGCCAAACTTCTGCCAAAGTTTGATCTGATCTCGGCCTTAATATACTTTCTTATCTAGCTTTATAGCTCTTTTACCCTCATGGCGAAATGCACTTTTAAATATGTCCATTGTTTTCAGCTCTGCAACTCTCCAAAATAGATTCACAATCCTTTAAGACAGGGGTCCCCAAACTTTTTTGCATCACAGACCGGCTGACATCCCCGGTGTTCAAGTGGGGTTAAACTCACCTCAACATGTCTTTTACAGTTAGGGTTGCCAACTTTCTCACTTCCAAATAGGGACAAAAGTAGCAGTCAAATCCCGGGACACTTGTGTTTACCCCAGGAAAGACTACCATGACCATGAAGCCTTGCACAGGCATCTGTGTGCGCATGCGTGTACCGCCGTTTTTTTTCCCACAAATCGGTTCTGCCTTAGTCTTCCCGACTATACTGCAAATACATCATTTCTACTTTATATAGGCTGTGTATTTATCATATCATTCCTGCCTTTACTATATGTTAGTGTTATTTTAGGTTTTATGTGTTATTTGGTATGATCTGGTAGGTTATTTTTTGGGTCTGGGAACACTCAAAATTTTTTTCCATATAAATTATGGTAATTGCTTCTTTGCTTTACACCATTTCGGCACAAACGGTTTCACAGGAACGCTCTACTTTAGCAGGAGAAATACGGGACAATGGCGGTTCCGTATGGGACAAACCAATTTAGCCCAATATACGGGATGTCCTGGCAAATACGGGACAGTTGGCAACCCTATGTTCAAGTTCAACAGTGCGTGACAGGGAATGAGGAAAGGTGCAGCTGACTCGTATCGTTTCCTTGCGGCCTGGTGGTTGGGGACCACTGCTTAAGAGAGAAAATTTCTCCTTATCACTGACTTAAATTGACAATTCTAAATAATAAAACTATACTCCCTGGTTCCAGACTCGCTCTCATCTATCATGCTAAACTCTTCAGAATCGTGTGTGCATCTCTCGGAGCACCTCTCTTCTAAACTCCAATAAGCACAAGCCCAAATCACATGGTCATTCTCTTAAGTCAAGCCTTCATCCTAGGAACCATTCCCATGTATGTTTTCTAAATTGCCTCCAATGCAATAAGGAGGTTGAATCAGCTATGATCTTATGAGTGGCTGTATCGTTGTAGCAATACCTGCACTCTCGTTCTCATTAATCCATGTAATAAAGGCCAACATTACATTTGCCTTAATGACTTGAGTGATTCTATCATGACTTTGTATTGTGTAGGGTTCCACCAAGATGCATGCTGCAGACTCTGTTCCTTTAAATAACATTTTCTATTTAAATTTTACCTGCCAAAATGGATTACTTCACATATCTAGGAACTTTGCATAATACTCCAAATGCCCTTTTTGTTGCCCATTTATTTTAGCTATATAATTCCTTTTTGGTCTCTGTGAGTAAGTTCCTTTTTGTAACTTACTTTTCCATCAGTCATTATGTCAACGCACTCAGTCTCTTCCTCCATCTAAATTGTTGATGCCTGGTGCTAATCTGTATAGCACCCCACTAGTCGCAGCCTGTTGACCTGAAAATGATCTGTTAGACCTAACTTTATGTACAGTTAGTTAGCTAATCCTTAATCTATGCTATTATATCAGCCGCAATTCATGTGCAAACAGATTTTCTAAAGTATCTGATAAAATGTCTTTGGAAATGCAAATACTCAGCATCTACAGGTTTCCTCTTTGTTCGTCCTCAAATAATCATTTATTAAACATTAGGTGCTTTGAATAAATGATATTATCTCCGCTGAATTGTACAATAACATTGTAAACGTCTTACTACTGTTTCCGTAAAAATCAATCGCAGCATTTGTCTAGCAACATGTGGTTGATGGGCTTTTTGCCTCCTGCTTTCTGCCTCTACTTCCTTGAATTGGGATACTAAATTTGGAGGAGTTACAAATTACAAACCCTTACAAGGAATCTTTCTTGAAACTCAATTGCTTGATTTCCCAGTGCCCTAAAAGTTTAATGTTACATAAATGTGCTCATCTCTCTATTCTTATAGGGTGAACCTGAATGCATGGGTAGCTGACTGCTCAATTATGTTCAGTTAATCCACTTCAAAAAGATCATCTTCATTGCAGAACAGTTGCTGTACTTTTTTAGTTCACTTTGCAGAAATTTCAATGTCACAGCCAATATGGTACCATTAAGGCTTATATATCAAGTGAATCTTGGCTATTCAGATAAATCAAACATTCCAGAAAACTATGGAACTAGCCTTGTACTACTTCTAGTTTCATCCACTTCAAAGTACTAGTAATAAAAGGACAACTATAATGTAAAGTAGGGTTCAATTTATATTCAAAGAAAGTTGATTTGCAAATTTGTGAGCACTGTTAACCTAGAAAATAATAATGAGAAGAGGTATCAAATTTGTATTCAGAGTACTTTTTTTTTAATGCAAGCTGTTTTAATGTGCTGTATTTACTTCGCAGTTTTGACTATGGTGACAGGTTTTGGGACATCAAGAGTAAATATTTTACGTGTCAGTGTGGTTCAGAGAAGTGCAAGCATTCAGCTGCTGCCATTGCTCAGCGACAAGCCACAGTATCTCAGATGGAAGCACAACAAAACAGACTCCCAGACACCAGTTCAAGCACATCTGCCAATGTTTCTTGACATGCTAGTTACCTGGACCACATTGAGCGGTATTAAATGGAATGCCTCCACTTGTGTGAAAGACTTCTTGAAGCACCAGCTCAGCTGTACTGACAAATTCTTCCTACAAATTGTCTGTCTAGTTATTGATGATAGGACATTTAATAAATTGAACTTTTGTTATAGTGAGGGCCAACAGTTATGGTGCTGATAGTGTGATTTTACTCCAAAGTTAAAGTCACCACAAGATTGTATAAAGGAACAACCTGTTTTTAACATGAATTTAAGTAAAAATTTTTTACATGTAGTATTATCAGTAATAGTAAAAGTAGTAATAGTTTGTCTTTATGAATTTGCCATCTGCTGTTGATGCATGATGGTTGGACGTTAAAAACACCATTTTGCATAAGATTTTTAAAGGTTTCCTTAGTGCAGGTCAGGTTTTTTTGTGCAAGTACTTCAAGAACTTTACAGAAACATTACTGTTAGCATTCATTATAATTTTCACCGGTTTTAAGGGCATTTATGCTTGATCCATTAGTGTTCTGAATTTGTATGCAAATCTTGCTCAGATGTTATAAATAAAAGCAGTTCATAATGGATTTGTAAAGTGTGAAAATGCTTATTCTAAACTGATATGAATTTGTGCTTTAGAAAATACATAGACGTAGTGAAAGCTATAATCGGATTTCCAATAAGCTGTCACACAGAGGTTTGAATACTGCCTGCAGTGGAGTTACTTTTATGTGTGTCACAGCAATGCAGCTAGTTAGAGCCTCTACCTTGCAGGGCAAGAGACCCAAGTTCAGTCCTTAACAGGGGCTGTCTGTATGGATTTTGCATATTCTGGATTCTTCCCATATTCCAAAGATGAGAGGTGGCTGGCTAATTAGCTGCTGTAAATTGACCTGTGGGTGGGTGTGTGGTAGAATCTGGTGAGAGTTGATGGGATGTGGGGAGAATAAAGTGCAATTAATGTCGGATTGATGGTTGGCATGGACTCAGTGGACGAAAGAACCTGTTCTCTCTGTGAACTTAATTTGAAGTTCAATTTGTGGCAGCTCAACATAAAAATTTCTTGAGATCGTATGAAGTCAGGCAAACAATTAATACAAAATGACCATCCCTGTTTGAAGTGTGCTTGGGGCTGCTTCCTTACTCGATAAATACAACATAAATGGTTGATATAATCTATTTTAAATGGACATTATTGTTTTAATTGGATTCAATGGCTAGTATGCTGTTGCTGAACTCCATATATCTGAGATATAAAAGTGAGGGAGAAAGGTAAGGTTTCAAAAGGCAGCAGGACTGGTGGTACTTGAGTTTGCAAGAGCAAGAGGGAGCAAGGAGAGGCCTACACGAGCTATAGAAACTGAGGTAGGTACAGTGGAAGCAGACATTTTGAGGTGAAGTACTGTGGCTAAGATCAAAATGGAGAGTCTGAGACAAGAAGACAATGTGGCAACATGGTAAGACAAGGTAAGGATTTTAATTTACATCAATAGAAGGATTGGTAATGGCAGTCAGTGGAATAGTGTGCTCCTCCAGTGAAAGAGATAAGAAAGATGTCAAGAGTCTCTGATCACCATATTTACAGTATGTTGTTTAGCTAAAACTCCTCTCGAACTACACAGATCGGGCTGGAGCTGCTGTTGACTCCCTGAGGAGTGTAGAGGAGGCTGCAAGTATTATTGATTCAAGATTTAGGAAGGAGGCCAGGTTAATAGGTGACCACCAGAAAAAACAGGTGTACTATTTTGGACACTGTTGGAGAGATGGTCTCTGAGGAAAGCAGCAACAGCCAGCTGTGGCTCCTTAGCCCCTTTGTACAGCAGGGAAGCACAAAGTGTAGACATGCATTAGTGATAGAGAACTCAATAGACTGTGTCCACATTCAAAACTCCAGGTGCCAGGGTCAAGGGTGTCTCTGGGTAGACACAGGGCCTTCTGAAAGGAGAGAGTGAGCAGCCAGAGATCATGAACCGTACTAGTACCAATGACATGAGTCAAAAATGATATGCATAGTGAAGTTAGGGATTTTGATCGGAAGTTGAAAAGCAGGTCCTCCAGAATTGGAAACACGATTAGTGTGTGCCACATACTAGCAAGTACAGAAATAGAAAGATAGGACAGGTGATTGTGTGGCTAAAGGGCTTGGTGTAAATGGAGAAGGCTTCTGGTTTTTGGATCACTGTACCCTCTTATGTACAAGGGGTGATTAATAAGTTCATGGCCTAAGGTAGAAGGGAGTTAATTTTAGAAAACCTAGCACATTTATTTTTCGCAAACAACAGGAATTCTGCAGATGCTGGAAATTCAAGCAACACACATCAAAGTTGCTGGTGAACGCAGCAGGCCAAGCGACATCTGTAGGAAGAGGTGCAGTCCTTCCTACACTCGACTGCACCTCTTCCTACAGATGCTGCTTGGCCTGCTGCGTTCACCAGCAACTTTGATGTGTGTTGCTCACATTTATTTTTCCTACATTTACAAACTTAGTCCAGTGATCATGGAGCATATGGATCCCTTCTTTGTAGAAGTCAGCGTCTTGGACCTCCAGAAGTTGTTCACGGGAGGGATGATTAATAAGTTCATGGCCTAAGGTACAAGGAGATGAGTTACTAACTTCAAACTTTCTGCATTTTCACTTAAAGTGTTGAACTGCATGTGCATGTAACGCGAGCTGTTTCACTCATCTCCTTCTACCTTAGGCCACAAACTTATCAATCACCCCTGCTGTGGACCACTTCTACAAAGAAGGGATCTGTATGCTCCACGACCGCTGGACTAAGTGTGTACATGTAGGAGGGGACTATGTTGAAAAATAAATGTGCTAGATATTCTAAAATTCACTCCTACCTTAGGCCATGAACTTATCAATCACTCCTCGTACAAGATGGATGGGCTGCATCTGAACGGAGGGAAATTTGCTGGTGCCACTGGGGAGGATTTAAATTATTGAGGCGGTGGGGTAGGAGTCAGAGTGATAGTGCAGGTGGGGAAGGAGGCTTCTCATAATGGAAGAGAGAACAGGCAAATCCATTAGGAAGGGCAGACATGCACAGCATGAGAGAGCTGGTATGTTTAACTGCATTTACTTCTGTAGAATAATAGAGAAATCCAGCAATGAAAAGGGCCTTTACAGACTGCATTATCCATGCTGATTAAGAGGCCTATACACACTAATCTCATTTGCCTATATTAGGTCTGTGTATCTCTACATTTTTCCTATCCAAGTACCTGTCTTTTATAATGTAATTTTATCTGCCTCCACCACTTTCAATGGGTGCTCATTCCAGATAATCTCCCCTTAAAAATAGCACTCAGATTTAAAGGGGAAATCTCTCCCTCCTCACCTTAAATCCATGTTCTGTAGTTCTATACTACTCTACCATGGGAAAAGATGTGATTTATCTTATCTGTGTTCCTCACATTTTATAAACTAATGTCACACCTTTATTCCAGTGAGAACCTGATCTATCCTTGTAACATCTAGGCAACATCTTGGTGAACTCTTTTGCACTCTCAACTGCTACCACATCCTTCGGTGATAATGACAAACAGAACTGTATGCAATACTCCCAGTATGGTCCAAACAATATTTTGTACAGCTGCAACTTGATGTTAATGCATTGGTCTATGAACGCAAGTGTACATAATGCCACTTTTCACAAATGGTGCGTCACCATTTTCAGGGAGGTATGGACTTCTCCCCTAAGGAATTCCTGCAAGAGCCACACCCTTGAGCTCTCTGCGGCTCACTCGACCTCACAGGTAAGACAAGTGGACTGATATTGCTGTAATCAAGGAAGCATAGTTTTGTGAAGGTTCAGTGTTGTGGGTTATACAAATGTATGGTATGCCAGAGGACATGTGGCAAAGTGTGGATGATTTCCTGGAGGGATCTGTCAATGAGCCTCTATTTGCACAGAACTTTGGAATAAAAATGTTGGATTATACTGTAGATCTCCCAGTGCTCTGGGAGTTAGAAGAACAGATATGTGGGCAATATGGAGTGTAAATGCAGTAGAGCTGTGTAATTTTTCAAAAACTTTTACAAAGGAATATCTTGTGCAAGGGGCAATAGATGGGGTGGAATTTATAAAGGGCATCCAAGAGGGTTTTATGAAGCAGTTTATAGAAAGTCCAACTAGGGAGAGGGCTGTACGTTGGGGAACATTGTTGGACAGTGATCTAAGTGCCAATGGAAGTGGTGGATGTGCGTTTGATTTTAATATTTAAGAGACATTTGAATAAGTGCATGGATGGTAGGGGTATGGAGGCTATTGTCCAGGTGCAGGTCGATGGACTAAAGGCAGGATGATAGTTTGGCATGGACTAGATGGCCCTGTTCCTGTGCTGCAGTACTCTATGACTCTGTCTTATAGTCCTAGGGTAGTGAAAGCAGCACTCAGTATATTGCCTTGAACATAAGATCTTTATGTCTTCGTATAGCTACTGTAGAAAAGTGTTTAGACTGCATTTGGAGTATTTTATACATGTAGCAATTAGAGACTGCAGAAGAGATTCACCAGAATGTTGCCTTGAATGGAGATCTGGAAAATAAGAGAGATTGGATAGGTTGGGAACTGGAATGTAGGAGGCTGAAGGATGACCTTTAAGGAGATTTACATAACTCTGAGAGGGATAGAAAGTATAAATACTGTTAACTCTTATCCCAGAGGAGGGGAGTTGAGAACTGGAGGTCACAGGTTTAAGTGAGTTTGGGGGGGGGGGTGGGATTTAAAGACCTGAGAGGTAAGCTTTTCCACCCAGAAGAGGTAGTAGAGGCAGACACTATAACTATTTTTGGAAGAAATCTGGACAGGTACTTGAGTGGGAAGGGTGTAAAGGGATACAGGCCTAAAATGGCCGAATGGGATCAGCATTGATAAGAATCACAGTCGGCATAAATGATTTGGTTGGAAAAATCCCTCTTCTGTGCTGTGATTCTGTGATTTATATTGTTCTGCTCCAGGTTGGTAATGGATTATATGAAGTATGTCTTAATTAATAGGGAAAAAAATAACTTAAAAAGGTTTACACTCTTGAGTTTCCTGTTTCCTTATCTCAACCAGTCTAACTGCCTTGTAAGATGTGACTATACATCTAACTTTTGCTGAAGGTTACAATGATTTTCCTTATATGACAAGTCATTAACTGAATTTGCTCAGTGTGGAAAGATTGAGACTTCAGTGCATATTTCAGTGAAATTATTTTCTACACTGGTTACATTTAAACATTCCCTGTTGTTTTAAAGACGGACAAATCTATTTGATTGTAAGAGGATATTTACAAAACGGTTTCAGATTATAAATTGAAATGTTGAGATATATATTTTAAGTCAGAAACCTATAAAAATGTTTTAAATATATTTCATTGCATTATTCTGTCCTGATAATGATTCTTGTAATGTGTGTTAATTTGACAAAGGGCTTTCTGGGGTTTAACAATACCTATCACTGAGTTTTCTTTTCCTCTGAAATATTGTTTGCTTTCTGAAGTATTCTTTCCAAGTTAATCTGAGTAGATAACCACCTGGATATGAAATACATTAAACATACCTGAGAGGATTTTTAAAACTTGCGTAAGACTTACCGTGTTCAGTTTTTAAACCATTTTCACTACTAGATCATTTGCTCAGTGATTTCTTTCTTTTGTCTTTTTTATATTACCTGTAAAGGATTCAAATCATTAGCCGAATTAAAATAAAGCTATATATAGAGTTCTGTAACAAAAACAAAATAGAGATTGGAAAACTCAGGTCAGGCAAAGAAAAATAAGTATTTGTGTGGCAGTGAGATGTGGTGAAACCAAGGGACTTCCTTTGTTAGAGTGAAGAAGTGTGGCCAATGGGAGAAGATAGTCAGGATTGTGTGAATTGCTGATCTGGTTCTGAAAAGCAAAAAAAAAAATGGAAAACTCAGGTCAGGCAAAGAAAAATAAGTATTTGTGTGGCAGTGAGATGTGGTGAAACCAAGGGACTTATGGGAGAAGATAGTCATGATTGTGTGAATTGTTGATCTGGTTCTGACACACACGGCATGTTCAACAGTGCTGGGGATCCAACTAGTAGCAATGTAGATCGAGGATTTGGATGACAGGACCATTTGAGGGGACGCTAAATACTTTATTAGGTTCACCTGTAGACCTTATGAATGCAAATATCTAATCTGTTAATTGTGGCAGCAACTCAATATATAAAAGTATGCAGTTGGGGTCAAGAGGTTCACTTGTTTAGATCAAACATCAGAATGGGGAAGAAATGTTATCTAATTGAATTTGACCATGATTGTTGGTGTTAGACAGGATAGTTTGAGTATCTTAGAATCTGCTTGGTCTCCTGGGATTTTCATGCCCAATAGCTCTAGAGTTTACAGAAAATGGTGAGGAAAAACAAAAGAAATCCAGTGAGCGGCGGCAGTTCTGTGGGCAAAAATGTTTTGTTAATGGGAGAGTTTAGAAGAGACTGGCCAGACTGGTTTAAGTTGACAAAAGGTGACAGAAACTCAAATAATTGTGTGTCACAACAGTGGTGTGCACAAGAGCATCTCCGAACGCACAGCATGTTGAATCTTGAAGTGGATGGGCTGTAGCAGCAGGAGACCCTGAATATGCACTCAGTGGTCTCTCTATTAGCTACAGAAGGATCCTTATAATAAAGTGGTCGCTGAGTATATGGCCATTTGTTAATGATACATAGCAGGGTGGTTGTGTAGTTTGTAATGATGTAGCAGAGAGACATTATCTGTGTGTAGGGGTGGGGGAATCTGGATAAGGAAGTGAGTAGTCTTGGCAAATAGACTATTCAAGGAGCTGGAGCTGGAACTGGATGAACTCCGGTCCATTTGGGAGGCTAAGGGGGTGATTAATAGGACATATGGAGAGGTTGTTACACCCAAGATACAGGAAACAGGGAACTGGGTGACAGTCAAGAAGAGGAAAGGGATTAAAGAGCCAGTGCAGAGTACCCCTGTGGCCACCCCCCTCAACAACAGCTATATCACTTTGGGTACTGTTTGGTGGGGGGGGGGGAGTTGACATAGCAAAGGAAAGTCACTGTGGCTGGGTCTCTGGCACTGAGTGTGCCTCTGGGACTCAGAAGGGAAGGCACACTGTGGTGATAGGGGGTTCGTTAGTTAGGGTTAGAAGGTTCTGTGGGCAAGAACAAGCTTCCCAGGTGGTATGTTGCCTCCCACGTGCCAGGGACTGGGATATCGCAGATCGTGTCCTTGGAAGGGTGAGCAACCAGGAGTTGTGGTCCATAACCACAAAATAATCTGCAAATGCTGGGGTCAAAGCAACACTCACAACACACTGGAGGAACTCAGCAGGCTGGGCAGCATCCGTGGAAAAGATCGGCCCGAAACGTCGACCGATCTTTTCCATGGATGCTGCCCGGCCTGCTGAGTTCCTCCAGCGTGTTGTGAGTTGTGGTCTGTGTAGGAACCAACAACATGTGTAAGATGAGTGATGAGGTTCTGCATAGGGGGTTCAGGGAGTTAGGTGCTATGTTAAAGGGCAAGACCTCCAGGGTTGTGATGTCAGGATTTTTACATGTGTCACATGCTAGTGAGGCTAAAACTAGGGGAAATTATTTAGTTTAATACATGGCTAAGGAATTGGTGTAGGAGGGAGGGCATAAGATTTTTGAATTATTGGTCTCTCTTCCAGGGAAGGTTGGACCAGTACAGAAGGGGCGGTTTGCATCTGAACTGAAGGGAGACTAATATACTAGTGGGAAGGTGTGCTAATGCTGCACAGTGGGGTTTAAACTAGAGTTGCAGGGGGATGGGAACCAGAGTGCCAGAACAGTTAATGGAGAGGTTGTGGAGGCAGATGTTAGTAAGACCTTAGACAGTTAAGAATCAAAAGGTCGAGCATGGTGCGACTAGTATCCTGAGCTGCATATATTTCAATGCAAGAAGTATCGAAGGAAAGGCAGATGATAATGCTAAAGGTGAGGTAGCTGGTTTACAAACGTTCAATGTGTATTGAGGAGAGGCTGCTAATAGGGTAAAATTGCAGTCAACAGGATGAGTTGCAATGTAAAGGTGGACAAAATCAAAAGGGGTGAATACAGTACTGAAGGTGCTATATCTGAATGTGTGCAGTATATGGAATAAGGAAAATTAACCTGAGCACAGTTGCAGATTGGCAGGTATGATGTAGGCATCACTGAATCATGGCTGAAAAAAGATTATAGCTGGGAGCTTAATGTCCAAGGATACACATTGTATCGAGAGGACAGGTAGGAAGGCAGAGAGGGTGGCATTGCTCTGTTGTAAAAAAGGAAATCAAGTCATTAGAAAGAGGTGACATAGAGTTGGAAGGTGTTGAATCATTATGGATAGAGCTAAGGAACTACAAGGGTAAAAAGACCCGGATGGGAGTTGTATTCAGACCCCTAGACCGTAGTGAGGATGTGGTCTACAAACTATGACGGATAGAAAATGCATGCCAAAAAGGCAATGTTACAATCATCATGGGAGTTTTCAATATGTAGGTAGATTGGGAAAATCACATTGGTGCTGGATTCCAGCAGGAGGAATTTCTAGAGTACCTGCAAGATGGGTTTTTTAGAGCAGCTCATAGTTGAGCCCACTTGGGGATCAGCTTTTCTGGGTTGGGTTTTGTGCGATGAACCAGAATTGATCAGAGAACTTAAGATAAAAGAACCCTTAGGGGAAAGTGATCACAATATGATCGAATCCACCCTGAAATTTGAGAAGGAGAGGGTAAAGTCAGATGTATCAAAGTATTACAGTGCAGTGAGGGGGATTACAGAGGCATGGGAGAGGAGGTGGCCAGAATTGTTTGGAAAAGAACACTGGCAGGGATGAAGGCAGAGCAGCAATGGCTGGTATTCCTAGAAACAATTCAGAAGGCATGGGATATATACATCACAAAGAGGAAAAAGTATTCTAAAGGAAAGATGACACAACCGTGGCTAACAAGAGAAGTCAAAGCCAAAGAGAGGGCATGTAATAGATCAGAAATTAGTGAGGAGTTAGAGGATTGGGAAGCTTTTAAAAGCCAACAGAAGGCAACTAAAAATGTCATTAAGAAAGTAAAGATGGAATGTGAAAGTTAGCTAGGCAATGATATTAAGGAGGATACCAAAAGTTTCTTCAGATATATAAAGTGTAAAAGAGAGGCAAGACTAGATATCAGACCACTAGAAAATAATGCTGGAGAGTTAGTAGTGAGGGATAAGGAAGTGGTGGACAAACTGAATCAGTATTTGTCTATGAAGGTCCTCAGACATCAAGGTCATTGTATATCAAGAAGTAGTAAATCAAGGCAACTGGACTTGTTGTGTTGTCTAGAAGACATTTCACCACTCATCCGCGAGCTTCTTCAGTTCTGATCCATGGTTGGTAGTTTTCCAGCTTTTAAAATTTGTGAGTTGTTTAAAGGGATAGCAATCTCATGAGGTTCGTTGAGAGTTGTAGGGGTAATGAAAAGGTCATTTGCCATAACTTTGCTTGAAAGGAGGTGTGAACTGTTGTAGAGATGCCGGGATAGAGGTGTTGGGACTGCATACTAAGTAGCTGATAGATGGTGTCATACCTCACCCCCTCCGTTCAGGGATGGGTTTTCTAGTTTGACAAAGCTGGCTTCTTTAAACCCTCTTTCAAACCACCTGTCCTCCCTGTCCAAAGTGTGCACATTGTTATCATCAAAGGAGTGTCCCTTGTCCTTTATGTGTAGATATACAGCCGAGTCTTGACCTAAGGTGAATAAGTATTTTGTAGAAGACACCAACAGTATGGTGGAAGGTCTAGGTGTCAGGGGTCATGACGTATGTGAAGATACCATTCCTAGAGAGAAGGTTCTTGGGGAAACTGAAAGGTGTGAAGGTAGATAGGTCACCTGGACCAGGTGGTGTACACCACAGGGTTTTGAAAGAGGTTGTTGATGAGATTGTGGAGGCATTAGTAATGATCTTTCAAGAATCACCAGATTCTGGAATGGTTCTGGAAGACTGGAAAATTACAATTGTCACTCCACTCTTCAAGAAGGGAAAGAGGCAGAAGAAACTATAAGCCAGTTAGTTTGACCTCAGTGGTTGGGAAGATGTTGGGGTTGATTATTAAGGGTGAGGTCTCAGGGTGTTTGAAGGCACATGATAAAACAGGCCGTTGTCAGCATGGTTTCTTCAAGGGAAAATCTTGCCTGACAACTTTGAAGAAATAACAAGCAGGATAGACAAAGGAAAATCACTTGATATTGTGCACTTGGAGTTTCAGAAGCCCTTTGACAAGATGTCACACTGAAGCTGCTTAACAAGCTATAAGCCCATGGTATTACAGGCAGTGTTGGGAAGTGTATGGTCATGCACTTTGGTAGAAGAAATGAAAGGGTTGACTATTTTCTAAATGGAGAGAAAATACAAAATACTAAAGTGGAAAGGGACTTAGGAGTCCTTGTGCAGGATTCCCTGAGGGTTAATTTGCAGGTTGAGTCTGTGGTGAGGAAGGCAAATGTAATGTTAGCATTCATTTCAAGAGGACTAGAATATAAAAGCAAGGATGTGATGTTGAGACTTTATAAAGCACTGGCAAGCAGGTTTGGGCCCCTTATCTTAAAAAGGATGTGCCGAAACTGGAGTGGGTTCAAAGGAGGTTCATGAAAATGATTCCAGGATTAAATGGCTTGTTATATGAAGGGTGTTTGATGGCTCTGGGTCTGTATTCACTAGAATTCAGATGAATGAGGGATGGCCTCATTGAAACCTATCAAATAATGAAAGATTTTGACAGAGTGAATGTGGAGAGGATATTTCCTATGGTCTAAGACCAGACACAGCTTCAGAATAGTAGGGCATCCTTTTAGAACAAAAAATGAGGAACTTCTTTAGCCAGAGAGTGGTGAATCTGTGGAATTCTTTGCCACAGGCAGCTCTGGAGGCTAAGTATTTTTGTATATTTAAGGCAGGTTGATAGATACTTGTTTGGACAGGGCATGAAGGGATATGGGAAAAAGGCAGGAGATTGGGGCTGAGAAGAAATTGGATCAGCCATGATGAAATGGCAGAGCAGACTTGATGGGCTAATGGCCTAATTGTGCTCCTATGTCTTAGGGTCTTATTATGTGAGAAAACACAAAGTTATCCACTTTAATGGAGAAAAAGAAAGCTGTAATTGAAAAGTATCGGTGATTGGAGGGACAGGAGATATCCTTGCGCAAAATTCATTAAAAGTTAATGGGTAGTAATATGTAGTTATTTACGGATAAAGAATTTAAATTTTAGTAAAGATGTCTTACTGCAATTACATAAGGTCCTGGTGAAACTATGCCAGTTGCAGAGATCTCCCTATACATGGACTGGTAATATGTACTGGTAATGGAGGGAGGGCATAAGCATTTATCAGATTGACATGTCGAGGGATAATTGATGCATTGTCCTGTGACCAGAGTTCACACAGACTGGGCCTATACTGTCTTGAAGTCAGAAGGTGTAACCTTGTTAAAGCATAAAGTTTTCGAGGTTGACAGAGGAGGTGCAGTTATATTATTAACTGGAGTATTTAGAGCTTGGAGTTAAGAAAGCGGATATTTATTGCTTCTTTTTTTGTTTTTTTTTCTTTAATATTTTTTCAGATTGTTGCACATTGCTTTGTTTCTCCATCTTGTGCTTTTGTTGATTCTATTGTTTTTCGTACTTGTGAATGTGCCTACAAGATAATGAATCTGGTGTATATGGTGACATATATGTACTTTAATAATAAATTTATTTGAACTTTTTCAACAGTGATTAGGGGACGTTTCTTAACCCGTAAGGGAGAGAATTTTAAAATTCTCTCTTCAATGTACATTTATTACCAAAGTATGTAAAATTATACAACTTTAAGATTCAGCTCCTTACAGACACAAAAGAAAAAACCTGAAAGAACGCATTTTAGAATAAAAGATCAACAAATATCCAATTGTGCAGAGAGAGGGAGAGAGAAAAAGACTCAAATTGTGCAGACAATAAACACAAGCAACGACATTTAGAACAAAGTGAGTCGCATAAGAGATTGTAGAGGTTTAGTCACTGAAAATGTGCTAGACAGGGTGATAGATGTTTGGATTTTCAAGTTTTTTTTCTGATTCAGTGATTCTTCTGCCATGGGGTCATTGACTACTACGGCACAGAAGCAGGCTGTTCTGTACTGTTAATCTGCCTAGTCCCATTAACCTGCACTGAGATCACAGCCCTCCAAACACCTCCCGTCTATGTACCTATCCAAATTTCCCTTAAATGCGGAAATTGAACCTGCTTCTACCACTTCTGGCAACTCGCTCCACACTCTTGCTGCCCTCTGGGTGAAGAAGATTCCCCCTCATGTTCCCCTTAAACATTTTTACACTTAACCTAAGACCTCTAGTTCTAGTCTCACCCACCCTCCATGGAACACGCCTGTTTGCATTTACCCTATCTGTCTCCTCATAATTTTGTGTACCTCCATCAAATCTCCCTTCATTCTTCTTCACTCCAGGGAATAAAGTCTGAAGCTATTCAACATTTCCCTGTAACTCCGGTCCTCGAGTCCTGGCAACATCCTTGTAACTTTTCTCTGCATTCCTTCAATCTTATTGACATCATTCCTCTGGATAGTGACCAAAACTGCATATAATACTCCACATTAGGAGTCAACAACATTTCTTACAACTGTTAGAGTGAGTTTTTGGGTGGATAATTCATTTACACTTAAATGACTTTTGCCACCAGTCTTCTGTTTGACAAAGTACTGTGGACTGAGTTCACGACAATGCATTTCCTAAAAGCTGTGAATATCGGAATACTAGCCAGACGCTGTGGATGGAAGTGTGAAATTTACAGGTAGTTTCGAAGACAGCCTTATCTATACTTTATAAATATTAATTGTCCTCTATGTTAGCATGTAAAATACCAAATAAATGTATTGTGGATTTAACTTGCACTCCTAAAGGCTGTGAGTACCAACCCAGACATGTTGGCATCAGGAGGAAATGATGAAGTCAGAAGGTGTGATGTTTTGTATGTAGCTTCAAAAGGAAGCATTGTCTGCGCATTGTCGACAACTTTGTAAATAGCGATTGCCCTTTGTGTTTCGCATATAAATATCGAGCCCACGTTGGGCTAGCAGACCTTTCCACCAAAAGCGTCTCCATCCATATGATGCCTGCTGTACCTTGTTTTGTCGAATAAAGAAGCTGTTTTGTATCTACCAGTGACTCTGTCTCTCTGGTGATTTCATCCACGCTACAACACAACTTCAACATAACTTCTCAATCCTGTACACAATACTTTGACTTATGAAGGCCAATGGCCAAAAACTTTCATTATGACACTATCTACCTGGGATGCTATTTTCAAGGAATTAAGGATCCGTGTTCCTAGATCCCTCTGTTCTACCACACTCCTCAGTGCCCTACCACTCACCACGTGAATCCTACCCTATCCAAAGTGCAATAACTGAAACTTGTCTGCATTAAATTCCATCTACCATTTTTGTAGCTGACCCGGACAGCCTTTCTTGCTGCCCACTACACCCTCAATCTTTGTGTCATCCACAAATTTGCTGATCCAGTTTACCACGTCGAGATCATTGATATAGATGACAAACAACTGACCCAGCTCTGATCCTTGCAGTACACCACTAGACGCAGCCCTCCAGTCAGGCAACCATCTGGCTCCTCCCACGAAGTTGATATCCAATCCAATTTACTACTTGAATGCCAAGCGACTGCACTTTCTTGATTAACCTCCCATGTCAAAGGCCTTACTAAAGTCTATGTAGAAATCATCCACTGCCTTGGCTTTATCAATTTTCCTGGTAACAACCTCGAAAAACTGTAACACTGGTTAGACATGATGCACAAAGCCATGTTGACTATCCTTAATCAGTCCCTGATTCTCTAAATACTTTTTATCCAATCCCTTGGAATACCATCCAGTAACTTCCCCCGCCCGTACTGATGTCAAGCTCACCAGCTTATTCCTGGTTTATTCTTAGAGCCTTTCTTAAACAACAGAACAACACCTCCAGCATTTCACCCAGGGCCAGGGACATTTCAAATGTCTCTGCTAGGGCCCTTGCAATTTCTGCATTAAGCTCCCACAGAGTCCAAGGGAACACCTCGTTACGCCTTGGGGATCTGTCCATCCCAATTTGCCTCAAGACAGTGAACACCTCCTCCTCTGTAATTTGTATATGGTCCATGTTTAGCCTCACTTCTATAGACTTTGTCCATCTCCTGAGTAAATTCAGATGTAAAAACTCCATTTAAGATCTTTCCCATCTCTTTCAGCTCCATGCATAGATGACTACTTTTATCTTCCAGGGGATCAATTTTATCCCTTGCTATCATTTTGCTTTAAAGATATCTGTTGAAGACCTTGAGATTCTCCTTCAACTTGTCTGCTACAGCAACCTCATGGCTTGTTTTAGCCCTCCTGATTTCCTCCATGGAGTGTTCTGTTGCATTTCTTGCACTCAAGTACCTCATTTGTTCCTTCCTGTCTGTATCTGCTATGCACCTCATTCTTTCAATATCTCTCGAAAACCAAGGTTCACTAAGCCTGTTATCCTTGCCTTTTATTCTGCAGGAACATACAAACACTGTATTTTCGATATTTCAGTTCTGATGTCCTCCCACTTATCAATTATACCTCTGCAGACAAAAACCTGGTGCAATGCACTCTTGCCAGATCCTCTCTGATGCCATCAAAACTAGCCTTTATCTATTTGAAACCGGATCTAACCTTCATAATTATCTTGAAACTTATGACATTATGATTATGAGATACAAAGTGTTCCCCTACACAAACCTGCCCTGTTTCATTCCCTCATTGGAGATCTAGTATTGCACTCTCTCTAGTTGGGTCTTCTGTGTACTGATTAAGGAAACTTTTCTGAACACATTTGACAAACTCTATCCCATCCAGACCTTGGGTCCCAATCACTACATAGAAAGTTAAGATCGCCTACTATCACAACCTTGCAACAATCTGCGATCTCTCTACAGATTTGCGCCTCAAAATCCTGTGGAGAATTGGGTGGTCTATAATATCACTAATGTGGTCCAATCACAAACAAGAGAGAATCTGCAGATGCTGGAAATCTGAGCAACACACACAAAATGCTGGAGGAACAGCAAACCAGGCAGCATCTAGGAAAAGAGTACAGTAGACGTTCTGGGCTGAAACCCTTGTTCTGGTTTGTTTGTTATTCTTCGTCCACCCATATAGCCTCAGTAGACAAGGTCTCCAGTCTGATTAGCAATGCCACCCCTCTCTTTAATCCCTCCCGCTCTTATCATGTCTAAGACATGGAACAATGAGCTGTCAATCCTGCCCCTCCTGCAACCAAGTCTCATTAATGGCTACAGTGTCATAGTTCCATGCCCTGAGCTCATCTGTCTTTCCTACAACACTCCTTGACCTGACATATACACACGTCAACATTGGTCCCACCATGCTCAACCTTTTGATTCCTGACTTTGTATGTAGACTGAACAACATCTATCCCCACAGCCACTCCACCAGCTCTGGTGCTCTGGTTCCCATCCCCCTGCAGCTCCAGATTAACCCCCCCCTAGCACCAGCAAACCTTCCCGCAACGGTATTAGTTCAGTTCAGGTGTAAATCAGCATGCCTATACAGATCCCACCTTGCTTGGAAGGGAGTCCAATGATTCAAAAATCTGAAGCCTTCCCTTCCACACCATCTCCTTAGCCAACTGTTAAGACTGTATGGTCTTTGTATTTCTGACCTCACTGGCATGTGGCACAGGTAGCAATCCTGAGGTCATCACCCTGGAGATCCTGTCCTTTAACTTAGCACCTAACTTCTTGAACTCCTGCTGCAGGAGGGAAGGCTTTAGATTTTTGAATTGTCGGGCTCTCTTCCAGGCAAGGTCGGACCTATACAGGCATGTCATATTACACCCTGAACTCACTTTGCAGAACCTCGTCACCCTTCCCTACCAATGTCATTGCAGAACCTCGTCACCCTTCCCTACCAATGTCATTGCTACTGACATGGACCACTACCTCTGCCTGCTCACGCTCCCACTTTAGTAAATGCTATGAATTTGATCTGAGATGTCCCTGACCCTGGCACCCAGGAGGCAATATACCATCTGGGAATCTTATTTTCGTCCACAGAATCTCCAGTCTGTTCACCTAATCAATGAATTCCCTATCACTACAGCTCACCTCTTCCCCTTCCATTTTGAGCAGTGGAGCCAGACTCAGTGCTATAGAGACTTGACCGCAGTGGCTTTCCTCTGCTAAGTCACTTTGCAAACAGTCCAAAATGGTACACCTATTGTTGAGGGGAACGGCCGCAGGGGTACACTGCACTGGCTGCCTATTCCCTTTCCCCCTCTTGACAGGCTCCCAGTTACCTATGTCCCCTGTCTTGGGTGTAACATACAGGGATGTAAAACTACCTCCCTGTATGTCCAGTTGAGTGACCCCCCTCAGATGATCCAGAGTTTATCCAGTTCCAGCTCCAATTCCTCAACATGATCTGTAAGAAGTTGCAGCCAGATGCATTTCTTGCAGGTGTAGTCTTCAGGGATACTGAAGGTCTCCCTTCCTTCCCACTTTCTCAAGAGGAGCACTCCACTGTCCTGCCTACCAATAACAAAGAAAACTTAAACAATCAACCCACAGCCCCTGCCCCTCCTTGTCAAAGCCTAAACTTCCTACTCCTAACACTGACGCAAAAGCCACTCGCTTACACTTAGCTTCTTTCTATTGGCCCTTGCCAATTGCCCAGTTATACACCATCCAAAGTCTTCTGGGGAACTGTGCTGTGCAGAATGTCCTAACCACCCCCACTCGCTTTAGTTGAGTTCTCTCTCCTCCTGTGAATCCAATGTCTTGGGAACTGTGGCATGTAGAAATCTAATTGCTCTCAATGAAATCTATTGCAATATTTCTTATTTTATTTGAAATCTACAATCCCAGCTGACCTACAGGTGGAGAAGGATATTAACCACATGGTGGCAGAAGGCAGAATTATGAATAGGAATAGCAAAACAGGAATATTCACAGGGGTGGAATCAGACAACAGGAAAACAGCTGGGCTTGGAAAGCTGTACAAATGTAAGCATTTTAAATCTAGTCACTAAAGATAGCATTGGCATTCAAAGTCAAAAACTCAAAATTTGGTATGCCAATGCAGACATCCCACCTCTCCCGGAAGTTCCGGGAGTCTCCCGCATATTGATACCGGCTCCCTGACACCCGCAAATTATACACAATATCCCGGAAATCGATTTTTTGGAGAGGGAGAGGAAGAGCGAGAGCAAGAGGGAGCATCCTGATTGGTCTCTCCTCGTGCTCAGACCTATCAGTTTTCTCTGTGGGCGGGCTTTACAGTCGACCTCAAAAATAATGACAGCTTTGCTCGCTGCACTGTTTGCAACAGTGACTTTTCTGTTGCCCATGGAGTGTTAAAATGTAAAAGACATGTTGAGGTGAGTTTAACAGGTGTCATTCGTTCATTAGCGTAGCTAACGTTATTTAAACTAGCTGGCTAAGGAACTACTCTACTGATGTCCTACGTGATGAGGCCAAACTCCCTGTAGACTTGCTTAAAGTTGTAATAGAATTAAAAAAAGACTCCATGATAATATAAGTACATATTTTAATGTCACATTTTCTGCATATACCCAACTTGGTTTACAGATTAAACAAAATCACTAAACAAAGTATTACATACACCCTTGGAGGTCGACGGGGGGGGGCGGTGGTGGTGATATGGGGTTGCGGGGGGCGGGGGTACTACCTCCCTAAAATGAGTTTTTGCAGGGTGGGATGTGGGACTGAAGCAAATAGCGGACTATCTGTTGAACAGTTATGGTGGGACAGTGAAAGTGCAGAGAAAGCGGGAAGTGTTCAGGATTTGGTCTAATCCTTGCCAACCAAGCTCAAGCAGTTGTTACCGGGGGTGTGCGGGGTTCAGCCCTCCAGCAGCTCTGCTCTCCACAGTCGCTGAAGTCCGACCAGGTGAACGCTCGCACCGATCCGGCTCCCATCCCACCCGCCCACTCATGGTAACAAGGGCATCGTCTGCTGTGGGAGGAAATCCGAGGATTGACCTCGGGACACCGCGCATCCGGAGTCGGCCTGTCTCAGTAGGATCCACCCGTCCCTCCCTTTCCCCTACATACCCCTCTCCCACTTTACCCCTCCTTTCCCCTCGCCCTTCCCGCTACATACCCCTCGCCACACCAAACCTCTTAACACGTCGCCGAAAGCTGGACCACTCCCTCCCGGTGCCGCTTCACCACCCCACCCCACCCCACCCCCACGTGTCCGCCTCCTCTGACTGAGAGCGGCCGCTGTGAATAGTCTTCAGTCTCAGAGCGCGGGGGAAGTCGTGTCCCCGCAGCATGGCTCAGGCACAGGGTGAGGAAGACTCGCCGTGGGAGCAGTGGATGTCGGCGGCGGTTTACGGTGAGCGCTCCGGGGGCGATCGGGGACATCCGCAGCGGTCACTGGGTAACTGGTTCAGCATCAGCGTTCAACCTGCTTTCCTGTCCCAGTTACCACGTTTGGCTGTAGTACGGGGCGCTCTGGAAATGTTCAACGAGCCAGGTCGTAGTAGTGGGAAGGAAACGGCCAAACTTTTATGTGTACGATGTAGATTGCTTGATGCATGCATTACTAAATGACAATAAAAGAGGACTGCGTGTATTCATAATCATAGTTAATCATAGATGGAGTTCAGCGATTGAGTTACTGTACACCGGCTAGGTTCTTCGAGCAGCATTTTCTAATTTTATTTTTGACAGATTTTTAGTTTTGCGGTTCATAACTTTCTCACCAGTGCTTTAAGTCACAGGAGTTCCCTGTTATTGTCCCACCTGGCTCAGACAGGTCTCCAGTCTTCAGTGGGGAGCCGTTATTTTTCCAGTATTTCTCCGTCTCCCCAGCCTGGTTCTTTGCGCCCCTCCACTGCTTTGTCTTGTTTGCCAACGTCCGATTTACATTCTTGGCATTGCTGTGTTAAGAGACTGCAACTTCTGACGAGCGTCTCCTGAGGAAACCCACCCAGTTCCCTGTCCCGCCGTGTCAGTGAGGGACAAACAGGATACTGCTAATTAAACACGCAGGAGATTCTGTAGCTGCCGGAAGTCCAAATCAACACACACAGTGCAGGAGGAGCCCAGCGGCCTGAGCGGCGCCTATGGAAATGAGTGGATAGTCAACGCTTCGGGCTGAGATCCTTCATCAGGAGCAGAAAGGAAGGGGGAACATGCTAGAATAAAAAAAGGTGGGAGGAGGGGAAGGAGGATAGCTAGAGGATGATAGATGAAGTCAGGTGGGTAGGAAAGGTAAAGGGCTGGAGAGGAAGGAATCTGACAGGAGATGAGAGTGGACCATGGGAGAAAGGGGGAAAGGAGGAGGGAGCCAGCAGAGGTGAAAGTTAGGTGAGAAGAGGTAAGTGGCCATAGTGGGGAATGGAAGGGTGTGGGAATTTTTTTTTACCGGAAAGGAAACTCGATGTTCATGCCATCAGGTTGGAGCCTATCCAGATGGAAATTAAAGTGTTGCTCCCCCACCCTGGGTGGCCTCATCTTGTTGGGGTGGCCCAGTAGTGTCGTAGTTAGCACAACGCTTTACGGTACCGGTGACCCGGGTTCAATTCCCACTGCTGTCTGTAAGGAGTTTGTACGTTCTCCCCGTGACTGCGTGGGTTTCCTCCAGGTGCTCCTGTTTCCTCCGACAGTCCAAAGTTGTATCGGCTGGCAGGTTAATTGGTCATTGTAAATTCTCCAGTGATTAGGCTAGGATGAAATCGGGGGTTGCTGGGCAGCGCGGCTCCAAGAGCCTATTCTGCACTGTATCTCAATAAATAAGATAAAAAGATCAGAACAGAATAGGAATTAAAACAGTTGGTCTGTCGGAAGATCCATTTTTGGAGAATGGATCAGAGGTGCTCCACCTCATATTCTGTCTGGGTAACTTCCAAACTGATGGCAAGAATATCAATTTCTCCTGGTAAAAAGCTAACTTCCTTCCCCTCCCCACACTGTTTTATTCTGGTGTCTCCCCCCTTCCCTTTCCAGTCCTGAAGAAGGGCCTCGGCCTGAAAAGTCGACTGTGTATTCGTTTCCATAGATGTTGCCTGACTTGCTGAGCTCCTCCAGCATTTTGTGTGGGTTACACCCACGTGGTGGTAATTATCTGCCTTTAATTTTTTTTAATGAAGCTAGAGATAACTTGGTAAACGGAAATCTGAAGCAGGAACTAAATCGCTGGGAATGCTCGTCAGGTCAGGCATCCTCTGTGCTGAGAGGGCACCACTGTGGTGTAGTGGTTGGCGTGGTGCTTGTGGGGTTAGAGTTCAATTCCAGCGTCCTCTGTAAGAAAGTTTGGGGGTCAGGCATCAATCAGCTACTGTAACACCCCAAGTGCCGTGCCAACCATTACGCTAGAGTTCAATTCCGGCGTCCTCTGTAAGAAAGTTTGTAGGTTCTTCCTGTGAGCACATTGATTTCCTCTGGGTGCTTCAGTTTCCTCCCATATTCCACAGACCTATTGGTCAGTAGGTTAATTGGTCATTGTAAATTGTCCTGTGATTAGGCTAGGGTTAAATTTGTGGGTTGCTGGGTGGTGTGGCTCATTGGGTCGGAAGAGTGTGTTCCAAACACTGTATCACTAAATACAAATAAATAAAGTAAAATGAAAGCAGAATTAAGGTTTCCTGAACATCAGACACATGGAGATGGTTCAAGGGCATTGCTTGTGCATCCATTCCTACCCTGCTTTCACCCCTCCGCTCAATGTGTGGTGGGTTCTTGTAGTGTGAGGTGCTGATCCCGAGGTAAGCTGAAACCCCAGAACCCCAGTAACGTTAATCCATCACCAGCATCTCAACTTCCACCCGAACAGTTGAATCCAAACTTGCTGCATCTGGATAATCACCTGGAGTTGTCATCCGGCCAGTATCAAGTGGGGCGGGCCAACGTCAGTGGCCATCCAAAGCAACACACACACACACACACAACACTGAAGGAACTCAGCAGGTCAGGCAGCATCTATGGGAATAAATAAACATTCGACGTTTCGTGCCGAGACCCTTCTTCAGGACTGAGAAGGAAGGGAGAATATTCTGGAAATAGTTCACAAGGCGCAGGTTAGATATGTCCCACGGAGGAAGAAGTTCTCAAATGGCAGGGGTGGACAACCACGGCTGATAAAGGAAGTTAAGAACTGCATAAAAGCCAAGAAAAGGGCATATAAGGTAGCAAAAGTGAGTGGGAAGTTGGATGATTGGTAAGTTTTTAAAATCCAACAAAAGGCAACTAAAAAAGTTGTAAGCAAAATGATGAAATATGAAGGCAAACTAGCCAATAATATAAAGCAGGATACCAAATTTTTTTTCAGTGATATAAAGAGTAAAAGGGCAGTGAGATCACTGGGGATTGGATCATTGGAAAATGAAGCTGGTGAGGTGATAATGGAGGACAAAGAGATAGTGGATGAACTTAATACTTCGCATCAGTCTTCACTGTGGAAGACACTAGCAGTGTACCAGATGTCTGTGAGTGTCAGGGAGCAGGATTGAATGCCATTGCTGTTACAAAGGCAAAGGTGCCAGGCAAACTGAAAGGTCTTGAGGTGGATAAGTCACCTGGACCAGATGGACTACATCCCAGAGTCCTGAAAGAGGTTGCTGAAGAGATAACGAATGCATTGGTTATGATCTTTCAAGAATTACTTGATTCTGGCATGGTCTCAGAGGATTGGATAATTGCAAATGTCACTCCACTCTAAGAAGGGAGGAAGGCAAAAGAAAGGAAATTATAGGCCAGTTAGCCTAACCACAGTGGTTGGGAAAATGTTGGAGTCTATTACTAAGGATGAGGTTTGGGATACTTCAAGACTAATGATAAAATAAGTCGAAGTCAGCATGGTTTCTGTAAAGGAAAATCTTGCCTGACAAATCTGTTAGAATTCTTTGAGGAAGTAACAAGCAGGGTGGACAAAGGAAAGGCAGTGGATGTCACTTGCCTGGATTTTGGAAGGCATTTGTTAAGGTGCCACTCATGAGGCTACTTAATATAAAATCCAATGGCGTTACGGGAAAGATACTGGTATAGATAGAAGAATGGCTGACAGGCAGGAGGCAGTGAGGGGGAATAAAAGGGGGCCTTCTTGGGTTGGCTGCCAGTGACTAGTGGTGTTCCTCAGGGGTCAGTATTGGGACCACTACTTTTCACATTGTTTGTCAGATAATGGAATTGATGGCTTTGTGGCAAAATTTGCAGATGATATGAAGAAAGGTGGATGGTTAAGTAATGTTAGGAAGCAACGCGATTGCAGTAGGACTTTGACAAATTGGAAGAACAGGCAAAAAATGGCAGATGGAATATAGTGTTGGGAAATGTATGATAATACATTTTGGTGAAAAGGAGAATAGTGTGGATTATTATGTTGAGGAAACAGGTAGGATGCAGAAGGACTTAGACATTAGGAGAATGGGCAAGAAAGTGTCAAATAAAATACAATGTTGGAAAATGCATGGTCATGCACTTTGGAAGTAGAAATAAATGTGTGGTCTATTTTCCAAATGGGGAAAAGATCCAGCCAGAGGGAATTGGGAATCCTTGTGCAAAATACCCTAAAGGTTAACTTGTAGTTCAAATTGGTGGTGAGGAAGGCAAATGCCATGTTAGCATTTATTTCAAGAGGTCTAGAATTCAAGAACAAGGGTGTGATGCTGAGGCTTTATAAGGCACTGGTGAGGCCTCACCTTGAGTATTGTGAACAGTTTAGGGCCCCTCATCTTAGAAAAGATGTTCTGGCATTGGAGAGGGTCCAGAAGAGATTCACAAGGATGATTCCAGGAACGAAAGGGTTGTCATACGAGGCACGTTTGATAGCTCTGGGTCTGTATTCGCTGGAATTTAGGACGATGAAAGGCCTAGACAGAGTAGATGTGGAAAGGATGTTTCCCATGGTGGAAGAGTCTAGGACCAGAGGGCACAGCCTCAGGATAGAGAGCCGCCCTTTCAAAACAGAGATGCGGAAAAATTTCTTTAGCCAAAGGGTGGTGAATTTGTGGAATTTGTTGCCATGTGCAGCCAGGTCGTTGGGTGTATTTAAGGCAGAGATTCGTAGGTTCTCGATTGGACATGGCATCAAAGGTTGCGGGCAGAAGGCTGGGAACTGGGATTGAGGAGGAAAAAAAAAATCGGCCGTGATTGAATGGCACAGCGGACTCGATGGGCCAGATGGCCTAATTCTGCTCCCATGTCTTGTGGTCTTATGGAATTTTTTTAGCCAGAGAGTAGTAAATCTGTGGTATGCTCTGCCACAGACTGCGGTGAAGGCCAAGTCTGTGTGTATGGGAAGTGATAGGCAGGTGAGAAGAGGTAAAAGGTCAGAATGGAGAATGGCGGGGGGGGGGGATTTTTTTTACCAGAAGGAGAAATCGATATTCATGCCATCAGGTTGTAGGGTACCCGGATGGAATATAAGGTGCTACTTCTCCACCCTGAGGATGGCCTCATCTTGGCAGAAGATGAGGCATGGACTGACACATTGGAACGGTCATTGGAATCGTAACTAAAATATTTGGCCACCGGGAAGTTCCGCTTATGGCGGATAGAGCAGAAGTGCTCAACAAATTGGTCCCCCAATTAATGACAGGTCTCACCAATGCAGAGGAGACCGCATCAGGAGCACTGGATACCAGAGATGACCACGGTAAATTTGCAGGTGAAGTGTTGCCTCACTTGGAAGGACTGTTTGGGGCACTGAATAGAGTTGAGGGAGGAGGTGTATAGGCAGGTGTAGCACTTAGGCCACTTACAGGGGTAACTGTCTGGTGGGATGAATGGACAAGGGAATCACGGAGGGAACGATCCCTATGGAAAGCAGAGTGGAGGGTGGAGGTAAAGTTTGTTTATTGGTGGGGTCCCCTTGGAGATGGTGGAGGTTGCAGAAGATGATGTGTTAGACGCAGCGGCTCATGGGGTGATAGGTAAGGACAAGATGAACTCTATCACTGTTAAGATGGTGGGAAGGTGGGGTGAGCATGGATGTTCAGGAAATGGAGGAGATACAGGTGAGGGCAGCATCAACAGTGGAGGCCGGGGGGGAAGGAAACCCCATGCTTTGAAGAGGGTGGACATCTCTCATGTCCTAGAATGGAAAGGAACAGATTTGGTGGAGGCGAAGGAACTGAGAAAATTGAGAAAAAGTTTTCACAGGAGATGGGGTGGGAAGAGGTATGATCAAGATAACTGAGGGAATCGTGGGTTTGTGAGGGATGTCGGTTGATAGTTTGTCTATATATAGAGATGGAGACAGAGAGATCAAGAAAAGGCAGGGAGGTGTCAGAGATGGACCACATGAATATAAGGGCAGGGTGGAAGTTAGAGGCAAAGTTGATGAAATTGATTAGCTCAGCGTGGGTGCATGAAGCAGCAACAATGTAGTTGTCAACATAGAGGAGGAAGAGTTCAGGGGAGCATTACCAGAGAAAGCTTTGAACATGGACTGTTCTATGTAGTCAACAAAGAGGCAGGCGTAACTGGGGCTCTTGTGGGTGCCCATGGGTACCCTTGAGTTTGGAAAATTGGGAGGAGCTGGAGGAAAAATTGTTGAGAGTGAAGACCATTCTGCCAGACAGAGGAGGGTGGTGGTGGAGAGGAATTGGCTGGTTCTTTTGTCAACAGAGAAGCAGAGAGCTTTGAGGCCTTCCTGATGGGGGGAATAGAAGTGCGTGGGACTGGACACCCATGGTGAAAATCAGGCAGTCAGGGCCAGGGAATTGAAAGTTAGAGGGGAGATTGAGGGTATGAGAAGTGTCGTAGATGTAGGTGGGAAGGGAATGGAATCGAGGTATGAGGGCACGACTTCAGTGGGGCAGGAACAGGTCTACCCAGACAGTTGGTTTGTGGATCTTGGGTAAGAGGTAGAAGCGGGCAGTGCGGGGTAAGAGAACTATGAGTTGATGGCAGTGGATGGGAGTTCTCCAGAGTGGATGAAGCCAGTGATGGTGTCGGAGACAGTTTTCTGAAGGTCCAGAGTGTGGTCCTCTTCAAGGGCTATGTTATGAGGAGGTATCTGAGAGTTGCTGCCTGGCCTTGGCAAGGGAGGGGTCAGTGTGCCACACTGCAACAGCACCCCCTTTGTCTGCAGGTTGGATGGTAAGGTTGGGATTGGTGAAGGGAGAGTGGAGGGTGGTGAGTTCCAAGGAGGTAAGGTTTGAGGAGGAGACAGGAGTGCTGAAGTTGATGTCTCAAAGGCAATTCAAGAAGAAAAGATCCAAAACGGGCAGAGAACCAGAGCAGGGTGTCATAGGATAGGAGGAGAGTTGAAGAAGGGAGAAGGGGGTCATCTGTGCGGTGTGTGGAATTCTTGCCGAAGAAGTGGGCTTGGATACGGAGGCAACGAGAGAAGAGCTCAACGTCGTTGTGGGCGAAGGGTGACGTAGGTGAGCCCTGCTGGGGACAGAACTTTCTGCCTCAGAGGGGAGAAGGTCGAGAGAATGGTGAGGACATAGCAAGGATTAGAACTGGAATTGGAGGAGGGAAGGGTGTTGGTGGTGCCAGAGGAGAGAGGGATGTTGGGGTGCTCAAGGAAGGTGGGGTGGGAGGAAGATAGAGGCTCTGAAGACCCATGAGGTGACGGTGGGGTCTGAAAGACATTGGGTTGGAGAGTGGTGGTGGGGGAGGGGAAGACTGGAGCCCATCAGCAATGAGTAAAGTCTTGGTCTAACGGTCAAGGTCCAGGTTGGAGCTGGAGCTAGACGCCTCGCAATTTGCAGCCTAAAGGTGTCCGGGGTTATAGGAACTGGCATTGACGGTGGTGAAATCTGGGTTCTGGATCTGCTCCAGGACATTGGAACCAGTGTTGGCAATAGCAGTGTCAGAGGTCCAGAGCCATTGGGGCCGGGGTTGGAGTTGGCGTGATCCATGATCTGGGGACGTTGGATGGATTTGAGGTCTGAGCAGGAGGCAGCAGGGATCACAGTCTCAGGGTGTCCAGGGCCACTGGAATCGGAATTGGAGATGGCAGGATCCGCAGTCTGGATCTGGGCGATCTTATGATGCTTACTGGATGCGAGGAAGGCGAAGAACTGGCAGTTGAGGGTGTGGATCCAGCAGAGGATCAAATGTCACGGAGGTCCATGACAGGTGGAGGCCTGGAGCTGTGGCAGAGACCGAGACAGGGCCACCAGTTATCTCCGCATAGCGGAAAGGGTGGCGTGTAGAACTCGGAGGAAGAAGCAGTCAATTTTACCCGAGTACCTAGGATCCTCAGTGGGTCCAAACTGGAACACTTGAAAATGGATCTGGAAGCCATGTGGAAGAACACGGTGGTGAAGACAAGCCTCCAGGAAGGATATGTGGCTGTGGTAGCAAGACTGGGTGAGCACATGATCGAAGAGTCAAAGGGAAAAGAGATCGCCAACGGGGAGCAATGAAAGAGGGTGTCACTGAGCTCCCGCCAAAGAGAAGATTTAGACTTCTTCAGGGTGGGCATCTCTCAAAGGGACTTCACAGAGGAGCAACAAATCATAAGCAGAGAAGTTCTGCAGATTCTGGAAACCCAAAGCAACACACACCCAACTTGCTGGAGGAACTCAGCAGGTCAGGCAGCATCTATGGAAATAGACAGATGTTTCAGGCTGTGACCCTTCCTCAGGACTGGGAAGGGAGGGGGAAGATTCCAGAATAAAAAGGTGGGGGGGGGAGGGGAAAGAGGCGAGCTGGAAGGTGATAGGTGAAGCCAGGTGGGTGGGAATGGTCAGGGCTGGAGAAAAAGGTACCATCCACCTGCTGGGCCATGGCACATTTTATTAGACAGGAGGTTGCAGAAGTTAATCGAAGAAGGTTGTTTGCAAAACAAAGGGGCATGAGGCTTTGAAAGGTGAAGTTGAGAGTTCGAGCTCTGAAATGTTCCTGTCCAGGGTAGTAGGGCTAGGGAGCACTGTATGATAAGGGATTTGAAGGCTCTGGTCAGGAAGAAGGAAGCATGGTTCAGGTACAGGCAGCTGGGATGAGGGATGATCTTGCAGAGGTATATAAATGTAGCCCCCCAGTAAGCCTCGGGCTCGCTCAACTCACTGTCATCTAGGGGAAGCAGCCTTCGGCCCCGCCAAACTGGGTAATCAAGTTTGTGTGGATGCTGTGTGATGTACCCCACCATGCCAAATAACAGACAGTACACCATATGTGATTAAATGATTACACTTTATAGATATTACTGGAACTATGTAATTAATAGAGATAAAAATTTAAAAGTAAAAGGCGCCAAACTTATCAAAGTTCAACCTCTTCGTGCACACAGTTGGAGCTCTAGTAACAATCCTCTCTTCACCATTTGATCCCCTCTGACCACCTCGACCAGCCGCCTGGGACCAACCACGGTGGTCGACCAGACGCTCCACAAGAGTCTGTCTTCGTCTCCTCTCCCCGCTGAAGACCCTGAACCTCGGACTCCGGCTCGGGGTCCGCCCCATCGGCCAGCTCGCAGCATCGTGTCCACTCTCTCTCTCTCTCTCCCCATCGCGCCTTCTGCCCAAAAACCCGCACAAACAATCGCTTACAGACACACACACGAAAGAATAACATGGGCACCCATTGGATCGTTCTCTCCCTTATCCATACTATAACCCAAACAAGCTGCTAGCGAGAGAACTTTCTCAGCAGTTAACATAACAAAGAAGCCATTTTAATTAGCATATGAAATAACATAAAAGAAGAAACCCCTTACATAAAATTATGAGGGACACTGAAAGGGTAAATGCACACAGAGTCTTCTTCCCAGTGCCGGGGAAATCAGGAACTGGAGGGCACAGCTTTAAGGTGTTGAAGGCAGAGATTTCATTGGAACCTGAGGGCAACTTTGTCACCCAGAGAGGGGTCAGTGTATGAAAAGAGCTGTCAGAGGAAACGAATGAGGCAAGTGCAAGAGCAACACTTAAAGTGTGTGTAGTTGGAATGGTTTAAAGCCATATTGGCCAAATGTGGCCATATGGGACCAGCTTGGATGGAAATGTTGGGAGGCATGGATAAGTTGGGTGGAAATGCCTGCGTGACTCTGTAACTCCATGAACACATTGAGCTTGGAGAGCATTCTGACAGGCTGCATCACTGTCTGGTATGGTGGGGGGTGGGGTGGGAGCCACTGCCCAGTACCAACATAAGCTGCAGAGGGTTGTAAATTTAGTTGGCTCCATCTTGGACACCAACCTACAATGTACCCAGGACATCTTCAAGGAACAGTGTCTCAGAAAGGCACCTTTCTGAATCCAATTCTGGATCCACAAAGGAAGGTCTCCTTGGATCCCATGCCTCCTTACTTTCTGAAGGAGCCTTGCATGGAGAACCTTATCAAATGCCTTACTGAAATCCATATACACTACATCCACTGCTCTACCTTCATCAATGTGTTTTGTTACATCCTCAAAGAATTCAATCAGGTTCGTAAGGCACGACCTGCCCTTGACAAAGCTATGCTGACTATCTCTAATCAGATTATGTCTCTCCAAATACTCGTAAATCCTGCCTCTCAATCTTCTCCAATAACTTGCCCACCACTGAAGTCAGACTCACTGGTGTATAATTTCCCAGGTTATCTCTACTCCCTTTCTTGAACAAGGGAACAACATTTGCAACGCTCCAGTCCTCCAGTACTTCTCCCATCCCTATTGATGACGCAAAGATCATTGCAAAAGGCTCAGCAATCTCCTCCCTCGCTTCCCACAGTATCCTGGGGTATATCTCATCTGGTCCTGGTGACTTATCTAACTTAATGCTTTTCAAAAGCTTCAGCACATACTCTTTCTTAATGTCTATATGTTCAAGCATTTCAGTCCATTGTAAGTCATCCCTACAATTGCCAAGGTCTTTTTCCCTGGTGAATACTGAAGCAAAGTATTCATTAAGTACCTCCGCTATCTGCTCCGACTCCATACACACGTTTCCACTATCACACCTGATTGGTCCTATTCTCACATGGTTTGTCCTCTTGCTCTTTACATACTTGTAGAATGCCTTGGGGTTTTCCTTAATCCTGCTGACCAAGGCCTTCTCAGGGCCCCTTCTGGCTCTCCTAATTCCATTCTTTTTTTGTAATCCAAATTTTTATTATTATTTTTTCTTATTTTACAAAGCAGCACAGCGTATCACAGAGCAGATACAGTACAGCATATTTACACAGCCATCCCATGACAGAAAAAGAAGTAAAACTTTGAGACAGAAAGAAGTTCTAATTTAAGATTAGAAATTAGAAGTTAAAATTGGTCCCACGCTTCTTGCACTTTTCCCTCACTGTTAATTCTTCCCAACATATGTTCATATGATGAAATTTTAATCATTTCCTCAGTCCGTTCCTTCATAGTGGGACATCTGGGTTTTTTCCCAGTTTTGCAATATAATTCTTGCAACTGTGATGAGACCCACCTTTAAAACAGCAAATTTGTCATTGTTTACATTAGGTATCATTGTCCTATCACCCAGGAGACAAAGCCGTGGGCACAAGGGCAGTGTGGAACCCGACCAATTCCCCAACAGATCAAGAACTTTACACCAAAATGGACGAACCATGGAACACTCCCAAATCATGTGAAAATATGTGCCCACCTCATTTTTACATTTCCAGCATAAATTATTATCAGCAATCACCATTTTGTAAAGTCTAGTTGGTGTCCAATAATATCTGTGTACTATCTTATACTGAATAAATTTCCCTCTCGCTTCCCTAATATGCCTACCCACGTTTGATAAAATATTTGACCACTCATTACCTTCAATATCGCTTCCAAGATCCTTCTGCCATATTACTTTGAGATTATTACACAATTCACCCACAGAGTGCTTGAACATTTTATAAAACCCTGATGCTTTATGAACTTCCAGTGGTAACGTAAAGTATTCAGTTAAAGGGTTACTTTGTGGGTCACCGTTCTTGAATATGCTCCTAACGCAATGTCATATTTATAAATACTTCCAAAAATTCCCTTTATCTACAAAGTTATATTTCCGCTGCAAATCCACATATGACATAAAAATCCCATTCTCATAGAGATCGCCTACTGTATTTACACCTTTTATCTTCCATTCTTTCCAGTACACCATTCTTTTCCCAACGCATATCTCAGGGTTATTCCAGAGCGAGGAGTATAACTGGTTTAAATGTGACATTCTACAAGCTTTATGAATTGTACTCCGCACGCTCCTTGACTGAAATAGTATAGGATTTAGATTAGTCTTGTTTTCCACATGTTGTGAGAGGATGTTAAGGGGAGAATGTGGTGCAGCCAGATTCCGTTCTATAATTACCCAGTCTAAATCAACATCGGCCCTGTCCCAATGTTTAGCTAATTTGGTCATTTCAAAGGATAATTTATATGCCCTGACGTCTGATAGACTGAGCTCACCCATGTCCCTAGACATACACATCTTACTCATTTTAATTCTGGGCTTCTACTTATCCCATAGAAAATCACTGGTAATTTTGTTGTATTGCTTGTAGATCAAATCTGATATATTTAAAGGAAGCATCATAGAAAGATAGTTAAACTGAGGTGCTATGACCATTTTAACTACATTGACTTTACCCCAGACTGACAGTCTCAGTGAACCCACTTATCCAGATTATTTCTTATCCTATTCAATAATGGATCATAATTTAAAGTAATTATTTCATCCAAATTCTGACTAGATACTTCATTCTAACTGGCACCCATCTGAAATTAAACTGCGATACTGAATTTGATTAACACAATTTTGACATTGGCATAGCCTCAGATTTATTGCAGTTGATTTTATAACCAGACACTTCAGAATATAATTGAATTGCTTTCATTAGTGGGGGTAAGGAATTAGGAGGGTCACCAATCAGTAGTAAAATATCGTCAGCATATAGCATCAACTTATGCTCATTTCCGCCTCCCTTCACCCCTCTAATATTTGGATCTGCTCTAATCATGATTGCCAATGGTTCCAAAAAAATCATAAATAACAGTGGGGAGAGGGGGCAGCCTTGGCGTGTACCCCTTGAAATGTTGAAAAATGGGGATATGATACCATTTGTAATAAGTGCAGCCTTAGGGTTTTTATACAAAATTCTAATCCGTGATTTAAAGATGAAGCCAAACCCAAAGAATGACAGGGCTGTGGTTAAAAATCTCCACTCAACCCTGTCAAAGGCCTTTTTGGCGTCCAGGGAGATGGCAGTAACTGGGATACTACTTGGGGAGTTCAGTCATGTTAAGTGCAGTAACCTCTTTAAATTGTCAGTTGGGGATCTGCCTTTAATGAAGCCAACCTGGTCAGTATTAATTATAGATGGCAATACTTTCTCTAATCACAAAGACAATATTTTAGTCAGCATCTTACAGTCCACATTAATTAAGCTTATAGGCCTATAATTGGAAGGATCTATTGCACCCCTGTCTTTTTTGGGATCAATGATATTAATGCTTCATTAAATGTATTGGGTAAAGATTCCAAATTAAATGCTTCCGAATAGATTTTTGTTAGAATAGGAGCCAATATGTCCAGAAATTTCGTATAATATTCAACTGGGAAGCCGTCCATACCTGGAGATTTCCCCATTTTCATAGCCGCAATAACCCGTCTGACCTTATCCTCAGTAACTGGGGCACCAAAGGACTCAGCTTGTTGTGGGGATAATGTAGGCAATTTTATATTAGCAGAAAACGGACTCAGCACCTCCTGGTCATGGTTAAACGGTGATGCATATAGATGTTCATAGAACTGTCGAAAGACTTCGTTTATTTCTTTAGTTGATGACAATAATGTATCCCCTTTCTTAATTACAGGTATTCTGTATTCTATTCGTATTCTGCTGCTTTAAATATCGTGCCAGCAGCTTACCAGCTTTGTCACCACCTTTGTAGAAATTTGTTTTTAATCTAAATAATGCATATTCTGCTTCTTTGTTATATATGTTATTTAGCTGGAATTTCAAATTGCACAGATCTTTATATTAGTCATCAGTATATTGTCTTGATAAGACTTTTTCCAATGTGGTTATTTCTGCCTCCAGATTTTTTATTTGCTCCATACTTTCCTTCTTCCTTTTAGATGTTTGTGCTATTAATTTTCCTCTTAAATACGCCTTGGATGCCTCCCATACCGAGGACAGCTTTACTGTGGTCCCTATGTTCAATTCAAAACACGAAGTCAGATCCTCAGCCAGATTATCACTGAAATCCTTATCTTTTAACATAGTATTCATTCGCCATCTACCCCTCCCTTCCCTTTCAGTATTTAAATTAATTTAAATTTCAACCAGTGCATGGTCTGATAATGCTATCGGGCCAATTTTACAGTCTATCACCTGTTCCACAATGGAGTTGGATAATAGAAAAAAATCTATTCTAGAATAGGATTTATGTCGATGAGAGAAAAATGTACATTCTTTTCCAGATGGATTCACCAATTGCCATATATTCACCAGACCGATATCCTCAATAAGTTGATGTAAGGCAGCCCTGTCCCTGGATACCGGTGATGTCTGAAATTTGCTTTTATCAATAACAGGGTCCATTACTTGGTTAAAGTCTCCTGCAAAAATTACTTTTCCTTCCTTGGTACTGAAAATTTCACTCACCTTGTAAGAAACTCTGGGTCTTCCTTATTAGATGCATATATGTTACAAGGTACTACCTTCACCCCATTAATAAGTGCATCTATACAAATTATTCTGCCTTCTTTGCCTTTAAATTCTCCAAGCAATACAAAATTAAGTTTTTTGTTAAGTAAAATCATTGTCCCATTTTGTTTGCTATTAAGCGATGAATAGAATACCTGGCCCACCCAATCTCTTCTAAATTTCAGTGCTTCAACATCTTTAAAATGTGTTTCCTGGACAAATGCAACATCAATTTGTTTACCTTTAAAGTATGATAAAATCTTTTTCCTCTTGATTGGGTTTCCACACCCATTAATGCTCCATGATATGAAATTAACCATTTTCATGTCCTAAACTTCATGTACACATGTGCAAAAATATACATTTTCCTGGATGACTGAGTCTGGAATGCAATAACCATATAACAATTACTGCATGGAAACAGGCCATCTCGGCCCTTCTAGTCCATGCTGAACTTTTACTCTCACCTAGTCCCACCGACCTGCACTCAGCCCATAACCCTCCATTCCTTTCCTGTCCATATATCTATCCAATTTAACTCTAAACGACAACATCGAACCTGCCTCAACCACTTCTGCTGGAAGCTCATTCCACACAGCCACCACTCTCTCAGTAAAGACGTTCCCCCTCATGTTACCCCTAAACTTTTGTCCTTAAACAAGAGGACATGAGTTGAGAGTTAGAATCTTCCCCACCCTCAATGGAAAAAGCCTATCCACGTCAACTCTATCAATCCCCTTCATAATTTTAAACACCTCTATCAAGTCCCCCCTCAACCTTCTACGCTCCAAAGAATAAAGACCTAACTTGTTCAACCTTTCTCTGTAACTTAGATGAAACCCAGGCAACATTTTAGTAAACCTCCTCTGTACTCTCTCAATTTTATTGACATCTTTCCTATAATTCAGTGACCAGAACTGTACACAATAACTCCAAAAAAAATCCAGAAAAACCTGTTGTACTCTATCCCCATGCTCAATTATTACCAACAAACACTGCAAATGCTGTGCTTTCAATAAACAATTAAACAAGCAACATAACCGAAAAACATAGCGATAATATATTCCTGCCAGATTAACTAACAAATAAAAACAAACAGGCAGGATAAACTCCACAAAGAAACAGAAAAGAAAAAGGCCCATGATATGGTCCGCAAAGTACCGTGCCAGCTGGTAAACCTAGCACTAATCAGACCGCTTTATCCAGCTCCCCACCCACCCTGTTATACTTAAAAAGTTATCTCCACTTATTACTGTGATCACGTCTTGTCTCTCAGTCAATGCAAGCGCCGCACTTTCCCTGAATGAATTTCTCTGCTTCTGCAGCAGTAGTAAAGAACTTGTTCTTTCCTTTCCACGTGAAGCGTAGAACTGCTGGACAAGTGAGTGTATACCTCACGTTGACTCTTCGCAGCATTTTCCGAGCCGTAGTAAATGCCCTCCGTTTTTCAGCCAATTCTCTGGACATATCTGGAAAGAAGGAAACTTTGCATCCCTCCCACTCAACTCCTCTCTTTGCTTTGGCTGCTTGCAGCACTTTCTCTCTGGCCAGAGAGCGCAAGAATCATATTAAGACCAGCCGGGGTCCTCGCTCGCCCAAGGAGCCGGGGCCCGATGCGCCCTCGCAATCTCAAACTCTGCATTCAGTTCGATGCCAAATCCCTCGGACATGATTCTCCGCACACACTTAGTCAGGCCGCCCGTTTCCGCACCCTCCTTTAGACCAATCAGCCTGACGTTGTTGCGTTTGCTCCTGTTCTCAAGCTCCTCGACACGGTTCTACAGAAGGTCCAAGCGTTTCTTATTCTGCTCGTTGGCACCTTCCAGTTGCACAGTGGTGTCCTCCACACTAGAGAGGCGGCCCTCGGCTTCTGTCAGCCTCTCTTGAATGGCATTGACGGAGTTCTTCAACTCTGTTGTCGTTTCCTTAATCGTAGATACATCAGCAGCCACCACGAGTAGTGTGGAACTCATACGACTAACCTCAGCTAGTAAATTCTCCATGTTGGAGCCTTGGTCTGTCTGTGTTGTTAGCGTGGCTTGAACTTCAGATTGTGGGCTCTGTCTTGTAGCCACGTGGCTCACTGTAACACTCTTAGAGGGTCTTGGCATCGTACAGATTTATCCCACAAAGTTGTTATTTTTTTTAGTGAAAAAAAGTTTTTAACTGCGGGACAGCTGTATCTGGATAAGGCGGGATAAATATGCTCTAACTCATAGAATTTCATGGTGGGTTGTTGAAGTTCCACTAACGTGCAGCCATCTTGCCTGGCACCCACGTGACTCCTGCCTAATTCCATTCTTAATCTCCTTCCTAGCAACCTTGTAATTTTCTAGAGCTCTAACAGTACCTAGTTTCTTCAACCTTTCGTAAGCTTTTCTTTTCTTCTTAACTAGATTTTCTACATACTTTCTACACCATGGTTGTTTAACTCTACCATCCTTTTCCTACCTCAATGGAACATTCCCTGAACATTTGCCACATTTCTGCCGTGCATTTCCCTGAGAACATCTGCTCCCAAGTTCCTGCCTAATAGCAACATATTTCCCCCTACCCCAATTAAATGTTTTCCCAAATTATCTGCTCCTATCCCTCTGCAGCGCTATTGTGAAGGTGATAGAATTGTGGTCACTACCTCCAAAATGCTCTCCCACTGAGAGATCTGACACCTGACCAGGTTCATTTCCCAATACCAGATCAAGTACAGCTTCTCCTCTAGTTGGCTTATCTACATATTGTGTCAGGAAACCTTCCTGAACACATCTAACAAACTCCACCCCATCCAAACCCCTTGCATTAAGAAGATGCCAATCAATATCAGGAAGGTTAAAATCTCCCATCTCAACAACCCTATTATTATTGCACCATTCCAGAATCTGCCTCCTTATTTGCTCCTCGATGTCCCTGTTACTATTGGGGAGGGTGGTCTAGAAAAAACACCCAGTAGAGTTATTGCCCCCTTCATGTTTCTGACTTCCACCCACACTGACTCCGAATCCGGTTTATTATCACCGGCACGTGACGTGAAATTTGTTAACTTAGCAGCAGCAGTTCAATGCAATACGTAATATAGAAGGAAAAAAAAACAAAGAAAAATAATAATAATAAGTAAATCAATTACAGTATACATAGATTAAAAATCGTGCAAAAGACAGAAATAATATATATTTGAAAAGTGAGGTAGTGTCCAAGGGTCCATTTAGGAATCGGATGGCAGAGGGGAAGAAGCTGTCCCTGAATCACTGAGTGTGTGCCTTCAGGCTTCTGTATCTCCTACCTGATGGTAACAGTGAGAAAAGGGCATGCCCTGGGTGCTGGAGGTCCTTAATAATGGACGATTGCTGCTACTCGAGTCCCGAGCATCCCTCCATGACTTTCTCCTTTTCTGCAGCCATGACATTATTCTTAATTAGCAATGCCACACCCCCACCTCTTCTGCCTTCCTCTCTGTTGTTTTTGAAACATCTAAAGCCTGCACACTCAGCAGCCTTTCCTGCTCCTGAGACATTCAAGTCTCTGTAATGGCCACAACGTCACAGTTCCATGTATTGATCCCCGCTCTAAGCTCATCCACCTTGTTCATGATACTCCTTGCATTAAAATAGACACATGTCAAACCATCAGGCTGAGTGCACCTTTGCTCTAACATCTGCCTATCCTTCCTCACAGACTCCCTACAAGCTGTCTCTGCTTGTGCTCCAACCTCCCCATCCTCTGCCTCTTCACTTTGGTTCCCACCCCCCTGCAAATCTAGTTTAAACCCTCCCCAACAGCATTAGTAAACCTCCCTGCCAGGATACTGGTCCCCCTTGGATTCAAGTGCAACCCGTCGTTTTTGTATAGGTCACATCTCCCACAGAAGAGGTCCCAATGATCCAAAAATCTGAATCCCTGCCCCCTGCTCCAATCCTTAAGCCACACAGTCATCCTTCCCCTCACTCTATTCCTATACTCACTGTCACATAGCACAGGCAGCAGTCCTGAGATTGCTACCTTTGAGGTCCTGCTACTCAGTTTCCTTCCTATCTTCCTGCTTTCAGGACCTCCACCTTTTTTCTACCTATGTCGTTGGTACCAATATGTACCACGACCTCTGGCTGCTCACCCTTCCATTTCAGGATATGCACTCAGAAACATCACGAACCCTGCCACCTGGGAGGCAAACTACCATCCTTGTTTCTTTTTCACGTCCACAGAATCACCTATCTGTCCCCCTAACTGTAGAGTCCCCTGTTACCACTGCTCTCCTCTTCCATTCCCTAATCTTCTGAGCCACAGGGCCAGACTTTGTGCCAGAGGCACGGCCACTGTTGCTTCCCCCAGGTAGGTCATTTCCCCCGTCCCTCCAACAGCACTCAAAATAGAGTACTTATTGTTAAGGGGGACAGCCACAGCGGTGCTCTCCACTACCTGACACCCTCCCTTCCCTCTCCTCACGGCCACCCACTTATCTGTCTCTTGTGGCCCCGGGGTGACTGCTTGCTTGTAGTTCCTGTCTATCACCTCCTCTCTCTCCCTGACAAGCCGAAGGTCATCGAGCTGCAGCTCGATGAACCTAGCGCAGATGTGGCCATCAGGGAGGCTGGAAGTCTCCCGGACATCCCACATCTGACACCCAGAACAGAAGACTGGCCTTGTAGTCATACCCACTATTCCAATGCGCTGAGCCCTGTGAAACGCTCCCTTTTTGCCCCCCGACTCTTCTCCCCAACCTGTGCGAAGTTCTGTCTCTCTTCGATCCGCCACATTTGCCCCTTGGTAGGCATACGACGGGTTGACAAATTCTTTGACTTGCTGGCTGAGAGTGTGAGCCACTCACCTTGAGAGCTGCTGGCCACACTCAGGAAGAGTTGTCTTTCTAACCCTGTTTCATTCTCCACACACGCTGGTTGACCTGCTGAGCGTTCTCAGCAAGTTATACAGCATCTTCAATCCAACCTCCCAGAGGAACTCAGTGGCTCAAGCAACATTGGTGGAGTGGAGAAAGAAACCAGCATGTTTTTGACCTGAAACATTGACAATTCCTTTTCTCCTCACATGTGCTGCTCAACCAGTCCTCCTGATTCTAGATTCTAACATTTGCAGTCTCTTATGTCTCCCGTTTACTCTGAATCAAACTGCTAACTGATTTTCTACTTTTTTTTTTGGCGTGTGCGTGCATGTGCGATGTTGGCGGGACGATGTCTTTTTTTATGCCTTTGCAAGACACAGAGCAAGAGAGAGACTGTGGTGCGCCACTTCTCATCATTTAATGAGGTCGAGTTGCGATCTCACCACTCAACCCGGCACGGATGGAAAATGTACTCGGGAGCGGACGACTGGGTTCGAACCCAGGAACCTCCATTCCAGAGTCTGGCGCTGATGCCAGCCGGCCCCTGATTTTCTACCTCAAGGAGCAGTCTTCAGGAATGGGTCCCAAAAGTGCCAAGAAAGGTTTTATTCTCAGAGGGAACCACTTGTCCCTAGTTTATTGATCACAATAACACCCATGTGATTTGCATGGGATGTTTTGCTGTTTCAAGGATGCTTTGTAAATACAATATTTTGTTTTCTCCTCTTACTGATTGAGCACAGCTAAATGAACGTGGATTTGCACTGAGTGGCCACTTTATTGAATTCACCTGCACAGCTGCTTGTTAATGCAAATATCTAAGCAGCAACTCCATGCATAAAAGCACGGAGACATGGTTAGAAGGTTCAGTTGTTGTTCAGACCAACGATCAGAATCGGGAACATACGTCATCTAGGTGACTTTGACTGTGGAATGATTGTTGGTAGTTTGAGTGTCAGAAACTGCTGATCTCCTGGCATTTTCACGTAAAGCAGTCTCAAGAGTTTGCAGAGAATAGTGTGAAATGCAAAATAAAAAAGCATCCAGTGAGCAGCAGTGTGTGAAAATGCTTTCTTAATGACAGAGGCCAGAGGAGAATGGCCAGACTGGTTTAAGCTGAATGGAAGGTGACAGTAACTCAAATAAGGACACATCACAATAGTGGTGTGCAGAACAGCATCTCTGAAAGTGTCACAGTGGGGTGCTGGAAACAGACCCAAATGCAAGACACAGACACTGAAGTACAAGGAACAGGACTTGACTAGAGTAGGGACGTGACACGATTCAGGTAGAGAGCAGGGACAAGAACACAGAGTTGGGCTAGGGAAAGCAGGACCAGGACTAGGAACCATGGACTAGGAGACAAGGCTTGGACTCCAAGCTCGAGACTGGACAAGGACCCAAAACCTTGGTCTTGCCTCGGACTCAGACCCCAGAACCAGGCAAGGATATGACATGGCTTCAGGACAGGGCGTGGCTGGGGTCTAGAGACCTGAGCTTGGAGGCAAGACAAGGCTCAGACTCTGAGCCTCAGACTGGACAAGGACCCAAAACCTTGGTCTTGCCTCGGACTCAGACCCCGGAACCAGGCAAGGATATGACATGGCTTCAGGACAGGGCGTGGCTGGGGTCTAGAGACCTGAGCTTGGAGGCAAGACAAGGCTCAGACTCCGAGCCTCAGACTGGACAAGGACCCAGAACCTTGGTCTTGCCTCGGGCTCAGACCCCAGAACCAGGTAAGGACATGACATGGCTTGAGGCTTGGGGTCAAGTCTTGAGCTTGGCTTGGGATCCTCGAGGCTTGAGGTCTTCGTCTTGAAATGCAGAGGCTGATAACTCAGACTGGAAATGAGAGACAGACTGGGAACTGAACATCAACATAGAGCCGGAACTTATCCTTCAGCAAGCCAGGACTCATCTTTAACACAACACTAACATGAGACAGGACAGAACATAGATATAGAGCTAGGACTTATCCTACAATAAGCTGGGACTCAACTTCATGTCCACACTAAGGTGGGACAGGCCCACCTGTTGAGTAACAGAAGGACAGCCAGACTTACCCAACAGAGGCAAAGACAAGACATGTCCCCCCACAGGGCAACAGCAAAACAGCCTGACTTACCCCACAGGAGGCAAGGACAAGAGACAAACACCATGAAGCATACAAATGGTTTCACTAGCCTTCCATCAGCAGGTTACTCCAAGGGGGACTGACAAGACAAACCAGCAGCCCACACTCAATCCCAAGGCTACTTATTTTGCAAGCCCAAAGATGGGAATCAGGTGCCTTTGATTTAGTCAAACAAGGGTCAGCTGGAAGACCCGGAGTCCTGAGTCCATGGACCGGACCGTGAACTGGAATGGGGACTTCACGGACCGGACTACGACAGAAAGCAGACCATGTCGACCCTTGAAGTGGGTGGGCTACAGTACCAGAAGCTACGCAGGGGTCCGTTCCATTCCTGTACCTAATAAAGTGGCCACTGAGACATGCAGAAAGATTACGAACCTGACTGGCTCACCGGGCAATAAGAGGTTTGGTCAGTCAAATGTTGCACGATTATGATGCGATTGCATTTTGTTTGTTAGTAATGCAGCGCTAATGCGTCGTACACCGGTGGTGGTGTAATGGCATCAGCACTGGACTTGGGGGCAGATGGTCCTGAGTTCAATTCCGGCCGGGTCCCAGCCTGGACAGCAGTGTCTGTGTGGAAGGGAGGCCTGGCAATCTACTTCCGTATGCTGCCGTGAAAACCCTGTGGAAATCTACACTGTCCATAGGGTTGCCGTGACTCGATGGCACTCAAAACCAACAATGTGTTGTTGGGGTGGCAAGGGGGGGGTGTGACAAAGCTGCTCTATTTCCATTTCTAACAAGACCCCCGTTCTCCTACAGCAGCACTCTCTGGCACCACCCAACCCCCTGCACAGGCAGAGAATCATAGAGCACTGCATATTTTGCTGCATTCAAATGCCAGATGTAGTTGGATTCTCCTTCACACTGATTTTCTTACACCAGGATAGATAGTTGAAGTTTTGAAGCCATTTTTGGGCTGTCCTTTCCTTCACTGTTCTGCTCTATGCTCATTGGTGAAGCTACCAGCAGGGGGCGCTGTCTGTATTCTTTGTCCAACATTAATCCATCACAGGTTAGGTACAGCAGTACTGAAGCATGTTCATAATATACCTGGAGTTAATTATTGCCAGCTACACTAAGTGTCAAAATGCTGCACATAAACATGATACTTTACAGTTGTTGGAAATCAGAAATGGAAACAGAAAATGGCAGAATATTACCCAGGTCAGGCTGGATCTATGAAGACAAAAATAGAATTAGCATTTCAGTTCACAGATCTTTCAACAGATTTGGGGATAGTTAAAGAGATCTTGATGGAGAGAAAAAGGGGAAGGGAAGAAGAGAACAAGTGGGAAGTTCTGCGAAATGTTGGTTGGCAGGAGATACCCAAGAACAAGACGTAAAAATGCAACATGAAGTAAATAGTATTGGAGGTTACTAAATCTTTCTGGGAACTTGCAGGGAATGATTATATGAAACTACCAGGGGGTGCAGAATGAATGCTGGAAATCTGAAACTATAAGTACTGGAATGAAGGTGAGCAATTCAGCGAACTAGAAGCAGTGCTCATTTTTCGGAGTGCAGGTCATTTCTGAATTCAGTATTGAGTCCCAGACGCTGTCTGCCTTGTTGGACGTGTTGTGTCTTGACTTGATGTTGAGTTTTATTGGAACATAATATAGGGAGATAGGTAAGGCATCCATCCCTACTCCAGGAGTAATCTCTAGATTACTCCCAGTACCACATGCTAGTCAGGGCAGGAATAGGAAGACAATAGGGTTGAATGGGTGGCTGAGGGTGTGGTGCAGAGAGCAAACTTCCATATTTCTGAATCATTGGAAGCTCTTCTGGGGAAGTTATGACCTGTACAAAAGGGTTGGGTTACATCTGAACCCGGGGGGGGGGGTCCAATACCTTTGCGGGAAGGTTTGTGAGAGTGATTTGGGAGTGTTTAAGGTAATCTGATAGGGGACTGGGAACCGGAGTGGTAGGGCTGAAGATGGGGCAGTTGGTGTACAACTAGATGCAGTGTGTAGCAAGGCTGTGAGGAAGGACAGGCAGATGATGGGGCAGAAATATGGTCAGTGGGATGAGTTAAAGTGTAACAGGGGGCCAAGATCAAAAAGGGTGATGAATACAGGACTGAAGGTGCTATGTTTGAATGCACAATGTATACGGAATAAGCTAGATGATCTTGTAGCGCTGTTAGAGATTGGCAGGTATGATGTGAGCATCACTGAGTCATGGCTGAAAAAAGATCATAGTTAGGAAATTAACATCCAAGGACACACCTTGCATCAAAAGAGCAGGCAGATTCACAGAGATCTGGGATAGAAATGAAATCAAATCCTTAGAAAGAGGTGACATAAAATCTGAAGATATAGAATCCTCATGGGTAAAGTTAAGAAACTGTTTAGGAGGGTTTAAGCTAATTTGGCAGGGGAATGGGAGCTGGACTGATAGGGCTGAGGATGGGACGGTTGGTGTACAAGTGTGTGGTGAGACTGTGAGGAAGAACAGGCAGATGATAGGGCAAAATTGCAGTCCATGGGATGAGCTGAAGTGTAACAGTGCCAAAATCAAAACAAAGGTGGCAAATGCAGGACTGAAGGTAGCAAAATTTAGTGGGGAGTTAGAGGGTTGTAAAGCTTTTCAAAACCAACAGAAGACAACTAAAATGTCATAAGGAGAGAAAATAATATAAAAAGGATATCAGAAGATTTTTCAGATATATAAAGAGTAAAGAAGAGACGAGAGTGGATATCAGACTGCTGGAAATTGATACTGGAGAGGTAGTAGTGGGGGACAAGCAAATGGCAGACAAATTTAATAAAAATCTTGTGCCAGTCTTCACTGTGGAAGTAACTAGTATTATGCCAGAAATTAGAGAATGTCGGGGGCAGAAGTGAGCATAGTTGCTACTACTAAAGAGAAGGCTCCTTGGAAGCTGAAGGTAGGTAGGTCACTTGGATCAGATGGACTGAACCCCAGGCTTCTGAAAGAGCTAGCTGGAGAGATTGGTGGAGACATTAGTAATGATCTTTCAATACTCATTAGATTTTGGAAACGCCCTGGATGATTGAAAACTGCAAATGTCACTCCACTCTATAAGAAGGGAGGGAGGCAGAAGAAAGGAAATTATAGGCCAGTTAGCCTGACTTCAGTGGTTGGGGCGATGTTGGACTCCATTATTAAGGCTGAGGTTTTGGGGTACTTGGAGGTGCATTATGGTCCAATATCGCAAGTCCAATTTAACGTGACTTCCTTTCATGTTTATATGTCAATGATTTGGATGATGGAATTGATGACTTTGTGGCCAAGTCTGCAGACGATACGAAGATAGGTGGAGAGGCAGGTAGTGTTGAGGAAGCAGGAAGTGTGACATAGATTAGGAGAATGGGCAAAAAGTGTCAGATGGAATATAGTGCAGCGAAGTGTATGGTCATACACTTGGTTGAAAGAATAAGAGTGTAGACTATTTTCTAAACAGGGAGAAAATTCAAAAAATAGAGGTGCAAAGGGTCTTAGGAGTGCTTGTGCAGGATTCCCTAAGGGTTAACTTGCAGGTTGAGTTGGTGGTAAGGAAGGCAAATGTGATGTTAGCATTCATTTTGAGAGGATTAGACCATAAAAACAAGGTTCAATGCTGATGCTTTATGAGACATCAGTCAGACCACACTGGGAGTATTGTGAGGAATTTTGGGCCCTTTATCTAAGCAAAGATGTGTTGGCATTGGGGATGATCCAGACGAGGTTCACGGAAATGATTTTGGGAATGAAAGGGTTAGCATACGGGGAGCATTTGATGGCTCTGGGCGTACTCCGTGGAGTTTAGAAGAGTGAGGGAGAGATCTCACTGAAACCTATCAAATATTGAAATGCCTATGTAGAGTGTATTTGAAGAAGATGTTTCCTTTTCTAGGGGGAGTCTGGGACCAGAGAGCACAGCCTCAGAATAGAGGGACGTCCATTTAGAAGAGATACGAGGAGAAATTCCTTTAGCCAGAGTGTGGTAAAATTGTAGAATCCTTTGCCACAGACAGCTGTGGCATATTTAAAGTGGAGGTTGTTAGATTCATTAATAGTCAGGGTGCCAAAGTTTACAGAGAGTAGGTCTTCTGGTCTTATGGTCTAACAGTTTTAACGTCTAAGGTGAGAGCACAGGTGCGAGTGGAAAAGGGATGGAGAATTGAAGAGACAGGTGACTGAATCAAGGTTTTCTTCAAAGTGATTGCACGTTCTGCATTTGACTCCCTGGTACTGGAAGGCCATAATGTAAGTAGAAAATGTCAAACACTAAATTGTAAATTGCAGCAATTAGACGAGCTGATGACCTAGATGATGTGATGGCTTCTGAGTGGAAGGGTGAGAACCTGCAGAGGAAAATCTGTTGGATGTGAAGATTACAGAAGTAAAGAGTAAAAAAAAGGACATTTTTGACTTTGGGGAACTCTGAGTGTTTGTACTTTTGAAAATGGATTAATCTTGAGTTTCTCCTGGGAGAGCTAGTATATATTTCTGGGGAAGCTGAGAATTTATGTTCAAAGCTCTTTTCAAGCCACATTCATTTCTTACAACAAACGCCTCCCTAAAGTTCTCCTTTTGTCTCAGGAGCTGAAAGGTCATTTACAGTGGGTGTATTAGTACTCCTCTCATCACCTGGTGGGTGGTTTATTGCCGCAATTGCAACATGTGTATTGGAAGAATGAAAATATCTATGCAAAAAACTCTGAAATCAAAGTTCCTAAAAAAAATCTCATTTAAAATTACCAGCAATCAGCCGTTCTTTTTTCTTTGGAAAAGAATGATTATGGATATTTTAGAATATTCTGGTCATCTGTAAAGTAAAAAGTAAGTAAGGTCTACTTACTAAGGTCAGCAAGGGTAGTTAGTCATTGAACAGAGATGAGATTACCTGCTCTCTGCTTTGTACTTTGGACTCAGTGAGACATGACGTGTAACGTTGTGACTGGCGCTGAGCAATGCAGCTGGTAACCTGACACCAGTTTAACAAGGTGTGAGCAACTGCCCCTGCCTCCCATACACAGTCTTAATGCACCACAGGTGGCACCCTGCAGCCATCCCTGACAGAAACTGTCCAGTGAGAAGCTGAATGGTGGTGACTGAGGGGAATTGGTCATATTTTTATACCTGAAGTCGTGTTTGTCTTTTGTCAGGGAAACGTAAAAGGAACTGAATGGTATAAAGGTTACAGTGTACTAAAGACTGAATGAATCAGCCATAGTCTGCTTGTAGCTTGGTACCATAAACTTACCCATTTCCCACTTCACACAATTGAATTTAATCAGAATTTTATAATGAAAATGTATTTGAAAGCGCCTGTATATTCTCTCACTTACCTGCATGAGCATCTCCTCCCATCTCGGACATAGAACAGTATAGCACAGAAACAGGCCCTTTGGCCCACGATGTTGTGCCAAACTAGTTAAACCAATGACACCTAACCCCTCCTGCCTACATGATGACCACAGACCTCCATTCTCTGCATATTCATAGCACCCACCACTCTCTGTAAAAATCTTAACGGCACATCTTTGAACTTACCCCACCCCCTCACTTGAAATGTATGAGATATCTTAACCCTTGGGGAAAAAAGATACTAGCTGACTATCTATGCCTCTCAAGACTTTATTAATTTCAATCGGGTCTCCCCGCCACCCAGCTTGAGAGAAAACAACTAAGTTTCTCCTTATAGCACATCCAGACAGCACTCTGGTAAACCTCTTCTGTACCCTCTCCAAAGTCTTTGCGTACTTCCTATAATGGAGCAACAAGACTTGAAAGCAATACTACAGATGCAGCCTAAGTAGCGTTTTATAAAGCTGTAACGTTAATATGTTAATATGCACATGTATGTGTGTGATTGTCCCTCCCTTCACCCCGTCACTGGGTCACATTATTACTGAAAGGCACCAATTGCTACAGGGCAAAAGCTATCCTAATGGTAACCTCTGTATACACACTGTGAGCGTTTTTATGAGTGTGGATGAACTGTAATGTGAAGTTGTTTAACAAATGCTTCTGTCGTTGCCATTCAGCTGTTCGCTTCTTTGGTCTGAATACCTGGAACAAGCTGAGATGGGGCAATGAAGCTGAGGGAGCATGGTCCCGCAAGGCACTCACACGGACCAGCAGGTCCGAGGTTAACCTGGAAATGGCTTGCACTCAGGATGAAAAGGACGGACACGCCTCTCCTGAGCCCACAACTTATTACAATGCCATTTACGAGCTTCATGAGGGAGAGGAGAACAACAGTCCAAATCCACCATTTTACTGGGAAGACGATTGCAATGCGAGAACAAGCGAGCCAGTTAATGAAGAATTCCACGACATCGATCAGGCCCCAAGGGGCAAAAAGCAGATTGTGCAACAGAACAGCATAATCATCACGCATGAAATCTACAAACACGACCTATGGTGGAGCAGTTCCCAACAATCTGTCCACGAGAATGAGTCACCAGCACAGACACCACACAATAAAATACACATCAGCCAGAGACTCAAGTCAAAGGATCCAGGACTGGGGTAAGCAAGAAAACACCACAAGAAGCTTAAATAGCCGTGGGTTTTATGAGTGAATCTGATTTGCTTTTGTCTGCTGTGGTCAGTTTCCCAGTGGCATGAGTGAAGGCCGAGAGCCTGAGGCTGGTGTTCCCGAACAAGCACCAGTGCTGAGCTTTCATAATAGAATTCTTTGTGCCCTGGATTCGTAGTCACAGAATCATTGCTACTTGTGTTTTCAGTCATCTTTATGTTTAAAAATCCAGATGAAGATTCATTGCCCTTAAAACCTGTGTGAGACTCTGGTTGTGGAAGGAAGGGGAATGCTTCACCCTGATCGTCAGAAGGTGGTACCGCTCGGAAGCAGGTCTCTGCAGTCCACCTCATCCATGCTGGCCTTGATTCCTGTCTGTCCTAATCCCATTCTCTTACAACTGACAGACACATCCTTTTCCCTCCTATCTAAATACCCGTTTAAATGCCCTTTAATTGTATCAGCCATCTTCACTTCTGTTGGCTGCTCATTCCAGACGTTCCCCAACTGCTTCTGCGTAAAAATCTTGTCCCTTGGAGCTCCTGTAAATTCCTCCCTTCTCACCTTGAACCTGTGCCCTCTGGTTCTAGACTCCTATCTAATCCCTTTCTTGATTTTATAAATCTCTGTAAGGTCAGCCCTCTTACATTCCAGTGAGAATTAGCCCATCTTATTCAATCCCTCTTTGTAGCTGCAACCCTCCATTCCAGGCAACATTATGCTGAGTCTGTTTTGACATTCTGTAGTCACTGTGTGGGGCAAGTCATGTCTTATTCACTTGACAGATTTTCAAGGAAGGGATAACGATGAGTGAGCAAGGTAGAACCATGGATGTTGTCTACAAAGAGGTTTGACATGGTACTTCATAGTAGGCTCATACAGAAGATTAAGGTGCATTGGATCCATGGTTTGTTAAATACTGTGTTATGTGATGTGGGTGATCATGGTCTTTGCATGGTGACTTGGCTATTTGGATCCAGAACTGGCATGCCCATAGGAGACAGGGTAGTAGTTGGTGGGACCTTTTTCTGGTGGGAGGTCTGTGTCTAGTGGCGCCTGGGGATTTCCATACTGCTGTCTGTAATGTGGATGCATGGTTCAGCAAGTTTGGAGAGGAGACTAAGATTGGTAGTGTTGTGGGTAATGTAGAAGATTGCCGGAAGTTACAGCAGGATCTACATCAGCTTCAAATATGGGCGGACAAATGGCAGATAGAGTTTAATCTGGCCAAGTGTGGCAATGTTGAACTTTGGAGATCAAATGTAAAGGGATAGTATTCTGTAAATGGCAGAACCCTCTGTGTTGATGTACAGAGGGTTCTTGGGGTCCAAGTCCATACCTTCCTGAAAGTGGCTGCACAGGTCGGTACAATGATAAAGAAGGCACAAGGCACGCTTACCTTTATCATCTGATGCACTGCGTCCAAGAATCAGAAAGTTATACTGTAGCTTTATGAAACACTGTTTAGACCACATCTGGAGTATTTCATTCCATACTGGTTGTCCATTAAGGGAAGGACGTGGAGACCTTAGAAAGGGTGCAGAAGATGTTTGCAAGTATCCTGTCTGGATTAGAGAGCAAGTGCTATTAAGGGGAGATTAGACAAACTAGAGTTGTTTTCTTTGGAGCAGTGGAGGCTATTGGGAGACCTGATAGAAGTTTAAAACTTATGAGAGACGTAGACAGGATAGACGATTGGCATCTTTTCCCCATGGTCAGAATGTCGAATACTAGGTGAGGGAGGGGATAAGTTCAGAGAAGATCTTGTACTCAGAGTGATGGGTGCTGGGAATGTGCTGGAGTGGAGACAGTTCACCAAGAAGTGTTTATGTATGAAGGATTAGAGAGAATGGAGGAATCTGGGTGTTGTGTAGGCAGCAGGTTAGTTAGGCATTTAATTACTAGTGTAATCAGCCTGGTAAGCATCATGGGCTGAGGGTCCTGTTCCTAATCAGTGCTTCAGTTTTGCTGACAGTGAGTGAGAGGTTGTTGTTGTGGCAGATTTTCAATCTCCTCCTCTATGCCGACTGCCACCACCTTTGATTCAGCCAACAACCACGGTGTCTTCAGCAAACTTAAATATGGCTTTGGGGCTGTATTTTTAAACCTTTCTCTTCTAGTTCTGGAGAAGGGCCTTGAACCTAAAATGTTAAATTTGTTTCTCTTTCTATAGTTACTGCTTGACCTGCTAAGTATTCCCAATGTTTTCCTTACTTTTTTGTTTTAGATCTGTAGTTTTTATTTTGAAGTATGGCAGTGTTGGTATGTCTTATTCCACTTCAGCAATTTAAGTCAATAGTCCTGAAATGTGGAAACAAATTACAAATACCAATGCTGCTATATCACTGGGAATAGAGGACAAATTGAACCTCCACTTCTGGTTCATTGTCTTAGTTCTTCCGAGTCAGTGGTTACTCAAGCACGCTTTAACAATTTTGCCCTGCAGATGGCGCCAGACTTCAACCTACTTCAGAGCAGGGAAAAGCCACACGGGTGCCAAATGTCTGTGGGCACTTTCCCGCATTGATCTAAATTGGGATAGTGTGCTTGATAATTCTTCATCTGAAATCTGTTTAATAAAGATGGAAATCCTCAAATAAGAAGGATATTTTAAAGAAATTGTAAAGTATATTGTAATTCTAAAGTATAATTTTAACTGAACTAAAAAAGAATTAAAAAATTAAAATGTTGTGGTTGATTGAGGATTTCAATTAAGTTAAAATTCTATATCTTTTGATTCATTAAATTCCCAACCCTTACACTGTTTAATGCAACAAAGTATTCCCGTTGGTATTTTTACTTGACTGGAGGATCTAACAAGAGAAAATTAAATAAATTGTAAAAATTGTGTAAGGAGATTTCTTTTAAAATTTTGCTATTTTAGATTTAATTCAGAACAATTTATCTTCCATAGAAAATATATGTCACAGCCTTTCATAGACACTTGGGTTGTAAAAGGGCAACAGTTATTCCTGTTATAATTGGGCCGAAGTTGTTGATGTAGTCTGTCAATAGTTTAAGAAAACCAAGTACAACAAGATGGGCCAAAATAACAAAGCCCAGACAGAGGGCAACTGCTGACAGTTCTACACTGAAAGAGATAACCCATGGAACTCGTTTAATAACTCATTAAAAGTCTAGACAAATAAACTTTAAATTGTTCTGTAAGATGGGGGAGGTAGGGCTGTGTGGATAAATCAGTCTACCAGTGACTATATCGAGAGTGACCACACATCCAGGGCAAGATAGCAGGAACAAATCTTGGTCCTGAAACAACTTTAAACACAAAGGCATGGGTCAGGCGCAACATTGAACTCACTCATATATCTGCCACTTCCAAGTCAAGTTTATTGTCGTGTGCACAGGCACTGTAAGGTACTGGTACAACAGCATCACAGGCACGTGGGCACAGACAACACACTGAATATAAATTATAGATTGATAGTGAAGCGAGAGAGAAGAATTTACAAAAACAAGACCTTTGTGCAAAGAAAGGCAATCAGAGGCAGTCCATGGCAGTGCAAGAGGTGGTCTATCGTGTTCCCTTGTTGAGGTAAGGTTGTGGTTGTGCAGGTCAGTTCAATAACCTGATTATTGTAGGAAAGTATCTGTTCCTGAATCTGGCGGTGATCGACTTTGGGCATCTGTACCCTGCCTGATGGAAGGAGCCAGAAGAGGACATAATTTGGATAAGGGAGCTCCTTGAATTTAAATGCTTCCCTTGTGGCAAAGCTCAAGGTAATATTATTATCAAGGTACTTAAATGTCACCATATACAACCCCGAGATTCATTTTCTTGCAAGCATTCACAGTGGATCCAAAAAGCACCACAGAATCAATGAAAAACCGTGCGCAAGACAGACAAGGGAACGGAGACGGGGATCGAGAGAAGGAGTGACACACGTTGGCGAGTGTACTTTGTGGGAGTTTCGGCATTCGAACAGCAGCCAATCAGAGTTTGGAATTCATTAGCAAGTGCATATTAAAATGAGACAGGGGCAGGTGGAGCAGCCTTTGTTGGACTGGGCAGTGTTAGAGTAGGGATTCTTGAGGCTGTCGTTCTTCAAACCTTCAGTGAGGAGAGGCTTGAATGAGAGAAGACGAAAAGCTGTAGGTACTGTAACTGTAGTACCTTTTCTCAGTCTATTTATCGTTTCCTTCTTTATACCATTATTGCACAGTTAGAGCAGTAGGGATGCCAGGCAGAATAGTTGAATGCGCCTCTTATGGGATGTGGGAAGGCAGGGAGACTTCCAGTGTCTTTGACGACTTCGCTCGAAGGAAGTGCATCCAGCTGCAGCTTCTAACACTCCACTTTAAGGAGTTGGAGCTGGAACTGGATGATCTTCAGATTGCTTGGGAGGCTGAGGGGGTGATAGGACATATGGAGAGGTAGTTACACCCAAGATGCAGGGCACAGGAGACTGTGTGACAGTCAGGAAGGGGAAAGGGTTAAACAGCCAGTGCAGAGCACCCCTGTGGCCATCCCCCTAACAGAGGAAAGTCACAACATTTAGCTCTCTGGCACTGAGTCTGGCCCTGTGACTCAGAAGGGTGTGGGGAAAGAAAAGGCATGCTGTGGTGATGGGGGATCGGGAAGGAGGTTCTGTGGACAAGAACGAGATTCCCAGATGATACGTTGCATCATAGGTGCCAGGGTCTGGGACATCATGGATCGAGCCCTCAACATTCTTAAGTGGGAAGGTGAGCAGCCAGAGATCGTGGTCCATGTAGGTACCATTGACATGGGTAGGAAGTGTGACGAGGTTCTGCAAAGTGAGTTCAGGGAGTTAGGTGCTAAGTTAAAAGGTAGGAATTTCAGGGTTGTGATTTTGGGATTGCTATCCGTGCCACATGCTAGTGAGGCTAGAAATAGGAAGATTATACAGTTTAACACATGGCTAAGGAATTGGTGTAGAAGGGAAGGTATAGATTATTGGATCATTTGGCTCTTTTCCAGGAAAGGTGGGACCTGCACAGAAGAGACAGTTTGCACCTGAACTGGAGAAGGAATAATATCCTAGCGGGAAGATCGGTGTGCTGCACGGCGGGTGGGGAGGGGGAGGGGAGTGGATTTAAACTAGATTTGCAGGGGGATGGGAACCAGTGCCAGAACAGATAGGGAAGCGGTTGTGGAGACAGATGTCGTTAAGATCTCAGACAAAATCGGGAAACTGAAAATTGAGCATTTTGCGATGGGTGTCCTGAGCTGCAGATATTTCAATGCAAGAAGTATCGCAGGAAAGGTGGATGAGCTCAGGGCTTGGATCAACACCTGGAATTATGATATTGTAGCCACTAGTGAGACTTGGTTGCAGGAGGGGCAGGACTAGCAAATAAATATTCCGGGGTTCTGTGGGCTTAGACGTGATAGAGCGGTAGGGATTAAAGGGGGGAGGGGTGACGTTACTAGCCAGGGAAGTGCTCAGTCAGGACAGATTGGAATCTCATCTAGTGAGGCTTTATGGGTGGAACTGAGGAATAAGAAAGGTATGACTATATTAATGGGGATATTTTATAGACCACCCAACAGTACGTGGGATTAAGAGGAACAACTTTGTAGAGAGATCACGAACTGTGCAAGAAACAAGGTTGTGAAAGGGTTGCAAGGGACAGAATTGGTCCTCTGGAAAATCAGAATGGTGATCTATGCATGGAGCCAAAAGAGATGGGCAAGATCTTGAATGGAGTTTTTGCATCTGTGTTTACTTGGAGGATGGACGCAGAGTCTGTAGAAGTGAGGCAAAGCAGCAGTGTGGTCATGGACCCTATACAGATTACAGAGGAGGAGGTGTTTGCTGTCTTGAGGCAAATCAGGGTAGACAAATCCACAGGGCCTGACAAGGTATTCTCTTGGATCCTGTGGGGGACAAGTGCCGAAATTGTGGAAGCCCTACCAGAGATATTTAAATCATCCATAGCCACTGGTGAGGTACTGAAGGATTGGAGGATAGTTAACATTGTTCCGTTGTTCAAGAAAGGCTCGAAGAATAAAGCAGGAAATTATCGGCTGGTGAGCCTGACGTCAGTAGTGGGAAAGTTATTGGAAGGTATTCTAAGAGACTCGATATATGAGTATTTGGATAGGAAGGGACTGATTAGGAATAGTCAGTATGGTTTTGTGTGGGGTATGTAGTGAGTCTTTTGAGGAGGTTACCAGGAAAGCTGATGAATGCAAGCCAATGGATGTCAAGATGAGGTAAATTGGATTAGACATTGGCTTTGTACGAAAAGCTAGGGAGTGGTAGTGGAGGGTTGCCTCTCTGACCAGAGGCCTGTGGCTACTGGAGTGCCCCAGGGTTTGGTGCTGGGTCTGTTGTTGGTCATCTATATCAATGATCTGGATGATAATGTGGTTAACTGGATCGGCAAATTTGCGAATGACACCAAGAGTGAGGGTGTAGAGGAAGGCTATCAAGGCTTGCAGAGGGATCTGGACCAGCTGGAAAAATGAGCTAAAAAATGGCAGACTGGGATTAATGCAGACAGGTGTGAGGTGTCGCTATGTACCATGTTATGTGATGTGGGCGATCATTGTCTTTTCATGACGATAATTGTTCTTGGCAATTTTTTCTATAGAAGTGGTTTGCTATTGCCTTCTCCTGGGCAGTGTCATTACAAGATGGATGACCCCAGCCATTATCAATACTCTTCAGAGATTGTCTGCCTGGGTGCAGGTTGTTGAGAACTGACTCATGGATCTCCTGTAGTCAATAATCGACTCTTTGGTCTTGCTGATGTTGAGTGAGAGGTTGTTGTTTGTGGCACTGCTCAGCCAGATTTTCAGTCTTCCAGCTACATGCTAATTCACCACCACTTTTGATTCGGGCAATGACAGAGGTGTTGTCAGCTAACTTAAATATGGCATTGGAACTGCGTTAGCCTTACAGCCGATGTGTATAAAGTGAGTAGAGGAAGGGGATCAGCACACAGCCTGGTGGTGCCCCTGTGCTGATGGTGATTCTTGTCGCCAATCCAAACTGACTAGAGTCTGCAAGTGAGGAAATCCAGAATCCAGTTGTACAAGAGGGTATTGAGGCGAAGGAAGGTCTGGGAGCTTATTGATTAGTTTTAAAGGGATGATAGTATTAAATGGAGAACTGTAGTCAATGAAGAACATCCTGATGCATCTTCGCTGTTCAGACGCTCCAGGGTTGAGTGAAGAGCCAATGAAATGGCGTCTGCTGTTGACATGTTGTGACGGAAGGAAAACTGGAGCAGATCCAAGTCGCTTCTCAGGCAGGAGTCGATATGTGTCATCACCAGCCTCTCAAAGCACTTCATCACAAAAGACGTAAGTGTTGCTCGATGACGGGCATTGAAGCAGGTTACAATGTGCAGTTTAGGTACCTTTACAATTAAAACCTGCTTGAAGCAGTTGGGTACCTCAGACTGTTGAAGTGAGAGGTTAATGAGATCAGTGAATACTCCAGTCAGATGATCAGTGCAGTTCTTCAGTACTCGGCTAGGTACCCTGTCCGGGCCACATGCTTTCCGTGGGTTCACCCTCCTGAGCTTAATGAGACTGTCCAAGAAATTTGTCTTATACCTTGATATAGGGCTTTGACCCATAATGGCGGCTGTTTATTCTTTTCCATAGATGCTGCCTGGCCTGCTGGGTTCCTCCAGCATTTTGTGTATGATGGTTGGATTTCCGACATCAGCAGACGCTCCTTTGCAGGAAAGAATTGCTTTGTTTTATCCTGCAAACGTAAAAAGTTTGAATAGACAGAAATGATAAAAGTTCTGGATCCTTTGCTGTTTTTGCAGATGAGTTCTGAAGCACTCTTACGTTTATAGCTGTGAATGTGATGCTCACAGGAAGTAGACAAGAAACTGGAGCTGGAACTGGAGGCTGAGAACCTCACAGATGAAACTCTTACTGAGGTGGTCACACCCAACGTGTAGGCTTCAGGTGGTAGATGGGAGTCCACCGGGAGAAGTGCAAGGTTCCCCTCGGCCAGTCCCCTCAGAAACAAGTATATCCCTTTGGATACTGTTGGGTGGGCCAGGGGAGTGGGTGGAGGGTAGGGGTGTGACTGCCCATCAGGGCACAGCATCAGCAGCCAGGCCAATGGCATTGCAGCCAACTTTGAGGCTCCGCAGTGGAGGGTAAAGTCAGGCAGAGCTATAGTGATAGAAGACACAATAGTTAGGGGGACAGACAGGAAATTCTAGATGCAGGATGGTGTGTTACCTCCCAGGTCCTAAGGTCCAGGATGTGTCAGAGTGGCTGCAGCATATTCTCAAGGGGGAGGAACCCTTCAGGTCGTGGTGCACATTGGCGTCAAAGACACAGGGAGGAAGGGGGGAGAGGTCCTGCACAATGAATATAGAGAGCAACGAAAAAGGCTGAAGAGCAGATCAGCCACGGTAGTAATAGAACCATAGAACATTACAGCACAGAAACAGGCCTTTTGGTCCTCCTTGCCTGTGCCGAATCATTTTTCTGCCTAGTCCCACTGACCTGCACCTGGACCATATCCTTCCATACACCTCTCATCCATGTACCTGTCCAATTTTTTCTTAAATGTTAAAAGTGAGCCCGCATTTACCACTTCATCTGGCAGCTCATTCCACACTCCCACCACTCTCTGTCTGAAGAAGCCCCCTCTAATATTCCCTTTAACCTTTTCCCCCTTCACCCTTAACCCATGTCCTCTGGTTTTTCTTCTCCCCCAGCCTCAGTGGAAATAGCCTGCTTGCATTCACTCTATCTATACCCATCATAATTTTATATACCTCTATCAAATCTCCCCTCATTCTTCTACGCTCCAGGGAATAAAGTCCTAACCTATTCAACCTTTCTCTGTAACTCAGTTTCTCAAGTCCTGGCAACATCCTTGTAAACCTTCTCTGCACCCTTTCAACCTTAATAATACCCTTCCTGTAATTTGGTGACCAAAACTGCACACAGTACTCCAAATTCGGCCTCACCAATGCCTTATACAACCTCACCATAACATTCCAACTCTTATACTCAATACTTTGATTTATAAAGGCTAAAGTATCAAAAGCTCTCTTTACGACCCTATCTACCTGTGACACCACTTTTAGGGAATTTTGTATCTGCATTCCCAGATCCCTCTGTTCTACTGCACTCCTCAGTGCCCTACCATTTACCTTGTATGTTCTACCTTGGATCTTCGGATTACTCCTGGTGTCACATGCTAGTCAGGGCAGGAATAGACTAACAGTACAGATGAATGAAAAGTTGAGGAACTGGTGCCTGTGGAAGGCTTCAGGCTTTTGGATCATTGGAACCTTTTCTTTGGGCAGAGGTGACCTGTAGAAAGGGACGGGCTGTACCTAAACTGGAGGGGAACCAATATCCTTGCCAGGAGGTTCACTAGTCCTACTCAAGGAGGCCTGAACTTGTTTGGCAGATGGATGGGAACCAGAGCACCATGTTGGAAAGTGGAGGGAAGTAGAGCAAGGTGGATGTCAGGGCCAGTGAAAACAGGCCAAAGCACAGTAATAGATGCGATGGGACTGATAGCTTGAAGTGTGTGTATTTTAATGCTAGGAGTATTACGGTTAAAGGTAATGAACTTAGAACATGGATCACTACATGGAATGATGATGTTCTGGCCATTACTGGGACACAGTTGAGACAGGAGCAAAAATGAGTGATTAATGTCCCAGTGGTTTTGATGTATTAGAAAAGGTAGAGAAGGAAGTTAAGGGTTGGTGGGGGGGGGGGGGGGGGAGGGTTGGTAGTTGCTCTACTAATCAGAGACGATATCACAGCTGCATTTAGGGGACATAATGGAGGGCTCATCCACTGAGTCTGTATGGCTAGAACTCAAAAATAAGGAGGGTGCAATCACTCTGATGGGATTATCCTACAGAAACCCCCAAAAGCCACCAGGACATTGGAGAACAGGTATGCAGGTAGATAAAGGAAAGATGTCAGAAAACAATTGTTGTCATGGGGGACTTCAACTTCCCCAGTAGAAACTGGGACCTTCTTAGTGCAAGCGTTTTAGATGGGACAAAATTTGTTCGGGGCATTCAGGAGGGTTTCTTGAATCTAAATGTAGATAGTCCACCAAGAGAAGGGGCTGTACTGGATGTGGTATTGGGTAACGAGCCTGGCCAGGTGACCGACCTTTCAGTGGGTGAGGAGTTAGGGAACAGCGACCACAACTCCCAAGTTTTAAGATGGCTATAAATAAGGATAAGCGGACCTTGTGAGAGAGCACAATTGGAGCAGGGCAAATTACGAGATCATTAGGCAGAAACTAGAGAGAGTTAATTGGGAATGCTGTTTTTGGGAAAGTCCACATCTGACGCATGGTGGGTGTTTAAAGACCACCTGCATCGAGTACAGGATGGGTGTGTTTCAGGCAGAAGGAAGGACAAAGATGGCAAGGTAAGAGAGCCTTGGATATTGAGGGAGGTGATGAATTTAGTCAAGAAGGAAAAGGGAAAGTATGTAAAGCTTAGGAAACTAGAATCAAAGAGGATTAGTGATGTTGTGGATAACACAGATGACTGGCAAAGAATACAGCGGGATATAGATCAGTTCAGATAGGGGCAAAGAAATGGCAAGTAGAGTTTAATCCGGTTACATATGACATATTGCACATTGGTAGGTCAAACACAGAGACAATACACTGTTAAATGCAAGATCCTTAACAGTGTTGATGAGCAGAGTGATCTTGGGATTCAAGTTCATAGCTCAGTGAAAGTGGTTACACAGGTTGATAGGGTGGCTTGTCTTTATTAGTCGAGGCATTGAGTTCAAAGGTCAGGAAGTTATGTTGCAGCTTTATAATACTCTAGTTAGGCTGCATCGGGAGTATTGTGTACGGTTCTGGTTACCCTATTATAGGAAGGATGCTGAGTCTCTGGAGAGGGTACAGAAGAGGTTCACCAGGAAGCTGTCTAGATTAGAGAGCATGTGCTATAACAAGAGGATGCACAAACTTGGGTTGTTTTCTCGGGAACAGCAGAGGCTGAGGGGAGATCTGATAGAGGTTTATAAAATGATGAGACGCATAGATAGAGTAGACAGACAGTATATTTATCCCAGGGTTGAAATATCTAATACCAGTGCACTTGCATTTAAGGTGAAAGGCGGTAATTTTGAAGGAGATGTGAAAGGCACGTTTTTTACGCAGAGGGTGGAGGGTGTCTGGGGTGGTGGTAGGGTCAGACACGTTAGGGAGTTTTAAGAGACATTTAGATAGGCACATGAATGTGAGGAAAATGGAAGGATCTGGACATCGTGTAGGCAAAAGGGATTAGTTTAGTCGGCCATTTGATTACTGATTTACTTAGTTTGGCACAACATTGTGGGGCAAAGGGCCGGTTCCCCTGTTGTACTGTTCTACGTTCTATTTTCAGTCTCCAAAGAACAAAATATGCATCACAATCCATTGGTTTTATCACAACCAATTTGCAAAAGACAACAAATCGTGCAAATGCAAAAAAAAACCCAAAATAATAATAATAAATAAATAAATAAATAAATAATACTTAACATGAGTTGTAGAGTCCTTGAAAGTGAGCCCACAGGTTGTAGGATCAGTTCAGTGTTGGAGTGAGTGAAGTTATCTATTCTGGTTCAGAAGACTGATGATTGAGGGGTAATAACAGTTCCTGAACCAGATGGTGTGGGACCTGAGGCTCCTGTACCTCCTTCCTGATGGCAGGAGTGAGAAGAGATCATGGGCTGTCGGGTGGGGTCCCTGATGATGGATGCTGCCTTCCTGCGACACTTCATGTAAATGGGACACCTCGGTAACGTAGTGGTTAGTGTGACGCTATAAGATAGTTAGATGAGACGTACTGATTAATAGGTTAATTGCTCATTGTACATTGTCCTGTGATTAGGCTAGGGTTAAATCAGTAGGGTGCTGAGCAGTGAGATTTAAAGGGCTGGAAGAGTCTGCTCCCTGCTGTATCTCTAAATAAGTAATTAAATATATGATGGCTTTATCTGCAGTAGACTGGCTGTATCCAATACATTGTAGACTTTTCCATTCAAGGGTATTGGTGTTTCTGCACCAAGTGGTGATGCAGCCTGTCAATATGCTCTCCACTGTTCATCTATAGAGGTTTGTCAAAGTTCTAGATGGCATGGGAACCTTCACAGATCTCTAAGAGACTCAAGGCACTGCTGTGCCTTCTTTGTAATGGCAGATAATATAGCAAAAACTAGTATATGGAAATTAAAGGTTCCTTAAGAGTGTCATATCTGGGAGAGATAGTGAGGATAAGCTTCCACTACCTGTTAAATGCTCCCAATGGCGTGTATCTCAAATAGCCTCTGACAACCAAGTCTAGTTCCTGGCCTTCATGTGTGGCTTAGCTACTAAACCCAGTGGAACTGTTTCTACTGACAGGAAAAGGGGCAAAAATGGGTTACTGGTGCCTTAAAACCAGTGGCTTTTGGGCAGACGGGGCTCGTCAGTCATGGCTGGCAGCTCATCTAGGAGAAGGAAAACTGATCTCAAGGACTACTGTCTGGCATCTATACCACTCGTGGGGAAGGTTCTGGAGTAAACTTCAAGGGAAAAATCCGGAGCTGGAGTCCCTACGACAGTTCAGTGTTTAGTTCAAAGCTGATTGGCAACACTGCCGGTGCTAAACTGCCGTTCCTTTGGATTCATCAGCTGTGTGGAGAGTGGGAACCTGCCGCATGGACAACAGCTTGTTTCCCATGTTGTACTGCCTTAGGCTTGCATATCACATAGACAGCTCAGATGCAACACCCATGGTTGACCGCGACCAATGGAGGATCTCATAGTGGGGAAGGGAGAGACGAGAGTGGATGTTGGACCACTGGAAAATGACACTGGAGAGGTAGTAGTGGGGGGACAAAGAAATGGTGGATGAACATAAGTTCTTTGCATCAGTCTTCACGGTGGAAATGTCTTCAGTATGCCAGAAATTCAAGAGTGTCACGGGTAGATGCTATTACTAATGAAAAGGTGCTTGGGAAACTGAAAGGTTTGAAGTTAGATAGTCACCTGGACCAGATGGACTACATCCCAGGAACAGACTGTGGAGGCATTAGCAGTGATCTTTCAAGAATTAATAGATTCTTTAATAGTTCTGGAAGACTGGAAAATTACAAATGTGTCTCCACTCTTTAAGAAAAGAAATTATAGAGCTGTTAGCCTGAATTCAGTGGTTGGCAAAATGTTAGAGTCCATCATTAGGTGGGAGACTTTGGGGTATTTGGAGGCACTGATACTGATAGGCTGAAGTCAGCATGATTTCCTTCAGTGAAAATCTTGCCTGCCAATTCTGTTGGAATTCTCTGATGAAATAACAAGCAGGATAGACAAAGGAGAGTCAGTGGATGTTGTTCACTTGGATTTCAGAAGGCCCTTGACAAGGTGCCACACATGAGGCTGCTTAACAAGATAAGAGCCCATGGTATTACAGGAAAAATACAAGCATGGATAGAGCATTGGCTAATTGGCAGGAGGCAAAAAAGTGGGAATAAAGAGAGCCTTTTTTGATTGGCTGCCGGTGACTTGTGGTGTTTTACAGAGGTTAGTGTTGGGACTGCTTTTTTCACATTATATGTCAATGATCTGGATGACAGAATTGATGCCTTTTTGGCCAAGTTTGCAGATGAAACAAAGGTAGGCGAAGCGGAAAGTAGTTTTCAGGTAGCAGAAACTTGGCGAAATTGGGATATTGGGCAAAGAAGTGGCAGATGGAATACAGCGCAGGGAAGCGGTCATCAGTTTGGTAGAAGGAATAAAGGTGTAGACTATTTTCTAAACGGGTTGCAAATTCAGAAATCAAAGGTTCAGAAGGACTTGGGAGTCCTCCTGCAGCATTTCCTGAAGGTTAACTTGCAGGTTGAGTCAGTGGTGAGGAAGGCAAGTCCAATTCCAGTATTCATTTTGAGAGGACTAGAAATAAAAGTAAGGATGTAATGCCGAGCCTTTTGAGCCACTGGTCAGACTGCATTTGGAGGATTATGAGCAGTTTTTGGTCCCTTATCTAAGAAAGGTACACTCTCTTTGGAGAGGATTTGGAGGGGTTGAGGTTAATCCTGAGAACGAAAGGGTTAACACATGAAGAGCATTTGATGTCCTGGCCCTTTAATCACTGAAGTTTAGGAGAATGAGGTGGGATCTTATTGAATCCTCTTGATCCTGAAAGGCCTAGATAGAGTGGATGTGAAGAGGATGTTTCCTTTGGTAGGGGAATCTAGGACCAGAGGGTACAGCTTCAGAATACAAGGACATCCCTTTGGAACAGAGATGAGGAGGAATATCTTTCGCCTGAAGGTGGGGAATCTGTGGAATTTGTTGTCACAGATGACTGTGGAGGCCAAGTCATTGGGTATATTTAATATGGATGTTGACAGGGTTTTGATTAGTAAGGGTGTCAAAGGTTGCAGGGAGAAGGCAGAGGCATGGCGTTGAGAGGGATAATAAATCAGCCATGACAGAATAGTTGTGCCTAAGTCTGTTGAGCTCTGCCTTAGGGTCTTAGGCTGAAACCTTAACCCATGCTATGATCTCTCCAGATTCGACCATGCCAAACCATTCTTATTTAGCTGGAACTTTCTACCACTGTAAACTGAAGTGATGGAAAATCCAGTTGCTGATTCCCGATCTCACACCTGTTTACCATCACCATGAGCTCATTGACTAACAATGGCTTCTATTCTTTAAAAGTTACATCACGTTGTTTGAAACACTCATTTAGTTTTCAGATCTTTCCCTGAACTTCCCCTTCCCTAAACCTATATCTCCTAATATACTTTTCTATTGGTTAGTATTCTTTCAGCTGCCTCAGTTCTATTGCCTTAGGTTCTCTTCTTAAACTTCTGTGCCTCTTATTCCCCTCCCTCAGATCGTACTCCTCCTTCTCCCTTCCTTCCCTCTGCCACCTCCCCACCTCACCGCTCTTCATGGATCATAGAACACAGACAGTACAGCCCTAAATCAGGCCCTTCAGCCCACCATGTTGTTCAAGGTTCAAGACTGTTTATTGAAATTCCCTGTACACAAGTGTAAAGAGAACAGAAAAAACAGAATAAATATAAATATATAAGATCGCTTATATACATAGATATCCATAAAGTGTCCTACACTGTACATAAGGTGACTGATGGTAGAATTAGTGCCAAACTAATTAACTTAGTAATTAAATATCTAATTAAACGAATCCCTTCTGCCTACACAGTGTCCATATCCCTCTATTCTTTGCACATTCATGTGTCTATTAGTCATAGTCATACTTTATTGATCTCGAGGGAAATTGGTTTTCGTTACAGTTGCACCATAAATAATAAATAGTAATAAAACCATAAATAGTTAAATAGTAATATGTAAATTATGCAGGAAATAAGTCCAGGACCAGCCTATTGGCTCAAGGTGTCTGACCCTCCAAGGGAGGAGTTGTAAAGTTTGATGGCCACAGGCAGGAATGACTTCCTATGACGCTCTGTGCTGCATCTCGGTGGAATGAGTCTCTGGCTGAATGTACTCCTGAGCCCAACCAGTACATTATGTAGTGGATGGGAGACATTGTCCAAGATGGCATGCAACTTGGACAGCATCCTCTTTTCAGACACCACCGTCAGAGAGTCTAGTTCCATCCCCACAACATCACTGGCCTTACGAATGAGTTTGTTGATTCTGTTGGTGTCTGCTACCCTCAGCCTGCTGCCCCAGCACACAACAGCAAACATGATAGCACTGGCCACCATAGACTCGTAGAACATCCTCAACATTGTCTGGCAGAGCCTCTTGAATTTCTCCTCCTATCAGGTCTACCTCAGCCTTCAACACTCCAGAGAAAACAACTCAAGTTTGTCCAACCTCTCCTTCTGGCATACGGCCTCTAATCCAGGCAGCATACTGCTGAGCCTCTTCTGCAATTTCTCCAATGTCTCCACACTCTTCCTACAATGGGATGACCCAAACTAAATGCAATACTTAATCTTGAATTCAGTGTCTCAGCTAATAAAGGCAAGCATGCCATGCGTGCCTTCTTTCGGAGAGCTATAGACTTGGATCACAACATGCCTCTGTATATATACTGTGTCTTTACATTTGACCTCCTAAAGTGCAACACCTCACATTTGTCTGGATGAAACATTATTTGCCATTTCTCTGTCCATGTCCGAAACATATCTATATCCTACTGTATCCTTTGGCAATCTCCTATGCCATCCACAATGCCAGCAATCTTTGTAGCATCCGTGAAAACTTAATAACACACCCATTCACATTTTCATCTGACTTGTTTATATATATCACAAACAGCGGAGGTCCCAGTGCAGATCCTGTGGAGCACCGCCAGCCATGGACCTCGAGCCAGAAGTCGTCTCATTGACCACTACTACCTACCTTCCATGAGGAAGCCAATTCTGAATCCAAATACCCACGTCACCATAGAAACCCATGCACCTCAATCTTCCGGCTTAGCTTTTCATGAGGGATCTTGCAAACTGTAAATCTTCCTTTCCTCAGAATGATTCATCAGATTTCTCCCTTTGTTCGTTTGCCTTCTCAAATGTTGTTTGAAAACTCTTGCCGAGCACCAAGGGACATGTTACTTTATCAAATGCACGATTATAAATACAAGTTGTTGTTGAGAGAAGAGCTGAGTCAAACACCTTGGACTGGGTAGCAGACTATACAGGTGTGACTGAGTTATGTGGTGTGCACCACAGGTGGTTTGTCTTTTACTCCTGGTTCATCAATTACCTACCATCTGTTTTGATCATAATAACAAGTTTACATTTGTGTGTGTTTTTGATAATGTTTTTAACAACCTTTCCCCACGTGTTTCCAGCCTATTTACTTTGGCTGCGGTCCAGATGTTGTACATGGTGCCCCTGTGATGCTATTGCAAGCCGCAATGCAGAACTGATGAAACCATTTCACTTCCGTGCAGAGAGTGCACACTCTCAGGCTAGTTTGCCTGTGTACATTGTTCACTGGTGTTCATAGAGAGCTCTTACTTTTCAATAGGGGTGGGCGGGGGGATCCCTAGGTCTTCAAACACTTGTTACATTGAGCAGAAGTTGTGGATTTACTAGTTACTTCTCTGCTACATATAGAACGTAGAGCGAATTCCCGCTGCTGTCTTGTACGTTCTCCCCTTGACTGCGTGAGTTTCCTCCGGGTGCTCCGTTTTCCTTCCACAGTCCAAACCCCGCTGGTTAGTAGGATAATTGGCCATTATGATTAGCCGAGGATTAAATCGAGGCTTGTTCTGTGCTGCATCTCAATAAATGAACAAGGAATCCACACATCAATATATTCCTGGGGCGGCAGTGGTTAGGGCAATGTTTTACAGTACCAGCGACCCATATTCTAAAGCGAATGACTAGTATTCCATTCTTAAAGCATGTAAGCTTGTCAACAGGTAGTTCTGATAAAGCACACGTTTCAATAATGTGAATTGATAATAGCATGAATGATGGATTAGGAAACACTATTTGCATTAAACAGACCACATTGATTAGTATTTACATATACCAGTATTACTTTGTTGAACCTGAATTGTGAGGATACATGCTGCAGATAACCTGATACTCTCTTTACAAGTGAAGTCACCACCATGCAGTTGATTCGTACATCCAGTGTTTTTCAACGATTATGCCCCAGCCTTTCACAGAACCTGAAGCACGGACTCTGTCTGGAAAATATTGTTAAATTACTTTCAACTCCTTTGTCTTCACATTCCCTTAAATAACGTTCCACCACTTCATAAGTGAACCGTTCAGCTTCAGATTTCTGTTATCAGGTGAGTTCTTGGATCTGTTTTGAAGATGTGCTTTGATTTAGGCAACAATTTTGTGTGAGATATCATCAAATGCTTCCTCAAAGCTGATAATAGCATTAAACCATATCACATAATCACTGATTTCACCGTCTCTGAGTTGTTGTTCTGTGTTGGACAGAATTTGCTTATCTTACACCAAAGTTGTGTTTATATATAAAACAAAAGTATTTTGACCAATTCTTGCATTTTACCCAAAATCAGTATAAATGTGAACACACTGTTATTGCTAACATCATGCTACGAAGAAACATTTTTAAGAACATTTTATTACTGATTTCACCTATTTCCAGGAGCTAATAAAAATGACTCTCTGCATTCTGTGTGGTTGTCTCAGCAGTTAGCAAATTTACACAAAATTAATTCTGAAATGAAAAAATATTAAGGCACATAGTTATTGAAGTTGCTGGATTATGTTACTAAGATGACTGTAATGAAAGCTATTGAAGGTCATGTTTTGATATGACCATTGAGATCTAGTTTGTAGGTTTGGGTTCCAGACAGCTCTACATGGAGGGAAGATGTGGATATGATAAAATGGTTCAATATCCAGGGGATTTAGATTTAAACTCTTGAGGAAAGATATGAGGATGGTGTGAAGAAAAGATACAGGGGATATTTGCGGCCTGGAACTCTTCGATTGTACAGTCGGTAGCAATAGTGTCCTCATCAGGGAATTGAGAAAGGACAATTATCAGAGCTAAGTAGAAGAGGCATGAAGCTGGCAGGATTTTCAGACTCAATGGACTGAAAAGCCTTCTTTCCTGATTCATCAATTTTATATTATTCTTCTATTTTCTTGGCGCGTACCTGTGATGAGATTGTACACTAATGCCAAAATGGGGAAAGGAGTTGGTTCAATGAAGAATAAAATTCCCGATGACATTAAAGTATGTGGAAGGACCTACTTACTCAGTCTATTTACATTAAGTTGTGCAAAAGGATGTAAATAGACCGAGTAAGTAGGTGGAAACCTGGAGTTTAGTCTGGGAAACAGTGAGGTATTGATGTGAAACCTCATCAGAATCAAGATTATTATCACTATTATTTAAACACAGGACAAGGAACATTACAGCACACTACAGGTCACAAGAATGATTCCGGCAAAGAAAAGGTTAATGTATGAGGAGCTTTTTCTGGCTCTGGGCCTGTACTTGCTGGAGTTTAGAGGAATGAGGGGGTTCTCGTTGAAACTTATCGAATATTGAAAGACCTAGATAGAGTGGATGTGGAGAAGATGTTTCCTATAGTGGATGAGTCTAGGACCAGAGGGTACATCCTCAGAATAGAGGGACGTCCATTTAAATCAGAGGTGTGGGTGGTTAATCTGTGGAATTCATTGCCACGGGTGCTGTGGAGGCCAAGTCATTGAGTTTTTTGAAAACCGAGGTTGATAGGTTCTTGATTAGTCCGGGCATCAAAGGTTGTGGGGAGAACGCAGGAGAATGGGGTTGGGAGGGATAATAAATCTGCCATGATGGAAAGGCAGAGCAGACTGTATTGGCCAAATGCCCTAATTCTGCTCCTATGTCTTATGGTCTTATCATCCCATTCTTATTCTCAGTGGCAGGTGGCACAGGCAGCAGTTCAGAGGTTACTACCTTAAAGATCCTGCTTTTCAGCTTTCCTCCTGGCTCCCTATACGCTCTCTTCAGGACCTCATTTCTTTTTCTAGCCATGTCATTTATACCAATATGTACTATACTTTCTGGCTGCTCACCCTGCCCTTTAAAATGCTGTAGGCCTGATCTGAGATGTCCCTGACCCTGGCATCTGGGAGGCAATATACCATTTGAGTGTCCTTTACTTTCTTTTCAAATCTTTTTAATATTATTATCCAAAATTTACAAGAGTACATCGAAGTAAACAATACTTACAATGTCTCAAAAAAAATATTATTATAAAGATTGAAAAAATTTTTGGTGATTAAAAAAAAGAGAAAAAAATCCCCTACTAGCAAGAAAAAGTGAGAAAAAAACCCCATTCGGTGTTCAACCCCGGAGCCATGCGTCATACAAGAGCTTCTAAAGATAAACATCAAACCACCAGCAAAAAAAAAGTACAATTAGATCGTGGAGGAAATCTATCAGTTAACTCAAATGATAATAACGAGTAAATGAACCTCATCTTTTCTCAAAATCAAATATACGTTCAAAGGATCGACTTCTAATTTTCTCCAAACTAAGACATAGCATCACCTGAGAGAACCACTGTGACAAAGTGGGAGCTGATGTATCCTTCCACTTCAACAAAATGGCCCTCCTAGCTATCAATGTAACAAATGCAATAACATGTTGGTCAGACACAGAAATACCACGGATATTTTGAGGAATTATTCCAAAAAGCACAGTTAATTTGTCAGGTTGTAAATTAATTTTGAGTGCTTTAGAAATTGTCGAAAAAGCTGACTTCCAGAACTATTCCAGTATAGAACAGGACCAAAACATATGTGTCAGTGTAGCTGTCTCAGATTTACATCTATCACAATAACTATCAACGTTAGGGAATATTTTAGACAATCTCTCCTTCGTCAAATGGTAACGATGTACAATTTTAAATTGAATCAGTGAATGACTAGCACAGATCGAAGAAGAGTTAACCAGCTTCAGAATCCCCATCCAATCCTCCGTCCTGATGGAGGATTGGGTGTCCTTTTCCTATCCACAGAATCTCTGGTCTGCTCTCTAACCATTGAATCCCCTATCACCACTGCAATCCACTTCTCTCCCCTTCCATCCTGAGCCACAGAGCCAGACCCAGTGCCAAAGACCTAGTCACTGAGCTGTTCCCCTGGTAGTCATCTCCCCAAACAATATCCAAAGTGGCATACTTGTTATTGAGGGGAAAGGCCACAGGGGTTCTCTGCACTGTTCTTTCCTTCTCCTGACAGTCATCCAGCTACCTGCCTCCTGCAACTGAGAGGTAATTACCTCACTTGAGCTCCTCGTTCTCTGTAGTAGCTGAAGGTCTACCAGCCGCAGTTCCAGCTCCCTAAAACGGGTTGTAAGCAGCAGCAGTTGGATGCACTTCATGCAGATGGAGCTGTCAGGGAGAGTGGAGATCTCCCAGAATGACTACATTTGATTAAGATTGTTGTTTGTGACAGCAGTACGGTGTAAAGGCATAAAGTTACTATAATTTAGAAACTAAATAAAATAGCAAAAAAAAAATACTGAGAACCACAGGGAAATCTGATGGCAATCAGGAAGGTGGTATTGTGAATCACTGAATGTGGATCTTCAAGCTCTTGTACATCCTCCATGAGAGTGATAACAAGAAGAGGGCATGTCTCAGATAGTGAGTGTCTTTAGTAATGAGGTCCACCTTCTTGAGAATGAGGGTTGCGCAGCCAATCAGAATATTCTTCACTGTACATCTATAGAAATTTAAAAGCATCTTTGGTGACATTGACGCTGATTTATTACTGTCACATGTACCAAGATACAATGAGAAAGCTTGTCTTGACTACTGTTTATACAGATCAAATTATCACACAGTGAATTGAGGTAGAACAAGGCAAAACAATAACAATGCACGCAAAAGTATAGTATCTATAGAGAAAGTCCAGTGCAGTAAACAATAAAGTACGAAATTATAATGAGATAGATTGTGAGGTTGAGTCCTTCCTATTGTCCAACAGGTCCATCCTAGGTCTGATAACCATGGGATAGAAACTGTCCTTGAGTTTGGTGGTACATGTTTTCAGGGGTTTTGTATCTCCTGCCCAACGGGAGAGAGGAGTGGAGAGGATGTCCAAGGTGTGTGGGGTCTTTGATTATGCTGGCTGCTTTACTGAAGCAGTGAGAAATATAGAGTTCATGGAGGGGAGGCTGGTTTCCGTGATGTACGGAGCTGTATCCACGACTCCCTGCAGTTTCTCGTGGTCAGATGCAGAGCAATTGCCACACCAAGCCAGGGTGCATCCAGGTAAAGCACTCTCTGTGGTGCAGCAATAAAAGTGTAAAGGGTCAATGGGGACATACTATATTTCTTAAGCCTCCTAAGGAGGTGGAGGCATCGCTGAGCTTTTTTGACCTTGATATCAACATTATTGAACCAAGACAGGTTATTATGTTGTTCACTTCTTGGAACTTCAAACACTGAACCCTCTGAATCTCAGCTCTGTTGATTTAGAGAGGAGCGTGTGCACTGCACCCCCTTCCTGAAGTTAATGACCAGCTCTTTTGTTCTGTTGACATTGATGGAAAAGTTGCTGTGATGATATCATGTCACTAAGCCCTCTGCATTCTTTCTATACTCAGAGTTATCGTTATTTGAGATATGGTCCACTACAGTGGTATCATCTGCAAACTTGTAGATACCTGGTTAACTATTCTCTTCAAGCTCATAATGAAGTAGAGGCACTGACATGCCTTGTTTATGATTGCATCAACATTTTGGGCCCAAGATAAATACTCTGGTATGTTGACACCCAAGAACCTAAAGCTGCACTCCCTGTCCATCGCTGACCCCTCAAAAAGGACAAGCACGTGTCCTGCTGATTTCTCCTTCCTGCAGTCCACTACCAATTACTTGGTCTTGCTGAGGTTCAGGGCAAGTTTGTTGTTGCGACACCGTTCAGCCAGTTGATCTATTTCACCTCGGCACCTTCTGGGATTTTACCAAGGGCAGTGGCGTGAGGTTTGTATTTCTTGATGGCATTTGAGCTGTGCCTAGGCACAGTCATGAATGTAAAGAGAGCAGAACACTGGGCTAAGCATATATCTTTGAGCTGTGCCTATGTTGAACAGCAGTGAGGAGGTGATGGTATTATTGATCAGTACTGACTGTGGAAGTCTTTTAAAACACAGCAAAACTTCAGAGAAATCATGTTCCATAAGAGTGAATGGAGAAGATGGCAGGATTAGGGAACTCTGCATGACAAAGATTATTGAAGATCTGATCCGGAAGGAAAAAAAAGTAAGTGTATGACAGGTATAGTCAACTGCAATCAGAAGAGTGCCTGACAAATATAGAGGGTGTTATTGAATTTTTGCATCAGTATGTGGTTCAGGACAGAAAGGAATGGCAGCTCAGTCTTCTGGGGTTCTGATGCTTCCACTATGACCGATGAGGAAGTAACATTGTGATACTGGTGAAGAAGAACATGATGGATGTACTTAGAGAGGATATTCTGAAAGGGGCAGAGGGGGGAGTGTAGAATGTCTAATGAAGACATGTAACTAGAATATAGTAATAGAAAAGGGATAATAATGTTCATGGGATTAAACCAATGACCCTTATTAGTCAACAGGAAATAGTGGAGCATATACAGTATGTAGGGAGTTCACAGAATAATAGTGGTTTTATCTTCTCTAGTATCAACTGGGATTGCCTTGGTGAGCAATATTTGCTGAGTGTTTCCAGGAAAAAATTCTGAAGCAATATGTAGATGGGCCTACAAAGGAAGGAGCTACACTCCAGCCCGAGGGGCTCAGCTGGCAAGGTTATGGACTCTTGGTTGACGAGGGATACTGAGGCTCAGGTCAGGAAAAAGGAGGAGGAATGTGCCAGATATAGGGAACAAGGATTAGAAGAGTTCCTTGACTGGTATGTAGGGACACATTTATGAAGGAAATCAATGCGGACAAAAAGAGAACATGAATAATCTCAGGCAGAGAGATGAAGGAGAATCTTAAGGGATTCTCTAACTGTACTAAGAGTAAAATGGTAGCCATGGAGATAGTAGGTCCACTTAAGGATCAATGTGATTATCTATGTCTGGAATCACAGGAGATGGATGACATTCTAAACAAATATTTTTCATCTGTTTACCATGGTGAAGGTCACAACAGCAACTGAGTTGATGGGAGGGAATGTGGTATCCTGGAGCACATCAACATTACCACAGAGGAAGTGTTGGTGCTGAAATGCGTAGACATGGATAAAGCATCAAGACCTGATCTTGTGTATCCTGGAATACTGTGGGATTGCTGGGACTTTGGCAGAGATTTAGAAGGATCAGACTTGTTTGTATTTGGAAGGGCGAGGACTAGTTGGAGATTGTCATTACAGAAGTGTTTAGGAAATAATGTCTCCAAAATTTGACTGAGTGCTTTTGAAGTGGTTACGAAGAGGGCAGGATGGTAAACATTGTCTACATGGACTATAGAATGGCCTTTGAGCAGGCCCCACATTGTAGGCTGGTCTGGAGGGTTAGCTCACATGGGATCCAAGGTGAACTATAAGACCGTAAGACATAGGAGCAGAATTAGGTCATCTGGCCCTTCGAGTCTGCTCTGCCATTTCATCATGGCTGATCCAATTTTCCTCTCAGCCCCAGTCTCCTGCCTTCCCCCGTATCCCTTCATGCCCTGACCAATCAATAATCTATTGACCTTTGCCTTAAATATACATAAAGACTTGGCTTCCACAGCTGCCTGCGGCAGAGAATTCCACAGATTCACTGCTTTCTGGCTAAAGAAATTCCTTCTCTTCTCTGTTCCAAAAGAATGCCCCTCTGTTCTGAGACTGTGTCTTTTGAGTCTTAGATTCTCCCATAATAGGAAGAGTATTGTGGACTTGAGGAAGGGTAAGACGAAGGAACACATACCAATCTTCACAGAGGGATCTGAAATGGAGAGAGTGAGCAGTTTTAAGTTCCTGGGTGTCAAGATCTCTGAGGATCTAACCTGCCCCAACATATCGATGTAGTTATAAAGAAGGCAAGACAGCAACTATACCTTATTAGAAGTTTAAAGAGATTTAGCATGTCAACAAATACACTCAATAACTTCTATAGATGTACTGTGGAGAGCATTCTGACAGGCTGCATCACTGTCTGGTATGGAGGGGCTACTGCACAGGATTGAAAAAAGCTGCAGAAGGTTGTAAACCTAGTTAGCTCCATCTTGGGTACTAGCCTACAAAGTACCCAGGACATCTTCAGGGAGCAGTGTCTCAGAAAGGCAGCGTCCATTATTAAGGACCTCCAGCACCCAGGACATGCCCTTTTCTCAATGTTACCATCGGGAAGGAGGTACAGAAGCCTGAAGGCACACACTCAGCGATTCAGGAACAGCTTCTTCCCCTCTGCCTCCCGATTGCTAAATAGACATTGAATCTTTGGACACTATCTCACTTTTTTTTAAATATACAGTATTTCTGTTTTTGCACATTTTAAACAATCTTTTCTATAAGTATACCATAATTGATGTACTTGTTCATCTATTATTATTGTTATTTTATTTTTTTCTCTCTGCTAGATTATGTATTGCATTGAACTGCTGCTGCTAAGTTAACAAATCTCATGTCACATGCCGGTGATAATAAACCTGATTTTGATTCAGATGAATGCTAACATTGTATTTGCCTTCCTCACCACAGACTCGACCTGCAAATTAACCTTCAGGGAATCCTGCATAAGGACTTCCAAATCCTTTTGCACCTCAGATTTTTGCATTTTTTTCTCCGTTTAGAAAATAGTCAGCCCTTCCATTTCCTCTACCGAAGTACATGACTGTACACTTCCCAACACTGTATTCCATTTGCCGTTTCTTTGCCCATTCTCCTAATCTGTCTAAGTCCTTCTGTAGTCTCTCTACTTCCTCAAAACTACTTGCCCCTCTACTTATCTTTAAATCATCTGCAAACTTTGCCAAATAACCATCAGTTCCATCATCCAAATCATTGACATATAACGTAAAAGAATAGTCACAAAATTGGCTTGGTGATTCGAGGCAGAGGATGGTAAAGAGGAGTTGTTTTACGGATTGAAGGCCTGTGTGTACCACAAAGATCATTGCTGGTATATCTGTTGTCGGGCATATATATTAACAATTTTGATGAGAATGTAGCTGGCATAATTAGTTTTCAGATGACATCAACATTAGTGTTAAAATGGAGGTTGAAGATGGTTAAAATAGGATCTTGATAAACAGAGAGTGGGAAAAGGAATGGTAGATGGAATTTAACTCAGATGATTGTGAAGTGATGCATTTTGGCAAGTTAAACCAGGGCAGGACTTACACAATGAATTGCAGGGCTCTTGGGAGTTCTGTTGAACAGAGAGACCCAGGGCTACAAGAAGATAGTTTGTTGAAATTAGTGATAGAGGTAGACAGGGTGATGAAAAAGGTGTATGGTACAGTTTTCCTTCATCAGATGAGGCATTGAGTACAATAGTTGGGAAGTCATGATACAGCCGTGCAAGAGACTGTTTATGCTGCGCATGGAGTCCTTTGTGGAGTTCAATCGCACTGCAAAGGAAAGGATGCAATTGAATGAGGGAAGGTGCAGAAAAGATTCACAAGGATGTTGCATGGACTGGAGCTATAGGGAAAGATTTGACAGGCTGAGAATGTTTCCCCTGGAATAAAGGAGGCTGAGAATTGAAATGACGGAGGTTTATAAAATTATGAGGAGCCAAGATAGAGTAAAGAGCTACAGTTTCTTTCCCATGCTAGAGGCATCCAAAGTTAGAGATCTTTGGTCTACGGTCAGAGGGAGCAGATTTAAAGGAGATTTGAAAGGTAAGTTTTTCACATTGACCAGTTGTTATCTGGAATGAGCTGCCTTAGGAGGTGGTAGAGGCAGACACAGTAACAACATATAAGTGACAACTGGACAGGTAGTTGAATGAGTAAAGCATAGAGGGTTATGGAATTCATGCAGGTAGAGACCTGGTGCATGGTCCAGGTAATCTAACTCCATATTCTCATGCATTTCGGCAAGATAGGGCTATTGCTAATTTGTAAATAGTAGGGCAGCTCAGATAGTCTACTCCTCACATCCAGGTTTGACTACTGATTTGTGGCTGGCTGAAAACTTCTCAGGGATATATTCCTTCATAATGGTGAGTTTTGATTGATCACTGCTATTCTCACTGAAATGTTGAGGCAAGTGTTCAGTCCAGGAAAGATTATATAGTTAAGGCAGGAAGATTACCTTCAAATTGAATCTCTGATAAACTTTTTTGACATTTGCAACAACTGAGTTTATTTTTACTCTATTTCCACGAGTCCTCTATGGGCAGATTATCTGAATTCCTCTATTATACATTCCAGGATCATTCTGCATTATCTGAAAAGCTATGAGAACACTTAACTTTTATACTCAATGTTTTACTGAGAATAATATTCTCATTAAAAGGTAAGTAGAACTTTTCATTAAAATCTTTCATAATCTTTTGTAATGGAAGATTTTCTGAAATGTGAACTTCCTAAAGTCATTGGTACATTAACTCATTACACTTCATCAACCATGTTGGGTGCAAATCCACAGCTCTCTGAAAGTGGAATACAGGAAGGAATGAAGCCTGCTGTTCTTCATCAGTAGAGCAATGAGACTAGAAGTTGAGAAGTCATGTTGCATTTGGAATACTTATGATTGATTCATTTATGACATGTACATCGAAGCATACAATGAAATTCATTGTTTGTGTTAACACTCAACATATCCTAAGGATGTACCGGGGGCAGCCTGCAAGTGTTGGAACACATTCCAGCGCCAACACGCATGTTTCTAAACGCTAACTGCCCTGAACTCTAACCTGACCTGACCGGGAGGAAGGAGAAGATGGCGACGCGACGGCAGCGCGCGCGGCCTCTCCGGTGATGAATATCTGTTATCTGTCAAGTAGGGGACTGTGCACAATTCTGATTTGATGGAGACGGACGTGAGAGCACAGAGGAGCATCTGGAAAATTTCTGAAATGCCCGCTTCACTGCCACTGCTACTGTGTGGTAACCGGGATCTCCGGAACTGAAGGCCCCAAAATCCTCGGCTTTATGTGTTTCAGCGGCCGGGGAGAGGTCGAAGGCGTTTGGCAGAGGATTGCGCTCGGGAGGCTGTATCAGAGAGGCTGGTTGGAAGCTCGGAGTTTTTTGGACGGATGGACACAGTGTCGGCTGCTTCCAAGGTATTGGCAAGTTGTCGGTGCCTGGAGGTTTATGGCAGGGAGTTTCTCCCTTTTGCCGCCTGCTATTGGGGACTCGGGAGTCTATCGACTTGGGACTTTGAGACTTTTTTTTACTGTGCCCATGGTTTGTTCTTCACCAAATCATGGTATTGCTTTGCACTGCTGTAACTATATGTTATAATTATGTGGTTCTGTCAGTGTTAATCTTTGGTCTGTCCTGTTTTCTGTGCTATCACTCCGGAGAAACATTATATCATTTCTTAATGCATGTATGCATTTCTAAATGACAATAAAAGAGGACTGAGTGTTCTCATAATCTAAATTCCCCTCTCTGTTCCAAATCCATCCTTTGTGCAGGTCTTGTACAGTTCTCATTGATACATCACAGGCAGGTGGTGGAAGCTTTGGAAAGTCTGCAGGACAGATTCACCATACAGTTGTCTGGGTTAGAAGGCATGTGCTATAAGGAGAGGCTGGACAAACTTGGGTTGTTTTCTCTGCAAGGATGGAGGCTGAGGGGAGCCCTATTGGAAGTATAAAAAAATAAGGAGGCATAGGTAGGGTAGGTCTTTTTCCCAGGGTGGAAGTGTCAAATTTAAGAGGACATAATTTTAAGGTGAGAGGAGGAAGCTTAAAGGAGATGCAAGGCAAGTTTTGTTTTAATACAGCCTGCCAGGAGAGGTGGTAGAAGCAGAGAGAATAGAGTTCTTTAGGAGCCATTTCAATTGGCACATGAAAAAGCAGGGAAGAGGGATGTGGATCATGTGCAGACAGATGGGATTTGTTTAACTTGGCATCACGGTCACCACAGACTTTGTGGGCCAAAGGCCTGTTCCTGTGCTGTAATCTTCATCTTTCTAACCACAGAAGAGGTACAGACTGTTATTTGGAGTGTCCAAACAGGTGGGCTGAGGAAGTGACCTGCCCATGCTACATGAGACTGATCTTACAAATGAATGGGTGATAGTGATGTGTTAATTTGGATCATACAGAGTCATACAGTGTAGAAATAGTTCTTTCAGCTTGATTGGTCCATGCCGACTAAATTTCCCATTTACTCACCCCATTTTCCCACATTTGTTCCATATCCCTCAAATTCTTCCCTATCCATGCTCCTTTTAAATACTGATAATGTGCCTGTTTTAGCCACTTCCCCTGGCTCTTCATTCCATATAAGACCATAAGACATAGGAGCAGAATTAGGCCATCTGGCCCATCGAGTCTTCTCTACCATATCATCATGCCTGATCCATTTCTCTCTCAACTCCATTCTCCTGCCTTCTCACCGTAACCTTTCACGCCCTGACTAATCAAGAATCTATCCATCTTTGGCTTAAATACACCCAATGACCTGGCCTCCACAGTTGCCTGTGGCAACGAATTCCACAGATTCACCACCTTCTGGCTAAATAAATTCCTCCTCATCTTCATCGAAAGTCTGAGTCTGTGGACTCTGATCCCAGTCTCCCCCACCATCAGAAACATACTCTCCACATCCACTCAATCAAGTCCTTTCAACATTTGATAGGTTTCAATGAGATCTCCCCTCACTCTTCTAAATTCCAGTGAATAATGGCCCAGAACCATCAATCGTTCCTCATGCAATAAGCCCTTCATTCCTGAAATCATTCTTATGAACCTTCTTTGAACCCTCTCCAATGCTAGCACATCCTTTATTAAATAAGGGACCTAAAACTGCTGACAATACTCCAAGTGAGGCTTTACCAGTTCCTTATAAAGTCTCATCATTACATCCTTGCTTTTATATTCTAATCCTCTCAAAATGAGTGCTAACATTGCATTTGCCTTCCTCACCACCAACTCAACCTGCAAGTTAGCCTTTAGGGAATCCTGCACAAGGTTTCCTAAGTCCGTGTGCACCTCAGATTTTTGAACATTCTCACCATTTAGAAAATAGTCTACGCTGTTATTCCTTTTACCAAAGTGTATGACCATACACTTCCTGACCTTCTTCAGCCTCCCAGCTTCTTCAACACTACCTGTGCCTCCACCTGTCTTCGTATTATCGACAAACTTGGCCACAAAGCCATCAATTCCATCATCCAAATCATTGACATACAATGTAAAAAGAAGTGGTCCCAGCACTGACCCCTGCGGTACAACACCAGTCACAGGCAGCCAATCAGAAAATGCTCCCTTTACTCCTTTCCTTTGTCTCCTGCCAATCAGCCAATATTTTGTCCATGCCAGTATCTTTCCTGTAATTCCATGGACTGTTACCTTGTTAAGCAACTTCAAGTGCGGCACCATGTCAAAGGCCTTCTGAAAATCCAAGTACACAACATCAACCAATTCTTTATCTATCCTGCTTATTAGTTCCTCAAGTAATTCTAACAGATTTGTCAGGCAAGATTTTCCCTCAAGGAAACCATGCTGGTTTTGGCCTATTTTGTCATATGCTTCTGAGTACCCTGAAACCACATTCTTAACAATCAACTCTAACATTTTCCCAACCACTGAGGTCAGGCTAACTGGCCTATAATTTCCTTTCTTCTGTCTTCCTCCCTTCTTGAAGAGTGGATTGACATTTTCAGTCCACCAGAACCATTGCAGAATCAAATGATTCTTGGAAGATCATTATTTATGCCTCCACAATCTCATCAGCTGCCTCTTTCAGAAGCCTGAGGTGTAGTGCATCTGGTCCAGGTGACCTACCTACCTTCAGACCTTTCAGCTTCTCAAGCACCTTTCCCCAAGTAACAGCAATTGCACTCACTTCTGCCCCCTGACACCCTCGAATTTCCAGAGTGAAGACTGACGCAAAATATTTATCCTGCTTGTCTGCCATTTCTTTGTCCCCCATTACTACCTCTCCAGCATATTTTCTACTCTTGCCCCTCCTTTATACTTACCATTCTGTGGGTGAAGCAGTTGCTCCTGAGGTTCCTATTAAATCTCTTCCCTCTAGTTGATTACCCAACCCTGGGAAAAAGACTGTGCACGTTCACCCTATCTATACTGCTCATAACTTGTGCCTCTCTATAAGATCACTCTTCATTCTCTGATGCTCCAGTGAAAAAGTCCTACCCTGCTCAAACTCTCCATAACTCAGTCCCTTAATTCCTGGCAATATCCTTGTAAATCCCCTCTGCACTCTTTCCAGTTAGTGGCATCTTTCCTGCAGCATGGTGATCAAAACTCATCACTGTATTTGACTTGTGGCCTTAGCAGTATTTATTTATTTAATCAATCAACCTCTTGTCCAACTGCAGCATAACATCACAACTTCTATACTTAGTGCTTTGACCGATGAATGTCAATGTACCAAAGGCCTTCTTCACTCTGCCTACCTGCAACCATATGTTCCATCTGTTCCACAGCACTCTGCAGGACCCTGCTGTTCACTCTGAATGTCCTACCCTCATTTGTCTTTCCAGAACGCAATACCCCGCACCTAAACCAAATTAATCTCCATTTGCGATTCCTCGGCCCACTTACCCAGCTGATTAACATTCATGCTAATAACCACAATAATGCTAGTAAATGCTAATAACCAATTTTACTGCCAGCAACACCATCTATTTTAGTGTCATCTGCAAACTTACTAACCAGGCCTTGTATATTCCCTGCTGTAGTTACGAGTGTTATTCAACCAGTGCTAGTATTTCAGAGTGGGTAACAGAAAACATTGCTCAGAGATTTTGTTCTTCCCCATTCAACAGATCATCTCTGCTGGAAAAGGTTTCTAATGAGCACACCAAATAGACTAGCATGGTCATCACCCTTAAATGAGCAAGTCAAGACTCACATTCAATATTTCCACCAGAAAAAAAAAACACGGATGTGATAAAACATCATGAAAAGTTGGTCAATTTCAGCAGCAAGAATACTATTTAAAATCAAATTTACTTTCACTAGGAAAATAATAAATAATCCACATTTCAAATTTACATCACATTTTGACAAGTAAACATTTATTAAATAACGTATCTGCTGGTAAACTTGGATTTTACTATTGTAATTTAGATCTCCTACATTTTGTACCACAAACATTATTTATACTATGCTGAAAAAATAGATAATGAAAATGCCAAGTTAAAGAAATATAATATCAAGTTTCAGCTTTTTAAATTGAGTACCAGGTCCATGAATTAATTGTCTGGGTGGGTTGTGCAAGAGTTAAAATTAACTTCGGATAACTCCAGTGCTTTACAGAGTTGGCTGGGATGCTGGGAGAACCCTATTTGTCCAACTTCTGGAGAAGTTAAATGTAGGGAGCTGGATAATTAACGTGCCCCGGTTTTGTGACAAATCCAGTGCAACATATTAGTATTCCTTGAGTTTCAGATTAAAATGTGGTTTGACTTAGGAGTTATCATGCCAGATCAAATGTTATCTATAGCCTAGACCATATAATGTATCATGTAATATATTTTTACACAGAAGCATAAGGTGTTAAATCTAAGGGCTGTTCCCAATTTTGTCAATTGCAGTCGGAATGAGGAGTATTTGAAGGGGTGTGTATCCTCTCCTGCATAATCCACAGACTGAATTTAGAGCAACAGGCTGCTGGAGGAACTCTGCAGGTCACTGGATTGTGGGAAACCTCTGGGACTGGCGACAAGCTTGATGTGTATTCTCTGATACATAACTGACAAGGAGAACCCTTGTCAATGGATTTTATTATCAGAAGAATTTTGTAAGTCAGGTGCATAGAAACTACATCCCCAAGTGCCAAACTCAGAACAAAAGGTTCAGACTTTTGGAGGATATCTAAAAATCACAACTGAGCCATTGAAGAAGAAGATAGAAAACACTTATCCCACACAAAGCTAGTAAAAGCTGGAGTGCAGCCAACCTTTCCTACCCACCACCAAACTCCTCAAAATAGTGTGTGAATGTTAGAGATCAGATTGGTTAGCGTTTCAACAGTTTGAGGAAACTGGGTAAGCGGAGTGTTGATGGGAGTGATGATGAAGGAGGGGTGAGTGAAACGCTTGAGATTCGCGGGACTTCATTTGGATGAGTAACTAGCAGATTTGAAATGAAAGCGATAAAGAATCTGTTACAATTACAATTTGATTTCGCCCATTGAAATCCTTCAAGCTTCGCGGAGTGGCCAGATTCTTATTTTCTATTTTTTTATGATCGCGCTTTATGGGGGGAGGGGGAGGGGGTGGCTGGGTGGCCATCTTAAACTGGGAATGCTGCTTAAAAACCGTTAAAGACCTGAATATCCTCTCTTCCTTTCTGGTCTTTAGCTCTGTGCGACCATACCTCTACCATTACTAAACGCCTCTTTAGACTTGATCATTGGCGATGCACTGGAAACCCAAATAGACCTTATAGTTCCAACAGATTTGATTTCGCCCTAGATGTTACTGCCATCCTTGGAGATTCCCCAACGCATTGACGGGACCTGGTCCTCCTGTGTTTGTACTCCCAACTCTCTGTTTTGTTGTGGTTAATTTTCAGTAGTTCATTACTGACCTGGCATCGGAGATTGTAAGATCAAGTTGTGGTTAAGTTTGGCACCTTCGGAATAATAACCATTTCGGAAGAAGTTCATTCTAGAACGAAGGGGATATCCTGCCCTTTCAAAGAAAGAGGCTTCCCTTCCTCCACCATTAACGCTGTCCTCAACAGCACCTCGTTCATTTCACTCACGTCTGCTCTTACCCCATCTTCCCGCCATCCTACCAGGGATAGGGTTCCTCTTGTCCTCACCTACCACCCCACCAGCCTCCACGTCCAGCACATAATTCTCCGGAACTTCCGCCATCACTGACGGGATCCCAGCACCAAGCACATCTCCCCCCCCCCCAGACTTACTTCTTTCCGCGGGGATCACTCCCTACACGACTCCCGTGTTCATTCGTTCCTCCCCACTGATCTCCCTCCTGGCGCTTATCCTTGCAAGCAGAACAAGTGCTAAACCTCCTCCCTCACTACCATTCATGGCCCGAAACAGTCCTTCCAAGTGGGTCTATGGGAGTCATTTACTGTGTTCGGGTCTCCCGGTGTGGCCTCCTGTACGTGGGTGAGACCTGATGTAGATTGGGGGACCACTTCGCCGAGCATCTACGCTCCGTCCGCCAGAACAAGCGGGATGTCCCAGTAGCCACCCATTTTAGTTCCACTTCCCATTCCCATTCTGATATGTCCATCCATGGCTTCCTCACTGTCATGATGAGGCCACATTTAGATCGGAGGAACAACACCTTATATTCGGTTTGGGTTACCTCCAACCTGATGGTACGAATATCGATTTCTCAAACTTCCACTAATGCCTCTCAACCCCTCTCCTTCTCCATTTCCCACTCCCTTTTCCCTCTCTCACTTCATCTCACCAATCAACTTCCCAGCTCTTTACTTAATTCCTCCCCCTCCATGTTTCACCTATCACCAGGTGGTTGTCTCTCCCCTCTCCCCACCTTTCAAATCTGCTCCTCAGCTTTTTTTCTCTCTAGTCCTGCTGAAGGGTTTCGGCCTGAGACGTCGACTATACCTTTTTCCCACAGATGCTGGCTGGCCTGCTGAGTTCCTCTAGCATTTTGTGTGTGTTGCTCGGAAGGACTTACTCAATTTTCTTTAAAAATGCAAAATTCAATTCCCTTTGGAATCTAGTCAGCACCCTTATGGAACTCGTTCCCACTTGTGACCAATATTCGGTAGCTTCCTTAGAAATCTGTTGTGTTTTTTTTAACCATAATGGATCAAAGCTCAGTGAACCATGAATCACGCTAAAATGATTGAGAAAAGTAATTTACTGCGGTATTTTTAAAGCCAGCGATACAGCATGCATAGCCCTATTTGCATTGTGTGGGCGCGGAAGAGAGAGAGAGTGAAGTTGGATTTGCAGATTGTGCGAAAGTTTCATGCGAATATGTTTGCGCGCGTACACGGTGAGGTGTGCCTGCTGTTCTCTGTGCACGGTGCGTGTACACGCCGGACACGCCTGTCTTTGTTGGGCTGTTTTGTTCCTCTTGTAATTGACCGCGGGGTTGCCGTTCACGTCCCCTGCTGGGAAGCCTGCCCCTTGGCTCTGAGCTCCCTCCGGCGCTAGCGGAACGAGCCAGCCAACCATTCTTGTTATTTTTTTTTCATCTTTCACAAGGCAGGAACGGGCACCCTCCCAATCTAATGATTTGGAGATAAAGGTGGAGATTTCTTCCTGATTGGCTTCCAGGAATCACATGGGTAGGTTTCTATAAGGAGCTGAGATTCGCAAATTGGTTACTTTCAGCATTTTGAAACTGACAACTGCCTGTATTAGTCGCGGCTCCTGTTTAAAATACAGTCAGAGCAATATAAGGAAGAGGGTGTATTTTAGCCACTGCTCCGATTTCCCAGCTGTTCACCCACCGATTTCCAGCTGTTCCTCTGGATATGTGGAGAACCTATTGGAAGTTATGGGAATAAAAACAGATATTTGCTTTGGTGCTGCTTAGATCGCTAGAAGACAGAGAGAGCAATCTCGCTCGTTCCTCCTACTGATGTACACCCGCAACCAGCAATAGACGACCAGTGCGTTTGTGATGCGTCTTCCTCCCGTGTTTTATCTGAGGTGGGATTTTAACGTGTGGTTTACTTTTCTAGAATGGCTCGCTTCGGAAGCGACGTGTCGGCTCGCTATGGAGGAAGCACAACGGGCGGGGGCAGAGGTGCAAACCGCCAGGGTGGACCTCATGCCGGCCAGAGAGGCATGTACGGCTCGAAGTCGATGGCCCAAAGAGCCCGGACTATGGCTCTGTACAATCCCATCCCCGTCCGTCAGAACTGCTTCACAGTCAACAGATCACTTTTTATATTTAGCGAAGACAACATTATACGAAAATATGCCAAACGAATAACCGAGTGGCCATATCCTTTTGTATTTCGCCGGGGCAGCCTAGATTCTCTGCAGAATCACAGCCATGGGTTTATTCCTGGTTATTGGGCAAAGGTTCAGCCAGCTGTTGCCTGGGCGTGTATGTAGAAGGCGTGTGCCGGTGGGAGTGCTTTGTGCTGCGTATCTCAAGGGAGGCTGTTGTTTTTTTTTCATCTATAATCTCAGTTCTTATCGATTCTTCATAACTGCAGCGGGTCGCATTCGTAGGGTACTGAGATGAATATCAGGACGTGTGATAATCAACGCGCTTTCGTTCCTCTGTGGTCCAAACTATTGCAAGGAACGGGCATATCGCTTTCAGTTTAACATAAGCATCCCCACGATCACTGTTCCCTTCTCAACCCCACACCCCCACCCCGTTTCCCAGTCTAGTACAACTATAAGTCTGGGCAATCACTTGTGTTAAAGTGTGCTGACATTTGCATGAAGAGATCATCCTTATTTCCCGTTTGTTAAGTGAACAGCTAAATTATTATTTTTAAAAGTACCTCCTGAAAATACTGCTCGGGGGAAATCACCCCGGACACTTACTTCCTCGTATTCCTCCCGACATTTCTAAGATACAACCCTCGGAGCAGCCCTTGCCCATTTATTTTCACTGCAGATGTACATCGGCAGTGCCAGAAGATTTTCGGTTTGCTGAGAAAGTTGCCACATTTTCCTGCTTGTGCACCACAGTTAAAATGGTGTTCAGAGGGAGGGCGCTGGTGTGGAGGCGCTGTTCACTGCTTCCAGGCGCTGTCCTAGGTGCTGAAATGCGCCCACGCCTTCACGCAGAAGGGAATCCACGATCCGGCGAGAGATGGCAAAATCCATGTTGTTGGCGAGAAAGGCAGGTCGGGCACCCTGGCTAGGTGTGAGCGATAGAGGGAGACTTTTAAAAATGTACTTGGTGCACATTATTACTCCTGTTATTATTATCATCATTATTATTATATGCAGATTTTGTCCCGCTGTATGGCTAATATTTGTTTGTTGCTTGCTTCTTTAAAAATGCTAAACATGTACATCAAGTTACATGGTGTAACGATGATTTTCCCTCGGAAATGCAGTTAGGAGTAAGAAGAATTGCCAAAAGAATATTCATCTCAGTACTCTTCAAACTTTTCCTTGACCAGCCGTAGTTAAAACCGTTAGAAAGACAGAGCCAGAGGATCCGCAGCCCGCCAATTTGCACCAATATTCGCAGACTCAACCGAACCATCTCCTCCGGGCGATCTCGCCCCCTGACGTTTAATACCCTCGGGATTAGTGCTGAGTTAAGGACAAATTTAAAGTTACCCCTACAATTACACTGAGGTGTGATCAATTACAAGCTTGGATCAAATTGTCTTTATAATTTTAATTGTGGGCTTAAGAGAGAAACAAGGTCCACATATGATGTTAATTTACCTTAACCTTGCTCACTCCATTTGAATACATGATACTAGCAACTATTATTGCAAACTGCATCGTTTTGGCCTTGGAGCAACATCTTCCAGATGGCGATAAAACACCAATGTCAGAAAGATTGGTAAGATTTAGTTATTTGGAATTGATTATACTTTCAACACACTGCTAAACATAATTCCATTTCTTTTAAAGCCACTGATGATGTTATTGACATCAACTTTTGATCCCTTTAAAAAAAATCAAAAAACTGGATTAAGGCTGTTCAACATGGTTGTGCAACACCTGTGGAAAGCAGGTTAATTTTGGTGTTGATGTTTCACTGGAGCCTCCTTCAGCATGTGGAATATTTTAAAAATTATTTCTGCTATTTTTCTTTCTTTTTCAGAAGTTTTCAGAAGAGAACTATTTTTTCTACATTCCTAGAAAATACAGATGATGTAACTGTTTAATAAGGGCAGGATTTTAGATATTTAGAATAGATTCAAATTTGAATTGGAAGCGAAAACACTTTCTGAATGAGATGACAATATACTGCACACTCAGTATCCACTTTATTCAATACGTCCCGTACCTAATGAAGTGGCCTTTGAGTGTGTATTCATGGTTTTCTATTGTGTCGACCATCCACATCAAGGTTTGATGTGTTGTGCACTCAGAGATGCACTTCCATACAGCACTGTTATACACCTGCTCACCAATGCAAATGACTAATAAGCCAATCATTTGGCAACAACTCAATGCACCGGCAAATTATTTATTTAAAGATACAGCATGGAACAGGCTGTTCAGACCCACGGAGCCATGCTGCCCAGCAATCCACCGATTTAACCCCAGCCTAATCACAGAACAATGTACAATGATCAATTAACCAGTTAACCAGTCTGTCTTTGGAATGTGGGAGGAAATCAAAGAACCCAGGGGAAACCCACAGGCACACAGGAAAAACATACAAACCCTACAGAGGATGCTGGAAATGAACTCCAATGCCATACACTGTCATAGCATCACACTAACTGCTATGCTACTGTGGTGCTACCATGGAAATTTAAGGTGCTGTCACCTTCCTGTCAGCTTGAACCAGTTTGGCCATTCTCCTCTGCCCTCTCTCTTTAACAAGTTGCTGCTCACTGGATGTGTTTTGTACTTCGCACCATTCTCTGTAAACTCTGGAGAAAGTTGTGTGTGAAAATCCCAGGAGATCAAAGGTTCTGAGATACCGAAACCACCCTACCTGGCACCAACAATCATTCTATGGTCAAAGTCACTTTGATCACATTTCTTTCCAATTCTGATGTTTGGTATGAATAAAAACTGAACCTCTTGACCATGCCTGTATGCCTTTATGCATTATGTTGCCTCCACATGATCGACTGATTAGATATTTGCAGTAATGAACAGGTGGCCACTGAGTTTATACACACCACTGAAAACACAACTTAAGTAAGCATTCAAAAGGGGAGTCACAATTTAGCAAAATACAAAGATAGTCTTTAAAGCAGTGGGCATAATAATAGGATTATTAATTGGTTTATTAGTGTCACATGTCATTGAGACAGGAAGAATCTATAATCAGGGCGGATTATTTTAACCCTGTATAAAAAACAATAGTGGAGTGCACAGAGAAGGTGGACAAATATGATGGAAGAACCATGGCGAGGTAGATTGAGAGATTAAGAGTTTGGCTTTATGATACAAGAGGTTTATTTCAGACTTATAACATGAACAAAAGCTCCCTTGAGCATGGCGGTCGGTACATGTTTTCAAGCTTTTGTATCTGCTGCAGAATAGAAGGTGGTGATGTTGGGCGAGTTGTGGAGGAGAATGATGTGGTTGTCAGTGGTCATAGATTAGAGTACTCTATGTTGGCTGCTTTACTAAGGCAACAGGAGAAGTGGATAGGGTGTCAAGGACCAACTTTTGGTATTATTTCTTATACTTTTAGATTCAATCTAATTTTTATGACATTGACTGAACTCTTTGGTGCTGGTGGTACCATCATTAACTTCAATGCTGTTGTATTTGAAGGGACAGATAGTGGTAGAAATCATGCAGAGGTTCTCCAGATCTTTAACTGGTAACTACGCTTGGAAATTCCACTTGTTGCGACAAAAGGTGGCTGGAGTTGGTGGGTCCACAGACTATCCCTCTACATAGCCTAGTGTCAAACCCAAGCCTGAATAATAGAACTTTGGCATTGTACCAGTTATCAGAGCAATACTGAAGGGCAGCCACCAGAACCTCAGAAGAAGAGGCTAGAAGTGAAGTTATTTTTCACACCATACCATGAATGCTAGCTACAAAGATATTGGGAGATTACTTCAATAGCTGTAAAAAATGACATCAACCTATCTGGAAAGTTAACCATTCTAATTGATTTAAGAAATATGTTTGCTTTTTTATCTTTACTTAATTGGAGTCTATTAACTACATCTATAGTTGGTTGACACATCATCCTAAATGTGTGGATAAACTCATTGCTGTATCCTGTAGCATATCAATTAGCTTATTGATTAGTTTTTTTTGCATCGAAGACAAAATTATTCAGTGAAGTTATAGTTCTAGAAACCAAATAGAAAGTAAACTTTCTTTACTGGAATATAATATACAGATCTTGCACAATTCAAGGAGTTTTTTTTTAGTGTCATTTTAACTTCAAAGAGAAGAGTTTTCATCAACTATTTCACACAAAAGTTACATATTTAATGTTAATTATTAAGAAAACAGCTTTACAGCATGCAAAAAACAGTTTTCATGTGGTCCCAAAACATATTCAAATAAAAAAAATGTGCAGATGTTGGAAATCTGAAACAAAATCAGAAAATGCTGGAAACATTCAGTGGGTCAGACAGTCTGATGTGGAAAAATTAAGTCTTTACAGCATTTTTGTTTATTAAATTATGCACTTTTATTGAAAGAGAAACCCACAATGGTAGCATGTACATCATATATCATAACTGCTCCGCCAGAGGACATCACAATGGACTTCATTTTTGAAGTCATAGATTAGATCTACTTTATGTCCTGTATGGAGGATAGTTTGCCTTCTGAAGTTCCAAAACATGGCAGGAAGGAACCACTGATGTGAATTTACTGTCTCATTTCCCACCTCTGCAAAAAGAAGACAAATCAGGAAACCTCAGAGATGCTATCAGCTGGCCTTTTTGAAGAAGTGAGTCAAATCCCATTTTGGTAATTCAAAAGGAGATCTTTCTTTGCTCTTACCTGTTGTCAGGCAATAACGGTCATGCCTCTCATAATGCACCAATTCCATCTCTGAAGAATGAGCTTCATCACCTGAAAACTCAAAGAAAAGTGCAGAAATCAGTGCTAATTAATCCTCATAGTCTTTTGCGATTTTACAGAAGTCTTCACCTCTGCCAAAATAGGAATTAATGAGATTAAAGTTTCCTAAATTTGGTTATCTGCATAACCTTATCTCCATCTTTTTTCTGTGAAATGATGAGATGTAACCGAATGCACTCTCAGGTTGAGTAAACCCACTCTGAATCAGCATGGAAGCAAGTTGTCATGTCTCCAAGGGACTGACTGACTGAAGATACTTTTCAGGTTCTAATAACTTTTTCAATTTTTCCTTTTGCAATATTATCTCTACTAACCATTTTACTGAAACTGGGACGTGGAAAACTGATTAAGCTCCTTTGCCTTCATTGTAGAGCCGTAGTTTAAAGCCGCTGCACAGAGATGAGGCTTATTTGTGTGCAAACTCAGAGACTGAGCTCCAAGCCATGGTCAGCTTACTCTCAGAAGATAACAGGAGGTTAATCCTTGTGCTAAACACCCATAATGCAGAAACCCTCAATCAACTTGTTCCTGCTGCGCCACAATAAAGTTCACTAACAATAAAAGTGCTCGACAAGACCTGGGAACTGTGAATCACTTTGCATTTCTTAGGAGTCACCATTCAGTGAAAGCAGACATTGATGTGAAAATTCATCTCCAGCTTCAATTCCAGCTTGGCCTGTGGCATCAAGGGAAAGTCTTCCATGATTAAGACCTCGAGCCTAGCACTCTCATAGAATTTTGGACAGTGAGACCCATCTCCTGTATGCCTTGGAGTTGTGAACTGCCTTCAGAAAGCATGTCAGAACATTAGACAGGTATCGCCAAAACTGTCTCCACAAAAGTCTCCCAAAGAAGTGGTGTGTTATACAATTGGGTGTCCTCTCCCAGGACAGCAAGCAGTGATCCAGTGGGGAAAAAGGCCAGCAATGTCTGTATGTCTGACACACTGGACCCATGAAGTGGGCAGTCTGTCTCATGATCCATAGCAACAAGGGGTTATCAGGAGCAGAGAAAGGTTGCTGTCAAGATGCTGTGCATGGAAATATGGAACATCCTCACTGACATGGAATCCTTGTCCTGTCGCCCATCAGCATGCAGAAACGCAGTCAGAAACACAGAAAGCAAACCCTAACCTCCAATATGACCTACATATGGCCATGACGGTGGGGAGGGAGGAGGGGGCATGATCCCTGATCCATCTTATAAACCCCCAAACTAGTATAGAAGTAAATCATTGCCTGCACACACTGAAGGTGTTCCTGGACGGTCCGATGAGTAAAGAGCTAATGTGGAGGACACTTTACATTCCGGTAAGGAGCAAAATTGCCACAGATTTCTTTCAGTTAGGATCTCTGTCAATCCTTTGTTTCTTAGTTCACAACCACCACTATAGACTGGCAAAAGCATCACTCCATTGTTGGAATTAGTTGGAACATGTATTGCAGGCCAGAACCTAACTCTTGGGTGATCGCATGCAGAAACTAACAGAGTGGTTTACTTTGGAAGATATTATTACCTGAAAAGTGATGACTATCACTTTCTTCAGAACTTGCAGTCAACTTTGCAACAAACTGCAGATGCTGGAAGTCCGAAAGAAACTTTGGTTAGACCACACTTGGAGTACTGTGTTCAGTTCTGGTCAGCTCATTATAGGGAGGCTGTGTTGTAAAAACTTTAGAGAGGGTGCAAAGCAGATTTCATTTTTTTTCTTTCGAGTGAAGAATGATGAGAGGTGACTTGATAGAAGTATATCTGATGGTACAAGTTATAGATAGAGTGGACAGCCTTTTTCCCAGAGCAGAAATGGCTCATATGAGAGGGCATAATTTTAAGGTGATTGAAAGGAAGTATGGGGGGGGGTGAGGGAAGGTGGCAGAGGTGTTTTTTTTTTACAGAGAGTGGTAGGTGTGTGAAATGCACTGCCAGGGTGATGGTGGAGGCAGGTGTATTAGGGATATTTTAGATACACATAGATAGGTACATAGATGAAAGAGAAATCAAGGGCTATGTGGAAGACAAGTGCTGGATTGATCTTAAATGTTGTGCTGACATTAAAAGTTGGCACAACATTGTGGGACAAAGGGCCTGAACTATGCTGAACTGTTGTATATTCTATATAAAGACAGAAAAATCCTGCAAACTCTCAAAAGGTCAGGCAGCATCTGTGAAAGGAGAAACTGTTAATGCTTTAGGTCCAAGATCCTTTGTTAGACAAAGATCTGATAAAAGTTTTTCAATGTGAAGAATTAACTCTTCTTAAATTTGTAACTAGTTTTATTATTGTCACATGTACAGAGGTACAGTGAAAAACTTTACATACTATCCACACAGATCATTGTGTGCAGCTTTGGTCACCTACCTACAGGAAAGATGTCAATAAGATTGAAAGAGTGCAGAGAAAATATAAAAGGGTGTTGTGTGGACTTGCGGATGAGTTACAGGGAAGGGTTGAATAGGTTAGGAACTTTTTCCTTAGTATGTAGGAGAATGAGGGGAGATTTGATAGAGGTATACAAAATTTTGAGGGGTATAGATGGAGTAAATGCAAGCAGGCTTTTTATAATGAGGTGGGGTGAGACTAGAACTAGAAGTCTTGGGTTAAGGGTGAAAGGTGAAATGTTTAAGGGAACGTGAGGGGGAACTTCTTCATTCAGAGGGAGGTGAGATTGTGGAAGGAGCTGCCAGTGGGAGTGATGGATGCGGGTTTGATTTCAACATTTAAGAGAAGTTTGGATAGGTACATGGTTGGGAAGGGTCTGGAGGGCTATGGTCCAGGCGTAGGTCTGTGGGACTCGGCAGATTAATAGTTCAGCATGGAACTGTTTCTGTGCTCTAGTTTTCTATGACTGCATAATTTCCTCACATCAGTGAATTGAGTTTGTAGAATGGAAAGTGGTAACAGAATGCAAAATATCATGTTGGAATGACGAAGTTAAGTGCAGGTAGACAGAAGGTGTAAAGGTGATAGAGTCCATCTTATCATACAAGAGGTCCGTTCAATAATCTTATAACAGCAGGACAGAATCTGTAATTGAGCAGGGTGAGAAGAGAGAATGTCTGGAATAGATGAAGTCTCTGACTCTGCTGGCTGTTTTTCTTAAGCCAGTGAGAATGGTAGACATAGTCCGTGGAGAGGAGGATAGTTTCTGTAATGTGCTGAGCACTGTCCACAACTCTTTGCAGTTTCAGGTGCTCTCGTTGAGCCATACCAACCCAGATGGGAAACTTTCTATGGTACTTTAAAAGTTGCTGAGGGTCAGTGCGGACAAGCAGAATTTCTGTAGCCTCCTGAGGAAGTAGAAGTACTGGTGCTCTTTCTGGGCAGTTGTGTCCATGCGTTTGGACCAGAACACTCCTCGGAACTTGAAGCACTCAACCCTCTCAGCTTCAGCACCACTGATGTAAACAGAAGCGTGTGCACTACCCACCTTCCAGAAATCAAGGCCCAGTTTTTCTGTTCTCCTGGCCCTGAGGGAAAGATTGTTGGCATGACCCCTTGTCACTGAGCGCCGTCTCCTTCCTGTACTCCGGTTATTTGAACTTTAGACCACAACATTGGTGTCATCTACAAATTTATAGATGGGGTTAGGGCAGATGTGGCCACGCCACCATGAGCTTTATTTCCATGGATGTTGCCTGATCCTACTGGTGCATCCAGATTTTTCTATTTCTATGCAGCAAAATATTAATGTTTGTCACAAATAATGATTAGTAACGTGTAACACTTTACCTAAAAAATATAGTTGCCTTGAAAACTAATGAAATTTTTTAAAACAGGCTTTCAATGAGTAGATGCATGGTGGCATATCAGTTAGTGCAACATTATTGCAGTTCACGGCATTGAAGTTTGGAGGTCAATTCCGACGCCTTCTGTGAGGAGCTTGTATGTCCTCCCTGTGGAACGCGTGTGTTTCCCACGGGTGCTCTGGTTTCCTCTCACAGTCCAAAGATGTACTGGTTTTTAGACAAATTGGTCATTGTAAGGTGTCCTGTGATTAGGCTAGTGTTAAATTGGTGAGTTGTTGGGCAGTGCGACTCGATGGGCTGGAAAGGCCTACTCCGTGCTGTATCTCTAAATAAGATAAAAATAAACCAGTGGAAGGCCCTGAATAAATATTTATGTGTTGTTTAAAAAATAATGGCAATACTCTATCTTGCAAATAATTCATGACACTGCTGTTGTCTTGTATGCACTAATGTAGTGGTTAAAACTTAATGTTCAGTGAGAACTGCAAAGGACTGGATGTGGTTATTTTAAAGGCTCTTGTTGCCACATGAAACATCAGTGCTGATGTATACATGTAGAATTGTTCCTTAACTAATGAGATGTTGAGATGCTCTTTTAATTACCTGACAAACTATTTATAAAGGAACAGAGCAAAATATAATGGTGCTGGTAGCATATGTGGAGGGGAAAAGCAGATAAAGGTCAGTCAGAGTTAACCAAGTTCTGATGAAATAATGTTAATTCTGTGTCTTTCCACAGATGATACCTTACCAAGTACTTCCAGTTTTTGTGTTTTTACTCAACAGAAAACTAATTTCTAATGCAGCAGTAATCTATAATCATATTATGTTTTAGCCCAGTAGGTGAAGCTCTACTGTGGTCGTACTGTGACTCTTACAGAGAAATAATTTCAGTCTGATATATTATTCTAGCATGGTTCACGTTCATAATGTGCATCGTTTAAATTGCTTTAATAGTTTCCTACTAATCTCAATATATGAATCAAGGAATAAAAGGTCAATATTAAAATCGGATCATCACAGCAATGATGGTTCCAGTAATTTTGTTAGCATGCAGTCCTTTTTTGGTACAGTATTGTACTGATATTAATCAAAAGCTTTCTTTGGAGACAAAGGACTTGACTTGAGAATTAGGATGTATTTATCCAACATCTGCAGTAACTGTGAAGACACAGTGATTGTATGGCAAATAATGTATAACACTATTAACCTGGCAAAATATTCTGGCCGTTGTGGTTCTTAAGTAGTTCCTGGTAGCGTTACTTATGATTTATTGACATATGCTTGTACTTGCAACCCTGTTGCCACCATTGACATCTTCAGCACAGGGGCCATTCAGCCCATTACAAGCATGCAGGAAAGTGCCCGGTATTTCAACACAAACTCTGGTTTGCTTTTCGAGCAGGCCACTGAGTAGGTCAAGGTAGCAGCAATCAGAGGAGCTGAGTAAATAGAAATATTTAGACAACATGCCGTGCATCATGTTGAGCTAGGATCAGACCAATGACTCCTGTTAGGGACTGAGGAATGACATTTGAGGGTTAACAGTAGAAAAGAAAGTGAAATTAAAAATATGACGGGGAAATTGAAGAAATGCTGGTGGAACCAATCATTGTTAAGGAAATGAGAGCCTGGCTTTCAGTGATGTTTATCAAAAAATTGAACTTACTGAAATAGTAATTTCCTTCAGGTTACTAATTTCAGCTCAGAAATGCCTGTCAACCTTTAGATCTGCTGTATGAATTTCCTTAGGAATATTTGTAGTGTACAGTTTACTGAATAAACCGGAACATTATAATCCTCTGGAAAACTAGTCCACCACAGACGATGGATCAATGTTCATATTCACTATTGGGCAAGATGGGCCCCAAATTGTTTAATTTTCTCTCTCCTTGTTTCTGCTCATAGTCATAGAGCACTATACCTTCTGGCCCATTTAGTCTGTGTTGGCCTGCTTGTGCCTAGTCCCATCTACCTCAGCTCTCCATACTCCTCTCATCCATCCATACCTCTCTTAAATGTAACAACTGAACTCATGTCTACCTCTTCTGCTGGTAACTCATCCCACACTCACACCACCCTCTGAGTCACGAATCCCCCTCAGATTCCCTTCAATATTTGACCGTTCAATCTAAACTTTTGACCTCCAGTACCAGTCTCGTCCAACCTGAGAAGAAAAGGCCTGTAAGATTTAAAACGCACCCTATCCTCATGATTCTGTGTACCTCTATAGATCTGCTCTCACCCTCCTGCGTTCCAGTGAATAAAGTCCTGAAGTATTCAACTTCTCACCGTCACTGTCTTTCAGCTACATTGACTTGGCTGCAGTCCTTACAGTGGAGAAACATTTGATTAGGAGTTGGTGACAGGGTTGGATCTGATTCTGTCTTCAGCCAATGCATGATAATCAGAGGCTTTTCGTCACCACCTATTGCAGCTCAGGTGTTAGAGCTTGGAGTGCTCCTTCACATCCTCTGTAAGGAAGTTTGTACCTTCTTCTCATGGCCATCTCTGGTTTCCTCCCACAGTCCAAAGACGTACCATTTAGTACGTTAATTGGTAAGTTGCCCTGTGATAAGGCTAGGGTTGCTGGGTGGTGCAGGTCACTGGGCTGGAAGGCTCTGTTCTGCGCTGTATCTCGAAACAAAGAAACGCTCCTTCTCCCTGGCTGGCAGGCTGTAACTGCAATGGTGACACTGGTGATGCTACTGAGCAACCTCGGCTCGTTCAGCATGGGCATGACAGACCTCGATACAGGAAGGTGGAGCTCAGTAAATTTGAATCTGCTCGAAAAACCAACAGGTACTGAAGGGTTAATGATGTCACTGGAAATTTTGTTTTGTTCAGGATGGTACGGATAATCTTATTTACTGGCAATCATTCTGAGCTCTCAATCCACACAATTCACCTTTCAGAGCTGACCGTCAGTAATAAGGCATCATGGCATCATTGTTTTGAGAACTTTCTCTGAAAATGAACAAATCTCATTTTGGATGTTCAGCAAAAAGTCAGGTTGTTTTGTTCTTTGGTCCGGATCACATGACCTTTCTCATGGGTGAATTTTGTCTTTTCAGGATGATACCGAACCTTATTTCATTGGAATATTTTGCTTTGAAGCTGGCATCAAAATCATTGCTCTGGGATTCGTGTTTCATAAAGGTTCCTACCTTCGAAATGGCTGGAATGTGATGGATTTTGTGGTGGTTCTCACAGGGTAAGTTGCCGAAAAACCCTGTACTGTCCGTCTTGTTTTGTTGTGGACCACGAATGCTTTACAGGCAGAAGGTTGTCAAGGTAGACATTTTGGAACTGAGTTTACTGTTATGCTAGAGGCTTTATGGAATGAGTTCTCTGTTATCTGATCTCTGTTTCAGTTATCAGAATATTTCAGGATAAAGGAATAGTTTCAGGAAAAAAAACACCTTACATGAAATATTATTCCATGGCACAGTTTCTTATGCTTCTATTTAATATCTCTCTCAATGAATAAATCAGTATCACTTAATCGTTTTCATTTTACTTGTCTCTATTGTTGTGGCTCACAGTTTCAGCCTATGGGCTTCTTTCATTTAATGAATGATAACAGGTTCACCCACAGACTTACCTGAGGTGATTTGTGTCTCTTATGGTGTAATGGCTGAAATGGAATTGTGTGAAGTTGCTTGTCTGATGTTCTAAATCTGCATTCAAAGTTACTTCAAGAGTATGGGAAAACAAACACTGTAATATTTGTCAAAAACGCACAGTAATTGGATATAAAATTGCACTGTAAATAGTGCAATTTAATAGTTGTCCAGATACATGTTTGCTTCTACCAATATGGTGATGTTGCTTTGAAATCAAAAGTAGTCACACAATAAAGTTTTTATTGCATGAAAAAGAAATTGCAGTTCTGTGTTTAGCTGGTGAAGGAAAAGCAGTGGGCAGCTTTTGGCTCCGTTGGCCTGTCAGATTGTTTCTCATGGTCCAGCCAAGCAGTAGGATATTCAGTGTTTGGCCTTCAAACAAAGTCAAGAATGCTGTAAATGCACTCAGTCGGTTTATAGAGAGAATATTCTAGACAGCATCTTTGAAAATGTTGGAAAAGAAATGCCTGGGGAAAAGATAGTGTAAGGCTATGTCATATTGTCATAAAATGTCTCTATTCAGTGTTCCATAATACATGTTGTTTGCCTGTAGCAAGTTCCCCAAGTTAAGGGCCATGGGCAGGATAATATTTGCAGGAGAAGTAAAACATGTAGAGGGGTACCTGGTTGTAAGTAGATGTAGTTCTCAGACTGATGGGAACAGTAACTGAAACGGTGCATTAAAGAGATATGCATGATTTTGAAGATTATTATTAACGTTCAGAGTTTTCTTCTATGGGAATACCTTCACTGTTTCAAGTCAATGTTAATTAATACTATGACAGTGAATATTCAAGTAATTGGTAATTAATTTAATGAAGTCATTATTTCAGTGTCTTAAGTATATAAACCTATGTCTAATCAGAGGTACATTCGTGTCATTGTTGAATGGTGATGTTCAAGTCAATGGTTAGTTTATCAAATTGTCTACGTCTAGACTGAAAATAAATGTTCAAGATTTTATGTTATTTAGTGGCTTTTTAATGTATTTCAAGTATGCCCCTTGATGTTGAAAACATACAGTGCATGGCTAAAAACCAGAGAGCCAGTTGTGTGCTAACTTAGACTGCCCGACTTTTATTTCTGAAACTGTTTCGATATTGATCCAAATCCACTTTACTAACGCAGAAATGGCACAAATGTCATTTGTTTGTGACCACGTGTGCGAAGCATACATTTGAAAATGTTGTCGCTAGGTCCTGCGGCTCGCAATTCAGAGTGATCAGACTGCTGCCTTTGATTGTTCTCTCTCTCTCCTGAGGCGGCTGTGAGCAAACACTGGTATTTAGTTTAATGAAGTCGATTGGACATTTGATTCCATTTATAAATGCGTGGATCTTATTTATCACCCAATAGTCTACTTGTTCAATCTCACTGAGTTATGGTTCCATGAACATATTCACTCAAAAATGCCACTAAAGTTTAAAAATAATTATTTTAGTGATCAATCTTGAATTTGAAGTGATAACTTTTTTATAAAGTAAAACAAATATGTTGCTACCTTGATAATCTAAAGCTCTGTGTGAAGCCTTGTTGTGAATATTGAGGGAAAGCACACTGCCACCTGTAAGTGTTACACAGTCAAGTGGGAGGGAGGGCATGGTGAAACAAGGTTAGGTTGAGTGAGTGGGTGAGAATTTGGCAAACGGAGTTTAATGTGGGCAAGTACTAGGTTATGCATTTCAGTAAGAGGAAGTAAAAGCAAATTTTTATCTAAATGAAGAAAGATTGCAGTTAAGTGAAGTACAGAGGGGAATAGAGATTGCAAAGGTTAGCAGACAGGTACAGCAGGTGGTAAGGAAAGTAAATGACATCATGGCCTTATTGTAGGAGGGTTGAAACTCCAGAATAGGAAAGTTTTGTAGGAATTGTACAGGGTATTGGTAAGGCCACATCACTGTGCATAATTTTGGTCCCCTTATTAAAAAGAGGATATATTGGCAGTGGAGGCATTCTAAAAGAGTTTTCACTAAGCTTCTTCTGGGACGAGAGGGTGTCCTGTCATGAGCGGCTAAGGAAATGTAATCTGTATTTTTTTTGGAGTTTGGAAGAAGGAGGAGTGATCGTTCCAGAATATATAAGATGCTTAGGGGTAGGACAGAGTAGATGTTCAGATGGCAGAATCTCAAATAAGGAGGCTTATAAGAAGTCTTCACCAATCAGCACTTTGAGTACAAAAGTTGGGATGAAATGTTACAGGCATACGAGACAGCACATGGAGTATTGTGTGCACTACTGGTCATACGCCTAGTAGGAAGGATGTCAGTAAGCCAGCAAAAGTACTGAAAAGATCCACAATGACGAGAGGGCTTGATTTATAAGGGGAGACTGGATAGGTTGGGGCTGTTTTCCCTGGAGGAATGGAGACTGAGGGGGGACCTTATACAGGTTTATAAAGTCATGAGGCCTTCAACAGGGTGAATGCTCACAGTATTTTTGCCAGATTGTGGAAATCTAAAACTAAAGGGCACAGGTTCAGGGTGCAAGGGTGAAGGTTTAAAGGGGATCGGGGTGGGTGGGTTAAGGTTTTCCATACAGAGGGTGGTCAGTTGACAGAACAAATGCCGGGGAGAGTGGTAGAGATGGGTGCAACAAGAACAGATAAAAGGCAGCTGGGCAGATACATGGATAGGGAAGGTTTAGATGGAAATGGGCAAATGCTAGCAAATGAGACGAGTTCAGATAGGCACCTTGATGTGTGGATGAGCTGGGCTATAGGGACTGTTTCTGTACCGTATAATCACTCTCCGACTCCAGGGGGATGGATTTTTAAAACTGAGATATTTAGGAACAGCTTCCTGCAGATGCTGGTGAATCTCCAGGATGTCCTACCTCTGAGTGTGGTGGGGGCAAGCCTTCTGGGCTATTGAAAGAAGCAGATAATTTTTGGAAAGACCATTGAATTGAGGGCTGTGGGAACTGGTTCTGGAGAGTTGATGATGCGTGATCCTATTGAATGGTGGGGAGAGGCGAGAGGGGCTGAGTGGCCTCCTGCCCCCTACTCCATTGTTCCTGCTCTAATGGTTACCTCATTTTGATCAGACAAGTCAGATGCTTCCTTCCATCTTCAAATCCACACTGAGAGTAGTATTGCTTGTTTGTACAGTCGATGATCAGTCTGGGTTTTTAATGTTGGGAGTTTAAAACTCTGCTGCTGGAAAATAAAAAAGAATGTTTATCTTTAGGCAGGTGTATCCATTTAGTTGTGTGAAAGGCATCTGTCCAATCCAACGCTAGCTCGTTTGATAGTCTTTCAGGAGTGTCTTTGTATTAATGGAGGCCGGTAGCAGACATGCAGTCTATCTTGATTGGCTAAGTGAATGGGTGAATTGGGAAGGTGAATTTAGAATTTTAAACCCCAGATAAAGATCGACAGCCACTGAAGGATGTTGGAAATCTGATAGATACAGAACCATACAGTCAGTTTATTACTGAGGGAGGTATCCACTCCACATGCGCCAGGTTTTTGTGTTATGTTCTGAATTGTTTATTCCATCTCAGTTGCAACAAAAAAAATTAGATTGTGTTGTGTCAATTTGTTATAAATCATGAACTACTTGATCTTGTTTTGATTTTGAATTGTGGTAACAATCATTTAGTTAGCTGTTTCTTCTGTAGAATCAGAAATTATAGGTTGAGATGTTACATTGATAAAGTTCCCCATATCCTTCCCTGTTTATGTCAGACACTCACTATATACTTTAAACCATAATTACTTTTTACCTTTCCAGAAATACATCCAGCGAGCTCTAGTCAGGGTGGTGGAGAGGGGGCGACGTGTGAGTTTTAGAGGAAGCACAGGCAGTTTGTTCTGATTGTCCCACCCCACCCACCCACCTATGGAAGGTTACTGTGTTTGTCGGAAGATAACCCAATACTCTAACTGCAGTACAATGTTGGGAGTAGAAGTAATTCATAGCAAAAGGGAAAGTGTGCTACTAGACATTTTCCACCATTAAAAAATGTTTGTAAAGAACATTTTCATTATTGTAATTTGTATTGCTTCCATTTGATCATGGTTTCAGTTCCTTTAACTCTGTAACTCAATCTAATCTGGGAATAACCTTGTACATCTTTTGTAAGAATTATTCAAAAGAAGGCAGTGGAGTTGAGTTTTGCATTTGTGAAATTCATTGTAAAATCTAGGGACAGGTGTGGGACAATGTCATTTGTGGGATCAATTGCGTTCAGACCAGAAGTAGATTCGTATGTGATGCCAGCTTCAAGCAACACCCCATTACATTTAAAGTTTATTTTTAATGTATTGCGTTGCAGTCTGAAAGGGGTCACCAATCCAAGAAAAAGACGACAGACACTGGTCATACCTAACACTTTCACAGTTGTTTCTTCTTGTGGGCTGATCTTGTTTTCTTGGAAATAATTTAATTATTTTAAAGACCACTGAAAATTCTACTGTTTGTGTCAACAGAGAAGACCTTCAAAAATGTTTTTTGTTATTTTAATAAATTAACGTCAAATCTTGCAGTAGGAGAGAAAGAAACGTTAAACTAATTTGTTCAGATATGAGCAACCCATGTTGCAACTTTCGATGAACACAAAACAATATCCACGTCTTTTTCCATAATGATCAAACAAATGAACATCCTACTTTGAGAATGAGGTACGTTTTGGAAATTAAACTTAATATATAAATGTATATGGTAAATCATATCATTAAAGTATCACAAGGGATTATCTGGGTTGTGTAAATTTCATTGCGATGGTGTCTTCCCCGCTGTCTTTAACTTGAGTGTGCCAACTTTGGTTACCCAGTTATTGCCTTTATTGCTCCATCCTACCTAAATGTGTTGTTTTTATAGAGGTTTATGAAAATTGTTCTAAAAATAAGATTTAGATTGTATAGCTAAAGTGCTTTTGCACTGTAATTATGATCGCACCTTCTGTCCACTTGCACTGCACGTTCTCTGTAATTTTCAGAGCAGCCAGTTTATATCCAGCAACACACACAAAATGCTGGAGGAGCTCAGCAGGCCAGGCAGCATCTATGGACAAGAGTAACCAGTCGACATTTTGGGCCGAGACCCTTCATCAGGTCTCTGAAGGAGGGTCTCAGCCTGAAACGTCGACTGTACTCTTTTCTATAGATTTTCTCGTGTTCGTATACAGCAAGCTTTAACAGAAAACAATGATCAGGTCATCTGATTGATTGAGAAATAAATATTGGCTAAGATTCCAGGTGGTAACTCTTGTGTTCTACTGCAAAGTCATGTAGATGCACAGGGATCTTTAATGGTCACCTGGAAGTGTTGCCTGAGACTTATTATTATTATGATTATGATTATGAGGACATGCAGCCCCCTTTTATTGTCATTTAGTAACGCATGCATTAAGAAATGATAAAATGATTTTCCAGAATGATATCATGAAAACACATGACAAACTGACTTAAAAACTAGCAAAAACCACATAATTATAACATATAGTTGCGGCAGTGCAAACAATACCGTAATTTGATAAGAATAGACTATGGCACAGTAAAAGTCTCAAAGTCTCTCGAAAGTCCCATCATCTCACGCAGACGGTAAACCTCTAGCGCTGCCAACTTGCCGGTGCAGCATACTGGAAGCATCCGACCACAGTCCGACTCCGACTCCGTCCGAAAAACTCCGCGCCTCCGACCCACCTCAACTTCAACTTCAAGTTGAAGTTGTCATTTGAGTCTAGATATATACAACCACAAGAACCAATATTCCTCTGGGCCATGGTGTACCCACAATACATATATCACACACAGCAAATAAAACAAAATATTACCACAAAAAAAGTTAATAAAATACAATTCAAAAGTTAATCAAATAAAATTCAAAATGCATTTAGTGTGCAGCACAGGTAAACAGTAAGCAGTATTTAGCTCACTGCCCTAGGGGTGAGACCTCAGTGGTGGCAGGGTATTCATTAGACTCTCAGCCTCGGGAATGAAGCTGTTGCCCAGTCTGGCAGTCCTAGTCCGAATGTTCCTGTACCTCCTTCCTGACGGCAGTGGGTCAAGGAGATTGGTCGTGATCCTTAACAATGCTTTGGGCCCTTTGATGGCAATGCTCACAGTAAATGTCACAAATAGGGTGGGCGGGGAGGGAGACCCCAATATTGCTCTTGGCGGATTTTACTATCCTCTGTAGGGTCTTGTAGTCGATGCCTTGCAACTTCTGTACCACACAATGATGCAGCCAGACAGAACCCACTTGATGGTGCTCCTGTAGAAAGTTGTTAGAGTAAGGGTGGGGAGCCTTGCACGCATCTGTCTCCCCAGAAAGTGTAGTAGTTGCTGTGCCTTCTTAACTAATGAGGAGGTGTTGTGGATCTGTGTTAGATCCTCTGTTATGTGCACACAAGGAACTTGGTGCTCTTCACTCTCTCCTCAGCAGAGCCACTGATTTGCAATGGAGAGTGTTTGACCTGCGCCTTCCTAAGTACAGAGTCATCTCTTTTGCCTTGTCCACGTTGAGAGTCAGGCTGTTGTTCTCACACCATTTGACAAGCCTCTCTACCTCCTCCCTGTACATCGACTCATCGTTGTTGCTGATGAAACCAACCGCTGTTGTATCGTCAGCGCATTTGATGATGTGGCTTGAGCTGGATCTGGCAGTGTGGTCGTGAGTCAGCAGCAGGCTGAGCGGGCAGCCCTGGGGGGGCACCAGAGCTCAGCGTGATAGAGCATGAGACATTGCTGCCAACTCAGACTGACTGGGGTCTTTCCGTCAAGGGGTCCAAGATCCAGTTACAGGGGGAGGTGTTGAGTCCCAACAAGGGCATTTTACCCACCAGCCTCTGACAGATGGTTGTGTAAAACACCCGACTGAAGTTGATAAACAACATCCCGGCGTATGAGGCATCATTTTCTAGGTGTGACAGTTTGGGATGGAGGGCCAAAGCTATGGCATCATCAGTGGGTCAGTTTGAGTGGTACGCAAACTGGAAAGGGTCCAATCTAGCTGGAAGGTGGGATTTTATACCATCCATTACCAGCTGCTCAAAACACTTCATGATTGTTGCTGTCGGTGCCACTGGGGCGGGGGTAATAATTCAGGCCAGATACCATCGCTCTGTTGGGCACCGGAATGATTGGTGGCTGCTTTGAAGCCTGTCGGTACAGTGGACTGTTGCAAAGAGATATTAAAGATGACTGTTCAGACCTCTCTTAGCTGGTCCATAAACAGTCCCACAGCATCTGACCAGGAATGTTGTCTGTCCCAAGGCTTTGCGTGGGTTTACCCTGGCTAGGATCCTCCTCAACTCAGCTGAGGCCAGACAGGGTACCTGTTCCTCAGGGAGAGAGGGGACTTTCCCCGGTGTTGAATCATTCATTGCATCAAATCATGCCACAGAAGCCATTCAGCCTACCAGGTAGGGAGGTGTCGCTGTCGTTGACATGCAGGGTGGACTTGTAAACTGTTATGGTTTGTGCACCACATGTGTGCTGTGTGTTCCTGGTGTCACAAAGCTGTCTGTGGATTTTCTGTGAGTATTCTCACTTTGCCTTCCTGATGGCATGGGCGAGCGTGGCTCTTGTCCTTAGAGTTGTCAGGTTTAATCAGGTTTAATATCACTGGCATTTGTCTTGAGTCTTGTTGTTCTGCATCAGTAATATGATGCAATACATTTAAAACTATTAATCATGACAAGAAATATATATGCCACACATACAAAATCAAATTAAGTGAGCTGTGCAAACAAGAGAGCAAAAGAAAGCATGAGGTAGTGTTCATTGTCCAACTAGAAATATGATGATGTCGCTGTTCTTAAAGCATTGTGTGTGTGTGGCTTCGGTCTCCTGTACCTCCTCCCTGATGCCTGAAATGAGAAGAGGGCATGTCCTGGGTGCTGGGGATCCTTAATGATCAATGCTGGTTTCTGAGGCACTGCCTTTTGAAGATGTCCTCAGTGCTGGGGAGGCCAGTACCCCTGATGGAGCTGGCTGAGTTTACAACCTGTGCATCGGCCCCTGCACACCGGACGGTGATGCAATCAGTTAGAATACCCTCTATGGTACATCCGTAGAGATTTGTTAGAGTCTTTGGTGATGTACTCTACAAACTCCAAGTTAAATATAGCCACAGTCATGCCTTATTTGTAACTGAGACAATGTGTTGGGCCCAGGATAGATCCTCAGAGATGTTGACACCCAGGATCCTGAAACTGCTCACCCTTTCCACTGCTGATTTGTCGGCGAGGTCTGGCATATGGCCCCTCGACATCATGGAGAAACATCAGGAAAGGAACATCCCTATCCTGAAGCCCACAATCAATTCCTTGGTCTTACTGACGCTGACAGCTAAGTGGTTGTTGTGACACCACTCAACCAGCTGATCTACCTCACTCCTGTACGCATCATCACCGTTTGAGATTCTGCCAACAACAGCTGTGTCAACAGCAAATTTATAGATGGCGTTTGTCTTGTTGTCGAGCCACACAGTTATAGATGTAGAGAGAGTGTAGCAGTGGGCTAAGCATGCGTCCTTGAGGTGTGACTGTCAGTGAGAGGAGATGTTATTTCCCATCCGCACAGACTATGGTCTCTGGATGAGAAAGTCAAGGATCCAGTTGCAGAGGGAGGTAAGGAAGCTTGTTGATTTGTTCTGAGGGTATTAAATGAAGGTCGTTAACGAACTAGAGGGCAGTAGAAACCGCAGAAGGGGTCCAATGAAAGTTGGTCTCACAGAACTCCCATTGGAGTGATCCAGTGGAGTAGAAAGCACAGGTTACCAATGAAAGATGGTCTCACAGAACTCCCGCTGGAGTGATCCAGTGGAGTAGAAAGCACAGGTTACCAATGAAAGATGGTCTCACAGAACTCCTGTTGGAGTGATCCAGTGGAGTAGAAAGCACAGGTTACCAATGACAGGTGCCCTCACAGAACTCCTGTTGGAGTGATCCAGTGGAGTGCTAAGCTCGATTTTAGAGTGGGGCACAAACCCATGGAATCCTGACTTGGTGCTACCAGCTAAGCTGTGATTTACACCATGACCTCTGTAGGCAATATGTTATCTATAAGTGGTAAAAACTGACTCACGTTACCCTGACCCACTGGATGATTTCCCGCATGAAAGGAAAGTCCATATCACAGATCAAGAGCCTCCAGTAGGAACACAGAGAGTAACATCACACACTCTGCCTGTGCCTTTTTGGATTTTATTTATTCATTGACATGTTACAGGCATCATCGGAAATGTTGCCTGAACCTGACTAAGAGGCAGCGAAAAGTGAACTACAGTGTGTAAGGGGGTTTCGACTTTTATGTTACTGCGGAGGCTAATTAAAATGGTGTCTTTGTCATGTTAATCTGGGGAATGCGGCTTTGTTGTGTTAAACGCTGAGAAAGTTTGCGCTAGCAGCTTGTTTTGGTTTAGAGTGTGATAAGAGGGTGCTATTAACCAATTGGGATAGTTGTTATGGTTTTGGTGTATTTGAAGATGCTGTATGCGCGGGGTTTTGGTGCAGAAGGCGGGAGAAGCGAGACAGAGGATTGACGATGTGCTGTGATGTCCGCTAACGGGGTTGGACCCCGAGGAGGGCATTCAGCGAGGAGACAGAGACGGACTCATGTGGAGCGTCTGGTCGACCACCGTTGTTGGTCCCAGGCGGCCGGTAGAGGTGGTCCGAGGGGTCGCAGAGTGAAGAAGAAGGTCCTTGAGCTCCAACGGTTTTGTGCACGAAGAGATTGAACTTTGATAAGTGTGGCGCCTTTTATTTTCCTTTTATATTTTATTCTCTCTTAATTATATAGTTTCAGTAATATCTATAAACTGTAAATCATTTAATCGTATCTGGTGTATTGTCTGTTATTTGAGTGGGGTGGGGTACCTCACACAGCATCCACACAAACTATTACCCAGTTTGGCGGGGCCGAGGCTGTTTCCCTAGACGACAGCGAGCCGAGCGACCCTGAGGGTGGCCGGGGGGTCTACAAGTGCATCTGCAGTCGCATTTAGGAAGAACAGATAAAGATGGTAGATTTTCTTCTCTGAAGGACAATAGTGAACCAGATATGATTTTAGAACAATTTGCTAACTTCCTGGTTATTGTTGCTGAGAATAGCTTTAATTCCATATTTGCTAAGTGATTTAATTTTAACCTAGTGGATTTGACTGCTTATTTTGGAGTAACAGTGCATGGTGTTGGTTACTTATGCAGAAAGATAACTACAATGCTAACAGACCCTGAAGTGGATGTGCTTGATTGTGGAAAGTGACGGCTCCAGCATTATAGTAAAACTGTTTAATATTGGATGAAATCTGCGATTTTCATGAAGGTGCCAAAAGAAAAGGAAAATGAATGGCTAGTAATCCAAAGAGCATGTGGGTTGATGCACCATCCTTTCCAGTGGCTAATGCCAAATTTATTCTTGTACTAGCTGGTTAGACATGACATTGTTGCAATTAACACAATGGGGGCTGAGGAAGGGAAAAAGCATCAGCCATGATTGAATGGTAGAACAGATTCAATGGGCCAAATGGCCCAATTCTGCTCCTATATCTTATGGTCTTACTCTGCGAGGTTGAAATTGCTGGTCTGTAGAAAGGTTATTTGTTTACATTATCTGGTAAGCAATGTCTGGAATGAAAAATAGAAGTCTTTTATACTTGCCCTTGGTGTTTACACTAGTTTGGTTCAGATTCTTTGGCCTAGGTTGACCAGATTGTAATGTGGATCTTCTCAAATAAAAAAAATAGTTTACGGGGCACATATGGTGATGTGATTGTCTTTTTAAATGTACTTGTATTTGTTATGTTACCAGAATAGAAATGTATTGCCTCATTTCTCTTTGCCTTCCGACCCTCTTTTAAGGCTGAAATTGTACTCTGTAACAGTGGCCCTTGGATTTCCACAAAGCTGCTTTTTCCTCTTTTGCAATCTTGTTAATTAGTTCCTTTAAAATTTGGTAGACCTGTGAGGTGAACTGTGGTGTGACACATGGTGCAGTTGAAATTCACCATTACAGCAATACGAATGCCGAGAGAGTATGGGAGAGTATGGACTGCCCCTTTCTGATATCTTTGCCTCTTCCACCCACAGATGCCAACACTAGTAAGTCAAAGTTATTTTCACTACAGTGAAAATTTTTGTTTAGATTAGAAGTTGAGAACTGTTTATGTTATTGATGATCTATAAATTCAATCTAGATTTATTACTAACATTAGTGTCAAGAGCAAAGAAGCCCTTGTCATCCGCAGGACAGTACAATGATTGTGATTTGAATTGTACAAGACTTGTGCAATATCTAGTATTTCATTGTATAGCAGCAAATTTGTACAGTTCAAAAGTTAGGAGCCAAATCAAAGCACATAATGTGGATAAATAACTGAGCGGTTCATAAACAGAGGTGCTGCAATATATTTTCGACATGATTTTAATTATATTTATTTTGCTTTGGGTTTTATTATGAACATCAGGAGGTGAGTGATTTTTCTTTGAAATAATTTGGAAGAAATTAGTTTGCACTGTTTATACGATACGGTATGGTTTAATTTGAAACAACAGTAAATTAGCAACTGGGAAACAAGTCTCAATTTACAGCTATGGTGCAAATGAGGCTTTTAGAAGACATGCTGTACACTTGCATATTCATTAATAGTTGATTAAAATGTAAAAGTGTTGGATGTGTCTCTTATATGAGAAACTCCCTGTTATGGTACAGCTGCATATCTCAAAATCAGTTTTCTTTGCCTTGTATGTTCATCTCTTCAGGTCCAGGGCATTCACAGACCTTCACTTCTACCTTGATTCAACTCAGCTAGTTTGATAAATGGTTATCAACCAGCCTGTGCAGTTCGATGCACTTTAGTTTGTGGCACTGCACTGTCGAAGAAGTGCGATCACTTGAGTCGAGTATGATGTTCTCCTAAGGTTTGTCTGCTGGTGGGTCTTCGTGTGTCAGTAGAGACAGATCTGGAATCCACATGTGGTTCCGAGGAGCTTCCAGACCTCACAATCCTTCCCCCTTGCTGGTTACCATGGGACTTAACCCGGGATGTTAGGATGGATTCCCTTAATGAAGATGCCTGTGTGTGACTTTGTTTAACATGGGGAGGCAGCCACCACACGTTCCTTGACAGATATATGCTAAAATTGTTCTCCCAGAGTTACTGGACTGGTGTCTAGATCCTGGACAAATGTTACAGAACACATATGTTCAAATTGCACTGCAACAGTTAGGGTATTTAATGAAGTTCAAAGGTTCAAGGTTGAAAGGTCGAATTTAATATCAGAGAAATGTATACAATATACATCCTGAAATGCTTTTTCTTTGCAAACATCCATGAAAACAGAGAAGTGCCCCAAAGAATGAACAACAGTTAAATGTGAGAATCCCAAAGCACCCCCCCGTTCCTCCTGCGCGTAAGCGGCAGCGAGCAACGATCCCCCCTCCTCCCACCAGCAAAAGAAAAGAACATTGGTACCGTCACCGAGCCCAAGCGTGTGCTAAGCAATAGTAAAGACACAGACCAAGGTTACCCGAAAGGCTTCGCATTTCATCCGACATTTGGCAAACCACAGGTTCTCTCTCTCCCTGGCAAGGGAGAGGGAGGTGTCCCCCATTTTCACAGCAGGCGGGAGACATAACAACAACCTGCTGGTTTATGATGTTAAAAGTCCGTTTCATTGCATTTTTCGAGCTCTATGTCCAAAGATCGCAAGGACCTCGGGTCTTCGGGCCCACAGCGAAAGATTTTCCGGCCTCCCCGATGACACACGAGCCTCCTGCCATGACACCGACCCTCGATCCGCTCGTCTCCAGAGCCCTGAGATCTTAGGCTTCCAAACACGACCGAGATTCTCAGGCCAAACCCTTGGAATGTCGAATAGCGGTCAGTCGTGGAACCCCGACAACGGGTCCCATTCCCGCAAAGAACCGAAGTCAGCATGTAACTCCAGGTCAGGGTCTTCAAAAGAACCCTGAAAGGGAAAATAAAGATATTAAAGGTAAAAATAGCGCTGCTTCCGAAGATGCAAACAAAGGAGTTGCGGTTAGGCGCCATTAACCCATTATCCCTTCATTAAGTAATTCTGGAAATAAATGCTAGTGCTCTAGTAGCAATAATGACATTTCTCAATACAGTTTTTAATAAAAACTATCCTTGATATTCTTTAGCTTTATAATCAAAGCTTTCATGAAGGAGCCAGTGTAGCAATTTAAAAATAATAATCTGCAGTCTCTGGGTAACGCCTTTATGGTGAAAGTGCTCCATATATTGGGGATGCATAGAGAGCACAAAGAAGTCAACTGAATGAAAATATTCATTTTAGGAAGTCTCTGGCCATTCTAAAGTATTTATAATATTGGATCTTGAGATCAACTTTTACCCATGTCCCTGCCATCAATAGAACATGAAACAGGAGTTCAAAGTGAATTTATTATCAATGTAAACAACGTGCACAGCTCTATTTTCATCAATCACCCTTGTCACCTTGTCAAAAAACTTCTTATCAAGTTATTATGACATGATTTGTCCTGAACAAAGCCATGCAGCTCTCCCTAATCAGGCCATGGTTTTCCAAAGGCTCATGAATCCTATCCCTAAGAATTCTCTCCAATAACTTTCCTACCACTGATGTGAGACTCATCAGTCTGTAGATTCCAGGATTATTCCTGGTTCCCTTCTTGAATAATGGAACAACATTGGCTGCTCGCCAGTCCTCCAGGAGCACACCTGTGGCTAGGGAGAATATGAAGATACAGGTCAAAACCCTTGCAGTCTCACCTTGTGCCTTCCTCATTAACCAGATCTATATCTCACCAGGCCCTGGGGACTTATCTACCTTAGTTCTCTTTAAGAGATCCTCAAAATGCCCTAGCCTATTAATACACTCGGCTCTAATCTCCCTATCCTCCACGTCCTTCTAGGTAAATGCTGATGTAAAGTATTCACTGAGGACCTCACCCATATCCTCTGCATCCAAGCAAATGTTCCCCTCTTTGTCCTTGAGTGGTGCTAGCCTCTCTTGCTCTTGATGCATGTATAGAATGCATTGGGAGTCTGTTCAATCCAAGGACAATCATGGACACTCCTGGCTTTCCTAATTCCCTCCTTGAGTTCTTTTCTGGCTTCTTTATAATCCTCAAGGGCTCTGTTTGATTCTAGCTTCCTAAGCTTTACACACTTTTACTTTTTCTTCTTGACTAAATTCATCACCTCCCTCAACATCCAAGGCTCTCTTATCTTGCCATCTTGTCTTTCCTTCTGAATGGAGCACACCTGCCCTGTACTCTGTACTGTTGGTCTTTAAACACACGTCAGATGTGAGATGTGGACTTGCCCAAAAACAGCGGTTCCCAATTAACTGTCCCTAGTTCCTGCCTAATACAGTCAAAATCTTTTCTCCAGAGCGGAAATGTCAAACACCAGTAGAACGCGTTTGAGTCCTGACGAAGGGTCTCGGCCCGAAACGTCGACTGTACCTCTTCCTGGAGATGTTGCCTGGCCTGCTGTGTTCACCAGCAACTTTGATGAGAATGCTTTTAAAGTTAGGGGGAGGCGGGAGAAAATTTAAAGGTGACATGAACAGCAGTTTTTCTAGGCGGAGAGTGATAGGTACCTGGGATGGGGTAGCAGAGGAGATGGGCAGTTTGGTGGAGTGACGTGATTATGATGGGAAAGGAGGGATATGGATAGTCTATAGGAGGAGGATATTTGGTATTGGTTTATTATTGTCATGTGCTGAGATACAGTGCAAACCCGTCTTGCATCCTGTTCGGATTACAATAAACTGGACTGGTCAAAGAACACTGAGGCTGTCTACAAGAAGGGTCAGATCCGTCTCTACTTCCTGAGGAGACTGAGGTCCTTTAACATCTGCCGGACAATGCTGAGGATGTTCTACGAGTCTATGGTGGCCAGTGCTATCATGTTTGCTGTTGTGTGCTGGGGCAGCAGGCTGAGGATAGCAGACACCAACAGAATCAACAAACTCATTCGTAAGGCCAGTGATGTTGTGGGGATGGAACTGGACTCTCTGACGGTGGTGTCTGAAAAGAGGATGCTGTCCAAGTTGCATGCCATCTTGGTCAATGTCTCCCAACCACTACATAATGTACTGGGTGGGCACAGGAGTACATTCAGCCGGAGACTCATTCCACCGAGATGCAGCACAGAGCGTCATAGGAAGTCATTCCTGCCTGTGGCCATCAAACTTTACAACTCCTCCCTTGGAGGGTCAGACACCCTGAGCCAATAGGCTGGTCCTGGACTTATTTCATAATTTACTGGCATAATTTATATATTACTATTTAACTATTTATGGTTCTATGACTATTTATTATTTATGGTGCAACTGTAACAAAAACCAATTTCTCCCTGGGATCAATAAAGTATGACTATGACTATTATTACACAAGCATTGAGATAGAACAATAACAATGCAAAATAAAGTGTGACAGCTGCAGAGAAAGTGCAATGCAGCTGGACAATGAAGTCTTTAGGTCATAACAGGATAGATAGTGGGGTCAAGAGTCCATTTTATCATATTAGAAAACCATTTAATAGTTTTATTACAGTAAGCGAGAAGCTGTCTTTGAGCCTGGTGGCACGTGCTTTCAGGCTTCCGTATCTTCTGCCCAATGGGAGAGGGGAGAAGAGACAATATCCATTGGATGGAGTCTTTGATTATGCTAGGTGCATTACTGAGGCAGTAAAAAGTATAGAGTATATAGAGGGGAGGCAGGTTTCCATGACGTGCTCAGTCATATCCACAACTCTGGTATAAATAGTATAATTCCCTTAGTATAAAATGGCGTCAAGATTGGCACAACATTGTGGGCCAAACGGCCTGTTCGGTGCCCAACTGTTCGGTGTTCTATGTTTTGACAATGGGCATAGTTTCAAAAGCTGCCCAGCAAATCGATGCAGAGGAATATCTTTCAGGGAGTCATGGAAGATCTGCCTCAGTTGCTCCTGATTAGTTTCTCTGGTAGAGGTTGTAGTACAGTAACTGGAAACAATTACCTGGTTACATTTTCCATGTATGGCCTCCCCACCGCCTTCACGTGTCTTTACCACACTCCTCACCTGGGGAATCGCGAGAGGAATTGTATTTACCCGTCTCTTATCTGAGTCAGTGCAGACACTGAAGCAGACGCTGCTTTGACTCAGAAGGCAGGGTGTAGTGCACTGAGCAACTGGAAGGGAGGCTGATTGGACATCTGAAACCAAGCTAATTGCGAGCATAAGGTAATCAAAGGCTTGTGTGTTGCACAAATAGGACTCTCTGATCATGTTTGAAGGTAAATACAATATGTATTTGCAAGGCGCTTTTGTCCTTGTTTACATTTGTGATAAAAAGGTGGCTTCGTACCAGTGTGCGGCATGTACAGAGCCCACGATCACGTGACTGCCACAGGTGCATCATGGGTGCTCAGAACTGCGGAACAACCCGACATTTATAGCTGATAAACAATACACCCTCTGGCCCTTCGGCCCAACTGATCCATGCTGGCCAAGTTTTTTCCTTAAAAGGTTACAAGTCAGAGAAAGCTCAGATGGGAAAAGCAATCCCCTTGAGTTCTGATGAAGGGTCCTTAGCTCTGTTTCGCTCCATGTAAATGTTCCTTGACCCACTGAGTGCTTTTGAACTTTTCTGCTTTGTGCCTTATATTTCCAGCACCTGCAGCTTTTTGCTCTTATTTCTCTTTGTTGGGCTAAAATGTAGGAAATAAAATTAATTATCACTGAAGTGCCTTGGTGAAGGGTTTGATGATGGCGAGAGGGAGAAATTGCCTTTAAACTCACGAGCGAGCATAGGCCATCAACTTTCTGCTGTTGACGTTTCTGTAGCAGGCAGTTTCTTTTTCTTAATGAGGCCGAGTTGCTAGCTCAACACTCAACCCAGCACGGATGGAAAGCGTGCAAGGGAGCCGGCTGGATTCGAACTCGGGACCTTCCGCCCCGAAGTCCAGTGCTGATGCCACTAGACCACCAGCTGGCAGTTTGATGATGGGATTACCATTGAATGTCGGTGGGTGCTGAACCAGTGGAGGGTGGTCATTGCTGGTCTCTTGTAATTTGAATACTATTTGCCACTTTTAGCTCTTCCTTAGAAAGTCCCACTGCATCAGTGATCTTCCTCACTTCTGACCCTATGATGGAGAGAAGTTCATTGATACGAATTCAAATGTGTCCCAGAGTCAACAAGCTGTGCACAGAGCAATAGGCCCTACAATCTCCATGTCCATGTTCTTGCCGACATTTTTGCCCAGCAACACTTGTCCACATTAAGGCTGTGTCCTTCTATGCCTTGCCCGTTTCAGTGTTTGTCTAAATGCCTCTTAAATTTATCATTCACCCCTGCTGTGGACACTTTCTGGAGGTCCAAGATCCGTATGCTCCACGACTGCTGGACTAAGTGTGTAAATGTAGGAGGGGACTATGTTGAAAAATAAATGTGCTAGGTTTTCTAAAACTGACTCCTTCTACCTTAGGCCATGAACATATCAATCACCCCTTGTACTTAGGCTGAATCGCAGTACTCTTCATCACTGTAACCAAACCCCTCTCCCCCTCCTCCACCCTACGCATATGCAGGAGTTGCCTGTAATGAGGTATGAAACCGAGGGGGGGGGGTGTCCCATAGAACACACTGACTTGTGAACAAGTCCTATTCGCTGCCCTGATCATTGACATCATCCGTAATTCCGTGAATGACCAAGGCATAACTGTTAAACAGAGGTTGACTTTGTGCAAGTCTGGATACCTTTTCATTTTGTCAGTAGATGCTGCTATTAAACCTTCTCTAAAATCAGCTGTGCATCTTCGGTGCCCACTTTGGCTGCTTCGGTTGCAGAGCTGAGCTTGGAATCAATCTGTGGGCCCACAGATGAAGCTAGGTTTGCATCTCTCAGGGGCGGAGGTGTTACAATGACATTCTGATATCTGATGGTCAACGGTACTGGTGCTGTGTTTCTTACTCTGGTTTAATCATTTAATTGCGTTTAAACTTGCAAACTGCAAAGGGTGCAAATTGACCCAAGAGTGGGTCCAGGCCTCGGGAAACTTTTAATTTCAAATATCAACTATCACTATACTGGTGTACATTAAAGTTGTATTCACATGACATCTTTTTGTTTTTGCAGATATAGGTCTTGTTTCTATTTCCACACAGAAGGTATTGCATGATTCTTTTTATCGTCTTTCATTGAATATTAAGTTAAGTGATTGGTGAGGGAGTGCTTCATATAGAATTGTAGAGTTACATAGCGTAAAAACTGGCCCTTCAGGTCAACTTGACCATGCCGAACAAAGTGCCGACCTGGGCTATTCCCATTTCCCTGTCTTGCCCATATCCTTCTCAGTCTCTTCAATCCATGTATCTGTCTGAATGTCTTTAAAATGTTGTAATTGTACCCGGCTCTACCACTTCCTCGGGAAGTTCATTCCATAAACCCACCAACTGGAACAGTTTGTTCTGGTGTTGGCTGCATCCTTTCTCCTATTCAGGATGTGGAGGGCTGCCCAAGGTGACGATCCATACTTGAGAAAGAATGGACTGCATGCAACAGCTGGTCCTTTGAAGCCCAGTTCCCCTAGAAAGTCTTTGAAATGCCTCTAGGTGCTGCTTCAGCATTCCTGCCTTCCAGCCCTGGATTAGTGGTAATCCATGTCTTATCAGACTTCTAGGTTCAATGCTTAAGCATTGAAACCAGAGACAAACTGAACAACGGGTGAAGTTTAATAACAGGTTAAAGGGAAATTCAATCCAGCCCATTGATAATTCCACAACTTTTTTTATGTTCTCTTGAATTATTTGCAGAATGATAAATTGAATATACTATACATCCAACACCCACATTTAATACAGAAAGCTTTTAGGGATTATCAGGCAATTTTCTCAAGACCATTTGATGTCAAGAATAATGTCAACCAAACAATCCCTCTCCATTGAAAAAGATTTTAGTATTATGTTGTTCTCCCAAATTGTGTTGGTCTTGAAATTAATGAAATGCTCCAGCAATTTGTCAGCACCCAGTTTCTGAACAATGGAAAATGTGTTTCTGTAATAATAAATGAATGACTAACTCACTCTCTGTTGTTTAATCAATTCTGAACTGTACCTTCTGCAAAAGCAAAATGTAGGTCCTTTAATCATTAACTGAAAATTTAAATTCTGATAGTACCATTGTATGACAAAAGTGAGTATTTAATTGGTAATGGGGGAAGAATTGGCTGAGATAGTGAAGAGGGCAGGGAGCTACGTGTCAAATGAAACCTGAAAGAACTTGTATCTAGAAGAAATAGAAGGGCAGTAACACAGTATCACATTACCATGTTTTCAGTGAGAATTGAGTGAAGCTGCCACAAAACAGTGCTATCTACATCCATCAAGACCGGATTTATTATTGGTGACTTATATGACATGAATTCTGTTTCCTCTGCAGCAGCAATGTGGTGCAAAGACATAATAATATTATAAATAAATAGTGTGAAAAATGGAATAATGAGATACTTTCACGGGTTCATAAGCTGTTCGGAAATCTGATGGCAGAGGGGAAGGTGTTCTGAATCATTGAGTATGGTTCTCTGTGATGGTACTAAAGAGAAGAAAGCTTGTCCTGGGTGGTGAGGGTCCTGAGTGAATGGTACTGCCTCTTGACGTTGTCCTTGATGGTGGGGGGTGTTGTGCCTGTGGTAGAGCTGGCTGACTCTGCAACCCTTTGTATATCTTGTACATTGGCACCTTCATACCAGGGCCAGGGCTGTGATGGAACTAGTCACGGTTCTCTCCACCATTGAAGAAGAAGAAGAAAGCCCTTAACTCCGAGTGGAGTCATCGGGATGCCGTCATGACGACGTTTTTTTTAGCAGGCTTTCCTATTTTTACGAGGCCGAGTTGCTAGCTCAATGCGATGGAGAACGTGCAAGGGAGCCGGCTGGATTCGAACTCGGGAGCCTTCGCTCCGAAGTCCGGCGCTGATGCCACTACACCACCAGCCGGCACTCTCCACCATACACCTGTAGAAATTTGTAGGAGTCTTAAGTGACATACAAAACTTCCTCAAACTCCTAACAAAGTAGGGCCAGTAGTGTGAAGTTCACAATCAATTCCTTGGTCTTGCTGAGGTTGAGTGCGCGGATGTTGTTGTGACACCAGTCAGCCAGCTGATCTACCTCACTTCTGTGTCCCTCATTGTCACCGTCTGGGATTCATCTGCGAACTTACAGATGGCATTGGAGCTGTTCCTAGCCACGAAGTCATCACTGTAGAGAGAGTAGAGCAGTGGGCTTAGAATGAATCCTTGAGATAAACCATTGTGGTCAGCTAAAAGAAGATGTTGTTACTTCTGTAACAGTTTGATTAACTTGCATATTTAACCAAAAAAAATAATTGGGAAAAGTTGGTTGATGTACTTGATTTTAGTATTGTTTGAGGATTCCAGCTTTTACAGATCATCACTTAATAGCTAGCTGCTTTCCAGTGAGAGCATGCTACATCAGAAGCAATGTCTCTCCCAGGAAACATTAGACAGGCACAGTATATTTGTCTGCTCTTAATGTGCAGATGGATGAGGAAAAACCTTAATTCACAATGTGAATTAAGAAGATTTGAGTTGATTTTCATTCTCCCCCTAGTCCCAACCAACAAAAGCAGACACAGGAAATTTGTTTATTCATCTGTGTTATCTTGCGTGCATAATTATCTCTCACACTTACGTAACTATTACCCGGAGTATACCTTGTCTATCTAATCGATTCTGCCTGTTCCTCTGCCCTCTTGTTTTATTTTAACCGTTGATAGATAAACCACCCTTGTGAGATACCGTAAATCGCTGCCACTTAAGTAGAATTTCAGAATTTGGGATTTTGATTTGAAGATAGTTTAATGTGCAGCAAAAATGTAGTTTTATTTTCACATTTGTCATGCAATAAGATTAAGTTTTAAAAACAACGTAGTGACAGCACAACAAGAGTGATGCTGCACTGCACCAGATGCACTTAACCCCTTCAACCACCGACAGAACATCTTCATGCCATTGTCGATTATGGACAGCACAGAAGGACAATTGGAGAGCATCTACACTTGTTTCTAGGATTCTGGATGACAGAATAAAAATGGATCACCACGAGCTCACAGCAAGCCTATTGCCTTAATAGATTCGCAAACACGAGGAATTCTGCAGCTGCTGGAAATTCAAGCAGCACACATCAAAGTTGCTGGTGAACGCAGCAGGCCAGGCAGCATCTCTAGGAAGAGGTACAGTCGACGTTTCGGGCCGAGACCCTTCATCAGGACTAACTGAAGGAAGAGCTAGTAAGAGAATTGAAAGTGGGAGGGGGAGGGGGAGATCCAAAATGACAGGAGAAGACAGGAGGGGGAGAGATGGAGCTAAGAGCTTGTCAGGTGATTGGCAAAAGGGGTATGAGATGATCATGGGACAGGAGGCCCAGGGAGAATGAAAAGGGGGGGGGAACCCAGAGGATGGGCAAGAGGTATAGTCAGAGGGACAGAAGGAGATGCTCCACTTCCCCCTCGTACCCCATCCGTTATTTATTTATATACACACGTTCTTTCTCCCTCTCTCCTTTTTCTCCCTCTGGCTAAAGCCTGCAGGGAAAAAACCATTGCAGTTGTGTGGGAGACCGCTTTGCTGAGCGCCTATGGCCCATCCGCCAGAAAAAGCGGGATCTCCCAGTGGCCACCCATTTCAATTCCACTTCCCATTCCTGTTCCCTCTCCTGTCGTGATGAGGCCACACTCAGGTTGGAGGAACAACACCTTATATTCCGTCTGGGTAGCCTCCAACCTGATGGCATGAAAACATCAATTTCTCGAACTTCCGGTAATGCCCCCCTCCTTCACTATTCCCCATTCCCATTTCCCTCTCTCACCTTATCTCCTATCACCTCCCTCTGGTGTTCCTCCCCCTTCCCTTTCTTCCATGGGCTTCTGTCTTCTCCTATCAGATTCCCCCTTCTCCAGCCCTGTATCTCCTTCACCAATCAACTTCCCAGCTCTTTAATTCATCTCTCCCCCTCCCGGTTTCACCTAGCACCTTGTGTTTCTCCCTCCCCTCCCCTCACCTTCTTACTCTGTCTCCTCATCTTTTTTTCCAGTCCTGATGAAGGGCCTCGGCTTGAAACGTCGTCTGTACTTTTTTCCATAGATGCTGCCTGGCCTGCTGAGTTCCTCCAGCATTTTGTGTGTGTCACAGTTATGCTGATTACTTTGATCATGAGTTGCATGGTCTGGTCACAAGAGGGGAATGTTTCTGTTGAAGCCACAGATTCATATTTTAAAAATGAATCTTAACAAGGCCTCAAGAATTCAGACTTAATAAAGGCATGATTTTGAATGGACTAGAGTTAAAACAGAGAATCGACTGTAATCCTGGAAGTTTGGCTGGACCACATTTAAAGTGCTCCCCTAAACTCTTCACCATAAAGGGGTTGAAAGGATTAGAGGAGGTGCAACAGAGAAGTATAAGGTTGATGATGGAACTGGGTTTATCATTTTGGAAAGGTATCTCAAGGAAGGAGAAAGCTAAGAGGTTATCCAGCAGAACTCCTTAAAATTGTGAGATCTTTGATAAGGTAGATATAAGGTGTCATAAATATTAACTCTAGTGAGAATTTCTGGAGAAACTTTCAACATACAGAACTTGCTAATTTTAAGAGTCAATGCACCAAACGCCATAGATGCCTTAAAAAAAGTTCATATGTGGGAGTGAAAAGAATACAAAAACCATTTGTAAGATAAAATAAGAATAAAAATTCTCATTTATAAATTGCCTTTCAGAGCAGTAAGATGTTCCTCTGCATCAGTTCTGGTACATATGTTAAACAGATTCTGTTTTGTATCACTCACTGCGAAGGGCACTGCAACTATCCCAATGGTAATATCAGGCAAGAATGGAAGAACCTGTAAGTGTACAGTCCATGAGAGACAAGATATTAGGGACAGTCCTGCGATCCAGTTGCCTGCACCGAAAATGTGAAAGGAATTGACCGCACAGGGAAAGGGTGCATTGGTTGAGGCTTTACACGACTCACTGAGTTTTGGTGGATGAGAGGTATTGATAGAGTGGGAAGCCAGTGCCTTTTTCCCAGGGTAGAAATGGGTAATACAAGAGGGCATAATTTTAAGGTGATTGGAGGAACTTACGGGGGAAATTATAAACGACACACACAAAATGCCGGAGGAACTCAGCAGGCCCGGGAGCACCTATGGAAATGAACAAACGGTTGACTTTTCAGGCCAAGACTAAATGCTGCAGAGAGTGGGAGGTGAGTGGAATGTGATCAATGGGTGATGGCAGAAGCAGACACATTAGGGACATTTAACAGACTTTTAGATAGGTACATGGGTGAAAGGAAATTGGAGGGCGATGTGGGAGGGAAATGATAGATTGATCCTGGAAAAGGTCAAGATAACATTGTGGACTAAAGGCCCTGAATTGTGCTGCACTGCTTTATGCACTGTGAGCTCAGTAATTCAACACCTATTGTTCACAAGATGCTAGAATCAAAGAAGAAATTTGCTAATTTGTAATATGCTCGTGTCAGTTTGGTGTGGTTTGATGAAAGGTGACAAACATGCTTGACAAACTTGCTTATCGTTTTTGAAGATTTGACATGCAGAGTAGATAGAGGGGAAACTGAGATGTGCTCCCACAATGCACCTGACAGGGTGCCATGAGAAAGCGTGCTACATGAGTTAGGAGTTCATGGTACTGGGTCCTTGCCTCTTTCGGTCCAACAAACAGTGCATATGTTTGTCTTAAGTGTTTTTCTTGTGATCGCAAGACCCTTTTTGGGCATTGGTAGTACAAGTCCGGTTCAATGGTTCATTGGTGAGACTGATGTCAGACAAATTGCTTGGCCACAGTTGTTGCATGGACCAATCCATCATGCAGCAGCGCCACTGCCTGTTAGAGCACCCAGTGGAGGTGGTATGGGAGAGAACAGAGGCCTAGTGGGTGTGCTGGAGTTGGTTCTGGTTTGGGGTCTGGGCCCTGCAGGCTGGCTCTCTCATCAGGGCTGCTCTCCAGTGTTTGCTCTCAGAAGGGTAAGCTAGTTTACCTTCCAGGAGTCAAGCTGACATCCATCTCACCAATGAGCCAGTGAACACGTGTACGGGAATGAGATAGATCAGCTGGTTGAGAGGTGTTGTCACAACGAAGTTGCACTCAATGTTAGTACGACAAAGGGATTGATTATGGACTTCTGGAAGGAGAAGGCAAGAGATCATCAGTGGAAAGGGTGAGCAGTTTCAGGTTCCTGGGTATCAACGTGTTTGAGGTGGCGTGGTAGCGTAGTGTTTAGCACAACGCTTTACGGTACCAGCGACCCAGGTTCAGTTCCTGCCGCTGCCTGTAAGGAGTTTGTACCTTAACCCTGTGACCGTGTGTGTTTCGTCCTGGTGCTCCAGTTTTGTCCCGCAGTCCAGTTGGTAGGTTAATTGGTCATTGTAAATTGTCCTGTAATTAGGCTACATTTAAATCAGGGGATTACTGGGCAGAGCAGCTCAAAGGGCCTGAAGAGCCTGTATCTCAATAAATAAGTAAAAGATCCATCCAGGGCCCGACATATTGATGCAATTACAAGGAAGGCACGGCAGCGGCTATATTGTATTCGGAGTTTGAGGTGACTTGGTTTCTCACAGAAGAATCCAGCAAGTATCTATAGAGAACATTCTAACTGGTTGCTTCACCATCTGGTATGGAGGGGCCGCTGCATGGGATCGGAAAAAGGTGCAGAAAGTTGTAAACTCAGCCCGATCCATCATGGGCATTAGCATCCCCAGCACTGAGGACGACTTTAAAGCAGTGTCCATCATTAAGGGCCCCCATCACCCAGGACATGCCCTCTTCTCATTGCTACCATCAAGGAGGAGGTGCAGGAGCCTGAAGGCATACTCTCGATGTATGAGGAACAGCTTCTTCCCCTCTGCCATGAGATTTCTCAATGAGCAATGAATCCATGTGCACTATTTCATTGTAATTCAAATTTTTTATTATTATGTATTGCAATGTACTGCTGCCGCATAACAACAAATTTCACGACATATACCAGTCATACTAAACCTGATTCTAATGCTGGAAGCTCTCAAACCTTTCAACCTCAGCACCACTGGGGTAGACAAGAGCGTGGGCACATTCCCTTTCAAGAAGTCAATGACCAGCACTTCCGTTGATATTGAGGGAAACGTTGTTGTCATGACGCCATGTCACTGAGCTTTTAATCTCCTTTCTGTACTGACTTATTGTTATTTGAGACATGGCCCACGACAGTGGTGCCATCTACAAGCTTGTGAATGGAGTGAGAGCAGAACCTGGCCAGTTATGAGTAGGGAGCTGAGGATACAACTTTGTGGAGCACCAGTGTTCAGAATGAAGATCGTGGAGGTGTTGTTGCCTGTCTATACTGATTGTGGTCTTTTGGTCAGGAAGTTGAGGATCCAGTTGCAGGGGAAGATTTCAGAGTTTGGAGATGAATTTGCTTGGGATTAATGTACTGAAGGCAGAGCTGTAGTCATTAAATGATACTCTAACATGGATGTCTTTACTGTCCAGAGATGAGTGCAGGCCTTCCGTAGACCCGTTTTGGTGTTAGGTGAATAGTATTGGGTCGAGGTTATCCAGGAGGCTGGAGTTAACGTGAGCCGTGACAAGCCTGTCGGAATACTTCCCAGTGGTGGCTATCAGATCTGCCATGTGGTAGCGTCATCTGATAGTGGGGTCTTTCTGGAAAAAGAAGAGAATTAAAATGACAGATAATTGGGTTGTCATAACAGAAGAGTTTCTACAAGTTTTCACCTCACAGTCATCCATCACATTTCCACCCTGCCCTCCTCCATGGTTGTATGCTTGAGGAACAACCTCATAGTTCCTCAAGGGAACAAGTATCAAAGCCCTTTGATCTCAAAATTGGATCCAAAGTTTCCAGGAGCCAGACTTTTTTCTTTGTGATGGATCTGACCATTTTGGGTATCTGATCATCTAGCTGTAATGTCTCTCTCCACGGATGCTACCTGACCTGCAATATTTCCAGCCTTCTTTCATACTTAATTTGCTATGTTCTGCTTCTCTACCTTTCTTTCTCTTTTGACCTACCCCTTTAATCCTCTTCCATTTACTCTGGACAGATCCGTCCCTTACACAGCACAGGAGCAACTGAGCCATCTGAATAACGTTTGTCTCCACCTTATTCAGGCCTTCCTTCTCTTCTATTCCCCCCACCATCTCTGCAACTCCCCCACCCTCTTTTCTATTCCCCCCACCCTCTCTGCAACTTGAAATGTTTGTTTTCCCACTTTTCCAATTCCAGTGAAAGTTCTTTGACTTGAAACTTTAACCTTGTTTTTTTCTCTACAGGTGCTGCCTAAACTGCTGAGTATCCTTGGCATATTCTGTTTCTTTTTCAGATTTCAATACTTTTTTTTTGATTTCTAAACAGCCTGTTAATTTTGCTACACACAAAATGCTGGAGAAACTCAGCAAGGCAGGAAGTATCTATGGAGGGGTATAAACAGTCGATGTTTTGGGCTGAGACCCTTCATTTAGTCCAAAATATTGAAATCCCATGTGAGCTTGCTTGTGAGTTGAGTCCGGACCCAGAAATAAAGGATATAGCTTTCTTTTGATTTGATTATAACTAGTTTTTTTAGTTTGAATTTTATTTTTAGTTGATAACTGGTATAGAGCTTGAGCTTACACTGGCAAAGCTCAAAGTGAAATTTGGTAATTGATGTCTAAAGAACAGAGGCACATTATTCAGGTGAGCCACATTAGTTGTCTGAGGGTGACTTCTATTGACTGCATTCAGTTATCTGCGGGCAGCTGTCTTCTGCGGTATATGGACTTTTGTCCACAGATGTCCATACATTTTGAGTTAACAGAAAGGAGGCTGTGCATTTTAAGATTGCCAATTATTAGAGTGGATTGTGACCTTCTCCTGGTCAAATCACACCAGGGTATTTTGGACTCTTCTGCTTTATACCTCCCTTGTGCCAATGATACAATACATATTTGGGCCATAAGAAGTAGGAACAGGAGTGGGCCATGTGGGTCATGGGCAAGCAAACCTTCCTCATTAGCTTTCCTGTATATTATCCATAACCTTCTATCTTAGCCTTAAATATACCCAAGAGTTCTCTTCCCAAAGCTCTCCATGCCAAGTTACAACAGCTCGCAGTCTTTTGTGAAAGCAAGTTTTTCCTTATCTCAGCTTAGATGTTACTTCTTATTCTGGGACCCTGCTCTTTGATTCTGGACTCTAATATGTGGTGAAACATTCAGTATTTCTTTGTTCGGACTCATCAGTATCTATGATTTTTCAATAAGGTCTTCTAAACTCTATTGAGTACACCCCAAGCTATTTCAGGTTTTCTTGTAGGAGAACCTCCCATACCATATTTTTTCCAACCCCTTTGAAATAAGTGGCAACATTTCATTAACTTTTTTTTGATATTATATGTCATCTTGTCGTGTTTCGTACACAGGGATCATATATCCCTCGGTGTTACAGTGTCCTAGTATTTTTCTCCATTTGAATAAAACTTTGTTCTTTTGTGTAACTTCCCATTTACCTGCATAATACTTCACTTGCCAGACTTCTGGTTTAAGGTGACACTACTAAACGCATGCGACATTACCAATAACTCCTTTTCGAAAGTACAGTAAATTGTGGTAAATTAGAGGCGAGCGAAGGTGAAACCAATTCAAGGGGTGAACTGCGCAGGTACATTGCAGAGTCGATGCAGGTGGAGTGAGCCATTCGGAGAGGAGAAGTCGAAGCGGAGGAGTTTTGATGTACATACAGCTGCTCCGGGCACTGAGCCAATTTGAAGAAATCAAGACCAGCTTTAGGCTGGGCAGCAAAATCTCGGCCTGGAGTGAGTCTCTGGGCAGTGTGCTCCGAGCCTGGAACCTTTTGATGCAGTAGTACTTGGGTCCTAGTGCAAGGTATGGTACACCGTTCGGACAATTTAAACGCTGGCCCAGAGAGACTGGAAAGACAGGTTGTTGGGATTGGAGGCGAGAGCCGATTTCACTCACTCTCCCATGGTGTTCCCTCCTCTCCTCATGGCGCTGGGGCTATGAAGACAGCCCTGACTGCTGTGCTTAGGGTTGCCAACTGTCCCGTATTAGCCGAGACATCCCGTATATTGGGCTAAATTGGTTTGTCTTATATGGGACCACCCTTGTCCTGTATTTCCTCTGCTAAGGTAGAGCATTCCTATGAAACCGTTCGTAAACAGAAATGGCGTAAAGCGAAGAAGCAATTACCATTAATTTGTATGGGAAAAATTTTTGAGTGTTCCCAGACCCAAAAAATAACTACCAAATCATACCAAATAACACATAAAACCTAAAATAACACTAACATATAGTAAAAACAGGAATGATATGATAAATACACATCCTATATAAAGTAGAAATAATATATGTACAGTGTAGTTTCACTTAGACAGAATCAGGAAGATTAAGCCAAAACCAATTTGTAGAAAAAATTGGCACATACATGCACGCGCACATCATGCATGTGCACGTCATGAATGCGCACACAGGTGTCCGCGCAAGGCTTCATGGTCATAGTAGTCTTTCTCAGGGTAAACATAAGTGTCCCGTATTTGACTGCTACATTTGTCCCTTATTTGGGAGTGAGAAAGTTGGCAACCCTAGCTGTGCTCCATGCCGGCTAATATGATGAACTGATACCAAGGCTTTGGGCCTACTCTGGGCTGTTCCGGGGTTCAGATCTAAGGACTCATTTTGGTTCGGAATGTTGTTGCTTGACTCTTTTGTTGGTATGATTTGTGTTTTTTTCCTTTCTCTGCGCATTGGACATTGGTTGTTATTTTTTTAGATTGGGTTCTTTCGGGTTTCTTGCTTTGTGGCTGTCTGTAAGCAAACAAATCTCAAGGTTGTATAATTTATACATTCTTTGATAATAACTGTACTTTGAAACTTGAAACTTTTACCCACTCGTCTAACCCAGACATCCCACCCTGCAAAAACTCATTTCAGGGAGGTAGCACCATCAATTTGCGGGAGACTTCCGGGAGAGGTGGGATGTCTGCAATAGAGTAGCTCCTTAGCAGCTAGTTTAAATAACGTTAGCTATGCTAATGAACGAATGACACCTGTTAAACTCACCTCAACATGTCTTTTACAATCTTAACCCACCAGGGGCAATAGAAAAGTCACTGTTGCAAACAGTGCAGCGAGCAACACTGTCATTATTTTGACCCCTATTAGGCAGGGGTACACTTTAGTGTAGTCCGGGGTGACTTACGTTTTACATTTTCTTTTTTTGGAACACTCTGCCACTCTGACCTTTTTTGGAGCTCTCTCGCTCTTGCTCTCGCTCTGTCTCTGGGGCGCGATTGCTTTCTCGCTCTTGCTCTCGCTCTCCCGCTCTCTCTCGTGGTCGCTCACTCGCGCTCACTCTCTCGCGCTTGCTTTCTCGCTCTCACTCACTCTCGCTCGCTCTCTCTCACTCGTACTCGCTGTCTTGCGCTTGCTTTCTTGCTCTTGCACTCGCTCTCTCGCGCTTTCTCGCACGTTCTCTCATGCTCGCTCTCAAAAAAATCAATTTCTGGGACATTGTATATAATTTGCAGACATCAGGGAGCCACTATTAAAATGTGGGAGACTCCCGGAACTTCCAGGAGAGGTGGGATGTCTGGTCTAACCTATCAATATCTCCGAAGGCATGAGTTATCAAGGACAATGTAAAAGTGGAGATATGCTTCCTGTAGAAGTTACGTGTAACTTTTTCTCTGTTTTGTACTTCCCTGAATGGTATCTTTTCACTTGTTTTTGAACTTTTTCCAGAATTTGCTGTTTTTTTTGTGTATCACCGTTTTTTCATTATTAATATGTGGCATATCTGGAACACAGTTTTGTTATGCCCTTGTTTGCCCATGCTCTCATTGAGGTGCAACTAAATTCTGGTATCTTTTAACTTCATTGGTTTCCATGATAAGTATTTCCTATCATCAAATGTTATATCTGTGAACATATGGCATAAAATGAGTGAATATATAATCACAGTGATAGGGAATAGAATTTCCTTTATAAAATGAGATATCTAGAATGACGAGAATAGGTGAACAAATCTTGGTGGTGACATGACCTATGGATTCACTAAGTTAGAATGTTAAATTGCTTCCACTGTCCAAGCCCTTCATGAAAAATAACGCAGATCTCTTCCTGTGGAACTGCACGCAGTTCTGTGCTATTGTGTGGTTTTCTATCTGGCAAAGCACTTTCCGCAGCTTGAGTAAACATTTTGCCAGTGTTTGCTGTAGGATCAGAAGCTGTCATCTTCTCTTCAAATGGGCCACCCCTTAACTGTAAATGCGAAGAGCCTTGGCATCCTCATTCCTTATATTTAGAAATACTAAACTCCTGTAATCTCAAATAATCTGACACCATATTCCTCCTGCAGGAAAACAAGTATTCTCCTGGATTTCAATAACGCAAAGCAAAATCTATTTGTTGAGCATAATTATGTATCAATGAGATTCAAAGTTCAAAGTAAATTTATTATCAAAGAGTATATATGTTACCACATACAACCCTGAGATTCATTATTTTGTGGACATACTCAATAAATCCAATAACCATAATATAATCAATGAAAGAGCCCACCAACTGGGCAAGCAACTAGTATGCAAAAGGCAATTAACTGTGCAAATACAAAAAGAAAGAAATAATAATGATAATAATAATAAATTACCAATAAACATCGATACCATGAGATGAAAAGTCATTGAAGGTGAGTCCATAGGCTGCGGGAATATTTCAGTGATGGGGCGAGTGAAATTGATGGTTATCCCCTTTGGTTCAAGAGCCTGATGGTTGAGGGGAGGAGTATTTTCCCAATTTATGAGATTCATTTCAATGAAGCTTTCTTTCGGAGGTGCTTTGTCTACATGTTTCATTCTCATGTTGTGCTCTGCTTTACTTTTCAGTTTAATATCATTGCATTCTTCTACTCTGAAGTCTACAATGGAAGGGTGTCAAGCCCGTGGCTTGTTATTTTTCAGTCTAGTATTAAAGTTGCATTCATCACTGAATCGTCTCTGTCGCTCTGCTTTTGGTGAAGCCTCCACTACGTTTCCTGACAAAGGGTTGGGTGTTGCTCTACTGCATTGCGATAAAGCTCTGCTCTGAGGTTGCTCAGTAATGTTGTTCACATCTTGTATTTGAAGAGAATAAGTCCTTTGGTTTAACTGAAAATAAACTTGGTCCAAACATCATGATGGACAAGTGACCAGCTAATATTTTCAGTTGTGACCATTTGTCGGAATAAGGACCATTTTGATCCTGATAAATGTGCTGTGCGTTTTTTTTTAATATCAGTTCTCTTGCTTTCACAACTTTTAATTCTTGATATATTGGAGTAATGTTGCCTTCAGTTCTGTGATTGCCTATGGTGTGGAGGGAGTCGTTTGAAGCAGAAATTACCAACTCACAGAATGAAGTTAGTGGCTCTAGCTGTGTTAATAAGCCAGTTTGCCCCAAAGAAACAATTCTCCCACCTCTTATGAACCAAAACAATGGGTATGTTTACTCAAGATGTGGATGCTAGTTACAATTTCAGTTACTCAGCCATGACTGTATGATGTACTTCCATCTCAATAGATCAGGAGACTAAATTCCTTTACTTTTTTTTCAGTTCATTTTTAATTTTATTCTATTCACTGTGAAAGCGTTCATTTGTAAAAATGATTTTTGTGATCCCAAGTTCTTCCACACTAATTAATTTTGAAACATACACACGTCCAATATAGCAAACACAACATAGAATCAGAGTTGCACAGCACAGAAAGAGGCTCTTCAGCCCATCACATCCAGGCTGACCTTTGCCTATGTATTCTATTTGCAGTTGTTCACATTATGACCGTATCTTTCTATGCCCTGCCTGTTTCAGTGTCTATCTACGTGCTTCTTAAACCTAGTGATTGTATCTGAGTCCACCACCTCATCTGGCAGCATGTTCCAGACAACAGCGGTGTGTGTAAGCAGATGACCTGCCTGCAGAAAGATTCCACAAATGTGGCACACTGATGTTAAGTGGCCATGAGCCAAAGCACCTGGCACTGTTAATGATTTGCATGAAAGGAAGTTCTACAAAACATTGCAAATCTATCACGCAAGCCAGCGTGCCCCCAGTGGCTCTGGCTAAATTTCACACTGCCTCAGGAAAGCACCCAACGTCATAAAGAAGCCTTCCTATCCTGGTCATTCGCTCTTCTTTCCCATTTATCAGGCAGAAGATACAAAAGCTTGAGAATCAGGCTCGAAGGCAGCTTTTATCCTATTGCTATAAGATTCTTGAACACACCTCTTATTTGAGGAAGATAATTCTTGATCTATCAGTCTACTTTGTCATGTCCTTTGCATCTTGTTGCTGATATAAAATATTCTGTATGTAACACAATATTCTGCATTGTGTTATTATTTTCCTTTTACACAAACTCGATGTACTTGTCAATAGAGAGATCTGTCTGGACAGCATTCAAACAAAAGCTTTTCACTACATCTTGTGATACTAATAAACCAATTACCATTACCAAATCATAAAAATACTGCAGATGCTGGGCATTGAATCGAGTAGGAGGTGGAAGCTGGATCATTGGAAGTATTAAAGTGGAGGGGGATGAATAAGGGATAGATTGAGGAGAAGACAGCTATAAGCAGCACCCAGGCCCCACAGGGGACTGTGTTGGCTCCCTTCCTGTTTACACTGCATACCATGGACTTTAGATACAACCCTCAGTCATGTCACCTGCAGAGATTCCCTGATGACTCAGCAATAGTTGGGTGTATAAATGGAAGACGGAAGGATGAATACAGGGCCCTGGTGGAGGACTTTGTCAAATGGGTCAAGCTGAATTATCTGCAGCTCAACATCAGTAAGACAACGGAGATGGTGATGGACTTTAGGAAAGCTGTTACTATTACTATTACTGTTACTATTGAAGGTGAGGGCGTGGATGTGGTGAGGGCCTACGAGTACCTGGGGATGCACCTGGATGACAGACTTGAGTGGAACACCAACATGGAGGCTCTGTACAAGAAGGACCAGTGTTGCCTCCACTTCCTGAGGAAACTGAGGTCCTTCGGAGTGTGCAGGCCTCTCCTTCACATGTTCTACCAGTCTGCTGTCGCCAGTACAGTCTTCTATGCAGTGGTGTGGCGAGGCAATGGCATCAGCACGGGTGATGCCAACAGGCTCAATAAACTGATTAGAAAGGCTGGCTCTGTTATAGGAGTCAAACTGGGCACACTGGAGGCTGTGGTAGAACAAAAGACCCGATGGAAAATCTGGACAATGTTTCTCACCGTCTGCATGCCACCTTGGCGGAACAGAGGAGCACTTTTAGTAATAGACTAGGACAACTGCACTCTCCAAAGAGCACTATATGAGGCAATTCTCACCCTCGGCCATTAGGCTCTATAATGAGTCACCCTATAGCCAGGGAAGTGATGACCCCTCCTGTTAGACTGTTTGAGTAACTTATTTTTTATTCTTTCTTACTGCTCTTCTAATATTTGTATATCTGTGCACTTGTAATACTACTGTGACACTGTCATTTCCTTAGGGATCAATAAAGTATCTATCTATCTCTATCTATCAATCTATGGAAAAATGGCATAGAAGAGGAGTCAAGGCCAGCTTAGATCAGCCATGGTCATGCTGAATGTTGAGGCAGGCTGGAAGGGTCTGGTGGCTGAATCCTGCTCTTGCTTTCCTGAGAAAATAAAAACAGCAAATGCTGTAAAACAGTCAGTAGGTCAGGTGGCATCTGTGGGAAGAGAAACAGTCAAAATTTCAGATTCAAATCCCTTCTTCAGAACTAAGAGAGAGAGAGAGAATACATATTAGTTTTCAGTAGCAGAGGGAGAGTGATGGGTAGAACAATGGGAATATCTCTAATCAGATGAGAACAATTGAATTAACATTGTAGTTAGAATAATTCTTCTTGCTCTGTGTTATGTTTTGACAATATCAGGGTTGTAGACACCGTTCCCTCTAAATTCTGTGGGTGCACGGCTGCGCAATAACTGAAATGCTCCCGTGCACATAGCCTTTGTTGCTGTGCCACTGCAATTTTCTTTTATAGAATGTTAATATAATTCTGAAATCTATCCTAATATAATTGTGAAATACTCTGTAATTAATTACATATTAATGAACATAAACCATAAATTTTCTAAATAATAAACACACTGCAACCTTTACTTTGAATCATTTTAGAGCTTCAATGTCTTTACATTGTCAGTGTTTGAATTTACAAAACTGTTACAATTGTAACAATAAACACTGAATGGAAGTCAGCAGCTCATTGTTGATAAACCACAGGCCCGCTGAATGCTGGCACTGCTAGTGAAAGCATTTACTTTCACCATTGTACACTGTCAGTTGCTTTGATTGTCTGACATCATTTACTGCTGTTGTGAGTTGTTGTTTGTTTGTTTGATGTGAAAAACTCTATATTCTGACTTATTGGTAAGAAATCTTTCAAACAAAATCATAATCTAATGAAAATATTTAAATAAAAAATTGTTACAACAGGATAATTCAATTCTATGAAATTGTTTACATAACTGTGGCTATTTTAATAAAATTATTAATTTATTGAGTTACTTTGTTAAATTTTCAAATAATAATTATTTTTAGCAAATGCAAAATTAACAACTTACGGTCACAGTATCTTCTTGGCGATACCATTTATTGGAGTGACAAAGTGAAAGATCTGCTTGCACCTATATTTTTTGATGTAGATTCTGTGACCATTATTCGATTTATTCAATGTGTGTGTAAACACTTGGATAATAGATTTCCTGATGATGAGCTAAGAGAATGGCAAGCCTTTACATAAGAACATGAGAAATAAGAGCAGGAGTAGGCCATCTGGCCCATTGAGCCTGCCCCGCCATTCAATAAGATCATGGCTGATCTGTCCGTAAACTCAGCTCCATCTACCTGCCTTTTCCCCATAACCCTTAATTCCTTTACTATGTAAAAATCTATCTAATTGTTTCTTAAATAGATCTAGTGAAGAAGCCTCAACTGCTTCCCTGGGCAGAGAATTCCACAGATCCTGTCGCTTTTGCAACTGCAGCCAATTTTGAATTTGGAAAAGAGATTGTCATACGACTGACAAAAGAACTTAGCTACTATTGCGAACTATGACAAAAGTCTTGTCTGAAAAGTACCGCAGTAATACTGTAATTCCAAATTTGTCGTTTCTGAGAAAATTAAGATTAGTTCAATTAAGATGTTCACTGATATTTTGAGCTACGTGCTTAGAAATGAAGAATTGGTTAATTCTTGTTGACATCGTTAGAACATTTCAAGCCTCTAGTGCTGACTCAAACATGGATTCAGTCTTACGAATTCAATCAAATGTAAATCTGAAAACAGACTGAAAATGGAACATATAAATGATCTAATGAGGATTAAGACATAACTTTTATCTGGATGCAAGGATAATCTGGACAGTGTTTATAGACAATGGACTTATAATAAAGACAGACAAGAAGAACTTTACAAAACATGAAAGATTTTCTTTGTTGTTCTGCATTTAATTATGTACTCCAATTAACAAATAAAATTGAAAGTATGTGACTTTTCAATTTTCATTATAAATATTCATAGTATCCATATTACAAAAAAACATTTGAAGTGTCATACATCTTTAGAAAATATGGGACATGCATTAACAGAGAGAATAAAAATGGGGCCAGAATCAGACACATGACTGGTGCCAATGACCAGTTCTGGTTCACAGGGAAAAGAGTGTGTCACATACATGATACTGAATTCTCCAGTAAAGTGAACTTCACCCACAAAATGTTGAGCTGCATTTCAACTACAAAATACAAGCTAGTTATGACCAAACTATGCAGCCTTCTGAACCTCGACATCTGTAATAATCCTGTATCATGGCTTCTGAGACACAAGAGCTCTTGGGCTTTAAAGGTAATGAAGTCATGTACTGCCGGTCAAAGGTGAGAAAAATAGGAAAATACTTGGATTGTTCAATTTTTAAAGGAAAAACATGAGCAACTATTACAATTGTAATTAAAATCAATATTATGGTTAAAATACCGAAGTAGAACAAGGGTGGCCCATGTTTGGACCAGTGAAAATTCTTGCTCCCGGATTGATACTGTTGCCATGGTTCTAAGCAATTGTACATTCTTATTACTCAGTTACAATGCGGAATAGACCCTTCCAGCTCTTTGCACCCTGCCGCCCACAACCCCAATTTAACCCTAATCACGGGGCAATTTACAATGATCAATTAACTTATGAACCGGTACACTTTTGGACTGTGGGAGGAAACCGGAGCATCTGGAGAAAGCCCACGCATTCCAAACTCCTTACAGATGATGTCAGAATTGAACTCCGAACTCTGACACCCCGAGTTGTAATGGCATTGTGCTAACCGCCACACTCCACGAAGAGCTCATTGAATGATTGGTGTCTTCTCCCAGTGTGTACCCCTCAGGACTTCATCACAGTGCTTTCGAACTTTACCCATGCTGAGTGCAAATCGTTTGCTGCAGTTTCCCATAGTTCAACTGTGATCATCATTGAAAATGCACCAGAGGCTTTGAAATGCCTGCAATGTCCTGCAGCTATGAAAACCAGCATTTTTGAAGGCACCATAAGGGCTGGCATTGACAAAGTCCCCTTTGGCATATAATAGTCTGAATTTGCTGATTGCTAAACTTCAGAAACATTAGATTTTGTAAAATGAATGTTGAGATCTTTCTAAATGGATAGGAAAATGTGGGTCTATTGGTCAGATCATATTCTTCCACCGAACTACCACCATCGGTTTCTTCCTTCACATATAGCAGCATAGACACCTCAGAAGAAAAATATAATCACCCAAACTGGTTTCCATTGGCAATGGAGTGCTAAGATCCTGCAAGGTCTGCCCCAGAATCCTCAGAAATGAAGAGACAAGAATGTGTGGATGCTGGAATCTGAGGCAAGGTTACAACCCACAATGTCGTAACTCCCCCTGCAAAGGCTGTGTGACCCGCTGGGTTCCTCCAGCAAATTATTTCTTACTCTCATGAGGGAGTGCTTTCAGTTGACACCAACCAAGTGATGAAATCTGTGATGATCCTAGTAGTGGTTATTTGCTATATCACAGACTGCAGTGGAAATGCTGTCGCTTATTCATCTCTCTCACACACACACACACACACAAATCAGGTTTAATATCACCAGCATATCTCATGAAATCTATTGTCTTTGTGGCAGCAGTGCACTGCAATGCATAATAACAGGAAAAAACTTGTCAATTACAGTAAATATATATATATAGTAGTTAAATTCAATAAGTAGTGCAAAAATAGAAATAAAAAAGAAGTGAGGTATGGTTCAGGGGTTTAGTGTCGATACTGGCAATGGCCAAATGGCCTAATTATGCTCCTCTGTCTTATAGTCTAATAGTCTTAATTTCCACTCAGAAATCAGATGGCAGAGGGGAAGAAGCTGTTTCTGAACCTTTGAATCAAAAGTGAAAACTATCTTTAGAGAAAGGCTAAGGAAGGTTTCACCAGTTCTCACTGGGAACGCTGCGCATGCGGTTAATGACCGTAAACTGCTGCTGGTCACTCTGCTTTCTGCTCAGTAACAGCATCGGTGATAAAGAGGTAGACTGTCTATTTGCTCAATGTGTCTACAACTTGGAATAGGGAGTATTGGAACAAAAATAATGGTGGATGCCCTATCGATGCCCCTTCATGAAGGTGCCACTGCAGATGTAGATTATTTTTAATTAATTTAGGGGGAGGGATGGAGTTCGGCACATTTCCGGCATTGATTCCTCATCCTAATTACCCTTGAACTGAGAGACCTGTTTGGCCAAATGCACAAGCGAACCTGGAGTTACATAAAGACAAGACTGGGTAAGGGGTGGGAGGTTCCTTCCTTGAAAGCAGTAGTGAACCAGTTAGGTTATAACAATTTAGCAATTTACTTGCAGCCATCATTATCTGATTTTAATTTCTCTATCTGCCATTGTGGTTTGAGCTCAGTTCTCTGATCTGTTAGTCCAGGTTTCTGATATTAGCAACCCAGTGTGCACCACCATCACGTATCGTACAGGAGGTAGTGTGTGATTCCTCTGCCGCGAAGGTAGAAATGTACAAGAGACCAGATTTTAAGGCAAGAAGAGCATGTCAGGTGGACGGTCTAATACGGCCACAGGTTTCATTGATGACATGAAGTCTTTCACTCTATGAGTTGAACTTTGGCTGAGGTTGTGTACAAGGGGGTGCTGGGTAATTTATTTTTGTTTAGAGACACAGGCCCTTCCCAAGCCAATGAGCTGCATTGCCCAGCAACCCTAGCCAAATCACAGGACAATTTACCATGACCAATTAACCTAGTAACCCATACATCCTTGGAGTGTGGGAGGAAACTGGACCTCCCAGAGGAAACCCGCGTGGTCACGGGGAGCACGTACAAACTCCTCACAGACAGCGTCGGAAATGAACTCTGAACCCTGATGCCCTGAGCTGTGACAGCGTCACGCTAATCGTGGTGTCTGATAATGTTGCTGAAAGAATTGTAGTGCAAGATCTTGGGAAAACTCCTTTCAGAAGACCTGAGCATTGTTAATATGAAGACAGTGACTTCTTTTGAAGACAGATTGTCTTTTTGCATGGTGTGGTCTAAGGCACAGGTGGAATCAGGACTTCCTAACAGTTTATATAAATTAATATAAAGTTGTTTAGAAAACCTTTTAGCATTAATTGACAGCTATTCAAAGTAGTTAGGTGTAAACACGAGGAAATCTGCAGATGCTGGAATTTCAAGCAACACAGATAAAAGTTGCTGGTGAACGCAGCAGGCCAGGCAGCATCTCTAGGAAGAGGTACAGTCGACGTTTCGGGCTGAGACCCTTCGTCAGGACTAACTGAAAGAAGAGCTAGTAAGAGATTTGAAAGTGGGAGGGGGAGGGGGAGATCTGAAATGATAGGCGAAGACAGGAGGGGGAGGGATGTAGCCAAGATCTGGACAGTTGATTAGTCAGTTAGGGGTAAAATGGATGGGGTCTTGCACTATCATGATAAGGAATTAATAGCTGCCTTCACCACGGTCTTCTAGATGAGGTTACCAAAGACAATAGTCCACAGCTCATTTTAGATTGATCATTTTATAAAAGTGAATGGAATGAAACATGGTTTCTCTCTCCATACCACCCATCTTCAGACAGGGAAGCACAAAGGTCAGTCAGTGGTAAAAAAGGCCAGGAAGAAATGCGTCATGTTGAACTTCGCAATGAAACATGGAGAAGAGACTTTGCGCCGGGTCAAGGTGACAACAATATGAGTTCAGAGGAATGTCTCAATATCTGGTGAATCTGCAAGTTTGAGATCGGTTATATCAGTACTGCTGTGAAGATGACAAAGTTTTATTTGGTTAAAATTACAAATGGCTAAACCAATTCAAGCTTAGCAAACAAAGGTGGGAAGCGTCATTTGAGAGATGTTATACCATGGGTCTTATTGTGTGCAGGGACAGTCTGAAATAAAACTTCTAAATACCTTGTTTCAGCTGCTTGAGTCTCTTGTGTCAGTCTGTAATTAATTGGAGGTTAATAATTCTCTTTGTACACATAGCTAACACCAGTATGTCCAGGGAATCAGTGTTTCACAGTCATTCCAGGAATCTGAGGATCATTATCATACTCTGCATTGGTGCAGCTCCCGTGCAGTTGGTGCATCTTTCTCACTGACTCTCAGTACATGCAAGGCCACATCCTTGCTGACTCAGTCTCCGGGGACGGCTGAAATTGTTGTTGCCATGTTTTATTTTCTATCTCTGAATCATTTCAGAAAATGGATTCTTGTAATAATTATTGATTTATTAATACACCATTATTTACAAAAATCACTTTGGAATAACCATAAGCAGATTTTCGCAATTGCTTCCAAATATTTAGTCTGCTTGATTTTCCATTGAATATAATAGCCCTTCTTGATCTTTCAAAACTGATACAAATCGTTACACCTTATTTTAAATAATTAGGCTATGCAACCCATAAATCGCACGCTTTGATAATACGTTGTGTTAGATACCTTTGAGCCCAGTCCCCCGTGCTCCTGGCACCTTATACAGATCCACATTGAAGCCAGAATCTTTAATGATAGGACTCAGTGGATTTTCACAATATTCTGTCTTCTGTATTGAAAGTTGTCACATCTCAATGTCTACATAAGCTTCTGTCCAAAACATCAATCCCCCTCGGTCACAGCACTCTGTAAATTCAAGGTTAATTTCGAAAGCAGTTCATGAACCATGACTTGAAAATGATGTTGTTTGCTTTGTTTGAACTGTTTGTATGAAGTGCTGCAGAACAAGTTGTTTGGTTTTAATGTTGTCCATCTTTATTGCTCTAATTAGTTGGTACAGAGGCTGTTGTCAAATAGGAAGTTTGAGATAAGGTCTGCTTCATCTGATTGCCAGCTGTAGGGAAATAAAAATATGCTGATCAATTAGTAGAAGCATAGTATGAGTATTATTTGTCTAATGTATGTTATTTATAGTGCTTAGGGTTTTTAAAAAAAAATTAGCACTGTAAGTTATCCAACATGTTGTGCATTTGACCCATTAAAGGTTCAATAGTTATTGAAATCAATGCGCATCGCTTCCAAGGCTACCATGTGACTTTGAAGAGGAGATAATGATATCAGTAGATATTAGAAGATAAAGGTATTTCTGCAAATGTAGGTACAGGACAGTAAATATCTGCAGAGGGAAAGCTCTTATCCAGAGTTAGTACAGAGCTCCCAGATAGAAATGCAAAAATAGACTGGTGTAAATGCTCACTGATTTGAGGTTATATAACAAGTGAAGAGATTGTGGAGGCATTAGTAATGATCTTTCAAGAATCACTAGATTCTGGAATGCTTCTGGAAGACTGGGAAATTACAAATGTCACTCCACTCTTCAAGAAGGGGGAGAGACAGAAGAAAGGAAACTATAGGCCAGTTAGTCTGACCTTAGTGGTTGGGAAGATGTTGGAGCCGATTATTAAGGATGAGGTCTCAGGGTTCTTGGAGCCACATAATAAAATAGGTTGCAGTCAGCATGGTTTCCACAGGGGAAAATCTTGCCTGACAAATCTATTGGAATCTGTGAAGAAATAACAAGCAGGAGAAACAAAGGAAAATCGGTTGATGTTGTGTACTTGGATTTTTAGAAAGCCTTTGACATAGCCCTGCTTAACAAGCTACAAGCCCATAGTATTACAGAGAAGATTCTGACGTGGATAAAGCAGTGACTGATTGACAGGAGGCAAAGAGTGGGAATAAAGGGAGCCTTTTCGGACTGGCTGCCAGTGACTGGTGGTGTGTCACAGGGGTCTGTGTTGGAACTGATTCTTTTACCATTATATATCAATGACTTGGGTGATGGAATTGATGGCTTTGTTGCAAAGTTTGCAGACAATATGTAGACAGGTGGAGGGGCAGGTAGTCTTGAGAAAGTAAAGAGGTTACAGAAGGGCTTAGACAGATTAGAAGAATGGGTAAAGAAGTGACAGATGGAATACAGTGTCGGGAAGTGTACAGTTGTGCACTTTGGTAGAAGAAATGAAAGGGTTGACTATTTTCTAACTGGAGAGAAATTCAAAAATCAGATGTGCAAAGGGACTGGGGAGCCCTTGTGCGGGATTCCCTAAAGGTTAATTTGCAGGTTGATTTTGTGGTGAGGAAGCCAAATGTGATATTAGCATTCATTTCAAGAGGACCAGAATATAAAAGCAAGGTATAATGTTGAGGCTTTATAAGGCACCAGTGAGGTCTCACTTAGTGTCTTGTGAGCAGTTTTGGGCCCTTTATCTTAGAAAGGATGTGATGAAACTGGGAAGGGTTCAAAGGAAGTTCACAAAACTGATTTCAGGATTGAAAGGCTTGTCATATGAAGAGTGTTTGATGGCTCTTTGCCTGTATTCACTAGAATTCAGAAGGATGAGGACTGAGCTAATGAAAACCTATTGAATGGTGAAAGGCCTTGATATGATGTGAAGAGGATGTTTCCTATGTTGAGGGAGTATTAGAACAGAGGACACAGCTTCAGAATAGAGGGGTGTCCTTTTAGTACAGAGAGTGGTGAATCTGTGGAATTCTTTGCCACAGGCAGGTGTGGAGGGCAAGTCTTTATGTATACTTAAGGCAGAGGTTGGTAGATTCTTGATTGGTCAGGGCATGAAGGGATACAGGGTGAAGGCAGGAGATCGGGGCTGAGAGGGAAATTGGATCAGCCATGATGAAATGGTGCAGCAGGCTCGATGGGCCAAATGGCCTAATTCTGCTCCTATATCTGATGGTCTTACGGTCTTAAGGACCTGATCACTCACAGAGCTCATTTCACTGGGTTTGAGGTCTGTGAGTGGAGGTTACTCTGATTGATGCTTAGTTGGAAACGTCATGTATGTGTTAGAATGCTTGAACAAAGTCTACGTTGAAAGTGTTTTTCCGTGGCTACTGAGCCTGATTAATTCTGCTTGAGATCCAGTAAGTCTAGTTTCCACTGGGATGATTGTCCCTCCTTCCATTTGTCTGTCTGCTCTTTGCTCTACCTCTCTACCTTACTGTCCCTCTGTTGCTCACAGAAATGAAGCACAAGCCATCGACCTCCACATTGGGATGTTGATTATAGAGGTCTGAGGTGTAATGCCCCGCTTCATGTAGGGATTGCTTCGATCACTTGGTTGGTCAGACTGCGCTCAGATGACAAAGGGCGTACTCTGGAGGACTTAACTGCTAAGGATATCATTTCAGTAATCCTTGTGGGGAAATGGAAGGTAAGGATGGTAGCAACACACACAAAATGCTGGAGGAATTCAGCAGGCCAGGCAGCATCTAGGAAAAGAGTACAGTCGATGTACTGTGCCGAAGCCCTTCCACAGGACTGTACTCTTTTCCTAGATACTGCCTGGCCTGCTGAGTTCCTCCAGCATTTTGGGTGTGTTGCTCGGATTTCCAGCATCTGCAGATTTTCTCTTGTTTGTGGTAAGGATGGTATATGGGAGTATGGTTATTGAAGGTTATGTGTGTGTGTAAGAATGTTTGAACATTAAGGAGCTGAATTTATAAAGTTATAGAGGTCACATTGATGTACCTGTTAACATCAGAATCAGATTTATTAATTTATATGACAGGAAATTTGTTGTTTTGTTGGAGCAGTCCACTGTGGAGATAACCAGATACTATAAATAAATCAATCATGCAAATAAGTACGGTAATATATTTGCCAGCATTGTCCCATTGTCCATTGGTTTACCTTCCCAGCAGATAACTCAGTCACCAGCACCTTGATATGTCTCAGAGAAATGTTGTCTTTTCTAACCTCCATCTCCACCATCGCAGCTACTCTGTATGTTGATGCTGTCTGTCTTCTGTGGGGGTCATGCTGCTTAAAGGCTGACTCCCACTGTGTTGATCTTTCTGAAATTTAAGTATTTGCAACATTCTGTGGGTTTTCTGCGCGTTATGTTCTGGGCTTGCTTCAGAACTACTCACATGGCTGTTCTCTTCTTGGAAATGCTGCCTGACCTAGAAATGCTTGGCTATGTTATGCTGCAAAGGCATGACGTCTCTCAGGATGCCCTCCTGTGAGAAATGCACATCCGTGTGAGCAGGGTCTGGCCCCCTGGGACCTGGGAGGGGAGTTAATGTGGCTTTTTGGGTGGAAACCATTCCAGGCTTGAAGCCGATTTTCAAATCTGACACAGGTGCGACCAAAAGCAATTTTTAAGTATGCCTAAACAAGGTGAAATCCAGTTTCTAGGCAAGAGTTCAATGGATGTTTCTGTTTCTAGTTGCTGTGAATTTGCTCTGGAAATTATTGAGTGCAGAAAGGGTTCCAGTCTGGGTGATTACAGAGTGTCAATTACTTGTGCTTTACTCTGGATAATGCAGAACTGTTTTATTTAAAGATGTAAGTCCTCCTGCAGCAGGATTATAAAAGATGCATCATTCATTCTCACACTTTGAAGTCCAGCATCCATCTTCAAACTAACAAAAAGGTGTCAGACCTCTTTGAAGGTTATTGACGTACAACTAAAGCTGTTGATTAGATTTCTGATCATTTTAAAATGGGTTTAGATGAATTTTAAGTGGCTTTTTATTTTGTTTTGTTTAGAGATACGGCGCAGAATTGGCCCTTCAAGCTGCTCTGCCCAGTAACCCCTGACAACCTTGATTTAACCCTGACCTAATCATAGGGAATTTTGCAATGACTAATAAGTACAGAGACTCCTTACAGAGGATGCTGGGACTGAACTCTGAACCCTGATGTCTCCAGCTGTAACAGCGTCGTGCTAACCACTACGCCAATGTGGCGCCCCTGGGTTGTTGGTGTAATGGAGAAATCTGAGCATTTGAGATCTCTGCCTTTTAGTTCACACACCTCCCTTGCATGTTTCTCTGGAGGGAGCACTAAGGTAAATTTGGTTTTGCATTGTGCTGAAGCAAATGGGGAAGCGATGGGAGCACTCAAAGCTGTTCTGTGTCTCTGCAGGGAAATGAATTTGACCTGCTTAGATGGGTCAGACTGCGTTAGTAAACTGGACCGTGAGCAGGTGGTAGGGAGCAACAAGTATTTCATTTGTGGGTCTTCCACTGTAACACTCAGTTATCCATAAGGCTGAGACAATGACAATTAGTCTTTATCCCAGGAAAAACCTTTGCACTAGCAGTTGTTAGATGAAGCCAGGCTAGGTATGGGGACTCACGAAGCAGAGAGGTCTGGCCACAGTGAGCTGAATGAGACTGGTGCTCAGGGTAAAGCAGGTCAGGTCAGTATTGCAGAGGGCTTAGAAAGGGGAGTTAATGGCAGCTGAAGCAGCAAGTTAGTAGAGGGGTCAGGCCGGGAGCTTGGAAGAGGGATTTTTGGAGTTGGGTCTATCAATCAGGAGTGAGAGACAGGTTGGTTTCTTACTCAAAAAGCACTTTGCTGAGGTAGGTTCCCACTGCTTGACACAGTGGCCTGAAAGAGTGACATGGGCCTTGCATGCCCCGAAAGTGACAGCCCAGAGATTTGTCCTGATGGATACCCTGGTACGTGGATGAGCCAGTCTGCGTTGGAAACTCAGATGTACAGAGTGTTCGGAGGGAGTATCACAATCTTTTTGCAATTTACATTGTGTCTTATTTTTCATTAAAATTAAAGTTTTTAAATGCACAAAGCTATGGTGCTGTGTGACCCAATTTCTTGACATGGTCCTTCTAAGAATGTGATTTGGTCAGCGGGGGAAAGTCTGATACTTTCTCCCTGACATTGACTCCTGGGCTGGGCCACTGATTTGTGGTCTGTGTGTTGCAGGCCGCAGTTTAAAACCCGGTGACGATGACGATAAGGGGCAGTGACATACTTCCAGGTCGGGTTTGTGTGCGATGTGGAGGGGAATTGTCAGCTGGTGATCTTCTTGTGGCTTGCCACCTTGAACTATTGAAATGTGCGAACCCTTGATTTGGGTGCAGCTTGAAGAGCGCCTCTGGAAGGTTCTGCAGTTCATCTTATAGTTGGACGCTGAAACCGCAGTGAGTTAGTGGGCAGGGTAGTGAACAGCAAATTAATTAAAATGGAACTGGACTCTGGCTTGTCTGTTTCAGTCATTCCACAAAATGAGTTTGAATGGCATTTCAAAGATACCGTACTGAAGTCTGCAGATGTCTTATACCGGAGAAAAGGTAACTCCTGTGGGAATGACATTTGTAACAGTGACATACAACCAACAAGCCATATTGGGCTTGTATGTGGTAAAAACAGGAGGGCTGGCATTGTGGGGCTGTGATCGGCTGAGACAATGACAACTTGATTGAAGATCCATCCACCATTTGCATGCCAGATCCCCATCCTCTGAGAAGTCAATTGAAAGCAAATTAAGAAAGGTACTGAATGATGCCACAACAGTGTTTAAGAACACCATTGGCAAACTCAAACATATCAAGGGTAAAATAGTGTTAAATGAAAATGCCACACCCAAGGTTTACAAAGTCGGTCTGGTTGCTTATACCATCCGTGTTAAAGTACCCAGTGACTAGATTCAAGTGAGGGCTCAAGGAATTCTTCCCAAGGTTGAGTGGAGCCTTAACATGACACCAGTGGTCCCAGTAGCTAAGAAAAATGGTTCTATCAGGATCTGTGGTGATTTTAAGATTACCATCAACCCAATACCGAAAGTAGATCAATACATTCTGCCCAGGATCGAGGATATCTTTGCAAACTTTTCAGGAGCGAAACCAGTGAGATGAACAGCTGAGGCCTACCTACAGATGGAGATGGAAGAAGAGTTCCTCACTATAACCACTCAGAATGGGCTTTATCGGGATGTTAGGCTTACTTTTTGAGTAGCACCTGCATCTGTACTCTGGCAGAAAGCTATGGACCAGGTGTTACAAGGCTGCCCGGGCAGTCAGTGAATGACATGATTGTAACTGACAAGGATGATAAGGAACATTTCCAAAACCTCAACAATGTGTTAAAAAGGTGTGAAGATTATGGGCTCAGAGCACAGCACGACAGGTGAGAATTCTTTAAACCAGTCATCATCTACTGTGGCCACACTATTGACGCACAAGAATTACACAAGTGTGCTGAGAAAATTCAAGCGGTGATAGATGTGCCCCAAAGCCAAAGGTTGCAGTCCTTTTTAAGATTTGTCAATTACTATAACAGGTTCCTGCCAAAACTGACTACTGTGTTCCACCTTTTGAACTCATGATCACAGATTGGGAAGAAACGGCAACGGACAAAGCAGTGTGAGGTGGCTTTCCAAAACATAAAGACACTGTATTCGAACATTATGATTCACATCATCTATCGAAGCTTGCCCATGATGGTATACCTCATGGTATAGTTGCAGTCCTGATATGAGTGATGGAAATAAATGCCCCATAAGTTTTACATCATGTTCCCCTACAGCTGCAGAGGCAAATTGACAGAGAGACCTTGAGTTTAGTTTGGAGTGTAAAACATCTTAACTAGTACTTGTACCAAGGAGAGTTTACACTCATTACTGATCATGAACCACTAGTGTTTATTTTCAGTCCACAGAAGGGTGTTCCACTAAGAGCAGCAGCACGAATACAGAGATGGGCTCAGTTTCTTGGAGGACACAAACACAAGACTGAATTCATGAGGACAACTAATCATGGAAGTCTGATGGATTGTCCTGTGTACCCTTGGAAAAGGAAATGCCTGGAAAATTTACGAAAGGGGATACTCCTCTCGACATATTCCCCCTAATGCAAATAGCAAGTCTCCCTATTATGGCAGAGATGATCCAAAGGGAACCTGAAAAGACCCTGCACTGTCTCAGATCTATATGGCAACCTAAAAGCACTGGAATGTGCAGCAGAAATTCCATTTTCCCCATCTTTACAAGCATTGGGATGAACTTGCCTTTGCTGTATGTGGAGATTGAGAGTTGTTGTACCATCCTAGCTGAAAGCTGAAGTGTTGAAGGAGCTGCATGTTGGACATATAGACATGGCGAAAATGAAGGCTTTGCCTTGAAGATTTGTCTGGTGGCTTGGGATGAATCAGCAGATCAGGCAGCTCACCATGCACTGTTCCAGATGCCAACACATCCAGAAGATGCCAAGAGGAAACTTCAAAGCAAATTTATTATCGAAATACATATATGTCACTATATACAACTCTGAGGTTCATTTTCTTGCTGAGATACTCAATAAATCAATATTAGAAGAGCAACTATAATAGAATCAGTGAAAGACCACACCAGCTTGGCATTCAACCAGTGTGCAAAAACAACAAAACCTGCAAATACAAAGAAATAATTATAAATAAAGAATCAATGAATATCGAGAACATGAGATGAAGAATCCTTGAAAGTGAGGCCATGTGTTGTGGGAACATTTCAGTGATGGGGCAAGTGAAGTTGAGTGAGGTTATCCCTTTGGTTCAATAGCCTGATGGTTGAGGGGTAATAACTGTTCCTGAACCTGGTGGTGTGAGTCCTGAGGCTTCCTGATGGCAGCAATGCGAAGAGAGCATGACCTGGGTGGTGGGGGCCCTTGATGATAGATGTTGCTTTCCTCTGACAATGCTTCGTGTAGTTGTGCTCAAAGATGGGAAGGGCTTTATCTATGATGGACTGGACCATATCCAGTACTTTTTGGAGGATTTTTCATTCAAGGGCATTGGTGTTTCCATACCAGCCTGTGATGCAGCCAGTCAATATATTCTCCACTACACATCTATATAAGTTTGTCAAAGTTTTAGATATCATGCTGAATCTTTGTAAGTGCCTAAGGAGGTGGAGGTGCTGCCGTGCTTTCTTCTTAATTGCAGTTGCATGCTGGGCCCAAGACAGATCCTCCGAAGTAATAATACTGTGGACCTTATAGTTGCTGACCCTCGGCACTTCTGATCCTCCAATGAGGACTGGCTCATGGACCTCTGGTTTCCTCCTCCTGAAGTCAATAATTAACTCTTTGGTCTCACTGACATTGAGTGAGAGGTTGTTGTTATGGCACCACTCAGCCAGATTTTCAATCTCCCTCCTGTATGCTGATTCATTGCCTGCTTTGATTCAGCCAAGACAGTGGTGTTGTCAGCAAACTTGAATATGACATTGGAGTTGTGCATGGCCATGCAGTCATATGTGTAAATCGAGTAGAGCAGGGGGCTAAGCACACAGCCTCGTGGTGCACCTGTGCTGATGGAGACTGTGGAGGAGATGTTGTTGCCAATCCAAACTGACTGGGGTCTGCAAGTGAGGAAATCGAAGATCCAATTGCACAAGGAGGTATTGGGGCCAAGGTCTTGAAGCTTATTGATTAGTTTTGAGGGATAATTGTATTGAATACTGAGCTGTAGTTTTTAAGGAACATTTTGATGTGTATACCTTTACCATCCAGTTGTTCCAGGATTGAGTGAAAAGCCAGTGAGATAGTATCTGCTGGGGACCTGTTGCTCTGGTAGGCAAATTGGAGGGGATCCAAGTTGCTTCTCAGGCAAGAGTGGGTATGCTTCATCACCAACCTTTCAAAACACTTCATCACAGTGGATGCAAGTACTACTGGACGATAGTCCTTGAGGCTGTTTTCCATGTTCTTCTTCGGCACTGGTACAATTGAAGCCTACTTGAAGCAGGTGGGTACCTCAGACTGTTGAAGTGAGAGATTAAAGATCTCAGCGAACACTCCAGCCAGTTGATCAGCACAGCTCTTTTGTACTTGGCCAGGTACCTTGTCTGGGTTAGAGTCTTCTCGTGGATTCATCCTCCTGAGGGTTGTTCGTACACCGGCCTCCGAGACTGAAATCACATGATCGTCGGGGCTGTAGGAGTTTGTGGTAGCTCCTTCATGGTTTGACGGTCAAAGTGGCCATAGAATCTCAACTGGAAGTGAAGCCCTGTTGTCGTCTTTGTCGCTTGATTTAACTTTATCAGACATGTTAGCACTCAAGCCCTGCTGCAAGTTTAGTTGGGGATTGCTGCTTTGTCCGTGAGATGGCTTCCCAGTGGTCGTACCTAGACCTCTTGTAACTTTCTAGGTCACCGGACTTGAATGTTTCTGACCCGGCCCTCAGTGGATTGCACATCTCGTGGTTCATTGAGAGCTTCTGGTCGGGAAAGGGTCTGAATAATTTTGTGGGGACACACGTGTCCATAGCTGTTTTAATAAAGCAGCACTCCATCCCTAGGAATAGCCTGCATCGCCCTGGCGGAGGATTCATGTGGATTTTGCGGGACCGTTCATAGCCTCAAATTTCCTGGTAGTGGTGGATGCAACTGCAAAGTGGCCAAAAGTGTTTCCAACAGCCTCCACTGCAGTCTCACACACTTCTGATATGTTGGGAAGCCCCTTCTCAAGACTTGGTACTCCAGAACACTTAGTCAGTGACAACGGACCACAGTTTGTTGTGGAACAGTTTCATACATTCTTGAAGATGAATGAAGGAAGACATATTACATCTGCACCCTACAAATAGCTTGCTGGAATGGTTAGTCCGGAGACAAAAGAACAATATCAGTAGAACACACCGCACTGACACTGAATCAGGAGCTCACCAGTTCTCTCCTGGAGTACCCCAATGCAGCAACCTCCGCAACCGACAGCACACTAGCTATACCTGTTCCTGGCTCATCCCTCGCATTCACGTCCGGATCTCCTCAACCCCAGTCCCAAAAGGAGTATGCAGGACAAACAGCCGAGGCAAATTGAGGGCTCCTCAAACAAGAAGGTGCAATGTTTCACTCCTGAACAAGCAGTCCTGGCGAGGGACTACAGAGTTGATGAAGAGTGGGTACATGGAAAGATGAAGGACAGAGTTGGATCACTCTCCTACACAGTGGAGATTGTGTCTGATATCATCTGGAGAGTGCACATCAATCAGTTCGAAGTTCAGAGGACATTTATTATCGATGTACATATATGGCACCGCATACAAACCTGAGGTTCATTTTCTTGCAGGCATGCTCGGTAGATCCAAGAACCACAATAGAATCAATGGAAGACTGCACCCAACAGGGAGGGCAAGCTACCACTGTGCAAAATACAACAAACTGCACAGATAAAAAAGTGAAACAAAATAAACAATAAATATCAAGAAGGTGAGGTGAAGAGTCCTTGAAAGTGAGTCCACAGGTCGTTAACATAATCAATCGTTAGAGAAGAAAGGTGTTCAGAGCTGTCAGAACCGTTTCCTACAGTCCCACAGGCAACTCCTACAACCGTCATCGAGGAGTCGCCAGAACCTGAGGTTGTATCACAGTCTCGAGCCTCACCTGCCCAGCAGAGTGACCCCTTGGTCAGCACAGACGTTATCCCACAAGAGGAAGAAATCCTCCACAGTGATTAAATCCTGAGGCCTGAACGGGACAATTTAAAATTTACTCTGCTGCGGATGTCTGTGTAGTTATTGTATTATTTAGTATACTGTGTAGTGGGCACGTGGCCAAGTGGTTAAGGCATTGGACTAGCGACCTGAAGGTCGCGAGTTCAAGCCCCAGCCGAGGGAACGTGTTGTGTCCTTGAGCAAGGCACTTAATCACACATTGCTCTGTGACGACACTGGAGCCAAGCTGTATGGGTCCGAACGCCCTTCCACCGACACATCGGTGTCGTGGAGAGGGGAGACTTACAGCAAGGGCAACTGCTGGTCTTCCATACAACCTTGCCCAGGCCTGCGCCCTGAACACTTTCCAGGCGTAGACCCATGGTCTCGCAAGATTAACGGATGCCTTTATTTATTTATTAGTATACTGTGTATATGAAGTGCCTTGAAAGCCACCAACCTTTTGTTCACATAAATGAGTATTACAATCAGTGTTTTTGATCAATTTAACTGTGAAATTTAATCGTGAATCATATGCTCTGTTTTTTTTTCCACAGTAGAGCCCAAAATCAGGGAAGATTGTAAAGCATGAAAAAGTAAAATTTCAAAAACTGTAATGTCAGCAGTTCAAAAGTATTCATCCCCCTTTGCTCAGTGCATAATTGAACTAACTCTCATATCTATTACAGCCAGTAGTATTTTTGGATAAGTCTCTATTAGCTTTGCACAATGTGTTCGAGTAAGATTTGTCCATTCCTCCTTGCAGAATTGCTCAAGCTGTGCCAGGTTAGTTGGGGAGCAGTGGTGCAAAGCAATCCTGAGGTCTTGCCAGAGATGTTCGATCAGGTTAGCATCACGACATTCAAGGGCACTTAAAGTACAACACCTCACTCGTCTACATGATATTCCATTTGCAATTTTTTCAGCCAATTTTTCCAGCTGGTTCAGACCCACTGCAACCTTTGATAGTCTTCCTTGGTGTCTACTACACCTTCAGTCTTGGTGTCATCCCCAGATTTGTCGATCCAGTTTACCACATTATCATCCTGATCATTGATATAGATGACAAACAACAATGGATCCAGCACCAGTCCCAGCACTCCACTAGTCACAGTCCTCCAGTCAGACAACCATCTACTACCACTCTCTAGCTTCCTCTATGAAGCCAATGTTTAATCCAATTTACCACCAATGAATGCCAAGTGACTGAATTCCTGACCAATCTCATATGCAGGACCTTGTCAAAGGCTTTGCTAAAGTCCATGTAGACAACACCCACAGGCTTGCCTTTATCAACTTTCCTGTAACTTCTTTGAAAAACCCTATCAAATTGTTTAAACATAACCTACCACACATAATGCCATGTTGACTATCCTTAATCAATCCATGTCTATCCAAATACTCATCTATCTAGTCCTTTATAATGCCTTCCAATAATTTTCCGATTACTGATGGAAGCTCTCCAGCCTATAATTTTCTGGCTTATTCTTGGAGGCTTTCTTAAAATGAAACAACATTAGCTATTCTCCAATCCTCTGGCACCTCAGCCATGGCTAAGGACATTTTAATTATCTCTGCTGGTGCCTGTGCAGTTTCTGCACTAGCCTCTCACAGAGTCCGAGGGAACACCTTGTCAGGCCTTGGGGATTTATTCACCCTAATTTGCTTCAAGACAGCAACACACATTCCTCCTCTGTAATCTGTATCACGTCCATAACCTTGCTGCTGCTTTGCCTCACTTCAAAAGACTGTGTCTATCTCCCAAGTAAATACAGATGCAAAAAATCCATTTAGGATCTCTCCCATCTCTTTTGGCTCCATGCATAGATTACCATTCTGGTTCTAGAGGACCAATTTTGTCCCCTGCTATCCTTTTGCTTTTAACATACCTTAGGATTGTCCCTCACCTTGTCTGCTAGAGCAACCTAATGCCTTATTTTTGCCCTCCTGATATCCTTCTTAAGTGTTCTCTTGCATTCCTTATATTCCTCAAGCACCTCATTTGTTGCTACTTCCCTATACCTGCAATGCACCTCCTTTGTTTTCTTAGCCAGGGCCTCAATATATCTCGCAATCCAAGGTTCCCTAAACCTGTTATCCTTGCCTTTTATTCTGACAGGAACATACAAACGCTGTGCACTCAAAATTTCACTTTTGAAGGCCTCCCACTTACCAAGTACACTTCTGCCAGAAAACAGCCTGTTTCAATCCACACTTGCCAGATCCTTTCTGATGCCATCAAAATTGGTCTTTCTCCAATTTAGAATCTCAACCCAGGGACCCTTTTCCATCAATACCTTGAAACTAATGGCATTATGATCACTAGGTGCAAAGTGTCCCGCTACACAAACTTCTGTCACCTGCCCTGTCTCATTCCCGAAAAAGAGATCTAGTATCACACTCTCTCTAGTTGGGACTTCCATGTACCGACAAAGGAAACTTCCCTGAACACATTTGACAAACTTTTTCCCATCCAGCCCTTTTACAGTATGGGGATCCAATAATATGTATATAGTTTAAATCACTTACTGTCACTACCTTATGTTTCTTCCAATAGTCTGTGATTTGTCTACAAGTTTGCTCCTCAAAATCCTGTGGACTCTTGAGTGTTGTATGATATAATCCCGTTAACATCGTCATGCCTTTCCTATTCCTCCATTCTACCCATAAGGCCTCACTAGCCTCTCCAGTCTGTCCTGTCTGAGCACTGCTATGACATTTTCTATGACCGGTACTGGCCACCCCTCTTCTTTTAATCCCTCCCACTCTATCATGTCTAAAACAATGGAGTCCCGGAACACTGAGCTACCAGTTCTGCCCCTCCTATGATCAAGTCTGAGTAATGGCTACAATATCATAATTCCACCAGCCGATCCATGCCCTAAGCTGCTCCGCCATTCCTATAATACACTTTACATTGAAATATAGGCAGCTTGGAACATTAGTCTCACCATGTTCAGACTGTTGACTCCTGACTTTGGATGTAGGCTTAACAACATCCTTCTCCACAGCTGCTGCATTATCCATTCTGGTGCTCTGGTTCCCATCCCCCTGCAACTCTAGTTCAAAAAAAAATGAAGCTAAGTGATTTTCCAAGTCTGCAATTGATTTTTCTGCTCTAAAATAATTATATCTAGGACAAAGAGTAAATTATATGATATGTTGCAAATCCTGTTTGCCAGTAATGTCCCTGATTGAAGATACAGAAAGAATATTTTGTAGAATTACAGCATTAATTTTTAATTATACAATGCTGTAAAACCATATTAACAAGAGTGGGATATTGAGCCACTGGTCCAATTTGCCTTCTATTATGTCTGACCTGAATCCATATATTCAGTTTCATTGCATATACCAAAAAAATCTTTGATCTAAAAACACCATCAATCTCAAGATTAAAATAGCATTAGAACAACATAACATACTAGTTCTGAATTAAAGTTGCCAAATTTATACCATTGTTTATATAACAAAGTGTTTCTTAACCTTACTACTGAGAAGCTTAGCACTAATTTTTAGCACAATGTTCTTAGTCCCCAACTCTGCAACCAGCTGAAACCACTCTCCCCATCCAACCCATGAGTTTTCGTCAACCTAAACACGAGAGGTCCTAACAGATGCTGGAAATCCAGAGTAATATGTACAAAATGCTGGAGGAATTCCCTAGGCTAGGCAGCATCTATGGAAAGGAATAAACATTTGATGTTTTGGGCTGAGACCCTTCATTAGGACTTGGAGTGTCAGGGGGCAGAAGAAAGTGGAGATGCTATTACTAAGGAGAAGGTGCTTGGAAATCTGAAGTGGCTGAAGATCAACAAGTCACCTGGACCAGATGGACAATGCTCCAGGGTTCTAAAAGAGGTAGCTGAAGAGATTGTGAAGGCATTAATAGTGATCTTTCAAGAATCACTAGATTCTGAAATAGTGCCGGAAGTGTGAAATATTACAAATGACGCTCCACTCTTCAAGAAGGGAGGGAGGCAAAAGATAGGAAATTATAGGCCAATTAGCCTGACCAATGGTTGGGAAGATGTTGGAGTTTATTATAAGAATAAGATTATGGGATTCTTGGCGGCACATGATAAAGTAAGCTGAAGTCAGCATGGTTTTCTTAAGGCGAAATCTTGCCTGACAGATCTGTTGGAATTAATTGAGGAAGTAACAGGCAGGATAGACAAAGGAGATTCAGAGGATGTTTTTCACTTGGATTTTCAGAAGCCCTTGACAAGGTTCTATACATGAGACTGCTAAACAAGATAAGAGACCTTAGTATTACTGGAAAAATACCAGCATTGACAGAAGATTGCCTGACTGGCAAGAAACAAAGGGGAGTCTTTTCTGATTGGCTGCCAGTGACTAGTGGTGTTCTGCAAGGGTTGGTATTTGGAATGCTTCGTTTCATGTTATATGTCAATAGTCTGGATGATGGAATGGATGGCTTTGTGAACAAGTATCCAGATGATACAAAGATAGATGGTGGGGCAGGTAGTGTCATTGGAGAGGATCCAGAGAAGGTTTATGAATATGATCCTGGGAGTGAAACGGTTAATTTATGAGGTGTGTTTGATACCTCTAGACTGTACTCGCTGGAACTTAGAAGAATGTGGGGTTGGAGGATCTCATTGAAAACTATCGAATATTGAAAGGCAGAGATAGAGTGGATATACAGAGGATGTTTCCTATGGTGAGGGAGTCTAGGACCAGAGGGCATTGCTCAGAATGGAAGGACTTTGCTTTAGAACTGAGATGACGAGGACCAGATGATAGTGAATCTGTGGAATTCATTGCCATGGATGGCTGTGGAGGCCAAGACAACGGGTGTATTTAAAGCAGAGGTTGATAGGTTCTTGATGATATATTTGTTTTTATTTTTATTTATTGAGATATAGCATGGAGTAGACCACTCTATATCTCAATAAATAAAATGATTAGTAAAGACATCAAAGGTTACGTGGAGAAGTCAGGAGAACAAAGTTGAGGGGCATAATAAATCAACCATGATAGAATGGCAGAGCAAACTCGATGGGCCGAATGGCCGAATTCTGTTTTTTATGCCTTGTGGTGTTATCCCAATCTATGGGGTTACCAAGACTCTTTGAAGCCTCTCTGATTTTTTCTCCGACCCCAGCCTCACTGTTTTAACTTCACATCCATTTAGATTGTACTCTAATATTTTCCCTGTGTCATTCATCAGCACCTATAAAAGCTGAACACCCATACAAAAAACAGAGTCTGTCCTAAATAACTTGGATAATAATGGATTGCGTTGACACTGCCAACAGATTTCACTGCATCCACTGGCAAAAGCTGGAGACACAAGTATATGAGCCAACATTTAGGTAGGAGACATTCTTTGCCCTTCATTAATGGAATGGTAACCCCATTACCCAGAATCTACCACAACTGAGAAATTGCTGTATCCCTATGGATGGATGTTTGCAATTTGATCCCTGGAATGGAGGTTTTCCTGTTCATGTGATGGATTCTGGGTCAAGAACTCACCATTCCAAAGTAGCCATGAATTAGTGGCCAAGAAAGATAGACACACAATTCCAGGTCAATATCCCAGGACTATTTATAGGAATCATTTTATTAAATTTCCACAGCAGTGTACAAACATTCATCCCCTGATCTTTTGACCTCACCCTTGGCCTCCTTGACCTTGCCCCCTGTACTGTTGGACTTTGCCCTCTGCACTCCTTGGCTTCTGCTCCTTTGCTCCTTGACCCTCCCCCCATACCCATGTTGACCTTGCCCATATGTTCCTTGAACTCACCCTTGCTCCCTGCATTCCTTGACCTCTCCTCCTGTACTCACTGACCTTTCCCCTTGTCCTCATTAACCTTTCCCTTGTCCTCATTGACCTTTCCCCCGTCCTCACCGACCTTTCCCCTTGTCATCATGGACTTTTCCCCCTGCCCCCATTGATCTCCTCTCCTCTCCACTCCTGGACCTTGACCTCCACTACACCTGTACTCCTTGATCTCACCCCAGTATTGCTATGAGGTGTAACCTTGTGTACCCTAGGGGCCATGTTGAAAATCAAGGGCCTCATTGATTAAATGGGACAGGGTGTCAGCAGTTAGAAACCTTCCTTGAAATTGGGACTGTGAGAGAGAATAGGGAATGGGGATGGGGGAAGGAGTGGGAGAATCAGTCCTCAGGACAAGGGGGAGAATCAGGCCTCAGGGCAAGGGGGAGAATCAGGCCTCGGTGGAAGAGGGAGGATCAGGCCTCAGGGCAAGAGGAAGTGCAGCTAGGAGATCAGGCTGAAAGGAGGGTTGAAATTATGGTTCAGAAAATAATATATACTGTTCCATTTCATATGACTTCGTAAAAGTGCCTTGAGCTAAGCCTCTCTTTAATCACGAAATACTTTCTCCTTCCAGATACAGTCTTTTTGCTTTTGGATAGGCTTTCTATTTGATAACATATTCAAATTAGCTGTGGAGAGGTGCATCAGTGCTATCTGATTTGGTTTCTATGGAAATGTTCCATGGAGTTCTCTCCCTGTCTTGGTTATTTCTCATCAGATGAAGTTCAGTACTCAAACCACAGGCAGTGATATTCAAAGAGGCTGTGGTAAATATGGAAATATTCTGGGGAAATAATTGCTCCTAACGTGAGCAAATCTACAAGGCAACCAAACGAGTAATCTTGATTAACTTTTATATCAGATGCCTGTAAATATAGCCTTTATTTTGTGGCTGTCTTCTGCTATTAACTGCACCTTTCTTGTGAAAACATGACAGGTCTGATCACCCACTCCAGTATGTCAGTGCTTCTGATGAATAATCAACAGGAAGGTACTCACTGGGTTATTCCCATTATACTGTGGATTTACGTTCTCATAACATAATAGGGGTTGATTCATGATGATATTACCACCCAGTTTAGTGTTGATCCAAGCTGGAACAGTTGGTTGGCAGCCATTTTCTAGTATTTTGTTGAACTGGTATGAGAGTTGGCCAGCTTTTCTTTGTGCACTGAAAATGTCGCAGCTGAAGGTGATGCAGTTTTGACCAACGCCTGCAAAAATGTACCTTCTGCTTGTTTTGTAGAATACTCATCAGGAGTAGAATCCCTTCCAGACCACTGACTGTTACAGGAAAGATACCATTTTACTTAGAAAGAGTGCAGAGAAGATTCACTGAGATGTTGCCCGGATCTGGGGGAGCTGAATTACAAGGATAGCCTGTGTGGACTGGGACTTTATTCCCTGGAACATAGGAGATTGAGGAGTGGCCTGAGATCATGAAGGGATATAGACAGGGTGAAAGTACATCATCCTTTTCCCAGGGAAGGGTTGCTAAAAACAGGAGGGCATTGGATTAAGATCAGAGATGAGAGATTTAAAGGAGATATCATGGCCAGCTATTTGGAATGAGCCACCTGAAATAGTGGTTGAAGTGGACCCATTAACAATATTTGAAAGCCATTTAGCTAAATACATGGGCAGGCAAGGTTCCGACGTCTAAGGGCCAAATGCAGGTAGTATTTGGGTTCACTAGCTCACTGGGCAACATAGCTGGCGTGGATGAGTGTTGTGTCAAAGGGCCAGTTGCCATGGATGAGTTGTGTCGCCGAGCCTGTCTCCATGTATGAGTTGTGTCGACAGGCCCTGTTTCCATGGATGAATTGTGTTGACGGGCAGTTTCCATGGATGAATTGTGTTGACGGGCAGTTTCCATGGATAAGTTGTGTCGACAGGCCCTGTTTCCATGGATAGGTTGTGTTTACAGGCCTGTTTCCATGGATAGGTTGTGTCAACCTGCCCATTTCCATGTCATTTGATTCCATACTCGCCATTTTTAAGTCCCAGCTCTCAAGATGTCATGATGAGTGCAACTGTCTTAACCTTGCAGATCTCTGGGTAGCTTTTACTAACTCAACACAGACCACACATGGAACCTTACAGATCATTCCTTCCAGTGCAGTGGCTTTAAATAAATGCTGGTGTGAAAATTAGTTAGCTTTGCTTTCGTGGTCAGTTATGTGAAGGTGCATGGTTTATCCACTCGATCAGGTTGTTATAAAAAGCACCAAAAATAAATTGGGAGTTGTATTGCAGTTTTTAAAATGTCAGTGCAATGAGGAATTATTAAAATCAATTTGTCATGTTTCTTCTGTAAGGTGAATAGTAAAAATGTTTTTTGAGTCCTACTGTATATTTGAGCGTGGCCTCTCACTGTGGCAGGCAACAGAAATACATACCTTATGGAAAAAACAATGATTTTGCAAGCATTTGGTATAAACACTCAACCATTCTACTGTAAATGTACAGAAGAAAGTGGCTAACTAAACTTTTGTATCATCTGCTAATCATGCTTCTTACATTTACATCCAAGTTATTGATATACATCACCAACAACAAAGGTTCCAGCACCATCCTCTGTAGTACATCAACGGTCACAGTCCTCCAATCATAAAATCTACCTCCTGGTTTGGTGGGAAACACTGTCCTGTTTCTCATGGGCTGAAAATTGATGGTTTTCCATGATTATTCTGTTAGATCTCATCATACACTTAGTGGCCACTTTATTCGGGACATCTTGTTGGCACTGAGTGTATTTTTGTTTGTTTGTGGTCTATTGCTGCCGTAGCTCAGCCGTTTCAAAGTTCAACGTGTTGTGCATTCAGAGGTGCTCTTCTGCACAGCACAGTTGTAACACATGGTTACTTGAGATACTGTTACCTTCCTGTCAGCTTGAACCAGTCTGACCATTCTCTCTCATTAACAAGGCATTTTTGCCCACAGAACTGCTGCTCACTGGATGCTTTTTGATTTTTTTTGTTTTTCACACAATTCTCTGTAAACTCTAGAGGTTGTTGTGTGTGAAAATCCCATGAGGTCGACAGTTTCTGAGATACTTAAATGTCCCCGTTTGGCACCAACAGTCATTCCACGGTCAAAATCACTTGGATCGAATTTCTTCACCATTCTGATATATGGTCTGAACAACAATTGAACCTCTTAACTATGTCTGCTTGCTTTCATCATTGAGTTACTGCCACATGATTGGTTAATTAAATATTTTCATTAACAAGCCTGTGTACAAGTATAAGTATAGATAATATGTGGAGTGGTTCACAGTGGAAACAATGGGAGAGCTGCTCCACAGACCATGTCTAATAAAGTCTAATAAAGTCATACTTATGGAACCAAACCTTTCTGACAGTGCCCCAAAATCATTCATCATACCCCGAGATCTGCCCTGTCCTATTGGCAGCACCGATCCCCCAAAGGTAGCTGAACAGTCTGGGCTGTAAGTCTGGGACCAATGTTCCCTCTAATTTGTAATGAGCAGTGTGTACGAAAATATTGTGCTGTGCAATTTTGTTTTGCTCAATGACAACAGCATGTGCTCACTGAATAATTTCTTCAATAAAAGCAGTATAAATAAGCCAGTTCTAAAATCTGCAGACAAATCATTGCAAACTCCACGTTGTCAACGCCATCTGCAACAGAAATCGGAAAAGGAAACGCGATTGTGTTCAATTGTGAAATATGCTTAACATACCAATGAGGTAGAGGGTGACAACCTTTTGGGCGCAGTTTAAATTCCTTTGTGTGCTAGAAGCAAAATATGTGTGTGCGTGTGTGTGCACACACTTGCGCATCTTAGAGGGAGCATTGTCTGGGATTCCCCTACTTAGGACTCTAGCAAATACATGTATGGAAACTTCACGCTGGATGCCTCCCACACCTCAGCCAATGAAAAAGTGCAGCTCTATGTTGAACAACACTTACACTAGGGACCTGGTGAGACAGACTGGTGAGACACAATGTAGAACTAGTGGGAAAGAATGTAGACCTGGTGGGACAAATCAAAGACTTGGTGTAACTGTGTTGTAGGACTCTATAGACACTTGCCCAGCTATTTTCTGTGATTCTGCAACCACTAAATGAGATCAAATCTTGCCGTATCTGGAATTTGGAAAATTGCAAATGTCACTCCACTCTTTAAGAAAGGAGGAAGGCAGCAGAAAGGAAATTATAGACCAGTTAGCCTGACCTCAGTGGTCGGGAAGATGTTGGAGTCAATTGATAAGGATGAGGTTGTGGAGTACTTGGTGAGACAGGACAAAATTGGACAAAGCCAGCATGAGTTCCTTAAGGGAATATCTTGCGTGACAAACGTGTTGAAAATCTTTGAGGAGGTTACATGTAGGATGGATAAAGGGGATGTAGTGGATGTTGTATATTTGGACTTTCAGAAGGCCTTTGACAAGGTGCCACATGAGGCTGCTTACCAAGTTAAGAGCCCATGGTATTATAGGAAATTTACTGGCATGGTTAGAGAATTGGCTGATTGCTAGGAGGCAGTGAGTAGGAATAAAAGGATTCTTTTCTGGTTGGCTGCCTGTTGCTAGTGGTATTCCGCAGGGGTCGGTGTTGGGACCACTTCTTTTTATGCTGTATATCAGTGATTTAGATAATGGAATAGATTGGCTTTGTTGCCGAATTTGCAGATGATACGAAGATTGGTGGAGGCTACAAAGTACCCAGACATCTTCAGGGAGCGGTGTCTCAGAAATATACAGTATTTCTGTTTTTGCACTTTTTAAAATCTATTCAATATATGTTATTGATTTACTTGTTTGTTTATTATTATTATTATTTTGTTTTATTTATTATTTTTTTTCTCTGCTAGATTATGTATTGCATTGAACTGCTGCTGCTAAGTTAACAAATTTCACGTCACATGCCGGTGATAATAAACCTGATTCTGATTCTGAAACAAGGAGCCTGCAGAAGGACTTGCACAGATTAGGAAAATGGGCAAGAAAGTGGGAAATGAAATGCATTGTAGGAAAATGCATGGTCATGCACTTTGGTAGTAGAAATAAATGTACTGACTATTTTCTAAATGCAGAGTAAGTCCAAAAACTTGATGGAAAGAGACTTGGGATTCCTTTTGCAGAACACCCTAAAAGTTAACTTGCATGTTGAGTTGGTGGTGAGGAAGGCAAATACAATGTTAGCATTCATTTCAAGAGGTCTAGTTTACAAGAGCAAGGATGTGAGGCTGAGGCTTTATAAGGCACCGGTGAGGCTTCACCTTGAGTATTGTGAAGAGAAGATGTACTGGCACTGGAGAAGGTGCGGAGTAGGTTCACAAGGATGATTCCGGGAATGAAAGGGTTATCATATGAGGAACATTTGATGGCTCTGGGTCTGTACTCGCTGGGAGTTAGAAGGATGGGGGGAGTCTCATAGAAATTTTTCGAATGTTGAAGGCCTTGGTAGAGTAGATGTGAAAAGGATGTTTCCCATGGTTGGGGAGCCCAGGACAAGAGGGCACAGACTCAGGACAGAGGGGCATCCATTTATAACAGAGATGCGGAGAAATTTCTATCACCAGAGGGTGGTGAATATGTAGAATTTGTTACCACAGGCAGCTGCGGAGGCCAAGTAGTTGGGTGTATTAAGGCAGAGCTTAATAGGTTCTTGATTGGACACGGTATCACAGGCTATGGAGGGAAGGCTGGCAAGTGGGGCAGGGGAGGGGACAAAGGATTCAGCCTTGATTGAATGGCAGAGCAGGATCGATAGGCCAAATGGCCTAATTCTGCTCCTATGTCTTATGGTGTTATATCGTGGTGGGGAGTTGAACAGGTAACAGGAGGAGTTGGCTCCAAGAACATTCTCATTCTGAGAGATATTGCATTCCAGCATGTTGGGACCCCTTCAGTTGGAAGTCCTAAGTGGGATATTCTGGCTTTGGTCAGTTTTTATACTATTGCCAGAAAGACGATTTTGAAAAGAACCCTATAGCAATGCAGAAGCGTAATGATACTATCTTGCAATTTTGTAAAAGGTAGATCATTTGAGACACAGCTGATTGAAAGTTTTGAGGAGATGACTTAAACAGTGGGCAGAGAATGTCTGTGCATGATATTTATGTGGATTTTGAGAAGCTACAGTGCTGGGCAGAAGTCTTCAGCACATATATATGTAGCTTAGGTTCCTAAGACTTTTGCACAGTACTGTAGTAATTTTACCTATTGCATTGTACTGCTGCCGCAAAAAGAAAACAAATTTCATGACAAGTGAATGATGATAAACCTGATTCCGATATGTTATGGGTCTCTATTGTGGACTGAGTGTGGGAAGGAGCAGGGAGAAGGGAATCATGGTTGGGAAAAGGGGAAGGGAGCGGGAAGCACCAGAGAGACATTCTGTAATGATCAATAAATCAATTGTTTGGAATCAAATGACCTTGCCTGGTGTCTCAGGGCTGGGTGTGTCTGCATGTGTACCACCCCCCTGCCCTGACACCCTGTCCCAAACCTCACCCGCAGTGCTCCAACCATGCTGTTCTTAAAATTCTTTGCTCCCGCCAGATTTACAAACTTACTCTCTGCTCCACGTTGACAGATACAGTACTGTGGAAAAGTCGTAGACACTCTTGTTAACATACAGTATGTTGCTAGGACTTTTGCAGAGTGCTGTACTTGATGAAGTCCCACCTAAGAGACAGTTAGATAAGGTTTATACACATCATTCAATTTATTATCCTGGCTTGGAAATTAGCTGAGGCTACATCCACACTAGACAGGATAATTTTGAAAACGCCGGTTTCAAGTAAAAACGATAGGCGTCCACACCAAGCGTTTTTGAAAATACCTCCGTCCACATTAAAACGGGTATGTAGGCGAATCTCCTCCTACTGGGCATGCGCAGGACACAGCGACAGAAACCAAGCAGAGAGGAAACGGTATACTTGGTGCGCGCTTGTCCAGTTACAGACTAGAAAAACTTAAAAGGAAATTGTAAAATGACAGACAGCTCTTGGCTCTCGCGCAGGAGGACTTAAAACTAAAAAAACAATTACTGGAGCGTATGGAGGCAATCGACAGGGAGTTCACGGACAGTATGACCTGGCTGACGACGAACATTGAAAAACTGACTAACTCTGTTGCAGAGGGATTTGCAATGATGAGGAATATGATGGCTCCCCCCCAGTACTTTTCACTGCCACAATACCAGCCTCACAGCCACTACAATAGCTACACATACGGACACACAGACCCCCGGGTGGCTCCACCAACATCTTCCCCACTCCCACAGAGGGGTCACCCTGGAAACATTTCCTATAGCCATAGTCTCTTCACTGATGAAAGGGACGACAGGTTTTTTAAAACCTCCGGTTACCCCGTACACACTACATCACCCAACTGGCGTTTTCAGATTTAAATGCTCTGGAGAGCATTTCAGAAAAGCTCTGTTTTCGGGGGAGGAAAGCACCGTTTCAGTGTGGACGGAGGGTCAAAACGAAAAGAAAAAGCTTCGGTTATGGATTTATCCGGTCTAATGTGGACGTAGCCTGAGTAAAAGGAGATAGGATCATGTTTGGTTATGTAAATTATCCGGCTCATCTACTATTGTCTTGCAGGCTTGGTTTGGGAAACATGAGAGAGATTTAAGACTCTCATCTCCAAATGGCAACTGATCAGGGCCATTTTAGTAATTTTATAACTAAGACTCACACATCAAAGTTGCTGGTGAACGCAGCAGGCCAGGCAGCATCTCTAGGAAGAGGTACAGTCGACGTTTCAGGCCAAGACCCTTCGTCAGGACTGAAACGTCGACTGTACCTCTTCCTAGAGATGCTGCCTGGCCTGCTGCGTTCACCAGCAACTTTGATGTGTGTTACTTGAATTTCCAGCATCTGCAGAATTCCTGCTGTTTATAACTAAGACTGATAGCTTTTGCTTAAACTAATCTGTTGAGGGTCATAGGTACTAATGAAGAATTGAGCGACATATCTTAGCAAACAGCGAAGTTTCAGGGCTAAATATCTTGCACCTGATCCAAGTTCTTTGTTTTCTACACATGTGGACCACTGTATGGGCTCCCCAAAATCTTGGTTCTGTATGTGTATCCAGGAGACTTTGAGAAAATGGTCAGGATTTGGACTGAGCTCGCTTTCTCTTTGCTGTCCTTCAGCTGCAGGGCTGGTGCAGCCCACATGTGGCATCTTGTCGGACTTAACCCAGACAGGCTGATTAGATTCCTGCAGCACTGCCTGTATTAATTGCTGATTCCAAGGTTAATAGCCTATGCATTTACAACATGAGACTTTTGTACAATAACTTAAATCCTCGTCACATGACAGTTATAGATAATAGAAAGTTTGTTCAGTGCTTTCTGCTAATGAAAGAACAGTTAAGAATATTACGGTTATATTTCAGTGCAAGGTCTGAGTCTGTCTTCTGTAATTTATATTTTGATCATTTAATTACAGCACTTTAATAACACCAGGAGAGCATTGGTCATCCTCAACAGTATAAGCAAGCTAATAAAAAATGCAGCTCAACTGAATGGATATTGGGTGGTGTTGAGTTTAGAACTGTAATATTAAGTGTTCTGACCTAAACCGAAGGGTTTATCAAGCTGTGTGCCAGAACATGTGCATGCTGTTCAACTTGGTGTGTCATTAGTATTGGGACTGCTCTGTTGACAGAGTTCCCAAGCGTCAGTTGAAATCTCATATAGACTCTTTCGACCTCTGTTCTGACTCAGGTGGACGTCGAGGAGCACATTTGGAGAAGCTAGTAGAGTTGCTTCACTGACTGGGCTCAATCCTGAGCTCCAGTGCTGTCTGTTTGGAGTTTGCATGTTCTCACTGTGGCTGCATGCTGTGGATTCATCTCACACCCCAGAGAAGTGTGGGTTGCCAGACTAATTGGAGCACTGCAATTTCCCTCAGGCTGGGAGCAAGTTTAAGGGATGAATAGATTACAAGAGGAATTAGTGCTGAATGGGATGGTTCTATACTCTCTCTGGACTCACTGGGCTGAAATGACACCTATTGTAAATCAGTTCTCTATTCTGATGTCATAGAGGTGCGGTTACCTCGCAGTTCCATTGAGCCAGGTTTGATTCTGAACTCGTGTGCTGTCTCTGTGGAGTTTGCACGTTCTTCCTGTAAACCCCGTGGGTGGGTTTCTTCCAGGTGCTTTGATTTCCCCCCCACATCCCAACTGTGTGTTGGTAAGGTAACTGGCCGCTGTTGTAAGGAAGGCTAATACGATGTCAGCATTCATTTCGAGAGGACTAGAATATCAAAGTAAGGACATAACGCAGGAGCTTTATAAGGCATTGGTCAGACCATATTTGGAGTATTGTGAGCAGTTTTGGTCGCCATATCTAAGGAAGGCATTGGAGAGGATCTAGAGATTTATGAGGCTAATCCTGGGAATGAAAGGGTTAACATGTGAGGAGTGTTTGATTGCTCTGGACCTGTTTAGAAGAATAAGGGGGTGGGATCTCATTGAAACCTACTGAAAATTGAGAGGTCTGGATAGAGTGCACATGGAGAGGATGTTTGCAATAGTCGGAGAGTCTAAGACTAGAGGGACCAGCCTCAGGATAGTAGGACTCCCGTTTGGAACAGAGGTATGGAGGAATTTCTTTAGCCGGTGGATGACTCATCATCACAGGTGGCTGAGGAGGAGAAGTCACTGGGTCTATTTAAAGCAGAGGTTCTTGATTTGTAAGGGTGTCAAAGGTTGCGGGGAGAAGGCAGGTGACTGGGGTTGAGAGGGTTAATAAATCAGCCATGACTGAACGGCAGGTCAGACTCGAAGGGTCAAATGGACTAATTCTGCTCCTATGTCTTTTGATCTTATGGTGTTCCAAAGAGTAAGTCGAATTTCGCCCTCTCCCTAGGAGGGCCTTCTATTTGTCGCCCGAGGAAACTTTCTTGAATGCACTTAAATTCTAACATACCTCAGCCCTCAGCACCATGGTGTTCCCAGTCTAAATTACAAAAGTTAATGTCCCCTACTATGGCACCCTGCCATTCCTGCAACTCCCTGTATATTTGTTCCTCTGATTTCTGTTGACTATTTAGGGGCCTATAGTGCAATCCCAGCCTGGTGATCATCCCCTTACTTCTCAGCTCCACCCACTGGATGATCCTTCAGTAATGTCATCTTGGACCACAGCCGTGATGTTCTCCTTAATCAAAAACGCAACTCTCCCACCCCCGCTACTCTTTCCATCACCTCTCTCCAACCTGTATCACCCATACCCTGGAAAATTAATTGCCAGCTCTGCACCTTCTGTACCCACGATGGCTGTGTGATCCCAGTCCCACATAACTATCCAAGCTCCGAGCTCATCTGCTTCACATGTCAGGCCTCTTGCATTGAAATAAATGTAACTTAGTCCATCATTTTGTCCACATTGCTGTCTGTCTTGTCTACTGACCTTACTGATAGAGGGAGGCAAGAGATGAGATTGCTGGGGCTTTGACCAAGATCCTTGTATCCTCTCTAACCACAGGCAAGGTCCCAGAGGACTGGTGAGTTGCTAATGTAATTCCATTGTTCATGAAGGGAAATAGGATAATCCTGGAAACTACAGATGGGCGAGTCTCATGTCAGTGTTAGGAAAGCTTGAGCAATTAAGATTGATGAGCATTTAGAAAAGTGTTAGGGACAGTCAGCATGCCTTTGTGTGGGGCAAGTTGTGTCTTACTAACTTGACTAAGTATTTCGAGGAGATGCTAAATGTGATGAGCTATGGATGTGGTCGACATGTGTTTTTGTAAGGAAACAAGATTTGACAAGATTTCTTGCGGGAGGCTCATTCAGAAAGTTACGGAACATGGGAATCCATAGTAACTTTACAGTTCGGATTCAGAATTGACTTGCCCGTAGTAGACGGAGGATGGTGTTTGATAGGACTTATTCTGACTGGAGATCTGTGACTAGTGATGTTCTGTGGCGATCTGCCTTGGGACTCTGCTAATTTGTTGTTTGTTTTTCGGGAGCTTCCACTGAAGACTAGTTTCCTCGGGCAGCTTGTCTATTGTTCCTGAAACTTGCACAAAAAGAATACATCTGCTCAGATTTGATGACAGCAGTCCTTTGTGCTGGTATCAGCGGTAAAAGACTCTAAGACTTAGCAGCAGAATTAGGCCACTCGGCCCATCAGATCTGCTCCTCCATTCCATCACTGCTGATTTATTATCCTTCTCTCCTGCCATCTCCCTGCAAGTTTTGACACACTGACTAACCTATTATAAACACAAGAAAGTCTGGAGACACCGGAAATCCAGAGTAACACACAAAATGCTGGATGAATTCAATAGATCCAACAGCATCTATGGAAATGAATAAACAGTTGATGTTTCGGACCGAGGCCCATCCTCAGGGCACAAGCACCTATTGACCTCCTCTTTTAATATAGTCAATGACTTGGCCTCCACACCCATCCGTGACAATTAATTCCAGAGATACACCACTGTCTGGCTAAAGAAATTCGTCATCTTCATTCTAAATTGACATCCCTCTGTTCTGAAATTGTGCCCTCTGGTCCTAGACTCACCCCCTATAGGAAACATCCTCTCTACATCCACTCTATTGAAGCCTTCCAATATTTACTAGGTTTCAATCAGATTTCCCTCCCATTCTTCTAATCTCCAGTGAGTACAGGCCCAGACCTATCAGATGCTCCTCATACCTTAACCTTTTCATTTTCATGTATAGTTTTTATTTTCATTTTCATTTTCATGAACCTCCTCTGGACCGTCTCCAATGCCGGTGCATCTTTTTTTAGATAAGGGGCTGAAAACTGCTCACAGTACTCCAAGTGCGGTCTAACCAAGGCCTTATAAAGTTTCAATATTACATCCTTGCTCTTATATTCTAATCCCCTCGAAATGAATGCCAACTTTGTACTTGCCTTTCTTTCCACTGATTCAACCTGCAAGTTAACCTTTAGGGAATCCTGCACAAGGACTTCCAAGTCCCTTTGCACTTCTGATATTTGAATTTTCTCCCCAATTAGAAAATAGTCGGAGTCTTTATTCCTTGTACCAAAGTTCATGACCATAAAATTCCCAACACTATATTGCATCTGCCATTTCTTTGCCAAATCTTCAAATCTATCTAAGTCCTTGTGTAGATTTCCTGCTTTCTCAACACTACCTGCCTCTCCACCTATCTTTGTACCGTCTGTAGTCTTGGCAACAAAGCCATCAAATCCGTCATCCAAATCATTGAAATATAACATGAAAAGAAGTGGTCCCAATACTAAACCCTGCAGAATACCACCAATCACCAGCAGCTAATCAGAATAGGCTCCCTTTTATTTCGACTCATCAGCCATTGTTCTATCCATGCTAATATCTTTCCTGTAATCTTATTAAGCAGCCTCATGTGTGGCACCTTGTCAAAGGTCTTCTGAAAATTCAAGTACACAACATCAACCAATTCTCCTTTGACTATCCTGCTTGTTATTTCTTCAAAGAATTCCAACAGATTTGTTAGGCAAGATTTTCCCTTAAGGAAAACACATTGACTTCATCCTTCTTTACCGTGTGCCTCCAAGTACCCCAAAACCTCATAGTTAATAATGGATTCCAACATCTTCCCAACCACTGAAGTCGGGGTAGCTGGCCTATAATTTCCTTTTTTTCCTGGTTTCCTCCTTTCTTTTAAAAATGGAATGACATTTACAATTTTCCAGTCCTCCGGAACCATTCCGGAATCTAGCAATTCTTGAAAGATCATTATTAATGCCTCCACCATCTTTTCAGAACCCTGATGTGTAGTCAATTTGATCAGATGGCTTATCTACCCTCAGACCTTTCAGCTTCCCTAGTATTTTCTCTTTAGTAGTAGCATCTACACTCACTTCTGCCTCTGATGTTCTCAAACTTTAGGCATACTGCTTGTGTTTACCACAGTTCACCCTTCCTTTGTCTGTATTACTACCTCTCCAGTGTCATTTTCCAGTGACCCAATATCCACTCTCCCTCTCTTTTCCCACAGTATATCTGAAAAAAAAACTTTCTGGTATCCTCTTTGATATTATTATATCCTCTTCCATATTTTATCTTTTCTCTCCTTATGGTTTTCTTCAGTTGCCTTCTGCTGATTTTTAAAAACTTCTCAATCCTCTGCATCCCCACTAATTTTTGCGATACTATATGCCCTCTCTTTTGCCTTTCTGCTCTCTTTGTTGTCCTTTATCTGCCACGGATGCCTCATTCTCCCTTCTGAATAGTTCTTCATCCTTGGGATGTAGCTCTCCTACGTCTTCCGAATGGTCCCAGAAAATCCAGCTGCTGCTGCTCTACCATCACTCCTGCTAGTTTCCCTTTCCAATTAACTTTGGCCAGCTACTCTCTCATGCCTCTGTAATTCTTCTTACTCCCCTGTAATACTTCATTTTTGGTTCTTTCATTCCTGTGCTTAGTGTGGAATGCGCGGGCATCCCATGTTGTTATATACCTTCAGATTAAGACCAAGAGAGATGGCAATTGCCACTTGGTTGGTTATCTGGATCTGATCTGCTGTCAGTAACAATGCTTTGTTGCTTTACACATACATTGGTGGCACTATACTGATTGTTTCACATGTATCTCTGCTCCACTGACCATTGTTAAAGCCCACTGCAGAAATTTGTCTCCGGCCTTTGGTATTAAACATACAGGCATTTTAATATTTGCTGTCACTCTGTTTGCAAGTTCTGCTTTGGTTATGGTGTTGCATAGGACAGAAACAGCTCCTTCAGTCCAGATGAAGGGTGTCAACCTGTACAGTTGCTGACTGGCCCAATGACTTCCTCCAGCTTCTTTTGTGTGTGCCTTCAGCCTGCTATGCCTACGCTAATCATCAAACTCCTTCCCTAATCCCAATTATGAACACTCGGTCTACCGTGTACGATGATTTGGTGATTTAGATACTCGTCCAGATATCTCTTTGATCTAATGGAAGTCTCTGCCCACTTAGTCAGTGTGTTCCAGATTCCTGGGAGAAAAATTTCGTCATCAGTCTGCCCTTGAATGTCATTTCTCGTCCAAGACCCCTCAAGTTGCCTTCAATGTTCTGACTCCATACATTAAACCTGTGCCCACTAGTCTTAGACACCTCATCCATGAGGAAAGTTCTCTGATAACTACCCTGTATCTCTCATAGTTTTGTATCCCTGCATCAGAATCCCCCCCCCCCCACCCGCCTGCTCTGCTCCAAGGAAAACAAGCCCTATCCTGCATCTCCTTACTACTCAAAAATTTAACATCCTTGCTTCCAAAGTGTAATTTATCCCACAGGGATATATTCTCACAAGTCTGACTGAAGGACATGCGGAATTAACCCTGTTTTCATTCAACTATATCAGACCTTCTGCACTGGGTACACTACCATGCCTTTTTACTCTGTCAGACAATAATGTGGAGGACAAGGACATTTGCTTCCAGTGCTTTCAAGATGCATGAACTACAGTTGACTGAGAATTCAGAATTACTAAATGTGTTAGCGGTTAGGCAGATACCAGCTCAAAAGCACTTCTACAGTCTGCAAATCTGAAATAAAGAAAGTGCAAGGGAAAAAGGCTTGACAAGGGTGGAGAGAAATGGAATTAACATTTCAGAAGACTCGCCTTTCACTAGAATTAAATGTCTTCAATACTGAATGTAAGTCTATTGAAAGAAATCCTTTAAAGATAAGGTTAATGCAGAATTGTTAAAATTGAGAATTTGTAATGCTGCTTTTTAATTTTTTTTATGCTTATTGAATTTTACTTTTCTCTATGTTGGGCCTATAATTTTGTGCATCCTGTGTAAGTCATGACTGCATTTCCCTGACAATCACTGTCAAATGACAGATGTAATAGATTTATTAATCTGTAGCTCTTCAGAAATTAAAATTTAACTGGGAGGTCAAGTGCCAATTAAGCACCTTTAGGGAAGAATTATACTTCAGTGGTTTACTGAACACCACTGCTCACTAAATCTATTTGAGTGTTTTGTAAAAGACATCAACAACCTTGTTTTAGTCAGTTCTTTTTCATTCTGTGTATTGTCCTCAACTGGCTGTTCCATGGAGCACACTGTATGCTGCTGCCTCACAATGCTGGAGACCCCGATCCAGGTTTAATCCTGATCTCAGGTGCTGCTTGTGTGGGGTTTGCATGTCCACCCTGTGACTGTGTAGGTTTCCTTTCAAATCCCAAGAGCATGAAGGTTAGTAGGTTGTTTGAACACTGTACCTTGTGTGCAGGTGAGTGGGAAAGTCTTGGGAGATTTGATTAGAATGTGAGGGGTGTGGGCTTAAAAATGGGATTAATGTAAGATTTGTTCAAATGGTGGTCAATGGTCAGCATGGATTTGGTGGGCTGAAGGGCCTGTTTCTGTGCTGTATCTCTTTCTGACCCCATATTCACAAATAGTTGCCATAGTAGTTTATGGGATGTTAGTTACTGCTTAAAAACAACATATATTGTCATCTAATTCCCCTTGAGAAGATAGAGGTCCATCAGATTCTTAGGCAGTTGGCTGTCCTTGTGGTGAAGGTTTTGAGACGGCGTTAGACATAGTTCCATGTGAGGATGCCGATTGACGTGAGGTGGACTTTTCTCTGTCTCTTGGTTTGCTGCCGTGGTCCTCCCTGGTGGAGGAGATTGAAGGAATGGCGGTAAGCGTTGGAAATCGTGTTCTCCAGGCTCAACAGGAAGATCGGAAGCTTATTGGGAGGGGTGTCAATCAAAAAAAAACTGGCATCTTCTAGATAATGTTGACTGTTCCAACATGCCCATCAGCCTGTGCTTTGCTGAAGCATCCCATTGCAGAGTCAAAAGCTGGGTTCCTTGTTGCAACTCATAACAACAATATATGTGAAATTTGGAAGTGGATGACAAGCACTAAACTTGCCTGGGCAAACACTACCCTCCCCCACCCCATTCCAAAGGAATGAAAAAAAACAAAATAAGGTGTCTGTTAAATAACACACATAAAAGTTGCTGGTGAACGCAGCAGGCCAGGCAGCATCCCTAGGAAGAGGTACAGACGACGTTTCGGGCCGAGACCCTTCGTCAGGAGTAACTGAAGGAAGAGCTAGTAGGAGATTTGAAAGTGTCTGTCCAGCTCTTGGCTCCATCCCTCCCCCTCCTGTCTTCTCCTATCATTTCGGATCTCCCCCTCCCCCTCCCACTTTCAAATCTCTTACTAGCTCTTCTTTCAGTTAGTCCGGACGAAAGGTCTGGGCCTGAAACGTTGACTGTACCTCTTCCTAGAGATGCTGCCTGGCCTGCTGCGTTCCACCAGCAACTTTTATGTGTGTTGTTTGATATTCTGGCATCTGCAGGTTTCCTCCTGTGTGTTAAATGTTGCCCTCCCAGATAATGGCCCATTGTCAATGGTGACAGTTCTGTCAGTCAAGCAAAGTTGATTACACTTTGCTTTGTGCTGGATGGTCACTGATTTGGTTTTGTGGCAAATATCAGCTCAAGACTGTGCCCTGTCCAGGCCTTGATACCTGCAGGCATGAACTGCTTCATTTTCTGTGGAATTTAGAAACGAACCTGAACCTCTAATGGAACTGTGAGGTGGAGGGGTGAAGATTAATGCAACAGCTAAGGAAATTGGAACCTTGGAATGCTGTGGAATACCTTTCAGTGATGTCATAGAGATATACATGCTGACCATGGTGCACACCAAGGTAGTCCCATTTGCACTTTTGGCTGAAACCCATCCCATACATGTCCTTATTCAAATGTCTGCTGAACATTGCTCTTGCCCCTGCCTCCACCACTTTCTCTGGCAGCCCATTCTATATATAGAAACATAGAAACATAGAAAATAGGTGCAGGAGTGGGCCATTCGGTCCTTCGAGCCTGCACCGCCATTTATTATCATCATGGCTGATCATTCAACTCAGAACCCCGCTCCAGCCTTCCCTCCATACCCCCTGACCCCCGTAGCCATAAGGGCCATATCTAACTCCCTCTTAAATATAGCCAATGAACTGGCTTCAACAGTTTCCTGTGGCAGAGAATTCCACAGATTCACCACTCTCTGTGTGAAGAAGTTTTTCCTAATCTCGGTCCTAAAAGGCTTCCCCTCTATCCTCAAACTGTGACCCCTCGTTCTGGACTTCCCCAACTTCGGGAACAATCTTCCTGCATCTAGCCTGTCCAATCCCTTTAGGATCTTATACGTTTCAATCAGATCCCCCCTCAATCTTCTAAATTCCAACGAGTACAAGCCCAATTCTTCCAGTCTTTCTTCATATGAAAGTCCTGCCATCCCAGGAATCAATCTGGTGAACCTTCTTTGTACTCCCTCTATGGCAAAGATGTCTTTCCTCAGATTAGGGGACCAAAACTGCACACAATACTCCAGGTGTGGTCTCACCAAGGCCTTGTACAACTGCAGTAGTACCTCCCTGCTCCTGTACTCGAATCCTCTCGCTATATACACACATTCCCCCTGTATTGTGAGATTGCCCCTCAAGTCCTTTCCAAATCTTCCACCTCTCGCTTTAAACCTAGTCCCTCTAGTTTTAGATCCCTTTCCCTGGGGAAGGATTGCAAGTTCAGCCTGACTATGCCCCACATGAATGTATATACCTGCCACTGTCCTGGAGTCAAGATGATTGACTTCAACCAGCCATACCAATCTGTATAATAGTTATTATTAGCATCATTGGTGTGCAAATTGTCATTGCTCTTTCTCTTTTTCTTTTCATGGAAAAAAATCATAAATATGTTAGACATTAAAGAGCTGACTTCTCATCTTTTATTTCTAGTCCTGATGAAGGGTCTCAGTCTGAAATATCAACTGTTCACTCTTTTACGTAGAAGTTGTCTGGCCTGCTCAGTTCCTCCAGCATTTTGAGTGTGTTTCTTGGATTTCCAGCACCTGCAGATCTTCTCCTGTTTGTGATAAAGATGTTAGACGTTTAATTTTTTTTTCTGAAGGCTTTTAAGTGCTTCTCTATTTGAACTTTTACATATTTCTGAAAATATGCGAAAGTGTGACAATAGGCAGACCCCTTTAAATCTTAACACCATGGCCATACAGTTTCCTGTCATAACTTGTTATTAAAATTGTCAGATCAGACTGAATGTTGTGATGGAGTAATACAACATCGAAACAAGTCCTTTGGCCCAACTCAACCTCATTGACTATGCTGCCCAGCGAGATGGTTCCTTCTGACCCTATTTGGTCATAGCCCTCGAAACTTTTCCTATCTGCATAATTATCTAGATGGCTTTTAAATGTTGCTGACGGACCAACCTCAAACACTGTTTCTGGCAGATTATCCCAAATGTGCTCCAGCCTTTAAATCCCTCTCTTCTGATCCCAAACCTGTGCCCCTCTTGGAGAAAAAAAAGACTATGCACCTTTATCCTGTCTATGCCTCTTAGAATCTTATGTGCCTCAGTCAGGTCACTCCTCAATCTCCAGGGAATAGTTATGCCTCCTCTCCTTGTAACTCAGGCTCCCAAGTCCAGGCAATATCCTAGTGAATCGTGTCTACACCCTTTCCAGTTTAATAGCACTTCGGTTGATTGAATCAAAAGAGATACTTGGTTATGACTGGATAAGTGAGCACAGGCGGGGTCTTATCTCGGGTAGGTGTAGAGGTAATATTTGTACAGTGGTGGTGGAACTGCTCACCTATGATGTGCAACCTCAGTATTGGATGATCCAGTCCATACTGGGTTGTGGCCAGCCCTTCCCTGCCCACGCTTACCTTGCAGGTTATGGAGGGTTGGGATGGGGGAGCAGGAGTGACTGAATGCCAGCGGTTCCCTGTGGAACATCTGGCCACAGGTAGGGATGATTTGACTCTATATTCCTCACTCCTCATTCTCTTCTCAGCCTCTTCGGTGAGAGAGCTATTTATGAGTGCAACAATGGTAGACAAAGTGCGGATTTAGCAGCAAGACTAAAATGTAATTTGATCTCTTATTAATATGTATTTTGGAACTTTAATCAACCGATGAGCATTACAAAAACCAAATCTGATTCATTGATCACAGTAATGGTCTCATTGTATAGAAGAGTGATCAACTTTCCTTGGGATTCTGTTTTAATCAACCGAGTTGCCCTTTGTCCATGGAAGAAGTGCCTTGTTAAAGTGTGAATAAAAGAGTGGAGTGTAATGTTAGAATGCCCCTTGTTTGGTTATTTTACAGACTGTTGGTGCCATTTAACAATCTACAAATAATGATTGAAGTCTCAGGTTGAATTTAACCTGAGCCATTGTCATGCAGGTCCTCAGTCCAGTAGAAGGTAGTTGTTCTTTAAATGTTCTTGTTAAGTTTACAAGAATCAGTCACAGACTACTGTGAATGCTGACTACATCAAAATCGGAATCGACTTTATCATATTCACAAGTACCCGGATGCAGAGGTGCAATGAAAAATTTACTTGCAGCAGCAGTACAGCATCATACAAGCAGCATTCACAGGGGAAAAAAAGCATAAATTATACATCACTTTTACAAAGAGAACACAATCAGAGCAAAAGAAAAATCAAAGTCAAATTTGGTGCTACGTGATCAAAATGGGCATGCTGTTGCTAAGTTGCAGTGATTAGGGTTTTGACATTTGGTTCATGAACTGAACGAATGATTGAAGGAAAGTAACTGTTCCGGAACTTGGTGGTGTGGGACTTCATTCAGGCTTCTGTACCTCCTGCCCAGTGGCAGCTGTGAGAAGATGTCATGGCCTGGATGGTGGGGATCTTTCATGATGGATGTTGCCTCCTCTGTTGCCTCCTTCTTGTGTTCCTACGCATCTGAGTTGCTGTGCCAGGCCACGATACAACCAGTGAGGATACATTTAACAGGACATCAGTACAAGTTTGTTAGGTTGTTCAGTGACAACCTGAGCCTCCTAGGAAACTGAATATGTGAGCTCATTTTCCTTCTGATTGTAAGAAATGTGCTGGTACTGTGAGATTGTTCCATCCATGTGCAGAACAGATTGGATACACTGGAAGCTGTGCATAAAAACAGCAAAGTTTTGACCCTGCAAGTTAGGCCACCAAATTCTAGTCAGCAAACTTTAGGAAGAATGTGAAGATCCCAGCAACGGTTCAAGGATAAAATATTGAAATGGTTCCATGAATGAGGTATTTTATAAGGAAAAGCTAGGGTGTTCTCCCTAAACCCAAGAAGGATCATTGACTTGAAACATTTACACATATAGCGTTTTCAGTTTTTATTACAAGCTTAGCATCTAGCTTTTTTTTTGTAGAGGTTAGAAAAAGAGGCTGTTCCCATTGGTGGATGGTTCAATGACATTAACAGAGTCATGAGAATAAGCAGAGAGGTAAATGAGACTGGCTGGCTTGTGTTTATCAGTAGCTGCTGTAGACCCAATGAGCCAGATGAATTTATTCTGAGATTCTTGATTTGTGGGTTTGTTTCTTTGGCACAATCTCAGTTCTTTCATGTTCATTGTTTTTGTTGTTTCTTTGAAATTTCAAAATAAAACTTGGCGAGTAAGACCCAGTTGGTGAATACTTCCATTAAAATTGATAGTTATTTTCAATTTTATCTGTTGTACGATGATAGACTTTAAATGCCCCTGCTCATTCCATAATGGGCCGCTGTAATGCTGAAGTTCCCCCTTTATCCCATGTGGATGAGCTAATCAAAGCTCTCAAACTGTAGATGCCAATTCCAATACATTTTCTCTACTATGCTCCTATCTTTTCTTTTATTCTTCCTTTTCAAATATTTAACCAATTCCCTTTTTAGTGTTGGTGTCATCTCGGCGGTTTTCAGAATGTACATTTTGCCAAACATCGCTCAGCCCACATCGTTCCTTCAGTTTTGAAATAGTCTAGATATTTGCCTTTGGCATTTTATCCACTGGGATCCCTCTCTGGAGTGGAGAGAACAGTAATGATCTTAAACATCACCACTGTGCTTTCTGCATGAGCATAGACGTTCAGAAGTTATCAAGTCTCTCTACTATTTATGCTTTCATTGAGACTAGGTGGTCATGTCCAGGGATCACTGATGATCACCTCCCTTTCGAGTGTAAGAGGACAGGCAATGCTAGGGCCATCTGGTTGACATTATCTGGAGAGGTCCGACTAATCTCCCATCCCATCTTTGACTAGTTGAGACTTATCACCCAGAGGGCAGGAGAGTCGAAAACTAGAGGGTACAGAGGGAGAAGATTTAAAAGGGGCCCGAGGAGCAACTATTTTCACAGAGTGTGGTAGGTATTGAGTGCTTGATGTCTCTGGGCTTGTATTCGCTGGAATTCAGAAGAATGTAGTTTGACCTCATCGAAGCCTATCGAATGGTGAAAGGCCTTGATAGAATGGATGTGAAGAGGATGTTTTCTATGGTGAGAGAGTCTAAGACCAGAGGACACAGCCTCAGAATAGAGGGGCGTCCTTTTAGAATGGAGGTGAGAAGGAATTTCTTTATCCAGAGAATGGTGAATCTGTGGAATTCTCTGCCGCAGGCAGCTGTGGAGGCCAAGTCTTTATGTATATTTAAGGCAGAGGTTGATAGATTCTTGATTGGTCAGGGCATGAAGGGATACGGGGAGAAGGCAGGATATTGGGGCTGAGAGGAAAAATGGATCAGCCATTATGAAATGGCAGAGCAGACTCGATGGGCCAAATGGCCTAATTCTGCTCCTATATTTTATGGCATTTGGAATGAGCTGCCAGAGGAAGTGGCTGAAGTGGATACAATCACAACATATAATAGATATTTGGATAGGCACACTACATCAATATGATAAACTTAGAGGGCTAAGGGCCAAAACCCAGGCATATGGGATTAACGTAGATAGGCATGTCGGCAGATTTGGGTGCGTTGATCCAAAGAGCCTGATTTCATACTGTGTAGCTCTGTGACTCTATTAGTCACCGTAGGAATTGATACTTGTGCATCTCCCACTGCTTTTCCTGATTTGCCTTCTGTGTGCTGGGCGTGGATGTAGGAAGCTCTCAATATTTGACACTGTGTTTTTATTACCGTATGAATGTCCTTCCCAGGACTACGTCCATGCAAATTCAAAAGAAAGGTAATTTGCATTTTAGCACCCCTTTTTACAATTTCAGATACTTCACAAAAATAAATTAATTTTATAAAACACGGTCAATACTGCCATAGAAAGCAGAACATTGGAAGAATTCAGCTGGTGAGAACCCACACAAAGACTGAGCGGGAAGGGGAAGGATTGCTGGTGTATAGCAGTGTGCAGGGGGCTGGGAAAGACACTCCAAACTGTGATAGGTGGAAATAGATCTGTCTATCGTCTATCACTCACCAGCCTTTTTCCATCAAACTGCCATACACTGGCAATCTTTCATCTTGCTTCTCAGTTCTGATGCAGGGTCTTGACCCAAAAAGTTGACGGGCACCTTTTGCCTGAACAGGTGCTGCTTGCCCTCCTGGGTTTCTCCAGTGTTCTGTTCTGTTTTTGTTGCAGATCCCAGCATGTTGCAGTCTCTAAGTTGTCAGTGTGTGAACGTGATCTGACCTGTTCCCTAAAATATCATTTAAACAGTTCTTGAGGAGTTGGTGGAAGGAATAGTTAGATCTTTCAGTAAGTTTGTTTACAACAAATGGAAAAGTCAAACACAGTCCCAGATAAGTATCCCAAAGACAGGGTAGCACCTCCTGAGCGTGAAGCAGTGTTTGAGCGCGAGTGCCGGCAATGTTCCATGTACCAACCCGTGCCAAAACCAAGAGTCTGCCTCTTATCCTTTCCCCCAGATCCTGGAACACATCCAGAAAGGAGCGCAGGATTGTAGCCAATCTGTATTTAGCCTCTGCTCGTCCAACTGATGGAATGATAGGTTATGCTTTTGAGGGTCCAGTCATTTATTTCTTAGTGGCAAGGATGTTAAATGTCTGTAGTGCCTTGTATCTCGACAATAGGAGATTATTGTTTCTTGCCACAGGATAATGATTGTACAGGCACTCTTGACGGTTGAAACCATGCCAAGTGTTGGTTACAGAAAACAAACGGCATTTTGTCAGGTGTGGCCACCATAGTGGGTGGTCTTCAGATGGTGGTTTGAATTATCACCAGTTTTGCAGGTTTGCTACCTTTCCCGCATCAATGTGACAGACTGCTGTCTCTATAAGTGAGGGCATGTCTTTATTGGAGGGCTAAGGTGTTGTGTGAAATCTGGTTCACGGATTCGGTAAGCGGGGACAGAAGACACTCGCTACTGATAAGTGAGTTAATGACTTATTTACAAGACAAGACAGGCACTAAACATTCAGTAAACTCTTCAAGCTAAACTGTGTTACAGACACTTAACTAAATGAGCGCCCGGTGTGGCGGGACAAAGCAGACACTAAATATACACAAAGAGCTAAGTACTTATGTAAAGTGTACGCCCCGGCCCTCTCTGCTGCAGCACAGCCCCACTGTTTTTTGTGGCACCCTCAACTACCATGGCGACCCAGAGATCGTTGGCACCCTTTCTGCTACTTCATCCAGTCTTGTCAATTTGCTCTTCTCATTAAAGGGGACGTCATTCAGTTGCCCAAAGTAACCATTATATTTTGACTCCATCACTTTGAAACCCTGACTCCATCACTTTGAAACCCAGCTTATTAGTAGATGGTAATCTGTGCTTGAAAATGATTTGATTAATATATTTTTCTGTGTTGAAAGTGTTTAGATGAACTAGATGCAAATGCATGCAAATTTATCAACCTCTGGGGTATAATATTTGGAGTGTACCTTGGATTGGAACGTATGCTTTAAGTTTTCTTCTGTTAAAAATGTTATTCATTGTGTAAGCAATGAATTAACTAACTAATAGCGATTATAACTAGGGATAAGCTCCTTGTTGCATAGAATATAGTATTAATTATTAATATAGTATATTTTTTATCATTTACCATTAAAGAACTATCTTCAGGACACTTTGCTTTGTCATATAGTAATATAGTGGTTATGTTACTAGATTAATAATTTGGAGATCAGGACACGGGCTGTTGACACATGGATTCTAATCTGAATACGTAGCCAAACAGTTTCAATTCAGTCACATTAACAGGACTGGAATACAAAGCTATTAGCAGTAACAGTGACATGAAACTGTTGGACTGTCATTAAAAAGAGCATTCGGGTACTAATGATCTTAATGAAAGAAAATGTCCTCTCTGGTCTCTGTTTTCAAGCACAGACCAAACGATCCTCTGAAAACACCCTCCAGTCATTCTAAAGAGAATTAGGGATGGGCCGTAATTACTGTCCTCGCAATTGAAGTCCAGTCTTTTTAATCAATCTGAACAGTACCAGATTTCACAAATATCCTTTTTCTAAATGACTTCCCCTTTTGCTCGGAATAACTGGACACCAACTGCCTTTTTACAGATTATTCTATCTCTACTGATCTCAATTTTGGTCTCCATATATCTGATAGGTATTGATCACTTGAACAGAACAACTGATCGACTGATTTACTCTTTCATTCATTTTTGAATAATGGAGTTGCATTTCGGAAATTTCAGCCCAAAATACACAATGTATATAGTCTGCCAATTTTAGGAAAAAAACTGGTGACTAATGCACTTGTAAAGTCTTCATGTTTTCCCTTTGGAAACCTTTATGAATATATGAAACGGAAACAAGTGTAGGTCACTTTGCTGCTTCACCTTGATTCACCATTCAGTGCGATCATGGCTGATCTGACTTGTCCTCGACTCCATAACCCTTGACTTTGAAAGTCCAGCCCAGCCTCAGATATATTTTGTGACCACACCTTCACAGCTATCCAGGGCACTGAAGAGAAGAAAAGTTTTCAACCCAAAATATTCAAAGTAATTTATTATCAAAGTACATGCATGTCACCATATGCAACCCTGAGATTTGTTTTCTTGCGGGCATCACAGTAAATCCAAGAATCACAACAGAATCAATGAAAGACCACACCCAACAGGACAGACAATCAACCAATGTGCAAAAGACAACAAACTGTACAAATACAAAAAAAAATTAATAAATATTGATAACATGAGATGAAGAGTCCTTGAAAGTGAGTCCAGAGGTTGTGGAAACAGTTCCCTGATGAGGCAAGTGAAGTTATCCCCTCTGGTTCAAGAGCTAAATGGACAGTCCTGATTTTGAGATCACATCCCCAGATTTTTGATTCTCCCAAGATGGAAACATCCTTGGAGTGATTATCCTGTCGTGATCTTGCATTCTTTTCATCCCTCTGAACTCCAGTGAGCTGCTCGCTAGTTCTCATATTCATTTGTCCTGGGAATCAATCTTGAGAACCCATTGCCTCCAATGTGACGGCACATATTCCGTCTGGGTAGCTTCCAATGTGATGGAACATATACCGTCTGGATAGCCTCCAATGTGATGGAACATATTCCGTCTGGGTAGCCTGCAACATGATGGTACATATTCCGTCTGGGTAGCCTGCAACATGATGGTACATATTCCGTCTGGGTAGCCTCCAATGTGATGGTACATATACGGTCTGGGTAGCCTGCAACATGATGGTACATATTCCATCTGGATAGCCTGCAACATGATGGTACATATTCCGTCTGGGTAGCCTGCAACATGATGGTACATATTCCGTCTGGGTAGCCTGCAACATGATGGTACATATTCCGTCTGGGTAGCCTGCAACATGATGGTACATATTCCATCTGGATAGCCTGCAACATGATGGTACATATTCCGTCTGGGTAGCCTGCAACATGATGGTACATATTCCATCTGGATAGCCTGCAACATGATGGTACATATTCCGTCTGGGTAGCCTGCAACATGATGGTACATATTCCGTCTGGGTAGCCTCCAATGTGATGGTACATATACGGTCTGGGTAGCCTCCAATGTAGCGCTATATACTGCATCTGGGCAGCCTCCCATGTGATGGTATGAACATTGATTTCACTAACTTCTGTTAATTCCCCTCCCCCGCCCCCCATTTCCTTTTCTCTTCTCCCATTTTCCATTCTGGCTTAACTCTTACCCTTCTCTTCTCCTCTCCTGCCTACCACCTTCCTTTGGTGCCCCTCCATCCCTTTCTCCCGTCGTCCACTCTCCTCCCCTATCAGATTCCTTCTTCTTCAGCCCTTTACCTTTTTAACCCAAGCTCCCAGCTTCTTACTTCATCACCGCTCCCCCATCTATCTTCCCCTGCACTGGCTTCACCTATCACCTGTCAGTTTTTACTCTTCCCCTTCCCTCACTTTCTTATTCTGGCTTCATCCCCCTTCCTTTCCCCATCCCCAGTCCTGACGAAGGGTCTCGGCCTGAAATGTCAACTATTTATGCCCCTCTGTAGGAGTTCCTCCAACATTTTGTGTGTTATCCCCCATCAAATACTGGTTTTATTTTGCGCCGAGCTTTTATGAATGCTTCCTACTTTTTGTAGCTTTACTCGTTCAGCAGTTTCACCCTGTGGCTAATTAACCTTTTGAAGATGGCAGTCCTTAACTTTAAGCCTTGGTTAGTGATTCCAACTTTTCCAACTCAGAGCAATGCTAAATGCAATCATGTCATGCTAATCATTGATTAATCCTGTCAAAGTGTGGAAAGCCAGACCATCACACACAGTGCTTGATTGAGTTTCACTTTCAAGGAATCTCACAGAGAATGATTGCAAAGCCTCCCTCTCCTGGGCACTGCCACTTCAAACCAAAGGCATAGCTCCGTTTCTCTGCATGATTATCGACATTGAATCCATTTCTTTCCATTGTGGCAATTCAATCAGAATCACTGACATTAATCATGACATTTGCTGTTTTGTGGTACATGATACATTTCTATAAAGCTACTGTACTGTGCAAAAGTCTTGGGCAAATATACATAACTAAGGCGCCTAAGATTTTTGCACAGTACTGCAACTTCAGTTTACTGCTTGCAATTTACAATTTATATTTAGAACTGCAGACTGGTTCTTGCTTGAATTAATATCTGCTATATTCACGTAACTCCAGATTACTGCCTAACATAAAAAACACCGAGATCACCATCGAACCTGTTTGCCATTTACAGTACTGTGCGATAAAAATAGATAAATAGTGCAAAAGAGGAATAGTGAGGTAGTGTTCATGGACCGTTCAGGAATCAGGTGACTGAGGGGAAGAAGCTGTTGTTAAAACATTGAGAGTGGATCATCAGGCTCCTGTAGTTCCTCCCTGGGGGTAGAAATAAGAAGAGGGTGTGTCTCGGTTGTTGACGGTCCTTCATGATTGATGCCACCTTCTTGAGAGAAGGTAGTGGTTCAGCTGTGTTTAGCCAACGGTGACGATTGTAGAGAGAGTAGAGCGGTATACAAAGCACGCATCTTTGACATGTGCCTATGGTGATTGTCAATGAGGAGATGTTATCGCCAATCCATACTGTGTCTTTGTCTCTTTTATTGCAGTTGTTAGCAGTTATCTGCTAAGCTCCTCATGAATATTTTTAATTATTGTAATGCATTATGCTAGCCACCTTGACTGGGGGAGGAAATTGCGTACACAGTGTACCTTTGATGTAGCCTTGCCTCTATGTCCGAGTGACTGTACATGAAGACAGGCATTTCATTGGTAAATATTGTGTCCTGACGAGGTTCCTCAGCTAAAAGTCAATCATATAATGCCACTGCCTCCTCTGCTTATCCATTGCTACCCTGGGTCTGTGAGAGAGCTTGATTGGTCCATTCCAAGAAAACAAGAATTAAATCTACTTGCTCCATCAGTTATCACCCGTAGGATCCTTTTGGAGCCTACTCCATATTGTACGGTATGTATCACTGAGGTAAAATATTCCTGATGAATGGGTTTCTGGCTCAGGATGCAGGTTGTTGCATCAAAGGTACAATCAATTCAAGATGATTACAAGCTCCTAGCAACCAGCCGGTTCAGTTCTCTGAAACATCTGTCCTCATCTACAGGTGCATTCTGTTGCTGTGACACCTAACACACAGCTGAACAGGGAAATAAAGAAGCCTCATAAGATTTGTACTGATTATACACTGGGCTTGGGGTCATTAGTGATTAGCTTGCTGAGTAAGTGGTGTCTGGAGCCAGAGGTGTTTGCAGTTACAGGTAGAGAGATATTTTCAGTAACACACACAACATGTTGGAGGAACTCAGCAAGTTAGGCAGCATTTATAAAGGGAAATAAACAGTCTATGCTTTGCTACACCAGTCCTGATGAAAGGTCTTGACCTCACCTGCAGAGTCCTTTCCACATTTTGTGTGAGTTGCTCAAGATTTCCTGCATCGGCAGATCTCTTGACTCTGCGATATTTTCAGTGTTGTCTTACACTCCTTTGTTGTTTTATTTACACTGTTTTTGTGGTTGTTCGTCTAAAAATTTACATTAAACATTTATTTTCAGAAAATGAAGTCTCCTGGGATGTGACTCCAGGTTGTATGCCCTGGCAATCATTTGTGGGCCAGATGGTATTTTGAAGCAGATTGAGGAGGAATAGGTGGAGGTGCAGGGATCCTCATTTCTTCCGATGTCCGGGGGTCAAGACTTCTTAGACGATTACAGTTATATTATTGTTTACATTCTCTTAATTAAGGATATTCCATGAACTTCCAGTTATGTTATTGGTAGGGAAATGTTACTTATTCAGAACTCTAATTTGGCTTTTCTTGACAATAGTGATTAAATTGGTAAGATTAATTAGTAAGGTTAAACTATTTTCACCCTTTCCAGTTCCACAGGTGCCTCCCTCCCTGTGATTTCCCTGGTCCGCTCACCTATCCCTGCCCCGAGGCACTTTCCCCTGCAACAACGGGAGGTGTGACATTTGTCACTTTGCCTCCTCTCTCCACGCTATCCGGGGACCTAACCGGCCCATTCATGTAGGGCAGGCATTCACATGCTCCTCCTCTAGTCCGGTCCATTGCACTCAGTGCTCACGACATGGCCTCCTCTGGATTAACGAGACCAAGCGTAGACTAGCCAACTGTTTTGGTGCTCTGCCTGCAGTGGCCTTGTCAAACGCCCAATTGTTCAATTCCACTTCCCATTCCCACACTGGCTTGTCGGTCCTTGGCCTTCTCCCAAAGCTACATTGTAGCCAAATGCAAACTAGAAGAGCACTTCGTGTTCCTTTGTGGTACAGCAGTTCACAATAACACCAAATTCTTCATATAACCTGTTCCCCTGTGTTCCTTTCCAACTCTCAGAGATGTTGTACTTTTATTCACCTTTACAATTGACCTTCTCATTATCAAGGTTGTTCTACACCACACCTGCCCATCAATTCCACCTATCACCTAACAGCCCTTGTCTCATTCCTCACTCTTACGAACATATACTGTACTACCTGTCTTCTTCACTCTCAGCCTTGCTACAGGGTCACAGCCTGGAATCCATTTGCCCCCACAGACGCTGCCTGACCAGTGCGTTGCTCCAGATTCCTGCATCTGCATCCTCTTGTGTGTCCAGTCTTAAAATATTAATCTCCACCAATGAAGCTGTAAGATGATTGTTTCACTATTTAGATAAAGCATACATTAAAAGCTAATCTAACTCCAACCAACATTACATCTGTCTATAAGCCACAACCTCCCATATTTTTAGTTAGACTATACATGGTTTTATGTTGAAATCCTCAAAGTAACAGCTGCCAATTTCACTTTATTTTATTTATTTATTTTAACTAGATGAAGTTAAACTCTTTTGAACCAAATTCACTTAAAACTCTTGTAATTGTTCTCCTGGGACCATTTGTTTTTGGAAGTTTTCCTCATCTAATGGAAAAATGATATACACTCTTGAAAGTAAATTCATTATCAAACTACATGGTGGGGAGTCTAGTACGAGAGGGCATGACTTAAGGATTGAAGGGCGCCCATTCAGAACAGAAATGCGAAGAAATTTTTTTAGCCAGAGGGTGATGAATCTGTGGAATTTGTTGCCACGGGCAGCAGTGGAGGCCAAGTCATTGGGTGTATTTAAGGCAGAAATTGATAGGTATCTGAATAGCCAGGGCATCAAAGGTTAAGGTGAGAAGGCGGGGGAGTGGGACTGAATGGGAGAATGGATCAGCGCAGGATAAAATGGCGGAGCAGACTCAATGGGCCGAATGGCCGACTTCTTCTCCTTTGTCTTATGGTCTTACATCTATGTCACTATGCACAACCATGAGATTCATTTTCTTGCAGACAATCACAGTACATACAAGAAACAGTATAATCAATGAAAGATTGCACCCGACAGGGTGGACAAAATCCAACGCGCAAATAGCAACAAACCGTGCAAGTACGAACAGAAAGAGAAAAAAAAAGTCAATAAATATCGAGATCGTGAGGTGAAAAGTCCTTGAAAGTGAGTCCATAGGTTGTGGGAACAGTTCAGTGATGGGGTGAGTGAAGTTGAGTGAAGTTGATTGAATTTATTCTCACTGGTTCAGGAGCCTGATGGTTGAGGGGTAATGACTGTTCCTGAACCTGGTGCTGTGGATCCTGAGGCTCCTGTATCTTCTTCCTGATGGCAGAAGTGAGAAGACAGCATGCCCTGGGTGGTGATGGGATCACTGATAATGGACGCTGCTTTCCCATGACAGGGCTCCATGTTGATGTGCAAAATGGCAGGGTGGGCTTTACCTGTGATGGACAGGGCCGAAACCACTACTTTTTGTAGGCTTTTCCATACAAGGACATTGACGTTTCCATGCCAGGCCATGGTGCAATCAGTCAATATGCTCTCCAGCACACAAGTCTTCAATTCATTCCAGGAAGACAATCTGTTAGTCTATCTCATTTAAGTGAATTCTTCAGAATTTTCAATCACACCTTATAAGATGCTTTTTTGGATCTTTTAAATATATTTGTTATTACAGTCTTTACATTTGCTGGTTCAAACTCTATGTGCTGTTGTGAGGGTTTTTCAGCCTAAATGGTTGAAACTATGAAATACTCAGAAAATTGTTGACTAATTAAAGTTTCAATTGGAAGAGGAAGGATACGAAATAGGGAAGGAATATCAAGTAGATAAGATCACGGAGGAATGTTATGGGAGTGTTTGCAGAGCAACAAGAATGGACTTCATGTGGTGAGCAGGACAGAATGAAGTCTTTGCTTATTCATCATTGAGTGTAGGAAGCATTGAAATAATTTTTGTTTGTTAACTGAGCAGTGATAATTCATGATGAAACTGGATGTTTAAGAATGTGTTGCTCTCTTAAAAACACTGAAAATTTTGAATAATCATTAGGTATTTCCAATTAGGCATTGGAATGTATTCAAGAATGCTTAAGGCATTGGAGAGCTATAGCAGAAAATGTTTCATGGCTCATTGGGTTCGTACTATAGGAAGATTGGAAAATAGCTAATGTTATTACAGTCTTGGAAAAGAAAACCTTAGACACACAACATTAGAAAATGTAGGCCTGTTAACTTGACAGCTATAACCAGGCAGAAAATTTACACACAGCGAGTGATAGATAATCAGATGCTGAAGTTCTGACATTGTAAAATGTTTCTTGGTCTCCACATATAATAGAATTATAAATATCTAACTTTCTATTCATTTTTGATGGTATTTGATACAATGACCTGAGCAATTTTTCCTCCAGCATGGATGAGACAATCAATATTAGGACCTTGTACACATGAAGTGATTATAATGGATGCCATTTTGAGATTGGTCACTTTATTTTTATGTTTTTATATCAAATGGGGAGAAATGTAATTCTAAAGAGTATGCTCAGGTTGACTTAGGGCTTTCACTGTCAGTACCTAGGTTCATTTTGTAAAATTAGCTTATGTTCAGTATGTTTAGATTCGCAGCTCTGCTGCCATTGTTTTATGAACAGTAATAGGATGTTATTCTGTACAATTAATACAAGCTGTAGCCCATGAGACCATAAGAAATAGAGGCGGGGCCATGAGCCTACCCCGCCATTTGATCATGACTGATTTATTTTTTTCCCTCTCAACTCCATTCTCCTGCCTTCTTCCTGTAACCTTTGACACTTACTAACCAAAAACCTGCCAACCTCTGCGTTAAATATACTCTATGACTTGCTCTCCACAGCAATGAATTCTACACCACCCTCTAGGTAAAGAAATTCCTTCTCAACTTTGTTTTAAAGGGATGTCCCTTTATTCTAGGTCTGTGCCCTCTGTTCCTAGATGCTCCCATTATTGCAAACATCCTCTCCACAGTATATCTGTAGGAATTTACAAATATTCTTGGTGATATGCCAATTCTCCTCAAACTCCTAATGAAATATAGCCGCTCTTGTGCCTTCTTTGTAATTGCATCAATATGTTGGGCCTAGGGTAGTTCATCAACGATGTCGTCGCCCAGGAAATTGAAACTGCTCAACCTGTCCACTTCTGATCCCTCAATGAGGACTGGTGTCTGTTCCCGTGACTTCCTCTTCCTGAAGTCCGCTATCAATTTATTAGCTTTACCGACATTAAGTGCAAGTTCGTTGCTGCGACATCACTAAGCCAGCTGATTTATCTTGCTCCAGTACATCAGCTCATCGCCATCTGAAATTCTGCCAACGATAGCTGTGTCGTCGGCAAATTTATAGATGGTGTTTGAGCTGTGCCTGGCCACACAGTCAAGGGTGTAGAGAGAGTAGAGCAGTGGGCTAAGCATTCATTTTTGAGGTGGAGCTGTGTCGATTGTTAGTGAGGAAGAGATGTTATTTCTGATCCGCCCCTTCTGTGGTCTCCTGGTGAGGGAGTCAAGGACCAAGATGCAGAAGGAGGCACAGAAGGCCAGGTTTTGGAGCTTGTTGATTAGTATGATTGTGTTGAATGCTGAGCTGTAATCAATAAACAGAGGCCCGACGTAGGTATTGCTGTTGTCCAGGTGATCCAAGGCCGAGTGGAGAGCCAGTGAGATTGCATTCACCGTAGGCCTATTGTGGTGATAGGCAAATCGCAGTGGGTCCAGGTTCTTGCTTAGGCAGGAGTTGCTTCTAGTCATGACCAACCTCTCAAAGCACTTCATCACGGAAGATGTGATTGTCACTGGGTGATAGTCGTTCAGCAGCTCAGCCTGGTCTTCTTGGGCACAGGTATGATTGTCACCCTTTTGAAGCAAGTGGGAATCTATGACTGCAGTGAGGGATTGAAGATGTCCTCGAACAGACCCGCCAGTTGGTTGGTACTGGCTTTCAGAGCCCCACCAGGTTCACCATCAGGGCTTGACAACTTGCCCTCTTGAAAGATGTTCTGACATCAGCCTCCAAGGCAGAGGTCACAGGGTCACTAGACGTTGCGGGGATTTGCACTTTCAAAGCATGCAAAAAAGGCATTGAGCTGATCTGGGAGTGAAGCAGCCCATTCATTCATGATGGTAGGTTTTGCTTTGTAGGAAGTGATGGCCCGCAAACGCTGCTGGAGCTGACATGCATCCGATTCTATCTCTAACCTCAATCGGAATTGTCTTTTCACCCTTAAAATAGCCTTCTGTAGGTCATTCCCAGACTTCTTGTATAGCTCTGAATTATGGGACTTGAATGCCATAGATCTAGCCCTCAGCATACTATGAATCTCCCGGTTCATCCTCGGGTGCCCAGAACTGCTCACGGTACTCCAAATGTGCTCTGACCATTGCCTAAAAAACATCAGCATTACATCCTTGCTGTTAAATTCTAGTTGTCTCGAAATGTGTTAACATTGCATTTGCCTTCCTTGCTACTGAGTCAACCTGCAAGTTAAACTTTAGGGAATCCTGCACTGGGGCTGTCAAGTCCATCTGCATCTCTGATTTCCGAATTTTTTCCCTATTCAGAAAATAGTCTATGCCTTTATTCTTTCTATCAAAATGCACGGCCATGCCTTTTCCTATGTTGTATTCCATCTGCCACTTCTTTGCCCATTCTCCAAACCTGTCCAAGTCCTTTTACATACTCCTTGCTTCTATAATACCACCAGTTCCTCCACCTAACTTTGTATCATTTGCAATCATCAACATATAACCTGAAATGCACTGGACCCAACACCAAGCCCTGCAGAACACCACTAGTCCCCAGCAACAATCAGAAAATGTCCTCTCTGTACATATTCCTTGCTTTCTGGCAATCAACCAATCTTCTATCAATGCTAGTACTTTGTCTGCAGTGTTTTAGGTTCCTGTCTTGTTTAGCACCCTCATGTGCAAGAACCTTGTCAAAGACCTTCTGAAAAACCAGGTAAACACCATCCACTGACTCTTTGTCTATCTTGCTTGTTACTTCCTCAAAGAGTTCCAACACATCTGTCAGACAAGTTTTTCCCTGAAGGAAACCATGTTGACTTCGGCCCAGTTTAGCATGTACCCTAAATGCAAGCTAAAATCTTACCAATCACTGAAATCAGGGTATTCTTTTCTGTCTTCTGCCCTTCTTTCTTCTTGCAGAGTGGAGTGACATTTGTAATTTCCAGTCTTTGACCCTCCCTGTCTTCAGTGATTCAGGAAAGATCACTACTAATGACTCCATAATCTCTTCAGCTACCTCTTTCAGATCCCGGAGTGCAGTCCACCTGGTTCAGGTGATTCATTTCAGCTTCCTGAGCACCTTCATCTTAGTTATAGCAACTACGCTCACTTCTCTCCCTTGACTCTTATCAAATTTCTGGCATTTTGCTGGTGTCTTCCAATTCCTCCATCATTTTGTGTGTATTTCTCTGAGCTTCCAGCAGCTGCAGAACCTCTTGTGTTTATTCACTTCATCTGCTATCTCTTTGTTCATCTTCAGTGTCATTTTCCAACAGTCCAATGCCCCCTCTTGCCTCTCCTGTACTCTCTTTATATTTAAAAAAATCTGTTGGTATCCCTTTTTATACTATTGCTTGCTTACCTTCATATTTCATCTTTTCTCCCCTTATTGTTTTTTTTCACTTTCTGTTGGTTTTTTAAAACTTCCCTATTGTCTTGCTTCCCACTAATTTTGTAATGTTCTGTGCCTTCTCCCTCATTAGCCACAGCTGCCTCTTCCAGCGTTGAAAATGCTTCTTCTTCTTTATGAAATGATTCTGCATTTTCCAAATTACTCCCAGAAACTCCTGACATTGCTGCTTCACCATCATCTCTTCTATTGTCCCCTTTCAAGCGACTTTGGTCAGCTACTCTTTGATGTCTTTGCAGTTAGCTTTACTCAATTGTAATGCCTCTACTTTAAGTATATTAGCTTTTCTCTGTCTCAAACTGCAGGGTAAATTCTATCACATTATGATCACTGCGCCCTAAGGGTTCACTCAACCTTAAACTCACTAATCTAATTGCCTTTTCCTTCATTTCAACCACAAGCTGTTCCAAAAAGCCATCTTGTAGGTATTCTACAAATTCCTTCTCTTGTGGTCCAGTACCAACCTGATTTTCCCAGTCTCCTTCATATTAGCACCCCTCATGACCTTGGAACATTGCCTTTTCGATCTCCTGCTGTAGTCTGTAGCCCACATTACCCACAAAGATTCTACATCTGCTGATGCTATGTGACTTCTTGCTAAGATTTTTTTTCCATATCTCATTAAAAGAGCCACCCACTCCCTCTGTCCCCCTGTTTTCGATTGGATGTGTATCCTTGGGTGTTTAGCTCCCAACCGTGATCTTCTTTCAGCCATGACTCACAATGTCTCACCTAGGGGCACAACGAGCATGCGGCACTTTGGTTTCAGACAAGAGCAATGACTTGCATCTTAGTAGCCATCTCCTTGTGGAGAAGGGTGAATTGTAGCGGTAGTCTAAAAGTTAACATAAATGCAGGTGAATGTCTAGAGCGATCCTGGAGAACATTGTGCAAACTCAGTTTCACACTGGAACACCTAAAACCTGCATTATAAGTGTGATTAAAGGAGTAATCACAGGCCATCTGTGTTCTGACTAGACTGCATCATATGAAGTAACTAATGTGACTTAAAAGGATCTACAGTAGTGCTTAAAAAAAGGATTTAGTGCTTCTCATTGACTTAAGTGTACAAAATGAACTAGACGTTTGTTTTTGTTTAAATCCATTTACCAGGTTTCTCTTACTGTAAAATTACAAGGTGAACATGAATGATATGTTTATTTTCTCCTAATCCATTGCAGGGTCTAATTGGTTGCCAGAAGAGATAATATCTGTTCCTTTTTACCTGCGAGCCTAGCAGATAACACCATTCTGTGTAATTGAACATCTTGTTTGCTATTTGTTATTTACACCTTGTAATTTTATTGTCTCAAATTTGTTTGAACATTAATTTCTGAACATTTTTCCATTACGTTCAGCATATTATCTGCTTTCATGTAATAACTCCCTGTCAAAGCTGAGAGAAGTCCACCTCCCCTCACAACCCAGGTCCCGAACTCAAATCTTAATCCTTTAGATCTCTGGAGTAGCATATTGCTTTGTATATCTGCAACTGGAACTAGACAGAAACACTCAACCACAACACACCTATCACTTTATTGTCTTTAATATATTCAACTATCTTAGGAGACAATTAAATAAACAAGACCATTGTTACTAGTTGGTTGTCCTTTAGCTGTCACTTGCTGTTTGCATCTTGAGATGATCTGCAGCTGGAACATTGCCAGGACCTAACATGACACATTTATGACTTTTTAAGGATAAAAGAAACTTCAAATCTTTTATTTTGAAATCTATTAATTTGGACAATAAGACACTGTAAAGCAAACTTGTCAGCATGAGAAAGAGCAACAAACTTTCTGGGGCAGAATTTCTTCAGAGGGTCCAATGTCCCATCTGACCGTAACTTAGGTTTGAAATAGAACTGGGTTTTTGAAGCCATGTTACGCCAAAGTTTATTTGCATAATCAGAAATTTAAATCCTCTGTGAGAATCAGAGTAAACATTCAAACAAGCTCATAGAATTTTCTTTTTAGTCTTTCCATTGATGTACTGAAAATGGATCAAACAAAAGTAAAACAATTTTAATAAGAATAACTAGCAATCTGGTTTTAAATGACTGAAAATTCTTTACAAATTATAATTAAGCATTTGAATTTCTTTGGTGTATGGAGTCATAGTCGCACTTATGCTGACAATTTTGCCCATCGCTACCAATCGCATTTTCCCGCATTAGGGCTTTATTCTTCAGATGCTTCCCAGAATAACTGATGCCAAGATTAAGGAAAGCATTTTTGTTGGTCTACAAATCAAACAGGTCATCAATAACAGGCAATTTGAAGAATTTCTAGTGGGACCGGAGAAAATCACATGGAAGGCATTCAAGGAATTTGTTGAAATTTTTCTCGGCATCTACAGAGCACCAAACTACATACAGCTGGTTGAAAGCATGCTTCAAGCATATAAAACCATGAAATGCAACATGTCACTAAAGATTCATTTTCTGCATTCCCATTTAGAATTCTTCCCTGCAAATCTTGGTGCTGTTAGTGACGAGCGTGGTGAAAGGTTTCACCAGGACATTGCGGTCATGGAGAAAAGATACCAGGGCAACTGGAATCCATCAATGCTGGTGAATTATTGTTGGATACTTAAGCGAGAAGCCTCAGACACTGAGTACAAATGAAAATCATCAACAAAATGTTTTTAACTTAGTTGAACTATTGCAAAGCATCAGCACCATTATGCAATTAAACACATTATATTCAATAAAAGTTAATTTGTTGTATCTTCAAATTCCTACATGATACAAGAAGTCTGAAATTATATTTGTGTTCACCTTCAAGCAGTCTATCATAAACAAAAAAACATTCTGAGGAAGGAACACTTTTGAAAAAGTTGTTGTCCAGTGTTATTGCTTTCTATGCTTTTATTTTGCTATTCCTTACTGTTTCTCTCAGGAGTGTCGATTCCTTTGAAGAAGTTTATTTTCTTGGCTGCCTTCACTTCCAAGGAATTTCTAAAGGTTTAGAAGTCCATGTAGCAATTTAGGTTTGTCTCTTACTGGAATTGAATTGACTTTATTACATACATAAGGATAAAAAAACTTTATGTTACTTCTCTGTCTAAATGTGCAATGTGTGATTTATAGTAATTTGTAATAATTTGTACAACAGGACAGTCAATATAACATAGAAATACAATTGCATTAGAGTGAATTATTCAGACTGATGGCCTGGTGGAAGAAGCTGTCCCGGAGCCTGCTGGTCCTGGCTTTTATGCTGCGGTACCGTTTCCTGGGTGGTAGCAGCTGGAACAGTTTGTGGTTGGGGTGACTCGGGTCAGGTGACAAGGACAAGTTATGAGAGTTTGTACACGTGCATTTGTTGTTAATGTGTTTTATGGAGGTTGAGAAGGGTGAGGCATGTTCTTGTTACCTGATATCTATTGTAAACCTGGCAATTTATATTAGCTCGCACATCCTGTGCTATTCATTTGAACGAGTTTAAAAATGAATTTGGAATCTCTCATCACATGCATACATTAGGCTAGGCTTAGCTGGTGCCATTAATGTAAACCACAACTTCATTACCTTGGGCACTTTTAAAGTGGTTTGTCTCACAACCACTTTTTAGTTCTATCAAGTTAGCTGAATTGAACAAACTACAGGTTGCATTGAATAATAAACTTTCTTCTGGGCGCTGTATAATTTCCCAACTCTGTATGATTCCTTCAACTGGTTGTGCTGCCTCACAGAGCTTTCCATACTCCCTCACCCTTCAGAAGCTATAAAATGACTGCTACTAAGTTAATATTAAAGATTTGGTACAATGCTTGTGGTGTTGAGGGTAGCAATGAAAGAGTCCAGAATAGGTTTTAATTTGTCAAATAATTTTCCCTAGTTAGTTTCAGTTTTTTGGGAATTATATTATTTACATTACTGATCTGGGAAGTGCCGGAAAGTTTACTTTGCAATTAATAATAGGCATCCGTTAGTCTCATGAGACCATGGAAGGTTTCCAGGGTGCAGGCCTGGGCAAGGTTGTATGGAAGACTGGCAGTGCCCATGCTGCAAGTCTCCCCTCTCCACGCCACCGATCTCGTCCGAGGGAAGGGCATTAGGACCCATACAGCTTGGTACCAGTGTTATCACAGAGCAATGTGTGGTTAAGTGCCTTGCTCAAGGACACAACACGTTGCCTCAGCCAAGGCTTGAACTAACGACCTTCAGATCACTAGACGAACGCCTTAACCACTTGGCCACGCGCCAGTACTTTGCCATACTCCGTTCTAATAATAGTGATTGGCATTGAAAATGTCAAAGGTTACTATTGCTCAAAATATTCTCGGTACCAGAAAGAGTTGATTTCTTTTTGTTTCAGGTACAGCTGTATTATTGACACTATCTTGTAAATTATGTACAAATGTAGCCTACTTATTTTAATATGACAAAAGGAGTTTATTGAATTGCAGTATTGTATCAGTTGCAATATTCTTTTTCCTACAACAAATCTGAATTTCTTCAACCAAATTTCCAAAAAGAGTGAAGGACCTCTACTCAGGGGTGGAATTATATAATCTATAATTATAACCCGAATGTTGCAAGGCGGTGTTTAGTGAGCGGAACCAAAGGCAAGACACAGTCACTGAAGTACAAGCGTACTAGGAACTGGGCAATGAGTTTATCAAGAAAGCAAGGGAAGTCGGGAAGCAAGGATTGATCAGAGGGTAATCCAGGAGAGAGCAAGGCAGAAGCGGGAAGAAGCGTAGCTAGACACAGACACAAGCACTGGACAAGACTGGGACTCAGGGCCTGGGCTAGGAATTGAACTTGGAACACGGGACCCAGACGTGAAACTTGGAACTAGGAGCCTGGACAAGGACACCGAACCAGAGACTGGATAGGGACTCGGAACCTGGGTCTTGACTCGGACTCAGAACATGGGTCTAGGCTAGGACTTGGGACTAGGACTTTGACTAGGACTCTGGACTTGGATTGGACTTGATGCTCGACTGGGACTTGGATCGGACGACGTTTGACTGGGACTTGGATCGGACTTGAAGCTCGACTGGGACTTGGATCAGACTTGAACACGAAGCCTTGACTTGGACCGGACTCGGCTCTCGACTCAGACTAGACACAGGACACAAAACACTGAGCGGGGTCTCCTCCTTGGATACAGGATGTTGAGCCAGAACTCCTCTTAGACATGGAACCCAGAGTCAGGACCCCTCCTTGGGTACAGGATATAGGGCCGGGACTCTTTCTATACACAGAACACTGAACATGAAGAGACAGTTCTCAACTCAAGGTAGTGGCAAACGGCTGGACCCACCCAGCAGAGGTGAGTACACAAAGAGACGATTCCCAACTCAAGGTAGTGACAAACGGCTGGACCTACCTAGCGAAGGCACAAAGAAACAGTTCCAAACAACGATAGACTGTACCTTATCTTGATGCGACAAGGGTCCAGTCTCACTCCGGTGGGTTAGTTGACACGGATTCTGACGAAGTCGCAGACAAGGTTCCAGACGAGGTAACTCACGGGGTTCCGATGGGATTCTGACGGGGAACTGCCGAGGTGACTGACGAAGTTTGCTGATGCCGAACCAGCAAAGAGCTGCTGTAACGCAGAGCCTTTTATGTAGCCAGCCCCAAACGAGAATCAGGCACCTCAATCAAGGCACCCAACAGAATACAGGAAAAACAGAATAACCAGAGTACGGAATCCATGGACCGGACTGTGAACCGGAATGCAGACTTCATGGACTGGACCGTGACACCGAATACCTATTTCTCCTTGTTCCTCATCTCCTATCTGCATTTTTAACATGACTGCATGGTTCTTTGTAATCTAGCTCACTGAGACATCCCTTACTTGATTTCACTCTTGCCATTCCATCATGCTTTTAGCAATGGGTTTTCATTCCACAGTTATCATCTTAAGCTCCTCAAAGGTCAATCTGGGCTTCTATCTCCAATTCTGCATTCTATACATGAAAAGCAGCTAATTCTACCTCAGCTTTTATGCCAATGTATTTGGCCCCTGTTGCCTTCTCAACGGATGTCATGAACAGAGCAAACACAAAAAGAGAAATAATGTATGAGATCATGAAAAGGCAACGTAACTTCATTGGACATGTGATGAGGAAAGAGGAGTTAGAATGCACGGTAATTATGGGAAAGATTGAAAGGAAGAAAGCAAGAGGAAGACAAAGACAAATGATGATGGAGACAGCAGTCAGAGAACTGGAAATGAATACCAATGAATTGATTCACTTGACCCAAAACAAGAGTGTGTGGGCCATGGCAGTCAAAGCTCAAACTGGGCACGGCACCTGATGATGATGATGATAATGCCTTCTCAACAAATGCACACTGCAAAATTTCTTTTAATTTCAGTTAAACTAATGCCATTAGCTTTGGTCCACAATCCAAGCACCATCTCTAAGTCTGTTACTCCTCCCTTGCTCAATATCTTGAGCAAAAGTTGCTCAAAGTCTTGATGTCCTTTTTGATCTCAGATGGGCTGCATCCTTCTAAAGCAACCAATCCCTTACAGATAAGACACAAGATTGCAGATGCTTGAAGCTACAGCAGTGAATAAGCTGCTAGGGGGACTCAGCAGATCAAACAGCACCTGTTGGGACAGAGGAATTGTTGATAGTTTGATTCAGAGTCAGGGGACCCTAGGTCCTTTGTACAGACTGTATCTGGTGTGATTGGTGATTTGGTGCAATTTCTCCAAACTGCTTACCAACTGTTCTCATCAGTGTGAGAGAAGAAAAGAGGAATTGGGATGAGGGAGGATGAAAAGTTCTTCCCCTTCCAGAGTTCCTAAGAACAGGGTGGGGGGGGGGGAAGAGAAGACAGGAAATAGGGGAAAATAAACCAGAAATCCATTTGCTCACCTGGTCAGATATTCCAACAGTAGAAAACTGCAGGCCACATAGATCGCAATATTTAATATTTTAATAAATGTACAATGTTAATAGAGTACTCTGGAAAACCAGCTAGGCAGCATGTGTGTAGAGGGAAGATCATTTAGTGTTTGACATTAGTGACTTCCAGCTTCCAATGAAAGGTCAGCATGCAGAAGGGTTTAACTTTTATTTCTCTTTGCACAGATGTTGCCCGACCTGCTGCATATTTTGTGCTTGCTTCCACCGAAAATAGACATGGTATTTCCATCAGACCTTCTTTCTGGGCCTTTGATAATCAAATATGATTATTGTTGGATCCTACAAAGAGATGTCCTTCTCTTGATTATATTACATGGGGGTGGGTGGACAGTAAATTACATTGCCACTTTTTAAAAACACAGACTAGATCTTTCTTCTCCGGCAGTTCTGCTACATGACAGCCACCCAAAGTCAGGCGAATGCTGTCAGATTAATGTCACGGAGAATAGTGCATTGGGACAGTATTGTTCACCAGTGCAGTTTTTATGATTGCCTTATGGCCTTAATACAAGATGATGCAAGAAAATACTATTTGAAACGCAGTAGGTCTCTACCCTCCAACAAACCAGCTGCAATTTATATCACAATATGCTGTTTCAAACTGTGAGAACTCCCAAGGGGAATGATTAACCACAGTAAATGTCTGCTCTGAAATATTTGTGTGACTGTGTGTTGGTGATTGAGCAAGAGCCTAGCCAGTCAGTTCAGACTGCTGAGCCTTGGCCATTACTGTACATCCATATAAAACGTCCCCATGCTGCAAGCTCTTTCGTGTTCTCTCAAATAGTCAACCAGCCATTACATTACTTACCCAGTCGTAGATTTGTACAGCACAGAAATATGCCGACCTTAGTGCTGCTCTACACTAATCCAATTTGCTTGCAATAGGCTGGTATTCTTCTGTGTCTTGTCTGTTGAAGTGCCTGCTTAGTTGTTTCTTAAACATAACAATTTTTCTGATTCCACCGCGGCCTCTGGCAGTAAGTTGCAGACATCAATGAGAATAAAAACTTTCCCCGCAACTCCCCTTTAACACTCCTCACTAGCCCATGCTAACTTGTTTGATGCCCATATAATGGGGAAAGATCACTTTCTATCTTCTTGATGACCCTTAAAATTTTATATACCACTACCAATTCATTCTGTCTGTGTGCTTCAGAAATGCAGAAGCCAATGAAAGATCACACCTTAGCCTCCTACTTTTCAGTGAGAACAAACCCAGTCTAACCAGTCTCTCATAACAGTAGCCCTTCATTCCAGGCAACAACCTGGTGAATCTCTTCTTCTGTACTCTCTCTATTGATACTACATCTTTCCTGTAGTGCGTCAACCTGAACTGTGCACATTACGCTAAGTGTGGTGGAAGCGAATGTTTTATTCAGCACTGGCTTAACATTCCAGTTCTTATTCTGTGAATGCAGACATACCAAATGTCTTCTGAGCTCCCCTATCTAACTGTGATGCCACTCTCAGGGAGGTATGGACTTGCACCCCACTATACATCAACACTTCTAAGATGCCTGCCATTTACTCTTGACCTCCAGTCACTATTTGACTCCCTCAAATCCATAACTTACAGAGTTTTTCACGCGGAAAAAGGCTCTTTAGGTCATACTAATTCATCCTTTTACCCAGCACTGGTCCATATCTCTCTAAATGCTCATCATCCATATACCTGTCCACATACCTTTTGAATGTATCTAATGTACCTGCGTCAACCACTACCCCGGCAGCCAGATTAAAAAAAAGTTGCTCCTCAGGAGTTTATTATATCTTTAACCTCTAACCTTAAAACTATGCCTTTTAGTTTTGGACTCCCCAACCCTGGTAAAAGCTCACTGTCTGTGCGTTTCATGATTTTACATGCTTTGACATCACCCCTCCTATACTCCAAGGAGTAAAGGCCCACTCTACCTAATCTCTCCCTATAACTCAGTGTGTCAAATTCTGGCAATATCTTTGAAAATCTTTTTTGTAATCTTCTAATTTTAGTTACATCCTTCCTATAATAGAGTGGCCAAAATGAAACATAATACTCAAAGTGTGGCCTTACCAACATCTTGTACAATTGCAACGTAACCGTGCAACTTCTGCATTCATCGCCCTGATTTATGAAGGCCAGTGTTGCAAAAGCCTGCTTCACTGTAATATCTACCCGTGACTCCACTTTAAGAGAACCATACACCTACACTTGAAGATCCGTCTGTTCTGTAACAGTACCCAGGGCCTTTCCATTCAGTGTAAAAGTCCTACCTTGACTTGTCCTTCCAAAATGTGACATTTTGCACTTAGCTGAATGAGATTCCATCTGGCCATTCCCAGTCGATCAAGATCCTGCTGCACTTCTTAATATTCTTCTTCAATGTCTCCAGCACCACGCATTTTATGGACATTAAATGGATGTCAAACAACAATCGGCTCGGCACTGACACCCGGGCACACCACTAGTCACAGATCTCCAGTATGAGAAAAAATCCTTTAACCATCACCCTCTGTTTCCTACCATTCAGTCAACGTTGTATCCAGTTTACTAGAGATCCTTGGATGCCATGCGATTTAATCTTCCATAGCAGCCTACCATGTGGAACCCAAAGAAAAGCCTTACTGAAATCTATTTATTCTACATCTACCACCCTCCCTTCATCATCCTTCCTCAGCACTGCATTGAAAACATGGACAGTCACATTTGTAAGACAAGATTTTTCATCTACAAAGCAATGCTGTGTACCCCTAATTAACCCATGCCTATATCTTATCCCTCAGAATGCTTTCTAGCAACTTATCTATGATGGATGATAGGTTAATGGGCCTATAATTACTGGGTCTATCCAAACAATTCTTCTAAAATCAAGCACAGTATTTGCTATCGTCCAGTCTTCAGACGTCTTGCTGGAGGATAGAGATGTTTGAAGCAACTCAGCCAGAGCTTCTGCAATTTCTAGCTTCCCGTTATGAAGAAAGCAAGGCAGCGCATCTACTTCCTTAGGAGTTTGTGAAGATTTGGCATGACATCTAAAGTTTTGACAGACTACTATAGATGTGCTGTGGAGAGTATTTTGTCTGGCTGCATCGCAGGCTGGTATAGAATCACCAATGTCCTTGAACAGAAAATCCTACAAAAATTAGTGGATGCAGCCCAGTCCATCATGGGTTCTCCACAAGCCCTCTCCATAATTAAGCACGTCTACATGAAACCCTGTCGCAGGACAGCAGCGTCCATCATCAGAGATCCCTGCCTCCTAGGACGTGCTCTCTTCTCACTGCTCAGGAAGGTGATACAGAAGCCTCAGGACTCATACCACCAGGTACAGGAATGGTTATTACCCCCCAGCCATAAGGCTCTTGAACCAGACAGAATAACTTCACTTTGAGATGTTCTCACAACCTATAGACTCACTTTCAAGGACTCTTCATCTCAATATTTATTGCTTATATATTTATTATCATTACTACTTTAATTTTGTGTTTTCACAGGTTGAAAGCTCAAGTTGATGTGGTCTTTCATTGATTCTATTATGGTTATTATTCTATAGATTTATTGAGTATGCCTACAGGAAAATGAATCTCAGGGTTGTATATGGTGATATATATGCACTTTGACAATAAATGTACTTTGAACTCTGTTCTTGGAGATAGCTCACCTAGACCTGGCTACTTTCATACATCTTAAATAAGCAACATCTCTTCTGCTGCACTTTCCCCAAAACATCTCCATTAACTTTGCCAGGTTTTCAAGTCTTCACATCTTTCTCCATGGTAAAAGCAGAAAAGAAATTATTGTTGAAAACACAGTTCATTTCCTTTCTTTTTCAATCTTTTTATTAATTTCAAAATATAGAAACAAAACATAGCAATAATACAAATAGTAGGAGATATATTGTTACACTTAAAAAAGTAATTGCAAAACCACATAGTATAAATTAACAAAGCTCCCAATCATGTAGAACTAACAACGGATAATACAAAGCAAAAAAAACTGGAAAAAAAAATGAAAAAGAAAAAAAAAACAAAACAAAAAAAAAACAAACCCCCATCCCCAAAGAAAAACAGAATTAATCAACTAAACTAAAAGACTTGGGCAAAACTAACAACTTAAAAATGGAAAAGAAGAAAACCTTAGTGTCGATGACTCCATTCCCCTCCAACAACAGTACAGAGAGATAAAACAAGTTTGGAAATGATCAAATTACATCAGATGAAAATGCTGAATGAATGGCCTCCAAGTTTTTTCAAACTTAATGGAAGGGTCATAAACTGCACTTCTAATTTTCTCCAAATTCAAACACACCATAGTTTGTTAAAACCAATGAAATACCTTAGGAGGGTTAATCTCTTTCCAATTCAACAAAATGGACCTTCTAGCCATTAAAGTAAGAAATGCAATCATCCTTCGTGATGAAGAGGTTAAATTATTTAAATCTATCATTGCTAGTCCAAAGATAGCAGTAATTGGATGAGGTTGTAAGTCTCTATTTAGGACCGTTGAAATAATATCAAAAATATCTTTCCAATATTTCTCCAACAAGGGACATGACCAAAACATGTGGGTTAAAGAAGTTATCTCGGAATGACATCTGTCACATATTGGATTAATATAAGAGTAATAATGAGATAGTTTATCTTTAAACTCAGTTCATTTTCAGCTGTTCAACACAGAGGTTTCTCCACTGATCTTCGAGAGGCCTTATTCTCTCACAAGCCACTCTTTTTCCCTTTGTATACTTAAAAACCTCTTAGCATTCTCCTTAAATTTCTCTTCCAAAGCTGCCTCATTGACCCTTTTGGCCCTCCTAACTTCCCTCTTGAGTAAACGCTGACTTCCTCCATAATAGCTCCAGTGATTCATGATCCCAGCTGTCTATGTCTGATCCAAGCCTCTTTCTTTTTCTTGACCCTCTCGCTTACTCTCTATGTACTTATGACTCTGTTCTCATTTCTTTTGAACTTTCCTTTTTTCATATCCTCTCTACATTCAATCTGTTTCTGACTTCACTGTTAACCTGATATATGCCATATACTCCCTTGTTCTCCAAATTCTGTCCTATTCAGTTTTCTCTGCTGGCCCCTCCTTTCGTATGTGAATAGAGTACACCAAAACCATCTCATCTTCAAGGACCCCTTTTGTATGATTGTTTTGCTTGCCATTGCTTGATGCCAGTGAACTTGAGTCAAATATCCTACCAGCCATTATGAAAACATATTTCTGACTGAGTTGGAGATGTGTGGAGGTCTGTTGAGAGATGTCTGGTGTTAGACACAATAATTTTTTTTATGCATTGCAGCTTGTGTGACTTCAAACTATGCAACATTTCTCCTCTGAAAGGCCGGAAACTCTTGCCAAAGTGCATTTGGGTTGCTTTACTAATGTCTTATTGTCGATGCAAAAATCTTTATTGGGTTTAACTGTCTAGTTTGACATTCCCTCTGGCGAATAGAACTGCACTTTGAGATTTCACAAGATTCATTGATGGGTCAGAATTCTGTTTGTAGCAAGGAACAGATGTTCAAATGCTTGAAGCAACAAGTTGTTATGGTTTTGAGGAATTTTTATTATCTTGACTGCAAAAGTCAGGCTGTTGCAACAGGCGAATATGATGATTTGCTTTCTTGGCTACTTGTTTGTCATTTCCTGTCTCTTCTGATGATGACACATTTGCACATAGTTACGGTTTGGTTGGCAGTTTCTCACTGCGACTTGATGTTTGTTTCCTGTGAGGACTCTTTGGAGAACCAGACTAATTCATTCCCCTATCTCCACCTCTTGTTTAATTCCTCTGCATTGTTTTGTGAGTGTTTATGTAAATCAGTTTTTGAAGAACTACTGTGCAAATGATTGTGAGCAATGAGCTTGGACGCTGGAGCATTTAACACAGTTTGTTGCAAAGGGAACCAGTCAGCGAGTGGTCCCATTTCTGTCAGTACCTGTCAGATAGAAATTGACACTTTGATCAAGTGAACAGAGAGAGCCATCTGGAGATAGAGCACATGTAGGATCTTCAGCCCATCAAGTTCATGGTGATAATCAACTACACATTTACACCAATCCTACATTAATCCGAATATACTGTCCTTATTTTCCTATCAACTTTCCCCAGGTTCTATCATTCACCTGAGCATCAGTCATTCACACTGGTCTTTAGAATGTAAGAGGAAATCAGACCACTGGGAATAAACCTATCTGGTCACAGGGAGAATGTGAAACTCAATACAGAAAGCACCCAAATCCAGACTGAACCCATGTCTCCAGTGTTGCAAGGTTGCGCCTCCACTAGTTATGCCACTCAGATACCCATTCCTGTGGGTTTTATTTTTAATTGTTTATAGACACAAAACTAAGATTTGCCCACTGTGTCAATGTCTGTCTGCCTTCAAGAAAGCAGAGGCCTTACAGAGGTCTTTAAAATTCAGGCAGGCTTTGACAGAGTGGATGCGGGAAATATTTTCAACTTGCAGAGAAAGGGGAAAGAAATTCGGTGAGAATAATGAGATAAATTATTGTTGCAAAGAATGTTCAGATCGTGAAGCTTGCCACCATAGGGCAAGAAGGTAGTGTCAATTCATTCAGGGTAGTGGTTCCCAACCTTTTTTACGCCGTGGACTTCTACCATTAACCGAGGGGTCTGTGGACCGTAGGTTGAGAACCCCTGATTTAGGGTCCATGACCACAGGTTGGGAATCCATGATTTTGAGGAAGGCTGGACCAGAATATGAGGGACAAAATCAGAGGGTTAAACTGATATTCTTATTGCAGAGAGGCAGGAAAAGCTTGGACTGTGTACACTGGCATGAAATGGCTGGGCTGAGTGCCGGTATCTGCTCTTTATGTCCCCTGTGACTATGTAGTTCATTTTCACCCATAATTGACCCAGCAGTGGTTATGAAACTGCACATGGAATCGTTGGAGTCCTCCTACTGAGCGGTTATTGGGCAGGGAATTCCAGTACAAAGACAATGAAGAAACAGCGGTATATTTTCAAGTTAGATTTGTGATGAACTGAACAGCAACTTGTATACGGTGATATTACAGGTTGGTGAGCCTTACATTAGTGGTAAGGAAATGCCTTCAGGAAGTTCTAAGAGAGAGGAGTTACATATACTTGGAATTTCATTCGGAGCTTGAGGAGATTTGGTATGTCACCAAAGACACTCGCGAATTTCTACCGATGTACTGCGGAGAGCATTGTAACTGGTTGCATCACTACCTGGTATGGAGGGGCCACTGCGCAGGATCAGAAGGAGCTGCAGAAAGTTGTAAACTCAGCCAGCTCCATTATGGGCACTTGCCTCCTCAGCATCGAGCATCGAGGAAACCTTCGAAAGGCGATGCCTCAGAAAGGGGGCATCCATCATTAAGGACCCCATCTCCTAGGACGTGCCTTCTTCTCATTGCTACCATCCAGGAGGAGGTACAGGAGCCTAAAGACACACACTCAACTTTTCAGGAACAGCTTCTCCCCCTCTGCCATCAGATTTCTAAATGCACGATGAACCCGTGACCACCACCTCAGTATGTCTTTTCCTCTCTCCTTGCACTACTTATTGAATTAAATTTTCTTTTTTTATATATGCTTCTTGTTGTAATTTATAGGTTTTTATTATGATGTATTGCAGTGTACCGCTGCCACAAAACAAATTTTATCACGCTGTACCCCAGTGATATTAAACCTGACTTTGATTCGATTCTGAAAGGACGGGGCTGACCAGGAATATCATTGCTTTGTGCAGGGGAAATCCTACCTCACTAATTGGATTGAAATTTTTGTGGTGATTGACAAGACCAGGGCTCGCCTATGTGGACTTTCGTCTGTGTAAAGCATTTTACAAGTTCCCATGTGGTAGGCCAGTCTGGAAGGTTACGGCACATAAGATCCAAGCAAGCTGGCTAACTAGATTCAGTCACAAACAAGAGAAAATCTGCAGATGCTGGAAATCCGAGCAACACACACAAAATGCTAGAGGTACTCAGCAAGCCACAGAGCATCTGTGGAAGAGTACAGTCGACATTTCAGGCCGAGACCCTTCAGCACGACCTTGTGTGTGTTATTAATTGGATTCAAAAAGGTTTTGCTGATAGGAAGCAGAGGTCATGGTGGAAGAATACTTTTCCAATTTCATGGGCAGTGGTGTAGCACAGGGATTGGAGCTGAGCCCGTTCTTGTTTGTTATATATGTTACCGATTTGGATGTGAATATAGGAGGTGTTACTAGTAAATTGGTGGTGTTGTGGATAGTGAGGGAAGATTCTTTAAGGCCACAGCAGATGGAAAGGTGGAATGTTTTTTGGACAAGTGCAAGGTGATGCATTTTAGGGAGTCAGATAGAGGTAGGACATATACAGTAAATGGTAGGGTACTAAGGAGTTTTGATGAACAGAGGGACTAGGTTCAAGTCTATAATGCTCTTCAAGTAGCACACAGGCAGATGGGGTGGTAACAAACTCCATATGAAATGCTTTCCTTCATAGGGCAGGGTGCAGAATGTAAAATTTGTGATGCTCTGTTACAACTTTACAAAACTTTAGCTGGACAATGCACTTGGACTCTTGTAAATTGGCTTATTGGGTGTACAAGGCACAGTAAAAAGCTTGCTTTGCATACCGTTCAGACAGAACAATTCATTACACAGTGCACTGAGGTAGTACAAGATAAAACAATAATAGATAGCAGAATAAAATGTTACAGAGAAAGTGTGGTGCAGGTAGACAAAATGGTGTAAGATAGTAACCTAGTCGAGAAGTGTTGAATAATTTTATAAACGCCGGATAGGATAGAAACGTGGTGGTATGCACTTTCAGGCTGTTGTATCCTCTGCCAGATAGGAGGGGGGAATGCGTGGGGTGGGTGAAGCATTTGATTATGTTGGCTGTTTTACTGAGGTAGCGAGGTACAGACTGAGTTCAGGAAGGGGAGGCTGGATCCTGTGGCACGCTGAGTTTTTTTGCAGTTGCAGGCAGAGAATTGCCACACCAAACCATGGTGCATCCAGCTAGGATGCTTTCTGTGGTGCGTCTGCCTCCCTCTTGTACTCTGACCCATCATTATTTGAGATACAGCCCACTATAGTGGTGTCATCTGCAAACATTTCGGTGCAGTTAGAGCAGGATCGGGCCAAACAGTGGTGGGTGTTTGGGGGAGTAGAATAGGCGGCTGAGGATACAACCTTGTGGGGCACCAGTGTTGGGAATCATCATGGTGGAGGTGTTGCTGATTGCAGTCTGTTGGTTAGGGTCCCGTCTTGAAGGCCCAGGTCTGGGAGTTTGGAGATGAGTTTTCCTGGAATTATAGTACTGAAGGCAGAGCTGTAGTCAATAAATGATAGTCTATCATTGGTGCCTTTGCTGTCATATGCTCCTGAGATGAGTGTAGGGGCAGGGAGATGACATCAGCTGTGGATCTATTTTGGAAGTAGGTGGTTCAAGGTTGTCTGAGAGTCTGGAGTTAATATACGCCATGTCGAGCCGCCCAAAGCACTTCACAATGGTGGATGTCAAAGCCACTGGGCAGTAGTTATTAAGGCACGTTACCTTGTTTCTCTTGGGTACTGAGACGATAGTGGTCTTCTTAAAGCAGCTGGGAACCTGCTTTAAGTTAAGAATGTTCACAAATACCGTCGCCAGCTGATCCGCGCAGGATCTAAGAATATGGCCGGGGATACCATCTAGACTAGGTGCTTTCTGTGGGTTCACTGTCCTTACAACTGACTTACATCCACAACCGTGACTGTGGTGGAGGACTGTGTGCAGTTCTGGTCATCACACTAGAAGAAGATGATAGTGCTGGACAGAGTGCAGAGGGAAGTCAGTAGGATGTTGTCTGGATTGGAGGACTTTAGTTATGGGGGAAGATAGGATAGGCTGGGCTTGTGTCAACGATAGGGATTCTGTCTGAGTAGGTAGAATTTAGAATCTAACTCTCTTGAAATCACCGATAAAGGGGAAGTGTGAAGATTCAAAATTCAAGATTTAAAGTTGTTTAATGCCATTTTCTGTACGCAAGCGTAAGGAGAATAAAATAATTGTTACTCTGATCCTGATGCAGTACAAAAAAACATAATAATAGTAATAACGCAAACACGAGGAAATCTGCAGATGCTGGAAATTCAAGCAAAACACACAAAATGCTGGTGGATCGCAGCAGGCCAGGCAGCATCTATAGGAAGAAGTACAGTCGACATTTCGGGCCAAGGAGGGTCCTGACGAAGAATCTCGGCCCGAAACGTCGACTGTACTTCTTCCTATAGATGCAGCCTGGCCTGCTGTGTTCACCAGCATTTTGTGTGTGTTGCTAGTAATAATAACAAACGCATAATAAATATTAATACATAAGATAGCATGTATAGATTGATTGTATAGCCATAAAGTGGCACTAGGCATTGTACGTATGATGGTTGACAGGAAATCATAAAGTAGTGGTGGTAGGTTGGGTATTGGGTGAGGGTGTTGATCACTCTTACTGCTTGGGCAAAGTAACCGTTTTTTAGTCTGGTGGTAGGACATAGCCTTCTCCCTGATGGGAGTGGGACAGGTAGTCCATAAGTATGGTGTGATGTTACTAGCCCTTTTCTGGCACCTAATTGCATATATGTCCTTGATGGTGGGTTTGATGGTTTTAGCACACCATGAAATTTAGAAAGAAAAAGGAATTTTTGGGATAAATAGCATTAAATCATTATTAACGAAGATGGAAGCTGTTTATTAACCAGAAACGGAGAGCACTGCGCGGTTTTGAAAGACATGGAACTCTTGAGTATGTTTCAAGAGGTCACATGAATTCTTCATTCCACTCCCACTCTGCTTTGGCCTCATTCACCATTCCGGCAAACCTCAACAGAAGTGCCAGAAATAGCATCTGATCTTTCCAATTGGCACATTACAGACAGAAGACTCAACACTGAATTTAACAATCTCAAATAACCAGTCCTTTCAGCTTACACTGGAGTTGGTCATTCCTGAGGAGAAAACCCTATCTGTTGCATTAATACTGTTTTCTTCCTATCGTGAATGGTGCCTGACGCAATGGGCATTTCCAACCTGCATTTTTATTTCGTATTTCTCAGGAAATGTCATGGTTTTTATTTCACAGTTCCATCCATTTCCTGTCCTATCCTTCTCCTTTAGTATTCCTCCAGTCAGAGGAGTTGTGATCACTCCTTCCTCCTGCCATCACCGGCAATCTTTGTGTCAATCACTCTCTGCCCTACCACCGTTCTCAGAATCAGAATCAAGTTTAATATCATAGGCAAATATCACGGCCTTGACCCTGCCTTGTGCAGCTGGATCCTGGACTTCCTGTCAAATCGCCAGCAGATGGTAGGAGCGGCCTCCCTCACCTCCAACCCTCTGTCTCTCAATACAGGAGCCCCTCAGGGCTGCATACTGAGTCCCCTCCTTTACTCCCTGTACACCCATGACTGTATCGCCACCCACAGCTCTAATCTGCTAATTAAATTTGCCGACGACACTACATTGATTGGCCTAATCTCAAACAATAACAAGGTGGCCTACAGGGAAGAAGTCATCTCTCTGACACCGTGGTGTTGAGAAAACAACCTCTCCCTCAATGTCGCAAAAACAAAGGAGCTGTTTGTGGATTACAGGAGGAATGGAGACGGGCTAACCCCTATTGAAATCAATGGATCTGGGGTTAAGAGGGTAAACAGCTTCAAGTTCCTCGGCATCTACATCACCGAGGACCTCACATGGTCTATACTCGCTAGCTGTGTGATGAAACAGGCACAACAGCGCCTCTTTCACCTCTGACTGTTCAGGAAGTTTGGTATGGTCTCAAATCCTAAGAATTGGGGGACTTCCGGTAGAGCTCATGGAGTGAAGTCGTGTTCTTGACTCGCTCCATTACCTCTGAGTTTTTCTTCTTATGATCAGCTATATTTTAACTAACCATTAAGGCATCGACTTTTACAATACTTTGAAACAAATTGGGCTCTTTGATAATCGGATGCTTTTAAGGTCTGCTATGTCTAAGAATGGAAAAAATGGGAAGGACGGCAAACCTCCGGTTAGACCGAAAGGTACTGATTTTCCTCCGACTGAATCACCGGTGACTTTGAAAGCTATATTGGATCAATTCAAAGGGAAATTTCAACCTCTATTACGGAGCTGATTCGTGCAGAAATTTCAATTAATTTCCAGAAAATTGCCGATTCAATCGATAAAATACAAACATCTATTACGGAAACAGAAATTCTGCAGATGCTGGAAATTCAAGCAACACACATCAAAGTTGCTGGTGAACGCAGCAGGCCAGGCAGCATCTGTAGGAAGAGGTGCAGTTGACATTTCAGGCCGAGACCCTTCGTCAGGACTAACTGAAGGAAGAGTGAGTAAGGGATTTGAAAGTTGGAGGGGGAGGGGGAGATCCAAAATGATAGGAGAAGACAGGAGGGGGAGAGATAGAGCCAAGAGCTGGACAGGTGATAGGCAAAAGGGGATACGAGAGGATCATGGGACAGGAGGTCCGGGAAGAAAGACAAGGGCGGGGGGGACCCAGAGGATGGGCAAGAGGTATATTCAGAGGGACAGAGGGAGAAAAAGGAGAGTGAGAGAAAGAATGTGTGCATAAAAATAAGTAACAGATGGGGTACGAGGGGGAGGTGGGGCCTTAGTGGAAGTTAGAGAAGTCGATGTTCATACCTTCAGGTTGGAGGCTACCCAGACGGAATATAAGGTGTTGTTCCTCCAACCTGAGTGTGGCTTCATCTTTACAGTAGAGGAGGCCGTGGATAGACATGTCAGAATGGGAATGGGATGTGGAATTAAAATGTGTGGCCACTGGGAGATCCTGCTTTCTCTGGCGGACAGAACGTAGATGTTCAGCAAAGCGGTCTCCCAGTCTGTGTCGGGTCTCGCCAATATATAAAAGGCCACATCGGGAGCACCGGACGCAGTATATCACCCCAGTCGACTCACAGGTGAAGTGTTGCCTCACCTGGAAGGACTGTTTAGGGCCCTGAATGGTGGTAAGGGAGGAAGTGTAAGGGCATGTGTAGCACTTGTTCCGCTTACACGGATAAGTGCCAGGAGGGAGATCAGTGGGGAGGCATGGGGGGAACGAATGGACAAGGGAGTTGCGTAGGGAGCGATCCCTGCGGAATGCAGAGGGGGCTGGAGGGAAAGATGTGCTTAGTGGTGGGATCCCGTTGGAGGTGGCGGAAGTTACGGAGAATAATATGTTGGACCCGGAGGCTGGTGGGGTGGTAGGTGAGGACCAGGGGAACCCTATTCCTAGTGGGGTGGCGGGAGGATGGAGTGAGAGCAGATGTACGTGAAATGGGGGAGATGCGTTTAAGAGCAGAGTTGATAGTGGAGGAAGGGAAGCCCCTTTCTTTAAAAAAGGAAGACATCTCCCTCGTCCTAGAATGAAAAGCCTCATCCTGAGAGCAGATGCGGCGGAGACGGAGGAATTGCGAGAAGGGGATGGCGTTTTGGCAAGAGACAGGGTGAGAAGAGGAATAGTCCAGATAGCTGTGAGAGTCAGTAGGCTTATAGTAGACATCAGTGGATAAGCTGTCTCCAGAGACAGAGACAGAAAGATCTAGAAAGGGGAGGGAGGTGTCGGAAATGGACCAGGTAAACTTGAGGGCAGGGTGAAAGTTGGAGGCAAAGTTAATAAAGTCAACGAGTTCTGCATGTGTGCAGGAAGCAGCGCCAATGCAGTTGTCGATGTAGCGAAGGAAAAGTGGGGGACAGATACCAGAATAGGCAGAATAGTTGACTTCTTCATTTCCGGTTTGTGGAGGATTTCAGTAAACCAATTCGGGATCAACGGGTTCGTTACAGATCTGTGATGTCAGAACTCTACAAGATGGATTTAAAACCAGCGCTGCTTTACCCAGCACGTCTAAGGATCCGTACGTTGGATGGAGCCCTCCGTTTTTTTGAATCTCCATCGGATGCCCAGAGTTATCTGGATCAATTTTCACCTTCAACATCTTAATCGTAATTTTTAACTATCTCCGTTTGATCGGAGGTTGTGAATCTGTTGGCCTTAATTTTTTTTTGCCTTATATGGGCAGAAAAGTTTATTTTTGATTAATTAATATGGTTGCTAAACTTTCTTTCTATCTGCGTCATTCCTTTCTTTTTCCCAGGGGATTCTGGGTGGTTATTTCCTCAGCGTCATTCTACGTATTTCCTTTGAGGCCTTAAATTTTGTAGTTTTTAAATCTACTTTGTTTTGTAGGTTTTCATAACTAGTTTATGTTAATAATTCCATTTCTTTTTTTGTTTATTCATAGGGTCTGGGGTTTGTTGCGGTTTTTTTAAATATTTTCTGGCTTTTTCTCTGTTATATTAAGTGTTTGTTTTAATTGATTTACTTTTTTTATTCTTTTACTGTTTTATAACTAGCTGATCTCTTTTATATTTACACTTTTTTTTAGGGAGCGTCTATCGGAAGTCATGGAGGTAGTTTTAGTGCTTGCTTCTTTCTGGCTGGTCTGTTTTAGATTTGGCCTTGGGGTCATGGGGTGGAGGGTGGTGGGAGGGGCTTCACATTTTAGTTTTTTCTTCTTGGGCTATCTACACTATTGAAGTATTGGTTGCGTTCTCCTTCCCGGTATCTCTTATTTGTTCTGTTCCCTTTCCGGGTTCGTGGGTCGAGCCTATCGTCAATCCTCCTTTTTGCGGGTTGACTTTAGGGAGTCTATTATTAATTTTGTCTCCTGGAATACTAATGGTCTTAACCATCCTATTAAAAGGAAAAAAGTTTTTAAAGTGTTCCGGAGACTTAAAGCACAAATTCTATTTTTACAAGAGACCCATGTGCGGAGGGGGGACAGACTACGTTTTTTTAAATTCTGGAAGGGCTAACAGTTTCATTTGAACTCTAAAGCTAAGATTCGAGGCGTCTCTATTTTTATAGACCCCTCAGTTACTTTTATACAACATGATATTATCTCTGATCCGAATGGTAGATTTCTACTGGTTAGTGGTCTACTATTTAATAAAAAGGTAGTTTTGGTTAATGTTTATGCTCCCAATATGGACTGTCCGGAATTTTATAAATCATTATTCAATCAGTTTCTGAATTTGAATGAGTTTTCATTGATCTGGGGCGGAGATCTTAATACCTGTTTATCTCCAGCTTTGGACCGTTCGGCTCCTCTACGGACCTTACCTAATAAATCTGCAACTTTGATTAATTCATTCCTCTCTGATTCTGGGTGAATGGACATTTGGCGTTTTTTGCATCCTCAGGAAAAAGATTTTTCTTTTTTTTCACATGTTCACCATTCTTATTCAAGAATTGATTATTTCTTTATTGACTCTCGTCTTATTTCTTCAGTGATTAAATGTGATTATGACTCTATAACCATTTTGGATCATGCTCCACTTAAGCTTTCTATTAAAATTCTGGCCAATACACAAAATAATAGACAATGGCATTTTAATTGGCTGTTGCTTCAGGACTCGGACTTTGTTAACTTTATGAATGAACAGATTGATCTTTTTTTTACAATTAACTATACAGAGGATATTTCTGTGAACATTCTTTGGGATACTTTTAAAGCTTATATTCGTGGTCAGATTATCTCGTATTCTGCTGCTTTGAGGAAGAAGTTGAAGCAGGAGGAGTTGGTAATTGTGGACAAGATTAAGGAAATTGATAAGAAATATGTTACAGCTCCCTCTGAGGAGTTATATAAACAAAGAACTGAACTTCAAATGGAACACAGTTTATTACTTTCGTCCTCGATTGTAAACCAATTAAAGAAAACAAGAAGTGAATTTTATGTACACAGTGACATAATTGGCAAACTGTTGGCTAACCAATTGAAGTCTAATTATGCTAAATCTCAAATTAATCAGATTTATAATCAAAATGATCGACTGATGACTTGATCATGCCGGGATTAATCAAACCTTCTTTGATTTTTATTCTTCCTTATATCAATCAGAGTCTCCTCGAGACTCTAAATATATGAATGACTTTTTAGATAACCTAGACTTCTCTGAGATTTCACAGGATATGTCTTCTATGCTAGATACTCCCATTACCACTGATGAGATTAAGAATGTTATTTCCTCTGTGAACCTGGGGAAAGCTCCTGGCCCTGATGGGTTTACCGCAGAATTTTATAAATGTTTTGCACCTTCATTAATCCCTTGGTTCTGTAGGGTTTTCGAGGCTTCATTAAAACTTGGTAAACTTCCCGAATCTTTCAATAGAGCGTCAATCTCTCTAATATTAAAGAAGGATAAAGATCCTGCTCAATGTGCATCTTATAGACCAATATCTTTATTAAATGTTGATTCTAAAATTTTTTCTAAGTTATTAGCAAACAGATTAGAAAAAGTACTTCCTTTTATTATTTCGGAAGACCAAACGGGTTTTATTAAAGGTCGTTACTCTTTTTATAACATTCGCACACTGTTAAATATTGTTTATACCCCCTCACAAAATGTTCCTGAGTGTGTTATCTCTTTAGATGCTGAGAAAGCTTTTGATAGAGTAGAATGGCCTTACTTATTTAAGGTGCTTGAAATGTTTAATTTTAGCTCGAAATTTATATCCTGGATTAAACTGTTATATCATTCTCCTGTGGCCTCGGTCCGTACTAACTCTTTAAGCTCACCTTTTTTCCCTCTTTTTCGAGGTACTCGACAAGGTTGTCCTCTTAGTCCTTTATTATTTGATATTGCATTAGAACCTCTTGCAATTGCCATTTGAGAATCTCCAAATATTACTGGGATAACTCGGGGCTTAAAGTCCCATAAAATATCACTCTATGCTGATGACTTACTTTTGTATATTTCTAATCCTCAAAAATCTGTCCCTGCTGTTTTAGAGTTATTAGCACAATTTAGTCTTTTTTCAGGTTATAAATTAAATCTTAGTAAGAGTGAACTTTTCCCGATTAATAAACAACTTCCCTTATATCATAACTTTCCGTTTAAATTGATTAATAATTATTTTTCATATCTTGGGATTAAAATTACTTGTAAACACAAAGATTTATTTAAGATTAACTTTTTACCCTTAATTGACCATATTATTCAACTTTCATCTAAATGGTTTCCATTACATTTAACTTTGACTGGTTGTATTAATGCAGTTAAGATGTTTTTTCTGCCAGAATTTTTATATATATTTCGGGCATTACCGATTTTTGTTCCAAAATCTTTTTTTGATAAAGTTGACTCAAAAATTTCTTTATTTATTTGGCAAAATAAAAACCCGAGACTGGGTAAAATACATTTACAGAAAGCTAAGAGAGATGGAGGTTTAGCATTACCTAACTTTAGATTCTACTATTGGGCAATTAATATTCAACATATGAAATTTTGGTTACTTGACCAAGATATACTATCCATTCCTAAATGGGTAGCATTGGAATTACAATCTGTTCAGGGCTATACACTTGGCTCTATTTTAGGTTCCTCTCTTCCTTTTGATTTGAAACGCCTCAAACAGGTCTCTAACCCGATAGTTAAATATACCCTACGTATTTGGTTTCAATTCAGAAAATTTTTTGATCTTAACCAATTTGGGCTAGCGATTTCTATTTTAGGTAACATATTTTTTCCTCCGTCTTTTACGGATCGTGCTTTTCAAATTTGGAAGACTAAGGGTATTTCACGGTTTTTGGATTTATTTTTAGATGGTTCCCTTATGTCTTTCGAACAATTATCTAATAAATATAATTTATCAAGAATACATTTTTTTAGATATCTACAAGTTAGAAATTTCCTAAGTACTATACTTTCTTCCTTTCCAATGCTTCCTCCTACATATATTTTAGATACTATAATTAACCTTAATCCATGTCAGAAAGGTGCATCGGCTATGATTTATAATATTATTATGAAACTTAGGAAAGCTCCATTTGATAAGATTAGGGTAGATTGGGAACAGGAATTGGGTTCTATCATTTCCGTGGATGACTGGGGGCAGATTTTACAATTAGTCAATACTTCCTCTATCTGTGCTAAACATTCCCTAATTCAATTTAAAGTTGTTCATAGAGCACATATGTCCAAAGATAAATTAGCTCGCTTTTATTCTCATATTAATCCTTTTTGTGATAGATGTCCGGGGCAGATAGCCTCTTTAACTCATATGTTTTGGTCTTGTCCTACTCTGGAAACTTTTTGGAGAGACATTTTTAATATTATCTCAAAGGTATTGAATATAGATATCTCTCCTCACCCTATTACTGCTATTTTTGGACTACCTAAAATTTCCAGTAATCTTTCTCCTTCAGCCCGTAGAATGATTGCATTTCTTACTTTAATGGCGAAGAGATGTATTTTACAACATTGGAAAGAGCTTAATGCTCCAACCACCTTTTTTTGGTTTTCTCAGACGATATTATGCTTGAATTTGGAGAAAATTAGAAGCAATCTTTATGATTCCTCACTTAAATTTGAACAGACCTGGAGATCTTTTATTTAATATTTTCATTTAATCTAATTTTTTTTTCTTCTCTTTTTTGCTCCATATTTATATACCCTTCTTGTTTTTTTTTACTGTTTTTATTGGAGGTCGGGTTTGAGGACGTGATTTTAAGTTCTTTAACTCTACTTGGTTCCCAGTTAGCCCATTGCTTTGCTTTACTTTTAGTTTAGTTGCACGGTGGGTTTTTTTGGGGTTTTTTTTTCCTTTTCTCTATTGATATGTATATATAAAATTAGTATACTGTGTTACCTAGTATGTTATGTTTAAATTACATTGTTTGTATCATTTTTTTTTCTGTATTAATATCTCCTGTAATTTTATTATATTCTAACAGTGTATTAGCGCCTATATGGCTTACCTTTTTGTATACTTATTCAATAAAAAGATTTAAAGTAATTTATAAAAAAAAAATCCCAAGAACTTCCTATAGGGGCACAATTGAGAGCATCTTGACTGGCTGTATCACTGCCTGGTATGGGAACTGTACTTCCCTTAATCGCAGGACTCTGCAGAGAGTGGTGCGGACAGCCCAGCGCATCTGTAGTTGTGAACTTCCCATGATTCAGGACACTTACAAGGACAGGTGTGTAAAAAGGGCCTGTAGGTTTGTTGGGGACCAAAGCCATCCCAACCACAATCTTGAGGCGGCTCACCCTGCTCTTCTTGGGCACTCATACGATCGTTGCCCTTTTGAAGCAGGTGGGAACCTCTAACTGCAGGAGCGAGAGATCGAAGATACCCTTGAACACCTCTGTCAGTTGGTTGGCACAGGTTTTCAGAGCTCTGCTGGGTACACCGTCAGGATCTGATGCCTTGAGAAGGTTCACCCACTTGAAAGGTGTCCTGACGTCGGCCGCCAACACAGAGGCCACAGGGTCACCAGGTACTGCCGGGATTCTCACGAGTGCAGTTTATTCTCCCTTCTGAAGTGTGCTTGAAAGGCATTGAGTTCATCTGGGAGTGAAGCATCACAGCCATTCATGATGTTTGGTTCCGTTCTGCAGGAGGCAATAGATTGCAGATGCTGCCAGAGCTGATGTGCATCCAATTCCATTTCTAACCTCGATCAGAAGTTTCTTTGCCTTTCAAATAACCTTCCATGGGTCATACCTGGGCTTCCCACATAGTTCTGGATCACCGGTTTAAAATCCCACAGCAGACTTTGAGCCTCCTGGTTTATCCATGGCTTTCGGTTTAGGTCTGTCTGGCATGTTCTCGAAGGCACGCAATCATCCACACAGATCTGGATGAAGTCGGCGACAACTGTGGTGTATTCATTCAGAATCGAAGTTCAATCCTTGAACGTTGTTCATTCCACTGACTCAGAGCAGCCCTGTAAGTGCTCCTCCACCTCTCTTGGCCATCCTCACCATTGTTGCTGCCGTCTTTAGATTCTTACCTATACGCTGGGAGTAGAAGTACAGCCAGGTGATTGAACTGCCAAAGAGTGGACATGGGATAGCAAGGTAAGCATTCCTGGTGGTGGTCAAACAGTGGTTAAGTGTGTTGGCTCCTCTGATTCCATGGGTGATATGTTGGTGGTAGTTGTTCAGATACTTCTTCCAGCTGGCCTGATTGAAATCTTCCTCAATGATAGATTAAGCATTAGGGTGAGCTGTTTCATGCCTGTTGGTTATGTTGGCCTTAGGTAGAATGTATATGTTACCAGAATGATGGTGGGAAAAAACTCTTGGAAGATAAAATGGATAACATTTGACTACTAGATGTTCCAAGTTGGCTGAGCAGAACTGAGGCGGAACTGCCGTGATGAGCTAATCATAAAGCATACTCCACCTCCTCTGCCTTTTGAAGACTCAGCTGTCCTGTCATTGCAGAAAATGGTGAAGCCATCGAACTGCAGTGTTGCCTCTGAAATGGCAGAGGATAGCCATGTCTCCATGAAGCAAAGTACATAACAGTCCCTGCTGTCCCTCTGGTACAGCAATTTTGCTGTTTCTCCTCTGATGCTTCCCAGCTCGAGCACTTCTAGCATTTTGTCTTCATTTCAAATTCCCAGCATTGGCCATTTTATCATCAGTAAAATTTCATCTGTTAAAATAATACTAAATCATATCCTTTCATGAAGTTGCCATATGTAATAATCATTGGAATTGAAATTGATTTGTTATTGTCATGTAACCGAAATACAGTGAAAAGCTTTTCTTGTGTGCAGTTCATACAGATCGGATCATTACCATGTACATTGAGGTAGAACAAGGTAAAACGATAACAATGTAGAATTAAGTATTAATAGCTACAGAGAAAGTACAGTGCAGGTAAACAATAAGGTGTGAGATCATAACAAGGTCAGTTGTGAGGTCAAGAGCCCTGTACTAGTGAACTATTTAGTGGCTGGGTAGAAGCTGTCCTTAAGCTTGGTGGTAGGTGCTTTCAGGCATTTGTACTTTCTGCATGATGGAAGAAGGGAGAAGAATTTGGAGTATTGTGTACATTTCTGGTCACCGAATTATAGGAAAGATGTCAACAAAATAGAGAGAGTACAGAGAAGATTTACTAGAATGTTACCTGGGTTTCAGCGCTCAAGTTACAGAGAAAGGTGGAACAAGTTGGGTCTTTATTCTTTGGAGCGTAGAAGGTTGAGGGGGGACTTGATAGAGGCATTTAAAATTATGAGGGGGATAGATAGAGTTGATGTGGATAGGCTTTTCCCATTGAGAGTGGGGGAGATTCAAACAAGAAGACATGAGTTGAGAGTTAAATTATGAGGGGGATAGATAGAGTTGACGTGGATAGGCTTTTTCCATTGAGAGTGGGGGAGATTCAAACAAGAAGACATGAGTTGAGAGTTAAATTATGAGGGGGATAGATAGAGTTGACGTGGATAGGCTTTTTCCATTGAGAGTGGGGGAGATTCAAACAAGAAGACATGAGTTGAGAGTTAAATTATGAGGGGGATAGAGAGAGTTGACGTGGATAGACTTTTTCCATTGAGAGTGGGGGAGATTCAAACAAGAAGACATGAATTGAGAGTTAGGGGGCAAAAGTTTAGGGGTAACACGAGGGGGAACTTCTTTACTCAGAGAGTGGTAGCTGTGTGGAACGAGCTTCCAGTAGAAGTGGTAGAGGCAGGTTTGATATTGTCATTTAAAGTAAAATTGGATAGTTATACGGACAGGAAAGGAATGGAGGGTTATGGGCTGAGTGCAGGTCGGTGGGACTAGGTGAGAGTAAGCGTTCGGCACAGACTAGAAGAGCCGAGATGGCCTGTTTCTGTGCTGTAATTGTTATATGGTTATATGGTTATAAGATAGAATGACCAGCGTGGGCAGGTTATTTGATTATACTGCCTGGTTAACTGAGGCAGTGGGAAGAGTAGGCAGAGTCCAAGGAGGGGAGGCTGGTTTCTCTGATGCGTTGAGCTGTCTCCACAACGCACTGTAGTTTCTTGCAGTCTCACGCAGAGCAGTTTCAATACCAAGCCATTATACATCCAGGAAGAATTAAGTGTACTTTTTAGCCACTTCCAGTAAATCTTTGATTTTGTGCCATGTGCGGTATGATGAAGATATTTCAAGCTTTCTCCATTGCTGATCAAAATTGAAATAATGGCTTGCATCAGTACTTTAGCAAAGGTATACCAATTGTATGGGAATATTCAGCATGACCAGCGGTAGGATTTAACACTACCCTCTGGTGATTAGTATTTCAGAAATATTTGACTGACATTGCTGCTGATGTTGTTCATTGTCTGATGGATTCGTACAGTTTCAGATGTGAGTCGCTATAAATGAAGTGACTGACAAGAACATTGGTAATCATTCCTTTTGAGATGTGTACTCAGCTGGAAGAAATACTAAATTGCATTCCCTTTCGAGAGAAAATACCATTGGAGTGATATTTTCCAGATGTTAGTAATTTGAGATGGTAGACCTGTGTCTTGATCAGATTTTTTTTGAAAGATACCATCCATTATTCTCCCATAATATACACTTATTTTCTGTATATTTTTGTTTGAGTATAATTTCAGAAGATATGAACTTAAAAATCATATTTTATTTGCTGTATCTCTACTTGGCTGGGGAAATGCAACACATTACTGGTCCAAGACTGCAAAGAAAGAGAGGAACGCCATGGTAGTGGAGGAGGAGACAAGGACAGAGTTGAGCACGACAGGGTGAAGGCAGTGGTGCAGAGCCACCTGGGAAGCTGGACATCAGGGGAGGGCACCATCTGCAACTATGGCACCTTGCCTTGCCCTGCCCTGAAATCTTCACCAGTGGTTCAGCAGTGAGGATAGCTGCTCCCAGTGTGATACCACCAATGCCAACTTCCAACACGTCCTGGCAGGATGCAAGACTGCGCTGTCCCAAAGGCGCTACAGTTGACAGCATGACCAGGTCCTAAGGAAGCTGGCGGTGATCTTAGAGACCTGCAGGCGGGATGCAAGAAGCAGCCTTTCCCCAGCGGGGTGGCAGCGCACCCCATTTGTTAAGACTGGTAAGGGTGCTGAATGCATCTGCCCAGGAGCTCCCTCAGGATTCCTCTCCACAGGCGGGAAGTGGAACATGAGGGTAGATCTCAGCAGACAGCTACAGTTCCCCATGGATACACTACCACATCGCTCCACCCGGACATGGTACGTGGTCCATAGTGGCCAGGACAGTCCCCCTCCTTGATTTAACCATCTCATGGGAGGAGGGAATGGAGGCCGCCCACAAGCAGAAGAGGCTGAAGTACTCAGAACCTGGCAGCTGAGTGTCAGGAGGTTGGCTGGAGGACCATCTCCTACCCTGTGGATTAGGAAGTCGGGGCTTTGTCAGTGCATTGATGATAAGGTTACTCCATGATATGGCAGTGACTAGATGAAGCCAGCAGAGCGTTGACTGAAGAGGCAGAAAGGGCAGCTTTTGGCTGTGGTTGAAGAGGAAGGACAGAAGCTGGGGGACCGACTAACCCCATTGAAAGTGGCAGGGACATCTCCCTGTCACTGCTCCACCACCTGGAGATGTACCAGAGCTAAGGGAGTGAAACATCAATGAATGGTGGTCCCTGGCTGACGACCCTGCAGCTGACTGAAGAAGATTGTTCAAGGTGTGACAGGCAGCAATGCCAGACAGGAAACAACATCTTCCTGTTAATCTCATTTCTTTAAGGTTTTGTCAGGGTTTGTAGTATCTGATGAAATAATTCAATTATTACACCGAGTTCTGTCCAAATTGATTCATAATTTGTCAAAGGCCCAGGTAAATTGGAAGCTCATGACATTGTATTTCTGAAAAAGCACATAAATTTGGACATTCCTTCATTCTCATTGCTTCTCTGTGTTTCCATTTGTATATTCTGTTGTTCATTGTGCTTAGTTTTGTTCTCTAAAAGTTTTCCCAATAATAAAACAATGCCAACTTTTTTTTACACCATGTTGCCTGTTCCTATGTTTAAGTGGTATGCTAATGAGAGTCTTGAAGAATATTACCGTGTGCTGTATTGAGTTTGCACAAGACAAGGGTTAAACAGGCATATTGGATCACATTTCACCACATTGTTAACGGTGTTAATGGATTAGGCCTCAAAACTTGAATAAAATTACTTTTCAGAGATGGGGCATGTACACATTTGACTTGTGAACCTCCAAACAATTTGACCACTGGTCACACTTTGTTCTAATGACATATAGTTCATAATTTTGAATTATACACTCTGATTAATTAACAACACCTAGCTAGGACCAGAGCTGGTGTCAGTTAATTTCCAGTGCCATAGGAAGACCCATGGTCTTTATGGCAAATGAGCTGAAGTTTAGAAATAGGGAAGTATTTTTACAGCAGAGATCAGATGAATGAAGGTTGATGTTATTAAAACATGAGTGTAGAGGCTGAGATGATTCCGTGAGTGGGAGAGTGTTGAGTGAAGGAAGGAACAGAGTTACAAGAGAAAGATGTGGTGACTTCAAACAAGTGTGTAAGAATTTCTTCTTGCAGAAGTGAATGCATCACCTCATTTCTCTACCCTGGGTGATTATGGCGTTTAGGTTATTTGAGGCCTGTAATAAGGAAGTAGACAATAATTTGAAAGATTGGTTTACTGCGCGCTGGGAAATTGGAGCTTGTTGAATGACAGGATGGCACTGAGGAGCTGAGTGTCCTACTCTTGTTTCTGTTTTCCTATGGAACCCCTCATCTAAACGTAATGCTTCTGTATGCAGCCCCCAATACACGCAGAAATATTGGGCTCTATTCCTTTTTTTACTTCCTCTGCATATTGGTAGATGGCGTCTCAACAAGGTACGTTCTGAATGTGAGCAATTTCTCATGAGAAACCTCATGGCTTTACACATCTGCTATTGAATCCCAAATATTTAGTGTGATAAGCTGTGCATCAATATTACAAAGATCAAACAGTTCTGGAGATCTTTACATCAACGGTAGTTTGCCTCAGTCTGCCAACATGTTGAGTTAGTGTTGGTATTGTTGCCACCTAAGGAGTCGGCAGACAGTCCTGGTCCTTAGCAACAAGCAGCCGAGGAAACACCACTGCTGTGTACCATGTTCGCAGCCTTGTCTTTTGCAGTGGGAGGTAGCCACATCAGTGCTGGTATAAATCTTTTATTATTCCCTGTTTTAATACAGAAATTCAAAATATGTGTAATACGCTGGTTATGATTTTTACTGCTATGCTGTAAGGTATTTTTATTTTAGCAGTTCTCTGCAAAAGCAGTGTGTCCAGTTTGTGAGTGTGTTTTGGCATCGGCGAAGGAGAAGAAGCCACATTGTCCAACTTAGGAATGTTGTGTCACCCAGTCGGGTTTGTCTTGGTACGTGTTGTAACTTTCTGACCAGTGGGATGTGACAGAAGGTTCTAGAGAGCTGGGTGGATCAGATTTCTGAAGGACAGAAGTCTGCTTTGGGGACTTTTGGCAGAAGCTGCAGAGCTGATCACAGGGGAAGATGCTCCAGAGGATCCCACCTGAAGGGGAGACCCGATTGAGAGAAGTGCCTTGTGCCGATGAATGGTTCAAAGGAGGAAGTGCCTACGCCTCTGAGTTAACCAGTTCACTCAAAATGGTCTTCAAGGGAAGTTCGAACCGCGGCTGGTGTCTTTCACGCAGAACGTGGGTTCAGTGTGTGAACAATCAAAGTCAAGCATCCCGACTACTCGAGAAACGAGCTCCAACGTTTATGTGCATATTTGGACTGGTTTAACTGTAATGGGGCCTTTTATTTTTCTCTTGTTATTCTGTTAACTGTTTGTTAAAGTTGAAATATTGGTTTCATACCGATGTAGGATATGTTATTTTTCTGGCAAACAATAACTTTGCATGGGACAGTATTTACACAGCATTCACGACAGTCAATGTTCCTCAATGGAACATTTCAACGTTCCTGTTTGGTTGAACCCAAATCATACCGACCCTAGACATGTGATGCTTATGGAAGGTGGACTTCTCACCACTGAGTCACGAGGCTGTTAGCAGAGTTAGCTAACGAGCCAAGTTTGTATACGAGCCCCGGTGAGAGGGTTACATATGACTCTGTTAAAATCTGCAGTGCACCTGAGGGTAGACACCTAGATGTTTTGTAGGTAATTGCAAACATTCAATCCCAAGTCACTGAATTCATAGTTCATTGGGACCATCATATTAAAGCCGAGTTATTTGATGAGATTCTTTGTTGTGTGAAACTGACTTTGGCATCTCTTTACCTAAGAAATTTAAATTAGTTCAGAAATGCTTATTTCTCAATGTAACTTTTAAAGTTTTTTTTTGTGTCTCCAGATTTCCAGCATTTGCAGTCTTTCTTCTGACACCTGCCCTCATGGCGACATTGTGTTAGGCTATCATAAACTGAGGAGCTTACCATCTGAAGTCACTGTATTTTCTCCTGGAGTCAAGCAGACCAAAAGCCTTGCTAATTCATAAGTTCATATTGCTGAGGAAAGAAGACTGACTGGCTAACAGGGAAGCAGAGAGTAGGCGTTAGTGTGTATCTTACTGGTGGCAAAATTGAGTACCAAAGATCAGTGCTTGTGTCCCAACTTCTTGGTGGAAGAATACACAGAGATATAATTTCCTGGGACACCAAAATAGGTTGCAAAATAAGTTGTAAGGAGGCTACAGAGGAATAAATGATCAGACTCCCGACTCACCATTTCCTTCTCTTCTTTACTAACCATCTTGCCTCTCCATCTCATTCCTGAGTTTTGACCTGAAATGCAGAGTTTCCATTTCCCTCCAAAGAAGCTGCCTGACCCACTGAAATCCTGCATCACTGTTTGCGTGTTGCTCCAGATGTGCAGCATCTGCAGTCCCCTTGTGTCTCAGAAATATGTAATGTCTCTTTGAAATTTTGTTTAGATTATGAAGACACGTAGTCCTCTTTTATTGTCATTTAGTAATGCATGCATTAAGAAATGATACAATGTTCCTCCCGTGTGATATCACAAAACACAGGACAGACCAAGACTAAAAAAAACTGACAAAACCACATAATTATAACATATAGTTACAACAGTGCAACAATACCATAACTTGATGAAGAAGTCCATGAGCACAGTAAAGATCAAAATCTCTCAAATGTCCCACATTTCACGCAGCTGGGAGAAGGAAGAAAGACTCTCCCTGCCATGCTGACCACAATCCAACTCTGAGTCATCCAAAAACCTCGAGCTCTGTTCAGCTGTCCAACACTGAGTACTGAGCGCCATCTCTGTCCGAATGATTCGACCTCCTTCTCGGTCGCCAAAAGCAGGCAAGGCCGGGGATTTTGAGGCCTACCCTCAGAAAGATTCCCGATCACACAGTAATGACAGCAGTGAAACGAGCATTTCAGAAATTTCTCCAGGTGTTCCTCTGTGCTTTCGTGTCCATTCTCCATCAAGTCAGAATTGTCCACGGCCCCTATTTAACAGATATGATATCATTTTTCACTGGAGGGCTGCGCATGTGCAGGCGCACCGCTATCTTCTCCTCCTGTTTACTGAGGGGATCTGAAGAAGGTTAAATTCCAAAAGGGGAAAAATAGAACATAAGGAAAGAACAAGGGGAAGAAACTAATTAGGTTATTCTAGCCATGATCTAGGTTGGGACTAGAGGGCTGAAGGGTCTTGTTCTTTAGCCCACTTCTTCAATGGATGTATTATATTGTGTATTCTAAACATAATAATATTGTTTCAAGTACTTTCTCAGTTCTTGGGAGAAGAACAGAAAGTATATATAGGATAAAAAAGTCTCCTTCTGGACTGTCAATGCACAGGATTTCAGAGCTCTCAGTTGGTGTGGACATAGTCCAGCGATTGTTCATTGAGAGAAGGCCTTAATCTACCTCTGTCGTGCCCTGTTTTTAGAAGGGAATCCTGGCAACTGGCCAGAGAATAAATGAGGAGGGGGATAAAATATTATACAAAAGGTAGAGCCAAGCTTCTGTTATAAGTTTTGGGAAGAAAAACTCATCGAGAAATGTAGTGCAGAAGCAGTCCACTGAATCTGTCCCAAACATCAACCTATTGGTTTTACACTAGTCCTACTTTAATGCCCTTTAGCTCTCCCGCGCTTCCATCAGCTCTCCCCAGAGTCTATTCCTCACGAATTGTGATTTGCAGTGGCCAGTTAACCGACTGGACATGGGAGGAAACCGGAGGATCCAGAGGAAGGCCGTGTGGTCAAAGGGAGAGCGTGCACACTCTACACAGACAGCTCTCGAGGTCAGGAGTGAACTTGGGTCTCTGGAGCTGTGGATCAGCAGCTCTACTGGTCGTGGCACTTCGCCACCCCTGCTGGTTTAACAGTTTCAACAGAGCAAATGTGTAGAAAATAAGAAAATATATAAACCAAAGGTGAAAATAGGAAAAGCACAGACTGCAAATACACTAATAAAGAAGACTGTTCAAAGTGCATATTAATAATTGCAGTTATAACAAACTGGTGTTTGAATAACTGTTATCACTGTGTTATATTTTCAATGCTGCAAGTAACAAACTTGTACTAATCCAAGAAGACAGGAATGTCGTTCTGTCACAAGACAGGTATTTTGCCTTTGGATTGGTGTAAATCTGGTGTAGTCCTGTACTGGTTTTTGCCCAAGACCAAGCTGAAACCTACAGCAACACACATAAAAGTTGCTGGTGAATGCAGCAGGCCAGGCAGCATCTATAGGAAGAGGTACAGTACGGCCCGAAACGTCGACCGTACCTCTTCCTACAGATGCTGCCTGGCCTGCTGTGTTCACCAGCAACTTTTATGTGTGTTGCTTGAAATTCCAGCATCTGCAGATTTCCTGGTGTTTGCGTGAAACCTATGGCATTGGCATAGTTCAATTAAGCTGTCTATCCTGGACAGGTACTTTCACTTGAAGACTCCAGCCTTCCAAGGAAGACATCAGAATCCGGTTCATGATCACTGGCACACTGTATGTTGTGAGCTCTGTTGCTTGTGGTAACAGGACCATAAGTTACAAAAACAATAAATAACCAAATCATATCAACGAGGAGTAGTGAGGTAGTGTTCTTGGGTTCGTGGAATGTTCCTGTCAGCAGAGCGGAAGAAGCGGTTCCTAAAACATTGATTGTAGGTCTTCAGACTTCTGTACCTCATCCCCGACAGGAGTAAAGAAAAGAGGGCATGTTCCGGGTGGGGACGGTCAGGAATGATGGATGCTGCCTTCTTGAGACACCGATTCTTGAGTATGTCCTTGATGGAGGGGAGGGTTGTACCCATGATGGATCTTGCTGAATCTACAATCCTCTACAGCCTGCTTTGATCCTGTTCATTGGAGCCTTCACACCAGGCATGCAGCCAGTCAGAAAGCTCTCCGCCATATGTCTATAGAACTTTGCTAGAGTCTTTCTCCTCAAACTCCTAATGAAGTATAGCTACCGGCCTGCCATCTTTGTGATTGCATCAACATGCCCAGGATAGACCCTCTGAGATTTGAATGCCAGCAATTTAAAGCTGCGTACCTATTCCGCCGCTGACCCCGCCATGACGACTGGTGTATGTTCTCTTGATTACCCCTTTCTGATGTCCGCAATCAAGTCCTTGGTCTTGCTGCTGTTAAGTGCAAAGTTTTTATGGAGATGCAGCATAACCAGCCAATCTATTTCGCTCTTATACACTTCTTCAACATCATCTGAGTTTCTGCCAACAACAGAGGTGACATCATCTATAGATGGTGTTTTGAGCTGTGCTTAGCCACGCAGATTATGAGTGTAGAACAGTGTGCTAACCCTGCATCCCTGAGTGGTGCTTGAGTTGATCGGTAGTGAGGAGAAGGTGTCAATACTGATCTGCCCTGACTGTGGTCACCCAATGAGGAGGTCAAGAATCCAGATACAGAGGGAGGTACGCAGGCCCAGGATCTGAAGCATGGCCAAAGCTGTTGGTGAATTGTTGCCCCATCACTTGCCAAGGACTGACCCTGTTGTAGGGAGTCGAGAAATATATCTCCATGAGCTCAGACAATGTTGGAGCCCTTGTTGGACCTCACTTCTGTCCTGGCTGAAGTGGATTGGTTGTTAGGTGTTTCCCGAGCCCTTTGACAGTAATGCAAAAGGCGCCAGCCCCACAAAGGTGTCTTCCTTACAAAACAGGGAAGTGTTCTGCATTTCAGGAAAAGGAACTCACTTACAGCACGTTCTCGCATGTCCCAGTGCCGGGCACTTTCCTAACCCTTTCACTTGGTTCCCACTTGAGTTAGAGAGGTGTACGTGAGAAAAGTAGAGGATTTCCCAGCTCGTGCCCCTTTAGGGTATTCTTCATCAAATGTAAACAAACATCTTGATGTTAATACAATATTTCTGTGAGACCGTGTCGACATTTATGAGGTCTTGATTTATAGAAGTTGGACAAAAAATTTCACAATTCTCTGAGTTGAATGGCTAACTCTTGCTTGGACATAATGTACTGAAGAATTATTACTGGAATCTGTGATATTTCATTTGAAGTATCTTTGCTTCTGTCACCTAATGTGATAGAAGTTCTCACTCGTGTCATAGCATCTTCATTCCCAAGTTTGGCAAACAAAACTCCAGTGCAGGTTGATTACCCCTTATCCGAAATGCTTGGGGATGGAAGTGTTTTGGATTTCGGATTCTGGAATACAAATTGTGATAACTTGGGATTGTCATCATTTCGGACTCAGAACTTATATGCTACTAGTAAGCAGTCTTTGCCTTACACATGTTCATCGCACGTATGTCCTTAACAATAAAAAATTATTACGAACCTTTAATATAATGAATATATAATGTGCGCCAGGTAACAAAAGCAGCACAGCTGAATCGAGAGAATACCTGAATCTGCCGCTGAACAACAACTAACAACGGTAAGCTTTCAGTCTCCACCTACGATGCCGTGTTTCGATTGAAAGTTTATAGCACAATGTATTTGTATTTTACTTTTTTGTCAGGTTTTATGTAAGGTTTAAAAACAATTAGCATTGTAGACTTGTACTGGAGTCAGATTTTCATCAGCGATGGATGCTTTAAAATTTAATGCCATTATGTAAGGTATTAAAACAGTTAGCATTGTAGACTTGTCCTGGTGCTAGATTTTCGTGATCAGCAGACACTTAAAAAATTTACTGTCGTGCCTTTTCTTAAATTTCTGCAACCAGCCTGCAGAATATTCACAATTATCTTCAATTTTCAGTTCTTCATGATAGGTCTTTGCCTGTGTCATGATATGCGTTTTGTTAAGTGGCATATATTCACTCCTACACAGACGATACACGATCGAGATCTTCATTTTTTGCTTTATGCAGTGTTTTTCTATTTTTCATTAATTTCTGTTGATTACATAGGTGAGGTCACTCTTCAGAGCTGTCCACGGTATGCAGTGACCTGTGTACTGCCTGGGTATCTTTCCCGCACCTTGTGGAATATTCCTTTTGTGATATCAGTGCTCAAAAAAAAAATTGGATTTGGGAAGTTTTCAGAGTTTGGAATTTCGGATAAGGGATATTCAATTTGTAATAATCTGGGTTTTGTGGGTGAAGTAACTACAATGGATAAAATTGAAAGTAAAAATTACAAAAGATGGTCAAAGTCTAGTAATTTACATGCTTGTGAGATTAAGTGATCTCCAAATAATATGTGTATTTCATAACATTTGAGCAATCCCCATCTTGCACTGCTCTACAAAGTCATCTTAGATCAACTCATTTAACTATTAGATTATATTTTGCTTTTAATCAAAACAAACATCTTTTCCTCCATACTTAACAACCCAGTAAAGGAGCACATTACTGTATACTGAAATGTGAAAATTCCCTGAATGCTCTTGGCCAACCAGAGCACTGATAGTACAAAGTCTTGTACAGGCATTCTTTCCTTCTGAACACAAGAGATTCTTCTGACTGTACTTGATTTGTTACGGAATTCATACGTATCCTCTAATGATATGAGTACTTCCTCTGTATCTGTTGCTGCCCTCTAATCCCTTTGGTGAATAAGAACCATTGTACGCAGGAAGTCCTGGTGTCAGTTGTCACCTTCTCCTGTCAGTGACTATATTGTCAAAAGGTTTTAATGATTGGCAGTACATAGCTCAGCTTATCTATCATTCCCTCAAACATTACTGAGGCCGACTCTAAGAATGATGATTAAAGATAGTGCTGATTAAGGCATAACCAAGCTAAGCAGAAAATGTTAAATATGAGAAATTTTGCAGATGCTGTAAATCCAGAGAAATGCACACAAAATGCTGGAGGAACTCAACAGGCCAGGAAGCGTTATGGAAAGGAACAAACAGTCAACATTTCGGGCCAAGACCCTTCCTCAGGACTGGAAGGGAAAGTGGGGAGGAGAAGGATAGCTAGAAGATGATAGGTGAAGCCAGGTGGGTTGGAAAGGAAGGAATCTGATAGTAGAGGTGAGTGAACCATAGGAGGAGGGGGAGGTGATAGGCAGGTGAGAAAAGGTAAGAGGACAGAGTGGGGAATAGAAGAAGAGGGAAGGGGGAGGGAATTTTTTATTGAAAGGAGGAATCACTATTCATGCCATCAGGTTGGAGGCTACCCAGATAGAATGTGAGATGTTTCTTCTCCATCATGGTAGGCCAATAGAGGGAGTGGCCACTCAATGATTCCAGCAGAACTGAAGGTAAGATGACGAAACTGAGAAACAAATAAAAATAAAGGTGCTGAAATCCGAAACAAAATCAGAAATACTGAAAATATTCAGCTAGTCCAGCAGCATCTGTGGGAAGAGAAACCTGTCAATATTTTGGGGCAGGGACCCTTCCTCAGAACCCCTCTAGATGAAATTAGGTCTTATCATGGGACATTACTGGGAGGTAAGCAGAACCACAAAATGCTGGAAATGTTCAGCAGATCAAGCAGCATCTGTGGAAAGAGAAACAGGGTTAATATTTTGGGTAACAGAACCTTCATTCTGATGCTTTGTGTTGCCACCATATTTTATTCTTCTTTCAGATTCCCAGCATCTGCAGATATTTAAATACCACTGGGAATGAAACGTCCGAACTGTTCCTTTTCCTTCCGACATTCTCCCTTTCTTGATCACTATCTTGAACAGCAGTCATTCGGTATCAGTCTCAAAGCCTGCCAAAGCCACAGTGAGTCTGGAGACAGATCCATGAAAAATTCCAGTGGCAGCTGCCTTAGAATGACTGAAATCTCTTCTGTGTGCTTAGTCTAATTGGAGCTGATCTGAAATTTATTGTAAATTAGCCTTAAAAATAAGTTGAAGAACATTGAAGCTGCAGAGGTGACACCTTCCACAGGACTGACCACTCCCATCACGTAGCTGAGAACAAGAATCAAACTGGTGGAGGAATTCAATAAGTCAGGTAGCATCTCTGTGGGGAAATGACAGCCGCCATCCTGGTCATTTCTTGGAGGCAAATGGACAGTTGACTGGAAACGTCAACTGTTGATTTGCCTCCACAGATGCTGCCTGATCCACTCAGTTCATCTAGTATCTGCACTCTCTCCTGTCCTCATCAGAGAGCTTGTTTATTTTACCGGCTGGTGTTGAAAAATCTATAATGTACTGGGCTGTTTGCAATACTCTTCTCCATTTTGTATGGTAATACATGTAGGGTGTCTTCCTGAAACTTGGACGATTTCTTTCCCCTCACCGATGCTGCGTGACCTGCTGAGCTCCCCCAGCAGGCTGGGTGCTGCTGTAGTTCCATTGCTGCAATTCTACTCTGGCCTGTGTTAAAACCAACCAGATAGGAACGACCCTCATTTACAAAGTAGAAATATTTCATGAGGCCCACTAAGTATATGTTACATTTTTCCATTTATTTGCTCTTCATGGTGCCATGAATTGCCGTTTCCCTTGTGGTTGGTGTGAGCCCCACCCGCATTGTCTGAGATCAGCTTTGAGATTTGCTTGAATAGCCTTCGCATTTCTGGGCTGGGAAGAGGAGAGTTGATCAAGCAGGCATAAAGCTCAGTCTCTTGCGTTTTCCATTATGCGGTTTTGATGATGATGATGATAATTATGAAGACACATAGTCCTCTTTTATTGTCATTTAGTAATGCATGCATTAAGAAATGATACATTATTTCCTCCGGTGTGATATCACAAAACACAGGACAAACCAAGACCGAAAAAACTGACAAAACCACATAATTATAACATATAGTTACAAACTGTGTAACAATACCATAACTTGATGAAGAAGTCCGTGAGCACAGTAAAGTTCAAAGTTTCTCAAATGTCCCACACCTCACGCAGACGGGAGAAGGAAGAAAAACTCTCCCTGCTATGCCACCCACAATCCGACTCTGAGTCATCCGAAAACTGTGAGCTCTGTTCAGCTCTCCGACACCGAGTACCAAGCGCCACCTCTGTCCGAACGATTTGACCTCCTTCTCAGTCACCAAAAGCAGGCAAGGCCGTGGATTTTGAGGCCTACCCTCCGAAAGATTCACGACCACACAGTAACGATAGCAGCGAACGGGCGTTTTGGAAATTTCTCCAGATGTTCCTCTGTGCTTTCACGTCCATTCTGCATCAAATTAGAATTGTCCACGGCCCCTATTTAACAGATACGATATCATTTTCACCGGAGAGCTGCGCACACGCGGCGCGCTGCCATCTTCTCCTCCCGCCGTTTTCACAGGCACTCTGTTTTCAGGATATTGGAAGTTTTAAAGGTTGTTTGGTGGAAACAAAAGACAGGAAGGCTCTAGCGAGTGGTTGTTTGGGAGTAGCTGTGTTTGAGCAGTAAATGCCTTGCTGGGATTGTAACATAGAACATGGAACAAGCCCTTCAGTATACAATGGTGTGCCAAACTTTCAACCTACTCCAAGATCAATCTAATCTTTCCTTCCCAAATAGCCCTCCATTTTCTTTCATCTATGTGCCTATATAAGAGTCTCTTAAATTTCCCTATCGTGTCTGCCTCCATCATCACCACTGGCAGCGTTTCCATTCTCTGAAAAAAAGCCTACAATTGACATCCCACCTATACTTTCCTGCAATCACCTCAAAATCTTGCTCTCTTGTATTAACATTGCTGCTGTAGGAAAACAATGCTGGCTCTTGTCACCTTATACACTTCTATAAAGTCATCCCTCATCCTCCTTTGCACCAAGAAGAAAAGACCTGGCTTGCTCAGCTCCTTCTCAAAAGACATGATCTTATGCTTCATAATTCTTTGGTGAGTCGAGGCACAGCAAAGGAATTGGGAATGTGCAGATAAAGTCGTCTTTAGAAATACTCTTCCTATTGGAGTAGCTGGGACAGTGAGGTTGAAATGTCTAATACCAGAGGACATGTATTTAAGATTCAAAGGAGATGTGTTAGGAATTTTTTTCCTACCACAGAGAGCGTGGGTTCCTGGACTGCACTGCCAGGGTTGGTGGTGGAAACAAATATGACAGAAGCATTTAAGAAGCTCTTAGATTGGCACCTGAATATGCAGGAAATGGAGGGATATGGACATTGTGTTGGCAGAAGGAATTAGTTTTGCTGGGTATTTGACCACTGGCAAGCTTGAATTGAATTCTTTGCAACAGATGGTCTGTGATGCTGGAATTGGAAAGCTGGGTGATATTGCTGAAGGTGTTGCATTGAGCAAAGTCCTGAGATCCACCACTTGGTATCAGTCACGGAGAGATGCCCCTGCCATCACAATGGTCACTACTCTGATAAATCTCTTTGTTTTTTAAAGCTGTAAGCAACTTGGAAGCTCAGTGACTAGATTAAGCAGGCTTTTTTAAAATCAAAATGACATGCTTCCTTTCTGGACAGTGATCAATGGACATGCCTAAAGTGCCAAGTTGTTGGCCCTGAGCTGAACCCCTGAACCTGGAGGATCAGTGGACCACTCTTAGTCTGACCTCTACCCTTTGACCTGTTCGGCATGGGTGACCCTACCAAGAGCCAAGGTATAAAGCCCTGTTTCCAGCCAACATGGCTCTCTGGGTCATTGAGGCACACAAGCCTCCAAACCCAATGACAAGGGTGTGGTCCTCTTGGAGGAGCCATCATCCCTAAGGCTGACCTGTGTACAGGATCTCTTTCCCTGGTTGCTGTGGCAACTCAGACTGGCGCTGTACCAGACTCCATGATATCTCTGAGAGCTATATGTGTATGAGAATCCATGACACCCAACAAAGGCCACGCGTGCAGAAAATACAAGCAAATTGTCAGAACAAGTTCAAGATACATTGTTTTCCTGGGTGTTAAAAATTTATTAAAGACTCCCTCCCTGGGACTTTATTTGAATGGCAACTCAGAGAGGAGACAGTCACATGACGCAATCCTTGAAGAAACAATGGCCATAAAGCCAATTTATTGTCAATAACTAGGATTGCTGGTGAGTGTACATATGAGAGTGAGGCAATGGTGAGAAATAATGAAGGAAGTACACCCTTCCTTTCACAATAACATGGCAAATCAGTATTATTTCTCACAATTGTGCCTTGAAAATGTAATAAATATATCAAACTTTCCTTTTGCAAGTTGTGAAAATACTCAAGGCTGAGGAGAACAAAGTTCATTCTCTCTGGGAGAGAGAATGATGCATTGTTCATTTATGCGTATATTCACCATTCCATTTTATACTTGCTACGTTTTTGGACTTTGTATTTGACGAATGAACAGAGGAAGTTTCAAAGCATACTTGGGCTCAGAACTGGAAGAATCTTACAACTTCTATTTATGTTTAAGCATGAAGTAGGAGGCAGGGTGAGCAAAATAATCTATGACTCCGCTAAAATATCTTTGTTAGCAGGCACGGCAATGATCCAGTTGCTTTAAGATAGAATTTATATTCAATTCAAATAAAGAATTGTATGTGGTATAATTCTTGCTATGCATTTTTTGATGAAGAGAGAGGAAGGAAGATCACCATAATCAGTGTGACACAGCAGTGCCTCTGTCTTTAAATCAAGTAATGACTGTGTGCCCAGCCCAACTGACATTTTTGTAAAGATACATTTTGGATTCAGTAACATAAATTAATTTCCCTGCTTTTCCTTAATGAAGTTTTTTGAAAGATGGCTGCGTGTGACATTGGCTGAGTGGGATCAGAGCTTCTTTACAGCGCAGTTCTGTTCATTGAAATGGAAAGATAGCACAAAGGTGGAATAAGAGCTGTTTGTGTAGCAGTACTGGAGAACGCATGTTTTCAATGTATTTTCAGCTTGGAGACCCCATTGACATGATGGATGAATGGATGACACAAAATCTTGCTCACCGCTGATTACTGAAGCTCACAGATCTTTGAGCATTCCCTCCTGTTTCAAATGGAAATGCGGCTTGAGGCAACAACAAATCTGAGCATAAGTTTTCCTTATTGAGTGGCACCTGTCATTTAAACCACTGGGAAAAAAAAAATCGCAAGGAAGTAGATGGAAGAAGGCACATGTTGTTTTCAGAGGGGCTACAACTGCTCCCAAGTTTCTCCCAGTTGTACTCTTGGGTATACCGTGGAGCTGGTTAGATCATTTTCCTGTTCTCCTTTTAATTCCACCCTTCTCTCTTGGTGTGGAACCATCTGGCCTGTATTTTGTTGCTCCCCTGGTAGACTATTTAAAATGTGAAGCACATTCTGAAGGGAATTTGTCTCCCAGCACAACAGCGATACCCTGCTGCCCTGCCTCCATCTCTTTAAAAGTATGCCTAGGCACGGATTGGAAGAGCTTAACGAAACAAAATATTGAGCCTATAAAATTATCAAGCTGATCAGACTGCACAGCTTAATATCAGTGGGGAAATTCTAAAAGAATTTGCACTTAAATTCCTTTCTTGATCACTGAGTTCTTACCACATGTACAGTGGTACAGTGAGAAGCTTTGTTTTGCCTTCCAGCCAGACAGATCCTTCCAAATATAAATACTGTACATCACTGTGGTACAAAGGGAAAAGCAGTAACAGAATATGATGTTACAGCTACAAAGTGCAGTGCAGGTAGATAATAAGGTCAAGGGCTGTGCCCAGGTAAACTGAGAGACTGAGATATCTTTATTGTACAAAGATGTTCATTCAGGACTGTTATAACTGCAGGAGCGAAGCTGTCTTTGAATCTGATGTAACACACACAAAATGCTGGAGGAACGCATCAGCCCAGGCAGCATCTATGGGTAAGAGTACAGTCGACGTTTTGGGCCAAGACCCTTCATCAGGACTGGAGGGAAAAAAGATGAGGAGTCAGAGTTAGAAGGTGGGGGGAGGGGAGGAAAAAACACGAGGTGACAGGCGAACACCAGGAATTCTGCAGATGCTGGAAATTCAAGCAACACACATCAAAGTTGCTGGTGAACGCAGCAGGCCAGGCAGCATCTCTAGGAAGAGGTACAGTCGACGTTTCGGGCCGAGACCCTTTCCTGACGAAGGGTCTCGGCCCGAAACGTCGACTGTACCTCTTCCTAGAGATGCTGCCTGGCCTGCTGCGTTCACCAGCAACTTTGATGTGTGTTGTGTAAGGTGATAGGCGAAACTGGGAGGGGGAGGGTGTGAAGTAAAGAGCCAGGAAGTTGATTGGTGAAAGAGGCACAGAGCTGGAGAAGGGGGAATCTAATAGGGGAGGACAGAAAGCCATGGAAGAAAGAAAAGGGGGTGGAATGAGCACCCAAGATGGGCAGGCAAGGAGGGAAGGTGACAGAGGGAAAAGGGGTTGGGGAATGGTGAAGGAAGTGTTTCTCCCCCCAACTTTCAACTCCACTCATCTTTTTTCTCCAGTCCGGCTGAAGGCTTTCGGTGCAAAACGTCGATTGTATTCTTTTCCATCGATGCTGCCTGCTTGCTGAGTTCCTCCAACATTTTGTGTGTTGTTTAGATTTTCTCTTGTTTGTGCTTGGATCTGATGGTGTGTGTTTCGAGCTTCTGTATGTTCGGCCTGATGGAAAAGGGGAAAAGAATGTCTGTGGTGTAAGTGGTCTTTAATTCCATTGGCATACATTATAAACTTGATGTTGATTTGTCTGGCATCACATTATGTAACACTTTTCACCATGTTTAAGCATGTAGTATGGAATATCAAGCAAAGGGCAAGGGTTTCTTAAGACTTTCTTAATGAGTAGTTGGGATCTGATTCCAAGACTACTGTCCTTTATTAAAATGCTTTGTTTTCTGGTCTGCAATGTTTTACCCAAAAACTACTTATAAGTTGTCCCCAAGATGCTGGAGGAACTCAGCAGGCCAGGCAGCATCTATGGAAAAGAGTAAACAGTCAACGTTTTGGGCCGAAACCCTTCATCAGGACTAGAGAAAAAGACGAGGTCAGAGTAAGAAGGTGGGGAGAAGGGGAGGAAGAAATACAGGGTCGTAGGAGATAGGTGAAATCGGGGGGGGGGGTTGAATTAAAGAGCTGGGAAGTTGATTAGTGAGAGAGGTAAAGGGCTGGAGAAGGAATTTGATAAGACAGGACAGAAGGCCATGGAAGAAAGAAAAGGGGTGAGCACCAGAGGGAGGAGATGGTCAGGCAAGGAGATAAGGTGAGAGAGACAAATGGGTATGGGGAATGGTGAAGGGGGTAGGGCATTAACAGAAGTCATCTACTGTATCAGTGAGACCTGACACATATTGGGAGACCGCTTCACCGAGCGCCTATGTTCCATCTGCCAGAGAAAATGGGATCTCCCCAGTGACCACCCAGTTTAATCCACTTCCTATTCCCTTTCCGACATGTCAGTCCATGGCCTCCTCTACTGCTGCAATGAAGTCACACTCAGGCTGGAGGAACAACACCTTACATTCTGTCTGGGTAGCCTATAACCTGATGGCATGAACATCAATTTCTCAACCTTCCAGTAACGCCCCCCCTTCACCATTCTCCATTCCCATTTCCCTCTTTCACCTTATCTCCTTACCTGCCCATCGCCTCCCTCCGGTGCTTCTCCCTGTTCCCTTTCTTCCATGGTCTTCTGTCCTCTCCTAGCAGATTCCTCCTTCTCCAGCCCTGTATCTCTTTCACCAATCAACTTCCCAGCTCTTTAATTCACCCTCACCCTCTCCCAGTTTGACCTATCACCTACTAACTTGTACTTCTTCCTCCCCCGCTCCTCGCCACCTTCTTACTCTGACTTTTTTCCCAGTCCTGATGAAGTGTCTCGGCCCAAAATGTTGACTGTTGACTCTTTTCCATAGCTGCTGCCTGGTCTGCTGAATTCCTCCAGCATTTCATGTGCATAACTCAGAATTCCAGCATCTGCAGATTTTTGCTGGTTTATAAATCGTTTCCAGCTGCCTTTTCCCCGTGCACCATTGAGCATCACTGATGAGAAATGAGATGGAAAATATTTTGACTAGACAAATGAAGGAAGAGACTGCACAACTTCAGGACTTCTCAAAATGCTTCTCAACAAGGAACTTCTCTCGGTGTGCGCTATTGTTTCTGTATAGAGACATATATATCTTCCACAATTACACTCAGCAAGGTGCTGTCTGAATAAATTAAATAAAGAAACTGATCTCTTTTACTTCAGTTGGTTGATTTGCATACATAATTAGACCATAAGACATAGGAGCAACGTTAAGCCATTCAGCCCATCGAGTCTATTCCTTCATTTCATCTTAGTTGATTTATTATCCTTTTCAACCTCCTTCTCATGATTTTTCCCTGTAACTTTTGATGTCTTGACTAATCAAAAACTTATCAACCATTCCTTTAAATATAACCAATGACTTGCCTCCACAATCATCGGTGGCAATGAATTCCACAGATTCACCACCCTCAGGCTAAAGAAATTCCTCCTCATCTCTGTTCTAAATGGACGTCCCTCTACTCTGAATCTGTACCCTCTATTCATAGACTTTCCTACTGTAGGAAGCATCCTCTTCATGTCCACTCTATCTAGGCCTTTCAATATTCGATAGATTTCGATGAGATTCCCCTGCCCCCCACATTCTTCTAAACTCTAGTGTGTACAGTGCCAAACCTGGAGAGAAATCTTACCCTTGTTTTGTCAACAGTATCATTCTGAAAGCAGAGCACTGTCTCTCAGCTCCAGTCACCCAGGTTTGAACGAGCTCAGGTGCAGACCATGTGGAGTCTGCATATTCTCCTGGCCGCCACTGCTTCCCCCCATGATGGGTTATTTGCCCCTAGTGTGGAGCTGAGTTGTGGGAGAATCGGCGTGACATTAGTGATCATGTGAGAGGAAAGGTTAGAGGGAGACGAGCATTGATTTGAAAGCCAGCTTCGCTCCACATCAAAAGAGATGTGATATAGAATTAAAAGGAAATAAAAGGTGGAAACTGAGCAGATGATTGAAGGACTTTGTGGGAAGAAACTACAGTACTAACAAGATGATGAGCTTTAAGAGATTTTCAAGGCAATGATAAGATGCAGCGACTTAGGGAGAGATGTTGAGAAGGCAAAGCAGGACTGAATTTTTGAAGAAAGTTCAATCAGCTAAAGAAGATTGGAGGAGTAGGGAACTCTTCCAGTAGGATTTCTGAAGGAGCAAATGTGAAGTGGTTTTCAATCACGATAAGGACTGTTATATCAGCACATGCAAGTCTAAACCTGACCCAGATATAGGAGCATTTCTTGTATTCAGGTCTGCTCAAGAATACAGCTACTGAATATTTGATAAGCTGGAATTTGTAAATGCTGGCAGCTTGGCTAGATGTTGGGAGGAGGTGATGATTTATAGGAAGAATATTTGAAATGCTTGTCTTTGATATGATAAGACCATGGCTTGCAGCTTCATTGATAAAGGGAAACACTGTCAGTGTGACTGAGAAATAGTCTGAAAGGATCAGATTCAGAGACTTCAGAACTAATCATACATGTTTGTGAAAGTCTCCAGTTGGTCACGGATGTCACATAATTCCTGATGCCTTCTCCCTCCCTCCCGACATCTACCCCTGTCTCCCACCATCGGTGTCTCCCTCTCTATCCCTATCTCTCTCTCTCTCTCTCTCTCTCTCTCTCTCTCTCTCTCTGTTTTCTTCCTCTCTCTCCTCTCTCTCTCCCTCTCTTTGTCTCTCTCCTTATCTCTTTCTCTCTTTTTCCCTCTCTCTCTGCTTTCTTTTTCTCTCCTTTTCCTCTCTTTTTCTCTCTCCCCCTCTATCTCTATTTCTCTCTTTCTCTGCTCTCTTTCTCTCTCTCCCTCTTTTTCTCTCTCTCTCCCCCTCTATCTCTCCCCCTCTCCCTCTCTCCCCTCTCCCTCTCTCTCTCTCTCCCCCTCCCACTTTCTCTCTCTCCCCCACTGTTTACTGAGGTTTAAATCTGACAATTAAGTATCATTGCTGAGAGATGAATTTATCCTTTCAAATTGCACCTAAATATTATGTATTTGTGTTCACAATTAGAAGGAAAATAGTTGAGGCTAAAATTGCTTTGTCCCCACTGGAATAATTAAATCAGATTAGCAGATGGCATTAGGCTCTTTCATGAAACAATCAGGAATGACTTCTCCTCTGTAAGGACGCCAGACCACTGCCATTGAAATAGTCAAATGTTCTTCCACAATTAGCCACACTGATATTTTGCATTCACAGTTGAATAATCAGTGGAAAGATACGGAATTAATAGCTACATAAGTTAGAAATTAATATGATTATTTGTCATTGGGATCTAAGAGTTTTGATTAATGCAATCAGTAAATAATGTATTAGCTGGAAACAATTAGCATTGACATTACTTTTACATGTTGAAAACTATTATTTTTAGTTATTGCAGAAAAATGCAAAATCTGTAAACCATTAAATATATTATCTGTTGGTATGCATTCTAACTGATAATTATCTAGCCACAGCTGTTGATTGTTTCTGGAGATACTAATTAGTTCTTGCTCAGTTGATGCCCACTCATCTAGATCACTTTTGATGCCTTAAGTCATACAGTATCACTTTTATTTCTTTAAGAACGTGTCTGGTGAGCTGTGCTCTTGTCGAGCAACAATTGCTTGCAGTGCTCTGAATTTCCTGTGGACTCTCTGCTGTATTTGGAGATGTGGGGAGTTGAGGAGATGGTGGGTGGTGGCCTCATGTCTTCTTCAGCAGACTTCACTTCTTTCACATTTCACGTCTTGGAGGATTGGCGTAGATTTATAAATCTTTGCCAGAAAAGAAGTCATTGAAAATATTGATAGGTGGAAAAATAACAAATCATTTCACAAAATCGTAGAATTATCATGACACAGGAGGTCACCATCAAGTCTGTGCCAGGAGCTGGTAAAACAATTGTGTCAACCCCATTCACTACTCTTCCCCTCTACCATGATAATTATTTCATTTCAAACGTTTATCCAGTTCCTTCTCTGTTTCAGAGATCCTCACGGATTGTGAGTTTCAGATCATAGCAAGATTTTGCTTGAATACCGTAGGATAGTTGTTAAATCTGTTCTCCCAGTCCTTGCACCACTCCTGCTAATGGGAACAGCTCCCTCCATTTGCTCTAAACCATTCATGCTCCTGTACACTTCAAACCTAACGGAATCTCACTGAACTCACAAGGAGTATTTGATTTGAGACTTTAAATATAATTTGTTTGATTTTCTTTTGGTGACATGCTAAGTGGCAGTTAATGTGGGGCTGTTTGTTGAACAGCTTCTTGTATAAAAGCCATTTCTATGGCCCAGTAAGCAGAATGAAATAAATAAGGTAGCAATACTCATTTTTGTGTCTTAGTTGGTAAGGAAAAGAGATCAAGAAGATTGGGCAATTATAATCGTAAATAATGCCACCATAGGGGTTAAAACTGAAACTTAGACTTCCCAAGCTTGCAGATCTTCAGCTAACACTGCTTGGAGGTAAATTGTATTTGGGTTCAAAAAAATCTTTAAGTTAAAAATAATAATAATAAATACCTAGCATTAAGATATTAATGTTTGCAGAAATGCAAGAGATAATTAGCTTTACAAAAACTTGAAGAAGCTAAATTTAGGTCTTACTGAAGATTGAAATGATGCCTTCCTCTTCTCACGACTAATAACAGGTGAATATTTCCTTTAATCACAAAACCATCAAAGTGGAATTTTAATGGTAGATTGTGAACTGGGGGGAGAAACATCAATGTCTTAGTGTCCATTAAAGTTGAAATTTCATTCCATTTATTATTTAGAACAGAATTGTTATTTATTTGAAACGTGCCCGGTCCTGGAACCAAATGGAAGAGTCCTTGGTGAGCAATACACACAAAATGCTGGGGGAACTCAGCAGGCCAGGCAGCATCTATGGAAAAGAGTACAGTAGACGTTTCAGGCCGAGACCCTTCAGCAGGACTGGAGAAAAAAAAGATGAGGAGTAGATTCAGAAAAGAGTACAGTTAGACGTTTCGGGCCAAGACCCTTCAGCAGGACTGGAGAAAAAAAGATGAGGAGTAGATTAGGTCCGGTTGAACAGCTGGTGGGAGCTCGTGGCCAGTGAAGTGTAGGTTAGTCACACTGTCCCCCAATGTTGCCATGGCAGTGGCTGTATCAGAACCACAGGTTGCATGCTTTGGATTTCTCTAGTGCCGCAGGTTGACTGACTGAAGCCTTGTCCAGCCTGGAACAGGTTAAAGAAACTCAGAGGCAGTGCTGGAGGTCAATTTCAGGAGGATTACAACATGGGCTTTGACAGCAAGCGAGTCAGTGACTGATGGCAGGTGCCAGGCTCGCTGCCATGGGATCTGCTCTGGGTAAAGCAACCTTAGTTACATTGGACTTGGAGATACAATACCCTTCATCTTCATGTTCCCTTTGCACTCTGTTAGGACTGTAACCTTTACCAATTCCCGCAGCATTTATATGAATTTTCTATCTGCCTTTCCTGTTAGATGGAAACAGCCTTATGAATGCTTTCTATCCAGAAAACCGTGTAAAATTTAGTTGCAGTCTGCAGTTAATTCATTCCTTGAGGGATGTTGCCATTGTGCCATTTGTACTCGCTGAAGATTTAATGCTTGATTCAGAATACCAATCTCTGCAAGTTGTCAGCCAGTCAGATATACTAAGCCCCTTTAAATAGACAGTCTGTCTGTAGCTTAAATATGTTTTGAGCCAGTGCTGTCAACGAGTTGGGGGAAACGAAGTCCAATGTTGCCTCAGCTTCTCATAATTTCAGTGGCGATTGCATACACCAACACCTTAAATCAACCAGAAGGCTCACCGAATTAAATCACTAATTTGTTATTTTCGTGAGATGTTAATTCTGTTTCTTTTTTTCACAGATGCTACCTGACATATTGCATATGATCATAATTTTCTGTTTAATTTCAGATTTATTACATTTGCACATTTTTAAACTTTTCATTAATTTATCACTAAGTTTTAAGAAGTTTATGCTATGAGTGTATGTCCATAATGAATTGAACAGAGTCTACCTCAGCTCATTTCAGATGTGATCCTTTAAATGACACTTTACTTGGAGAGTGAAGAAGACAGTAGGTATGGTGTAAAGAGAGAGCAAGATCAATGAAGGCAGGAGGGGCAGTTCAGTAGGAAATGGGATTGGGATGTCCAGTGGATTCCATTTAATTGGTCCCTCAGTTAATTGGGACAGCGCTTATTTGGGACAATCCTTAAAGAACAACAACTAATCGAGAAAATAACTGGGATTGCCTTTGTTTATTTGGGACATTGTGTCACTTAATTGGGGCAGGAGACTGTTGTCAAACAGTTTCTAACTCATGTCAGCTGTGTGAACTTGTGTGGCTGTTGGACACTACACTGTGCTTCTAGTGAACCCTTTTTAAATACCATTAGTTGCATGAGTTTCTCTTCAAAAACCAGTGATTTTTTTCAATGATAGTTGGTGAGAAATAAGCAGTAAGATATGAACATCGATTTCTCAAGCTTCCGATAATGACCCAACCCCACTTCTCCTTCACCATTCCCCATCTCCTTCTCCCTTTCTCACCTTATCTCCGTCCCTGACCATTGCCTCCTCCTAGTGCTCCCCCTTTTCTTTCTTCCATGGCCTTCTGTCCTCCTCTATTAGAATCCCCCTTCTCCAGCCCTATATCTCTTTCACCAATCAACTTCCCAGCTCTTTACTTCATCCCTCCCCCTCCCAGTGTCACCTATCACCTTGTATTTCTCCCTCCCCTTCCCCTACCTTTTAAATCTACTCCTCAGCACTTTTGCTCCAGTCCTACTGGAGGGTCCCAGCCTGAACTGTTGACTGTACTCTTTTTCACAGATGCTGCCTGGCCTGCGCTGAGGCCCTCCTGCATTTTGTGTGTGTGTTGCTTGGTTTTGTTCACTGTAGTTTCAAACATTCAGGCTTAGAAATGTCAGAGATGTTGGGGAGTGAAAGTGAAATGATTTCACTACTTTAACATGTTAGGATCTACAAAGAATTTGAAAGTATCGACAATCATCTTGAATGTTACAATGAAAATAAAGATTTGGAGGAATGCAATCATCACAAGCATTGTATAAAGGCAGTCCGTTATCTGCACCAGGTGCCTGTGCTAACTTTGCTCATTTACAGTCAATCAAAGGGACATGGCAGTGTGTTGGTTGTCCATTGTATCTGACGATGACAGTGAAACTTGTATGAGAGAGTTTTTAAAGTGGAAAAGCTGATGCACTGGGACGGTTCCACTCTCTCGACCTTGGAGGTCCGGGTCCACTGGGATGAGTAGTCATCACAAAATGTGGATAACCATGACTTGTGTGCCTTATCGTGCCCTTCGTTCTCCATGAAGTGTTGTGGAACCACCTTCCTGGTCATTGGATCTCACTGTTGATCTCATCCACCCAGTCCACCGGAACTGACTTCACATGCTAGAACAGGCATGTCCCTATCTCAGCAGGGTATGAGGCACACAAGCTATCCTCACCTGGATTAGCCCTTCTGTCAAATTGGTATACAAGGGTGCGGCCCCAAACAGCTATTTGGAGTCATAGGTGAGAGCTGAGTGTCTGATGGGGACCAAAGGTGAGAGAGCTGTCCCAGAATGGACATGACAAACCCCTTCACCAGAGGTGCTACCCCTCCCTGGCCACCCTATTCACAAAAGCATACACTGATGAATTCCTCCATCGATAACTCTTTAACTATTAGGAACTAATACACAGTGTTATAGTACTGTAGTAGCATTGGTAGTGTTTTAATTTGTTCTGCATTTAATTTGAATACATAATTTGTTACTCAGTTAAATGGTAGATTTGTAACTTTTTGCATGAAACTTTGGCTAATTGAGGCAGCCGCTTATTTGGGCCAAAATGAGTCCTGAGTCCTGAGGTGTCCCAATTATCTGGAATCCACTGCAAGTCGACAGGGAGTGGGGGAAATGATTGAAGGGAGGGGAGGGAATGTCGAGGGAGGGGGGAGGGGAAAGAGGAATGAAACAGAAGCCACCAGACCACTCAGTTGTCAGGCTGAAGTCCAGCTGCCGTTTCAAGCTCTCTTGGGTTTCCCACACTGCACTTTTGAGTTCCACTTGGAATCCAGTTGGAGAGTGAAGAGCATAACGTCACAAGCTTTGTAATTTATGACTTGGCCTATGAAGGCAAGCATGCCACATGCCTTTTTCACCCTCTGTTGACCTGTATTGGTACTTCGTTGAATCCCTAGATCCATCTGTACATTAATATTCTTGAGCTCCCTGCCATTTACTGTAATGTCCTTCCCTTATTTGACTTCTCTAAGTGCATCACCTCACACTTGTTGGGATTAAATCGCATCTGTTAGTAGTTCACACAACCTTCTGATGATCGAGATCTTGCTGTAGCCTGTGACAACTTGCCACGCTGACCACAACACCATCAATTTTCACGTGACCTACAAACTTGCCAACAATACCTTCTACATACACATCAAACTCATTAATATGTACGGTGATAGCATGGCACCAGTGCTTGTTGTACACCATTGGTTACAGACTTCCAATCAGAAAAACATCCTCTCTCCACTGCCTCCCGTCATTCAGCCAGCTTTTGGCCAGTTCCCCTTGGATCCTTCGTACCTTAACCTTGAGGACCAGCTACCATGTGGGTCCTTGTAAATCCCTTGCTGAAGACAACATAGAGAACATCACTTCTAGAGCATATAAAGAATACACAAGAAAATGGGAGCAAGAGAAAGCTATCAAGCCTTCCCCATCATTTAATATGGGTGATTTATGTTGGCCTTAACGTCAGTACCATCTGCTCCAAACCTCTTTATTCATCAGTCAAAAATACATCCCATGATCTGCTTTCAACCCCTGCTCATGCAGAGATTCACCACCCTCTGCAAGAAGAAATCTTCGCAGATTGCTCTGCCTATGACAATCTCCACTGTTACCCCTTCATAAAAGTCATTCCTATTAGTGAGGCATGATTTTGCCCTCACAAAGCCATTACTATCACCACTCAGTCCTTCCTTTCCAAATTAACATAAATCTTGTTTTCTCCAATAATTTGCCCATCACTGACAAAAAATGTTGGTGTTATCACGAGTTGAACCTTGGATAGAAAAATGGCTTTCTTGACGAAGGTAGTCAGGTGCAGGTTTGGGCGGTGGTGGGCCTGGGTAGATTGCTTTTGTGATATGTGTTGAGGATGGGTGTAGAACAGGGATGGTGGTTAGATATGGACTGAAGGTAGCCTTTGGGATGTAGTCATTATCTAACTCAGACCCAAATCCACTTTGAGTTGTTTTTTTTTTAAAGACTTAATTTTGGAATATAAAGGGGCATAAAGCTAACTAAACAATATGCTTAATGCTGTGATAAGACTGCTGAACGGATCCTGACCCGGATCTGGGCCGTACCCTCCAAATATCCAGACCTGCATCTCGGTTTTTTTGCACTACCTTACTTTCTATTTTTCTATTTTTCTATTTATGATTTATAATTTAAATTCTTAACATTTACTGTCGATTTGTAATCCAGGGAGCGGGAAGCGCAGAATCAAATATCGCTATGATGATTGTATGTTTTAGTATCAATTGTTTGGCGACAATAAAGTATAAAGTAAAGTATAAAGTAATTTCAAATTTCCCAGATCAATATCTCCTCTAAACTTTCCACGACTCACTTTAAAATGGATGTCCTCTGACAGGACTAAGAGAAAAAAATGAGAAGTCAGAGTAAGAAAGTGGGGGTGGGGGTGGAGAGGAGGAAGAAATACAAGGTAGTAGGTGATAGTTGAAACCAGGAGAGGGGGAGAGATGAAATAAGGAGCTGGGAACCTGATTGGTGAAAGAAATCAAGGGCTAGAGAAGGGAGGAGTCTGATAGGAGAGGACAGTAGGCTATGGAAGAAAGGGAAGAGGAAGAGGACCAGAGGGAGGTAGGGAGATAAGGTGAGAGAGAGAAATGGGAATGGGGAATGGTGAAGAGGGGACACTACCAGTAGTTTGAGAAATTGATGTTCATGGCATCAGGTTGGAGACTACCCAGACAGAATACAACATGTTGCTCCTCCAACCTGAGTGTGGCTTCATCACACCAGTAGAGGAGGCTGTAGACTGACTTGTCAGAAGGGGAGTGGGAAATGGGAAGTGGAATTAAAATGTGTAGCCACTGGGAGATCTCGCTTTTTCTGGCAGATAGAGCGTAGATGCTCAGTGAAGCAGTCTCCCAATCTACGCAGGGTCTCACCGATATACAGGAGGCCTCACTGGGAGCACTGGATGCCGTAAACGACCCCAACAGACTCACAGGTGAAGTATTGCCTCACCTGGAAGGACTAATTGGGGCCCTGAATGGTGGTGAGGGAGGATCTGTAGGGGCAGGTTTAGCACTGTTCTGCTTGCAAGTGGAAGTGCCAGGAGGGAGATCAGTGGAGAGGGATGAAAGGACAAGGGAGTTGTATCGGGAGTGATCCCTGTGGATAGCAGAAAGTGGGGGGAGGGGCGCGCATGAAGGAGGGATGTGCTTGGTGGTGGGATCCCATTGGAGATGGCAGAAGTTGCGGAGAATTATATGCTGGATGCGGAGGCTGGTGAATTGGTAGGTGAGGACAAGAGGAACCCTATCCCTGGTAGGGTGGCGGAAGGATGGGGTGAGGCAGACACATGCACGAATTGGAAGAGATGTGGGAAGGATGGGGTGAGGCAGACACTTGCACGAATTGGAAGTGATGTGGGTGAGGGCAGCATTGATGGTGGAGGAAGGGAAGCCCCTTTCTTTGAAGAAGGAGGATGTCTCATTAGTTCTGGAATGAATAGCCTCATCCTGAGAGCAGATGCGGTGAAGATGGAGGAATTGAGAGAATGGGAAGGCACTTTTTACAAGTTACAGGGTGGGAAGAGGTACTGTACGGTCCAGGCAGCTGTGAGAATCGGTGGGTTGATAAAAGAGATCAGTAGATAAGCTGTCTCCAGAGATAGAGACTGAGAGATCAAGAAAAGAAAGGGAATTGTTGGAAATGAACCAGGTAAATTTGATGGCAGGGTGGAAGCACTGAATGCAGAGGCTGGTAGAGTGATAGGTAGCCTCCAACCTGATGGCATGAACATTGACTTCTCAAATTTCTGGTAATGGCCCCTCCCCGGTTCATCATTCCCCTTACCTCCTTACCTGCCATCACCTACCTCTGGCCCACCTCCCTCTTCCGTTTCTTCCATGGCCTTCTGTCCTCTCCTATCAGATTTCCCCCCCTACTCCAGCCCTTTATCTCTTTCATAAATGAAGTTCCCAGCTCTTTATTTCACCCCTCCCCATCTCCCAGTTTCACTTATCACCTATAACCTTCTCCTTCTTCCTCCCCGCTTCCCCCACCTTCTTACTCTGACCTCATCTTTCTTCCTCCAGTCCTGATGAAGGGTTCTGGCCCGAAATGTCGACTGTTTACTCTTTTCCATAGACGCTGCCTAGCATGGATGAATTGTGTTGTTGTTATTCTGCATAACTCTGTGACTGTGATTTTTAACTTTTTTACCTTGGTCCCATATTCTTGAATTAGTTTATTTCTGCAACAATAATGCAAAAAAATAAACCAGTACCTTTGGTAGTTGAGAAGCCAATGTTCAGCTTAAAAATATGCTGGGAAATATTCCTTAGTGGTGTAAAATAAAGAGACATTTTGCTAGGATTTCATGGTGAGGGTTTCCAGTTGAGATGAGATAAATTAAAAGTTCCTGTGATGTTGAAAATTGCAGCATTTATGAAATGTTAAATATAAAACTCTATTCCACATACTGCAGGACCACTGTACCCAACTGCTGCTCCAGCTTTGCTCCGGAAAAAAACCCAGACTTCACTCCAACTCCTTTTGCAGTGACATGTCTTGTGAGAAATAGGATTGTTTGATATCTGAGCAATTGTGAGATTGTTTATTGACATTGTGGCATGTTGTAGCCTACTGTCATAGTCGAATGTATCTGTAATAGGTAAATTGGGGAGGACAAGGTCAAGTAGGCTGCTATCTCCTGTTAGCTCTCTTGCCATCTGCCACAAATCCAATTTGGCAGCCACATCCTGAAATGATTGATTGATTAAACAATCTGCAGCAGCTGTATAATGAAGACATTAATAGGCTCTCAGTTCAAGCAGTGCTTAAATATTTTTTATAAATCTTTCTTATATTTCAGCTGCACGAGATGGCAGCAAGTAAATATTACTGATACATAACAGTCCACACAAGTGGATATTTGTTGAAGGAATGGGCAGGCATAAACAATTTAGAAGAAAATAGTGAGTAATGTAATATTTTGTAGGATTCAATTTCCAGCAGCAGGCAGTTTTCAAGCTGATGTGATCTGAATGTAACTTCATGATGTTGAATGCTCACCTCTGTCCTGGAGTGGATCTTGCCACCAGATGGTATCTGATCATCAGTTCAGTGTGAAACCGATGTGGCTTTGCTGCAGGCAGAAGCAGGTGTGAGACATAATCTATATTGCATTGCCTTTTTACGTGTCAGTGCTTTTTAATCTACTGTGGAGGACGCTCAGTCTGTTCACACCAACATCCCACTCAAGTAGAGTGTGAATGCTTGCACGAAACAACTTGGTGGCTTTAATCTGGAGGGGATGGTGGAGGAATGATTGGATGTAAATATCAGGGAATTGCATTAATACTTTAAGGGGAAATATTTTCAGGTCCTTGAAGCAGAGCAGGGCAGAGCTGTTTCAAAGAGTTGACCCACATTACACAGTTGATCCAGTCTCTCTGACAGGATGTTGTCAATTTGGGATTGGAGTGTGTGATTTCCCACAGGGGTAGTTGTACCTTTTCCCACAGAACGAGTAAGTGAAAGCACAGCTTGCCCATCAATGCCTCAGTGTGTTTCTCCAGAGCGTAGTGACCCTGGAGAATGCAGATCCTGCAGATGTTGGAAATCTGGAGCAGCTCGGCAGGTCAGACTGCCTCTAAGGAGGGAAATAAGCAGTCAGAATTTGGGGCCGAGACCCTTCATCAGGACTGGGAAGGAAAGGGCGGCATCCAAAATAAAAAGGTACGGGGAGGGCGAAGAGCACAAACTGGCAGGTTACGGGGAGACCAGGTGAGAGGGAAATCAAAGGGTAAAGGAGGGCGATAAAGGAAATAATGTGAGACATTGGGAGGAGAAAAGCAGAAGAGACATCATATCTTGGATTTGTTCTCAGGTCCCTGCAACGTAGTGTGCTTGACCCGACCTTCAGTTTCTCGATGTCAAACTGGAATCTGACCATGCTCCCTGCTTCTGCTCCTGAAAATGGTGTCGTTTTCCGACACCGTTTTGCATTGCATCTTTCAGAGCAACACCAGGGAAAAACCGAGCTGGTATGATGACGCCCACGTTTAGCAACGTCACAGTAGTTTGGGCCACTGACCATCACCAGTCAGGTTCACAAGAGAAAAAGTACCCTTGACAATAGTATGTTGCAGGAATTAGTGCTGGGCCCCTGTTTGTCATATGTATGAACGATTGGAATGAGAATGTACTGTAGGTGACATGATTAGTAGGTTTGTGGATGGCACTAACATTGGTGGTTTAATGGACAACAAAGAAGCTTACAACACGATCTAGATCAATTGGAAAACTGGGCAAAGGAATGGCAGATGGAATTTAACTCAGATAAGTGATGTATTTTTGGAAGTTAAAATAGGGCAGGACATACACAGTGAATGGTAGGGCCCTGGACAGCTGTAGATCATAGAATCCTTGGGATAAAAGTCTATAGTTCCTTGAAAGTGGTGACACAGATATGGCATGTTCACCATCCTCTGATGGGGCATTGAGGACAAGAGCTGGGATTTCACATTATAACTTTCCAAGACAGTGAGACTGTATGCAGATCTGGCCACCATTTTATAGGAAAGATGTGATTCAGTTGGAGAGAATGCAAAACAAATCCATAAGGGTGTTGCTGGGACTCGAGGGCTTGACGTGTATGGGAGACCGAGGCTGCTTATCCTGGGGAAAAGGAGGCTGAGATTTGTAGAAGTTTATGAACTCCTGAGGACATAGAATGACCTCAATCTTTTTCCCAGGGTAGGTAAGTCGAAGAGAGGAAGGCACAGGTTTAAGGTGAGAGGGAAAGGACTTAACAGGGACTTGAGGCTCAGATTTTTGACACAGAAAGTGACGGATATGCAGGATGAGTTGCCAGAGGAAGCACTGAGGCAGATATAATTACTGTATTTAAAAAACACTTACAGTTTGTTGACGTCAGGAGAAGTGTGGTGCGATGCACATGCTCTGACTACGTCAATGGCGTTGACATTGAGAGGGTTGAAAGCTTCAATTTCCTAGAAGTGAACCTCACCAATAGCCTGCACTGATCCAACTACGAGAACACCACAACCAAGAAAGTTCACCAATGCCTCTACTTCCTAAGGAGGCAAAGGAAATTTGACATTACCCTTAACTCTTACCTATTTTTATAGATGCAGCATCCAATCTGGATGTATACTGGCTTGTTATGGCAACTGCTCTGTACTTGACTACAAGACACTTTGGAGAAAAGTGCACACAGATCAGCACATCACGGAAATCAGCCTTCCTTCCTTCCTTAGGCCCTGTCTATATTTCTGTCTAACTCAGTAAAGCAGCTAGGATAATCAAAGACCCCCATCCATCCCAGACAATCTCTCATTTGGGCAGAAGATACAGAAGGAGGATTGGAGAGTGGCTCATGTTGTTCCGTTGTTTAAAAAAGGATCGAAAAGTAATCCGGGAAATTATAGGCCGGTGAGTTTAACGTCAGTAGTAGGTAAGTTATTGGAGGGAGTACTAAGAGACAGAATCTACAAGCATTTGGATAGACAAGGGCTTATTAGGGAGAGTCAACATGGCTTTGTGCGTGGTAGGTCATGTTCGACCAATCTGTTGGAGTTTTTCGAGGAGGTTACCAGGAAAGTGGATGAAGGGAAGGCAGTGGATATTGTCTACATGGATTTCAGTAAGGCCTTTGACAAGGTCCCGCATGGGAGGTTAGTTAGGAAAATTCAGTCGCTAGGTATACATGGAGAGGTGGTAAATTGGATTGGACATTGGCTCAATGGAAGAAGCCAGAGAGTGGTGGTAGAAAATTGCTTCTCCGAGTAGAGGCCTGTGACTAGTGGTGTGCCACAGGGATCAGTGCTGGGTCCATTGTTATTTGTCATCTATATCAATGATCTGGATGATAATGTGGTAAATTGGATTAGCAAGTTTGCTGATGATACAAAGATTGGAGGTGTAGTAGACAGTGAGGAAGGTTTTCAGAGCCTGCAGAGGGTCTTGGAGCAGCTGGAAAAATGGGCTGAAAAATGGCAGATGGAGTTTAATACTGACAAATGTGAGGTATTGCACGTTGGAAGGACAAACCAACGTAGAACATACAGGGTTAATGGTAAGGCACTGAGGAGTGCAGTGGAACAGAGGGATCTGGGAATACAGATACAAAATTCCCTAAAAGTGTCATCACAGGTAGATAGGGTCGTAAAGAGAGCTTTTGGTACATTGGCCTTTATTAATCGTAGTATTGAGTATAAGAGCTGGAATGTTATGATGAGGTTGTATAAGGCATTGGTGAGGCCGAATCTGGAGTATTGTGTTCAGTTTTGGTCACCAAATTACAGGAAGGATATAAATAAGGTTGAAAGAGTGCAGAGAAGGTTTAGAAGGATGTTGCCGGGACTTGAGAAACTCAATTACAGAGAAAGGTTGAATAGGTTAGGACTTTATTCCCTGGAGCGTAGAAGAATGAGGGGAGATTTGATAGAGGTATATAAAATTATGATGGGTATAGATAGAGTGAATGCAAGCAGGCTTTTTCCACTGAGGCAAGGGGAGAAAAAAACCAGAGGACAGGTTAGGGGTGAGGGGGGAAAAGTTTAAAGGGAACATTAGCGGGGGCTTCTTCACACAGAGAGTGGTGGGAGTATGGAATGAGCTGCCAGACGAGGTGGTAAATGCGGGTTCTTTTTTAACATTTAAGAATAAATTGGACAGATACATGGATGGGAGGTGTATGGAGGGATATGGTCCGTGTGCAGGTCAGTGGGACTAGGCAGAAAATGGCTTGGCACAGCCAAGAAGGGCCAAAAGGCCTGTTTCTGTGCTGTAGTTTCTATGGTTCTATGGTTCTATGGTAAGGCTGAAAGTATGTACCACCAGGCTTGAGGATAGTTCCTACCCTGCTGTTCTGAGACTATTGAATGGTTCCCTGGTACAGTAAGATGGACTCTTGACCTTACAAGCCATCTCATCAAGGCTTTGCACTTCATTGCCTGCCTGCACGGTACTTTCTCTGTGATTGTAACACTTTATTCTGCATCCTGTTATTGTTTTTCCTTGTACCACCTCAACACACTGTGTAATGATCTGATTTGTACAGATGGCATGCTAAGTAAAATTTTCACTGTACCTTGGTACATGTGACAATAATAATCAAATTCCAATTCCAATATGTAGGTACATAGATAGGAAATAATTAGAGAGACGTGGGCCAAACGCAGGCAAATAGGACCAGATCAGATAGTTGGCATGGACAAGATGGGCTGAATGGCCTATTCTCATGCTGTGTAACTTGGTGACTCAATAACAGTAAGCTTTGGAATCATGATCAGAGTTTGTAATCTGCCAGATAATCAGAAGTGGTGATGAGAAGGCCAGCAGTTTAAGAAGAAATTGAAAACGATTTTCTCTAAGCTCTCTTGATAGCCTCAAGAAGCATTATTGGTTATAGCATAAGTTGTCCAAAGCTGGACTATAGGGCAATTGAAGGGAAAATGAAGAATATAATAGATGAATAGACTACTCAGCTAGAGAAGGAAAAGGGCCACCATTCTCTGTCTGAGATGTATTTTTCCAGGCCTACCCATAACTATTCTCTCTTAAGCCATTCAGTTGTCAGGGTAACCAGGAATGTTAGCTACAACATTGATGAGTTGTCACTATAACAGTGTCAATGTTCTCCTTTTCTCTGCTGTCCTTTTTAGAAACTTTAGGTCAATGGTTGAGTCTCATTTGCACAAAGCTGCAGTTAGTCATTTTATTGCAGATCTGTATGAACGTAAACGCTGTTGCTGACTGTTCATTTCATTTTGTCGTGGACTCTCGGCAATGACAGAGAGAAGAGACATTTATGACTTTGATTCTTCACTACATTCAAGCCTCAGAAGAGTTCATACGCAAGGGGCTCAGTCTGTTTTCAATCATTTGAGGTTTTCACAAATAGTTTGCCCATCTCAATCTATGCTGGTGAGGGTCACCACTTTAAACATCTGCAGTTGAACTGGTGAAGGTAATCTCCATTCTAGGATTTTGACTTGGTGCTGATGAAGAAAAGCAAGTCAGGATGATGTGTGACTTGGAGGGGTGCCTGCAGGTTATTGTGCTCCTAGATGCATAAAGACCACATCCATCTTGGATTTGTAAAGTGTGGCAGGCAGTTGTTCCTGCTCACTCTGCTCTTCTTGGGCACTGGAACGAATGCCACCCTTTGAAGCTGTTGGGAACCTCCAACTGCAACAGTGAGATATTGGAGATATCCCTGGTTGACATGGATTTTCAGTACCTGCCAGGTAGACCATCAGGGCCTGACACCCTGTGAGGGTTCACCCTTGTGAAAAGCGTTTTGATGTCAGCCTCCGAGACAGAGATTACGGCATTACCAGACGCTGCAGGGACTCATACAAATGTTAGTTTTTAGTTTTATTCTCCCTTTCGAAGCATACATAAAAAGTATTTAGCTCATTTGGGAGTGTGGCATCAGAACCATTCATGATGTTAGGTTTTGCCTCATAGGAAGTAATGGCCTGCAAACCCTACCAGAGCTGATGCGCATCCAATTCCTTCTCCAACTTAAGTTGGAATTGTTTTTTTCATTCTTAAGATAACCTTCCATAGGTCATACCTGAACTTCTTGTATATCTGTAATATCCTCGTATCTATTGTTCTTGTACTGTGTGTTTGAGTTACTGTCAACTTTCTGTCAGCTTGAACCAGTCTAGCCATTCTCCTCTGATCTTTCTCATTAGCAAGGCATTTTTGCTTACAGAACTGTTGCTCACTTGATGTTGTTTTGTATTTCACACCATTCTTTGTGAACTCCAGAGACTGCTGTGTGTGGAAACCCCAGGAGATCAGCAGTTTCTGAGATACTCAAACCAGCCTGTCAGGCATCAATTATCATTCCATGATCAAAGTCACTTAGATCACATTTCTTCCCCAGTTCTGATGTTTGGTCTAAACAACGCTGAACCTCTTGACCATGTCTGCATGCTCTTATGCATTCAGTTGTTGCCAATTGATTGGCCAATTAGATATTTGCATTAATGAACAGATGTACAGGTGTACCTAATAAAGTGTCAGCTTAGTGTAGAACAGTACATCACAGTACAGGCTTTTCGGCCTATGATGTTGTGCCAACCTTTTACTCTGAGGCCAATCACACCCTTGTTTCTCTCATAACCCTCCATCTTTCTATCATCCGTGTGCCTATCAGAGAGTTTCATAAATGTCCGTAATGAATCTGCTCCTGCTCCGCACCAGACAGTGGTATCTCTATCTCTGATACTTCCCTTCAGTTGCCCTATCTCTTGTATTAGTTAATGCTGCCCTGAAAAAAAAACACTGGCTGTCCATTGTATCTGTAACACCCTGGGAAAGGTTTCACTGCTAATGTAATGGTCTTTCTGTAGAAGCAGTGTTTGTGTTATGGTGAGAGACAACAGATGCTTTGGAATGTGAGCTGGGGCTTTTGTTTGGCGTGAGATGAAGAGAGAAGATGCTGGAGAGAACCGGTCGTAGGCTACGACGTGGGGGGGGGGGAGATCGTGTTTCGATGAAGCCGGATGCCGAGATCGACTGAGGATCGGTGAATTGTGCTCCAACTGGTGCACATTTGACTGTTCAATTATAACCGGCCCTTTTTATTTTTTCTTCCTTTTCTTTACTCACCCTTTAGTTAGGATTCATAAATATAATTCCTCTAATCGTATGCAGTGGGCTTTCTGTTGTTTCTTGGCACTGAGTTGTAACAGGGCTGCAAATTACACAGCAGCCACACAAACTGGATTTGGGCTGGGAGAGCCGTCTCAATATCACCAGTTTAGTGGGACTGGAGTGTGTCTTCCCTAGACTTACGCAGCCAAGGAAACCAGCGGGGTTTCTTATCTTGGCCTCTTATCATTTAATACACCTCACATCCTCCTTTGCTCCAAAGAGAAATGTCCTATCTCACAACTTTTCCTCATAAAACACGTGCTCTAATCTTGGCCACATGCTGGTAAATCTCTTCTGTACCCTCTCTAAAGCTTACAAATCATTCCTATAATAAGGCGACCAGAACTAAACACAATACTTCAAACAACACACATAAAAGTTGCTGGTGAATGCAGCAGGCCTGGCAGCATCTCTAGGAAGAGGTACAGTCAACGTTTCGGGCCGAGACCCTTCGTCAGGACTAACTGAAAGAAGAGCTAGTAAGAGATTTGAAAGTGGGAGGGGGAGGGGGAGGGGGAGATCCAAAATGATAGGAGAAGACAGGAGGGGGAGGGAAGGAGTCAAGAGCTGGACAGGTGATTGGCAAAAGGGATATGAGAGGATCATGGGACGGGAGGCCCAGGGAGAAAGAAAGGGGGAGGAGGGAAGCCCAGAGGATGGGCAATAACGGATGGGGTACGAGGGGGAGGTGGGGCATTAGCAGAAGTTTGAGAAGTCAATGTTCATGCCATCAGGTTGGAGGCTACCCAGATGGAATATAAGGTGTTGTTCCTCCAACCTGAGTGTGGCTTCATCTTTACAGTAGAGGAGGCCATGGATAGACATATCAGAATGGGAATGGGACGTGGAATTAAAATGTGCAGCCACTGGGAGATCCTGCTTTCTCTGGCGGACAGAGCCTAGGTGTTCAGCGAAACGGTCTCCCAGTCTGCGTCGGGTCTCACCAATATATAGAAGGCCGCATCGGGAGCACTGGACACAGTATATCACCCCAGCCAACTCACAGGTGAAGTGTCGCCTCACCTGGAAGGACTGTCTGATACTCTGAATGTGGCCTAACCAGAGTTTTATTGAGCTGTAACATTACATCACAGTGTGCGTTACTTCTTTACGGGTCCCTGGCACCTCATCGAGTACTCCAGATGGGTAAAGAGTGAGACAAATTCTTTCTAGTTTCTGTTTCTCTAACCTTATAATAGGAGGTAAGCTTGTGGAGCAGGATTGCTGAATGTTCTGATCTTCTATGTCCTTACAAAGCCCACACGCACGCACACACGCACACACACACACACACACACACACACAAAAGCATAGCTTTAAGGTGAGGGGAGCAAGTTTACAGCAGAGTTAAAATGGTATGGCCCTTGGGAGTGTTGAGTCGGGAGATCCAGGGCTCCAGGTGCATAATGAGCACACATGTAGACAGGGTGGTGATGAAGGTGTTTGGTATTCTGCCTTTTATTAGTCAGAATATTGAGTGCAGGTGCTGAGGCGTCGTGTTCCAGCTGTACAAAGCATTGATAAGGCTTCATTTGGAGTACATTGTGCAGTGCTGGTCACTATGCTACAGGAGCGATGGTATTCAATTGGAGTGTGTGCACAAAAGGTTTACAAAGATGTTACTGGGACTGTTGAGCTTGGGTTATAAAGTGAGACGAGATAGGATGGGTCCTTTTTCCCTGGAGTGTAGGAAGCTGAGGCTGACCTCACAGAGGTTTATAAAATCATGTGGGCATAAATAAGGTGAATCAGGAAAGTCTTTTCCCCAGCAGAGTGGAATCAAACCTAGAGGGCACGGGTTTAATGCAGGAGGGAAAAGATTTCCAAGGGACCTGAGGGGCAACTTTTTCCACAGAGAAGTTTGCTCGTTTATGGAACGAGCTGCTAATGGAAGTGGTGGAGACAGGTACGTTAACAACATTTAAAGTTCAAAGTTCAAAGTGAGTTTTATTATCAAAGTACATATATGTCTCCATATACAACCCCTGAGATTCATTTTCTTGTGGGCATACTCAACAACTTTATGGAATAATAACCATAACAGAATCATTGAAAGACTGCCCAACCAGGGCATTCAACCAGAGTGCAGAAAACGACAAACTGTGCAAATACAAAAGAAGAAATAATAATAATAAATAAACGAGCAATAAATATAGAGAACATGAGGCAAAGAGTCCTTGAAAGTGAGTCCATTGGTTGTAGGAACATTTCAATGATGAGGCCAATGAAGTCAGCCCTTCTGGTTCAACAGCCTGATGGTTCGGGGGTAGTAACTGTTCTTGAACTTAGTAGTGCAAGTCCTGAGGCTCTTGTACCTTCTTTCTGATGGTAGCAGTGAGAAGAGAGCACGTCCTGAGTGGTGGGGTTGTCCGATGACGGATGATGCTTTCCTGCGATAGCATTTTATGTAGATGTGCTCAATGGTTGGGAGGGCTTTACCCGCGATGGACTGGGCCGTATCCACTACTCTTTGTCGGATTTTCCATTCGTGGGCATTGGTGTTTTCCTACCAGGCTGTGATGCAGCCAGTCAATAAATATACTTTTCACTGCACATCTGGAGAAGCTTGTCAAAGTTTTAGATGTCATGCTGAATCTCCTTAAGGAAGTAAAGGCATTGCTGGGATTTCTTCACAATTGCACTTACATGCCGGGGCCGGTACAGGACCTCTGAAATAATAACACCTCGGAATTTCAAGTTGCTAACCTTCTCCACCTCTGATTCTCTAATGAGGACTGGCTCATGGACCTCTGGTCTTCTTCTCCTGAAGTTAGTAATCAGCTCCTCCGTCTTGATTAAGAGGTTGCTGTTATGACGCCAGTAACTTTGATTCTGCCTTCTGACAGTGGTGTTGTCAGCAAACTTCAATATGGAATAGGAGCTGTGGTTAACCACATAGTTATAAATGGAAAGCAAGTAGAACAGGGGGCTAAGCACAAAGCCTTGTGGTGCACCTGTGCTGATGGAGACCGTGGAGGAGGTGTCGTTGCCAATCCAAACCGATTAGGATCTGCAAGCGATAAAATCCAGAATCCAGTTGCACAAGGAGGTATTGAGGTCTAGGTCTTGGAGCTTATTGATTAGTTTTGAGGGGATGACGGTATTGAATGCCGAGCTGTCGATGATAAAGAGCTTCCTGATGTGTGCCTCTTTGCTCTCCAGATGTTCTAGTGTTGAGTGAAGAGCCAGTGAGATAGTATCTGCTGTGAACCTGTTGTCCGGTAGGCAAACTGAAGTGGGTTTAAGTTGCTTCTCAGGCAAGAGTTGATATGTGTCATCACTAACCTCTCAAAGCACTTCATCTCTGAGGATGTAAGTGGTACTGGGCAATAGGTACTGAGGCAGGTCACCATGCTCTTCTTGGGCAGCGGAACAGTTGAAGTACATAGGTACCACGCACTGTCAAAGCGAGAGGTTAAAGATCTCATTAAGCACGCTAGCTAGTTGATCAGCACAGGTCTTTAGTGCTTCACCAGGTACCCCATCTGGGCTGGATGCTTCATGAGGGTTTACCCTCCTGAAGGCTGCTCGCTCATCAGCTTCAGCGACCAAAATCACAGGATCATTGGGAGATGTGGGAGTTCATGATGGTTCAAAGGGAACATTGAAGGTATTGACTCATCTGGAGGTGAAGTCCTGCTGTCTCCTATGTTGCTTGGTTTAAATTTATAAGAGGTGAGAGTACTCAACCCATGCCACAACTGTCGAGAATCCATTGTTAATTCAAGTTTGGTCCAGAATTTCCACTTTGCCTGTGAGAAGGCTTGCTGGAGATTGTATCTAGATTCCTCGATTAGAATCAGGTTTAATATCACCAACATGTGTCGTGAAATTTGTTGACACTGTGGCAGTGGTACATAATAATAGAGAAATCAGATGGCAGGGGGAAGAAGCTGTTCCTGAATCGTTGAGTATGTGCCTTCATGCTCCTGTACCTCCTTCCTGATAGAAGGATTTAAAGGCCTCTGACCTGGTTCTCAGCATATTTCAGATCTCTTGGTTCATCCAGGGCTCCTGTTTCAGGAAGACTCTGAATAATTCCGTAGGGGCACACTCGTCTACAGCTGTTTTAGTAAAGTCTGTTGCAACCTGGTGTACACATTCAGATGAGTCCTTGAACACGGATCGATCCACTGACTCGAACCAATCCCATAGCTGCTCCTTGCCCTCAAAATCATCTCCTTGTTGTCCAAATCCCTGAAGCTTTGCTCTTTAGCCTCTGCCTGTATTTAGGTAGGAGAAGGACAGCCAAGTGATCTGATTTACCAATACGTGATCTGGGCATGGAATGGTAGGCTTTCCTTATCTTAGTACAACAGTGGTCTAGTATATCGGGACCTCCGGTGCTACTGGTTATATGATGATGGTAATTAGGCTAGGTTTTCTTCAAACAAGCCTAGTTGAAATCCCTGACTGTGATTTGAAATGTGTTGGGATGGACTATTTCTTGTTTGGAGATGGCATCATGCAGGATTACAAGTGCTTGATTATAGTCGGCTGCTGGTGGTATGTAAACTGTGGTTATGGTCATGGATGAGAACACCCTAGGTAAATAGAATGGATTGCATTTGACCGTACGGTGTTCCAAGTTGGGGGAACATGCATTCAACAAAACCACCACGTCAGAACACCACTGAGAGTTTATCATGAAACACACACCTCCACCTTTTCTTTTTTTCTTTTCTGAATCAGCAGTTTGGTCCATTCTGTAAATAGGGAAGCATTCATGTCTGATTGCTGTATCTGGTGTGCTGGGAGAAAGCCATATCTTCGTCAGACATAGAATACGACAGTCTCCCATTTCTCCCCAAATCAGCAATCTTGTCCTTTGGTCCTCAGTTTTGTTCTCCAGCGACTGCACGTTTGCCAACAAGATGCTGGGTAGAGGAGGCTTCATTGCTCTGTGTTTCAGCCTGACTTGGAGATCCCCTTCCTGCCTCACTTTCAGCCATGGCGATGAACCTTTGTCCACTTAATGGTGCCTTACTTGTCTTACTTACTTACTTGCCAAGTCCTTCAGACGATTGTGAGATCTGTAGACCATTAAGTTGATTTAAATCTCCCCTGCATAGAGGGAATTTACATGCTGCAGATTGCGGTGAGAATAATTTGACAGAGGTATATTTAAAAGTATATTTAGAGCTATTGTCTGTAGCTCACAGAACATCGCTGGAGCCATCTTATTGATCATTTAAAAGGGTTTCAGGCAGTTACATGGGTAGGAAAGGTTGAGAGGGATATGGGTTGAATGCAGGCAATTTGCTCGGCACAGACAGCCTGGGTCAAAGGCCTGTTCCTGTATTGTACCTCTGTGTCTCTGTGAGATTTACGAAGCAAGTGTTCTTTTACACAGAGGGTTGGTAGATGTCTGGAACATTCTGCAAGGGGAGATGGTGGAAGCAGATGTGACGGTAAATTTGAGAGGAATTAGGACAGACACCTGAGCAGGCCGGGAATGGAGGGATATGGGCTTTGAGCAGGCAGATTTGCATGGTTGCCACAGATATGGTGTGCTGAAGCACCCATCTCAGTGCTGTGCTGCTTCATCGTTACGTTCTGTGTCCTAAAGCCACACTGATCTTGTGGCTGAGCCAGCATTGGCAACACAAGCCTGAATCGTTTCCTGCAATGAGCTAATGGTGCTGTAAAAGAATGATTATTTCATTAGCATTGGCTCTATATCATTCTCAGGATCGGGTGAGTAACTAATGGAGCATTTTCATGTAACTGTACATTGTGGAACTCAGCAGGGCAATTCTGTGCCTTCGTCCCACAGTTTTCCTTTCTACTGAGCAGGAGCTCAAGCTAGATACCCTGCAGGTGAACTCTTGGGGCCAGCCAGGTACGCTGCAGGAGTTCCAAAACTTTTTTATACCTTGGACCAAATACCATCAAGTAAGGGGGTCAGTGGACCAGATTGGGGACCCCTGTGTGACTGTTGTCACATTGTAGGAACAAAAGGAACAGAAACAGAATCAGGCCATTTAGCCCTTTCTGTCTGTTGTGCACTTGATATAGAAACACTAAAACATAAAAACAAAGAAAAACCACAGCACAATACAGGCCCTTCGGCTCATGATGCTGTGCCGAACATGTACTTACTTTAGAAATTATCTAGGGTTACCCATAGCCCTCTATTTTTCTAAGCTCCATGTAGCCATCCAGGATTCTCTTAAAAGACCCTATCATATCCGCCTCCACCACCGCCGCCGACAGCCCATTCCACACACTCACCACTCTCTGTGTAAAAAACTTACCCCTGACATCTCCTCTGTACCTGCTTCCAAGCACCTTAAAACTGTGCCCTCTTGTGATAGCCATTTCAGCCCTGAGAAAAAGCCTCTGACTATCCACACGATCAATGCCTCTCATCATCTTATACACCTCTATCAGGTCACCTCTCATCCTCCGTTCAAAGAGAAAAGGCCAAGTTCACTCAACCTATTCTCATAAGGCATGCTCCCCAATCCAGGCAACATCCTTGTAAATCTCCTCTGCACCCTTTCTATGGTTTCCACATCCTTCCTGTAGTGAGACAACCAGAACTGAGCACAATACTCCAAGTAGGGTCTGACCAGGGTCCTATATAGCCAAGATATTACCTCTCGGCTCTTAAACTCAATCCCACGGGTGATGAAGGCCAATGCACCATATGCCTTCTTAACCACAGAGTCAACCTGCGCAGAGCTTTGAGTGTCCTATGGACTCGGACCCCAAGATCCCTCTCATCCTCCACACTGCCAAGAGTCTTACCATTAATGCTATATTTTGCCATCATATTTAACCAACTAAAATGAACCACCTCACACTTACCTGGGTTGACCTTCATCTGCCACTTCTCAAACCAGTTTTGCATCCTTTCGATGTCTCGCTGTAACCTCTGACAGCCCTCCACACTATCCACAACACCCCCAACCTTTGTGTCATCAGCAAACTTACTAACCCATCCCTCCACTTCCTCATCCAGGTCATTTATAAAAATCACAATGAGTAGGGATCCCAGAACAGATCCCTAAGGCACACCACTGGTCACCAACCTCCATGCAGAATATGACCCGTCTACGACCACTCTTTGCCTTCTGTGGGCAAGCCAATTCTGGATCCACAAAGCAAGGTCCTCTTTGGATCCCATGCCTCCTTACTTTCTCAATAAGCCTTGCATGGAGTACCTTATCAAATGCCTTGCTGAAGTCCATATACACTACATCTACTGCTCTACCTTCATCAAAGTGTTTTGTCACATCCTCAAAAAATTCAATCAGGCTCGTAAGGCACGACCTACCTTTGACAAAGCCATGCTGACTATTCCTAATCATATTATGCCTCTCCAAATGTTCATAAATCCTGCCACTCAGGATCTTCTCCATCAACTTACCAACCACTACCTGTACTCTCTTTCTTGAATAAGGGAACAACATCTGCAACCCTCCAATCCTTTGGAACCTCTCCCGTCCCTATTGCTGACGTAAAGATCAATGCGAGAGGCTCAGCAATCTCCGCCCTCGCCTGCCACAGTAGCCTGGAGTACATGTCGTCCTGTCCCAGAGACTTAACCAACTTGATGCTTTCCAAAAGCTCCAGCACATCCTCTTTCTTAATATTTATATGCTCAAGCTTTTCAGTCCGCTGTAAGTCATCCCTATAATCGCCAAGATCCTTCTTCCATAGTGAATACTGAAGCAAGTATTCATTAATGATTATGGCAGATTTCATAAATGTGAGTATTATTATTTTTCTGCAGACCCCTTATCCCATTGAATTCCCTGATATCCAACCAGCAATTTGTGTCTTAAATATACTCATTTGAAGAGGCTACACACCCCTCAGGTACAGAAGTGAAAGTTCGAGCACTGAAACTTTTTATTTGTTGATTTATATTTTATAGTTCTCAAACTCTTAACAATTCACAAGATCAAAATGCATTAGAAGGAAGTAAGTAATTGTCTTTATCACTATGACAATCAAATCAAATGGTTACAGACATCTGAACTGGTCTATTGTTGTCATGTGTATTGAGCTACAGTGAAAAACTTTTGTATTGGCTGCTGTCCATACAGATCATTTGATTTCATCAGTACATTGAGTGAGCATGGAGATGAGGAGGAATTTCTTTAGCCAGAGAATGGTGAATCTGTGGAATTTGTGGAGGACAAGTCATTGGGCATATTTAACACAAAGGTTGATGAATTATTGATTATTCAGGGCATGAAGGGACACGGGGCTAAGGCAGGAGACTGGGGCTGAGATGGAACTGGATCAGCCGTGATAAAATGGTGGAGCAGACTTGATGGGCCAGATTGCCTAATTCTGCTCCTATGGTCTAATGGGTCAAGAGACAGGTAATAACAGGATGCAGAATTAAGTGTTACAGTCGCGGAGAAAGTGCAGTGCAGGCAAACACTAAGATGCAAAGCCTTGACGAGGTAATTTGTAAGGTCAGGAGTCCATCTTATTTTACAAGTGGTGTGTCCAAGAGTCTTATAACAAGAGGGTAGGAGCTGATCTTGAGCCTGGTTTTGCATGCTTCTGACTTTTGTATCTCCTGCCTGATGGGAGGGGAGGGAGAGATGGTCCAGAATGGATGGGCCTTTGATGATGTTGAGTACTATACTGAGACATTGAGATGTGGAACTAGTACACCTGACAACAAGTTCCTCCGTCATGGAGCCTGAAACTGACCCAGGATTTGTTTAGAACACTCTCTCAAAAGGGAATATGTTCCACTACAGACAACCGCTGAGTGATCGGCTTACGGTGGCAGCATTTTCATGAAACAATTGAGAATCAGATGGTGGAGTGACTTTTCTAATTTGTATTTCTCAATTTTTAGATACCATCCTTATGTGTTAAGCTGTTACACTGTCTATTTTCATGCTGACGTTTGAGTCGTTGAATTGGACATTGTGAACAGCCATGCTAGTGTTTCCTGTTCATGTTTGTAACATTGTATCTTCAGCTCGTGTCACTAGATGGCTCTGAGGAATGGGTTTTTGAAGTCATTAAAAATTGTCCGAGTTTGAAATCAGATGTCTATTTTCCCGATAGTATTTATTAATAAGAACATCAAGCCGATCTTTGCAATTGACATAGGGCATGTGTATCTCTGCAGAATGTCTATTGCATAGCAAACAAAATAAATTTGTTCGGAAAATGGAACAAAGGAAACAGAAGCTACAGCAGCTTCTCCTGATAAAAGCAGGGTAATTTCTCCTGCAAAGTGCAGTGAGTGGAGGGAAACACTGAAAATTCTGTGCATTTAATCAGTCACTGTTACCTCCAGTTGTGTGGTCACCAAGCTTGATTGACCATGAATCTTTTGTCCCTGCACTGCCAGAATCTGCACTCCTTTTCCAGCATGTGCGCAGTGCTGTGGGCAGTTTACATTTTAAACTTACCAACTTGAATTGGACTTGGCTTATTATTGTTTTGTGAGTGAGTTACAGAGCAAATTTGCCTTGCACACTGTTTGTACAGATCAGCTCATTGCAAAGTGCATTGAGGAAGAACAAGGTAAAAACAATAAAGATGCAGAATAGAATGTTACAGCTACAGAGAAGGTACAGTACAGGTAAACAATAAGGTGCGAGATTATGATGAGGTGGATTGTAAGTTTAAGTGTGCACCTTATCGTACCCATGGACCATGTTAATAGTCTTTTATCAGCCGGGTAGAAGCTGTCCTTGAACCTGATGGTATATACTTTTAGGCTTTGTTATCTTCTGCCCAATAGAAGAGAGAATGTCTGGGATGGGTGGGATCTTTGATTATGTTGGCTGCTTTACTGAGGCAACTGATTATATTTTACAGTTAATGACTTAAACTTCCAAGATCCATGTCCCTGACTGTCTGCATAAGTAAATAATGCTTTCATAATATACAAAAATGGTAATTTCCATTTTATTTTGGATTTCATTGCCTTCATTTTTGGAATACTGACAAAATAATTTCATTTTCACACAACATATGTGAATTCACTGCCAGATCCACAACTGGTGATCAATTCCTCCTGTCAGCAAATGTCAGGTAATCTTCAACAGCCAACTAGAGTCTTTATTTCACTCCATTCCTGTGGAGAAACTTAATATAGATCTTCTGGTAGAAATTATATTGGAAGAGTTGAATAACTTATTGGAACCACGGCTGAATTAGTATTATCAATTCAGGGGCTGTTATCCTGAAGATAGCAGGACTTGGAATAAACTTTTAAAATTATTGTTGCACATTTTCCCTTGGAAATCTTCAAAAGAAAATGTTTACATGAAATGTGTTCCTTACTTTCCCATTGATGCATATACTTCATAGTTAATAGAACTGATACAGACTAAATTACAGGCATCCGTTAATCTTGCAAGACCGTGGATCTGCACCTGGAAAGTCTTCACTCTCGGGCACAGGCCTGGGCAAGGTTGTATGGAAGACCAGCAGTTGCCCATGCTGCAAGTCTCCCCTCTCCACAACACCAATGTTGTCCAAGGGAAGGGCAAGAGGACCCATACAGCTTGGCACCAGTGTCGTCGCAGAGCAATGTGTGATTAAGTGCCTTGCTCAAGGACACAACATGTTGCCTCGTCTGGGGCTCGAACTCACGACCTTCAGGTCGCTAGTCCAATTCTTTAACCACTTGGCCACGTGCCCACTGATACAGACAATGTAGGCGTTAATTGCATGCCCATATTAACAGAAGTATTGAGTGGACAATATTTTAATCTTACTTTTATTTTAAAGAATCTACTAATTATTTTCTGCAATTATCAAAAATATCCCAATTATCATTGTCTGAAGTCTACGATACAAACTCTACCAAGAATAGTCATTAAGATCAGTCAAATCTTTCACTGTAACTCTTAGTTATGGAATAGTCTGAGATCTTCCACTCAAAGTTCAATGTTCAAAGTAAATGTATTATCAAAGTACATATACGTCACCATATACAACCCTGAGATTCATTTTCTTGCTGGCATTCACAGTAAATACAAGCAACACAATAGAATCAATACAAGACCACACCCAACAGGATGGACAAGCAACCAATGTGCAAAAACCTGTACAAATACAAAAATAAGCAATCAATATTGAGTATATCAATTGAAGAGTCCTTGAAAGTGAGTGGATTGGTTGTGGGAACAATTCAGTGATGGGGTGAGAGAAGTTAAGTAGGATTATCCTTTCTGGCTCAAGAGCCTGATGGTTGAGGGGTAATAACTGTTCCTGAACCTGATGGTGCAAGTCCTGAGGCTCTTGTGCCTTTTTCCTGATGGCAGCAGCAAGAAGAGAGCAATGTGTGGATGCTGAGGGTCCTCGACGATGGATGCTGCTTTCCTGCAACAGTGCTCCGTGTAGATGTGCTCCATAGTCAGGAGAGCTTTACCCGTGATGGACAGGGCTGTATCCACTACTTTTTGTGTAGGCTTTTCCTTTCAAAGGCATTGGTGTTTCCATACCAGGCCATGATTCTGCTAGTCAGTATACTCTCCACCAAACATCTATAGAATTTTGACAAAGTTTGTTTATACCCAACTAGGATTGGCTTTATAATCTGCCATGAATTAATCAGGCAAGATTATGTGAGTATTTGCATTAGTAACCTAACATCCATACAGAGTTACTTAACTGTTCTGGTTAAAGTTGAAACCAGAAAATCAACCATTGCTCATTAATGTTGAAAGTACAGCTTGTAGTCTTTGAATAACTTGTCAAGTGAATTGATAAAGTAAGTGAAAGGTTAACCTCCATTCAGGTCACAAAAGTTCTGTGTTAGTTATTTGCTAATTAAAAGTTTACTGTTGAGATCGGTAGCCGAGATTGACATAAATTAGTGAGAATAGACTCTTGGGCTATATGTCGAAGGCATTGAACTCTGGACATTTGACACACACTTCGCTGAGCAATATTATTGTGGAGGTACTTCTCTGCACATTTTAAGTACTCTTTGGGGAGCTGGATTCTAAAAACTTTGTTAGAAGTCATGAGACAAGAATTTCAGAGATAGTTGCCACAATGTAAAGAAAGATTTGAACCTCATGTAATCAGGTTGTTTCAGCGAGAGAATTCTTTAGTTGTAAGGTTGGGTTGGCCTGGGAGCATTGGTAAGGCATGGAAAGCTCACTGCTACAAGGCTGGTCGACGCATGGTATGGCCCACCCTGGCAAGGACAAAACATGTCCCCATGTGCCCCATCCCAGTTCCTTTTACTTGGTGACTCATGAACCCCATTGTTAGCCCTCCATCTTTACTCACCAAAACACGGGCCTGTTAAATTGTGTTTCTAGACAGGCACATCACTTTTGGCTCTGCCTATTTTATGCTAGCATTACCCGAAAACCTAAAATGGAGAAGTCTGTCAGAACTATTTCGTGCCAGTGTGAGTGAGACTCCAAAAGTTCCGTTGTTCCCTCTCCAGGTTTTTGAGGATTTATAGACTTTGCTCCAACTTTCCCTCCATTTGCAGGTTCTTGGTACCATGCAGAGTCGTGTCTAACGCTTTACTGTATACATTTAACATACAGCACAGAGTATGGGGTGGCTGCTGCTGAGATGCAGTTTTTCACCTGTCTCACAGCTGAGCGGTAAATGTTACCCCTATTTATCACTCATGTCCTGTCACAGAACTTCCTTCTTCATCAGCACCACGTGCCAGTTCTGCGGAACAGTCTTCCACAAACAAGAGAAAAATCTGCAGATGCTGGAAATCAGAGCGACACACACAACATGCTGGAGGAACTCAGCAGGCCAGGCAGCATCTGTGGAAAAGAGTAAACAGTCAACATTTCGGGCTGAGACCCTTCGTCAGGACCCCTCGTCTTCCATCTGTTTTACCTCCTTACTGATGCCAGCTGATCTGGTGTAGATTTCCTGTATTTTTTTGCTTCTATTTGACAATCTTGTCTGTTGGTTGTTGCTTAGAGGAGACCATACCTTTACTTGTACTATTTCCCTGAGGAACTTTGGCAGAAGAGCCCAAGAAAAGACGGCAATAAATTGAAAGCAGAATTCAGAAGTTTGCATTAATTATCATGACACACGAGTGATGTCTGCTATGTCAATGCTACATAGGAGGTACGGATTCCTCTGAGAAGTGTAGCTATTTCATCCCATGTAAAATAAGGCATGTGCAATATTCAGAGTTACAAATGACTGTTTAAGCTGTTGGATATTTTGTTTACCTGACACTTGGTTGGTATGATTACAAGAGTCTTGCCAGAAGCAGAATCCAAGTGGTCAGACAGATGGTTGATCAGTTGAATACAAGTGTGAGACAGCACCTCAGTTTACCACGGAGCCGCCTGTGTTTGTGTAGCTCATTATTGAAGCTGTACTGCCAGCTTCCCAGTGGGATATTGTAGGAGGAATCCGAAGAAATGAATGCTGATAGCTTGTAGTGACAATGAAGTGAAGGTTTTGAAAATATCCTTGCTAATTGATTACTGATGGACTATGTACGGTGACACGCCCACGTCACACCATATTAACGCTGACTAAATATTTTGAAAATTTGTGTGATTTGTGAGCCATAAGGAGCAGTCTCTGTGTAACTCTTTGTGATAATGTTGTCATTAATATATGTAAATGCAATAAAATACTTCTGAACTGTTAAGATTTATTTAAGAATATGTTTTCTGGAAAACTTGAAGTACTGTGTGGAGCTCTGGTCCCCATGCTATAGGAAGGGGGTGATTGTGCTGGTGAGGGTGCAGACAAGGTTTACCAGAACATTGTCTGGGGTGGAGCTGAGAGGCCGGGTTTATTCTCCCTGTATGGAGCAGGCAATTGATAGAGATGCACAAAATTATGAGAGACATGGTAAGGTTGGATAGTTTCTAAAGCTGGAGGCCAAGTTTATGGTGGGGGGGGGGTAAGAGTTGCACAAAGGATCCGACGAAGAATCATGTTCACCCAGAGGGTAGCTGGAATCTGGAACACACAGCCTGGGGTGCGGGGCAGTGCAGGCAGGTGCACATGATACTTAGGGTAAAGAAATTGGTCTTATCCCCATCGACCCTTACCAACTTTTATCAATGCACCATAGAAAGCATCCTATCTGGATGCAATCCAGCTTTGCTGTGACATGAAACTGCAGAGTTATGGACACATCACGGAAACCAGCCTCCCATCCATGTACTTCTTGCTGCATCTGTAAGGCAGCCAGCATGATTGAAGTCTACACCCATCCTAGGCAACCTCTCCTCTCCAATCTCTCTTCAGGCAGAAGATACAAAAGCCTGAAAGCAAGTACCACCAAGTTTAACACATCAAAGTTGCTGGTGAACGCAGCAGGCCAAGCAGCATCTATAGGAAGAGGCGCAGTCGACGTTTCAGGCCGAGACCCTTCGTCAGGACTAACTGAAGGAAGAGTGAGTAAGGGATTTGAAAGCTGGAGGGGGAGGGGGAGATGCAAAATGATAGGAGAAGACAGGAGGGGGAGGGATGGAGCCGAGAGCTGGACAGGTGATAGGCAAAAGGGGATACGAGAGGATCATGGGACAGGAGGTCAGGGAAGAAAGACAAGGGGGGGGGACCCAGAGGATGGGCAAGAGGTATATTCAGAGGGACAGAGGGAGAAAAAGGAGAGTGAGAGAAAGAATGTGTGCATAAAAATGAGTAACAGATGGGGTACGAGGGGGAGGTGGGACCTAGCGGAAGTTAGAGAAGTCAATGTTTATGCCATCAGGTTGGAGGCTACCCAGACGGAATATAAGGTGTTGTTCCTCCAACCTGAGTGTGGCTTCATCTTTACAGTAGAGGAGGCCGTGGATAGACATGTCAGAATGGGAATGGGATGTGGAATTAAAATGTGTGGCCACTGGGAGATGCTGCTTTCTCTGGCGGACAGAGCGTAGATGTTCAGCAAAGCGGTCTCCCAGTCTGCGTCGGGTCTCACCAATATATAAAAGGCCACATCGGGAGCACCGGACGCAGAATATCACCCCAGTCGACTCACAGGTGAAGTGATGCCTCACCTGGAAGGACTGTTTGGGGCCCTGAATGGTGGTAAGGGAGGAAGTGTAAGGGCATGTGTAGCACTTGTTCCGCTTACACGGATAAGTGCCAGGAGGGAGATCAGTGGGGAGGGATGGGGGGGACGAATGGACAAGGGAGTTGTGTAGGGAGCGATCCCTGCGGAATGCAGAGGGGGGGGGAGGGAAAGATGTGCTTAGTGGTGGGATCCCGTTCCGCCACCTCCAACAGTCCTTCCAGGTGAGGCAACACTTCACCTGTGAGTCGACTGGGGTGATATACTGCGTCCGGTGCTCCCGATGTGGCCTTTTATATATTGGCGAGACCCGACGCAGACTGGGAGACCGCTTTGCTGAACATCTACGCTCTGTCCGCCAGAGAAAGCAGGATCTCCCAGTGGCCACACATTTTAATTCCACATCCCATTCCCATTCTGACATGTCTATCCACGGCCTCCTCTACTGTAAAGATGAAGCCACACTCAGGTTGGAGGAACAACACCTTATATTCCGTCTGGGTAGCCTCCAACCTGATGGCATGAACATTGACTTCTCTAACTTCCGCTAGGCCCCACCTCCCCCTCGTACCCCATCTGTTACTCATTTTTATGCACACATTCTTTCTCTCACTCTCCTTTTTCTCCCTCTGTCCCTCTGAATATACCTCTTGCCCATCCTCTGGGTCACCTCCCCCCCCGTCTTTCTTCCCGGACCTCCTGTCCCATGATCCTCTCGTATCCCCTTCTGCCTATCACCTGTCCAGCTCTCCGCTCCATCCCTCCCCCTCCTGTCTTCTCCTATCATTTTGCATCTCCCCCTCCCCCTCCAGCTTTCAAATCCCTTACTCACTCTTCCTTCAGTTAGTCCTGACGAAGGGTCTCGGCCTGAAACGTCGACTGCGCCTCTTCCTATAGATGCTGCTTGGCCTGCTGCGTTCACCAGCAACTTTGATGTGTGTTGCTTGAATTTCCAGCATCTGCAGAATTCCTGTTGTTTACCACCAAGTTTAAGGACACTTTCTACCTTGCTGTCATAAGACAATCTGATGATTCTCCAGGACAATTGGATAGTGCTTTACCCATGATCTATTCACTTTATATTTATAGTTGTATAGCTAAGAACAGTTCCAATGTCATATTTCAATTTGTTAATGATACCACTGTTAATGAGTGAATCAAGGGTGGTGAGAATTGGCATATAGGAGGGAGATTGAAAATCTGGTTTAATGGTGCCACAGCAACAACCTTTCACCCAATGTTAGCAAAGCCAAAGAGCTGATTATTGACTACAGAAGGAAGAAGCTTAAGGTCCACGACTTATTCCTCATTAGGGGAATGGAGGTGCTGAGGATCAGCACTTTAACTTCCTGGGCAATAACATATCAGAGGATTTGTCCTGCGACCAGCACTTAAGGTAAGTGACATCACAAAGACACAACGCCTCTACTTTCTTAAAAGTTTGTATAGATTTGGCATATCACTAAATACTTTGACAAACGTCTTACCTGGTTCCTCAGAGCCTTGTATGGAAACACCGATGCCCAAGAATGGAAAAGGCTATGGAGAGTGATGGATATAGCCCAGTCCATCACGGGCAAAGCTCTCCTTACCAAAGGACCATAAGATACAGGAGCAAAATTAGACCATTTGGCCCATTGAGTCTGCTCCACCATTTCATCATGGCTGGTCCAATTTTCCTCCCAGCCTCAATCTCCGGCCTTCTCCCCATATCCCTTCATGCCCTGACCAACCAAGAATCTACCAGCCTCTGCCTTAAATATACATATAGACTTGGCCTCCACAGCTGACTGTGGCAATGAATTCCATAGATTCACCACTTGCTGGCTAAAGGAATTTATCCTCATCTCTGTTCTAAAAGGACGCCCCTCTATTCTGAGGCTGTGTTCTCTGGTCTTAGTCTCTCCAACCATAGGAAACATCCTCTCCACATCCACTCTATCTAAAGACCTTTCAGCATTCAATAGGTTTCAATGAGGTCACTCCTCATTCCTCTGAATTCCAGTGAATGCAGGCCCACAGCCATCAAATGCTCTTCATATAACAAGCCGTTCAAACCTGAAACCATTTTTGTGAAACCCCTTTGAATCCTCTCCAATTTCAGCTCATCCTTACTAAGTTAAGAGGCCCAAAACTGCTCACAATACTCCAAGTGAGGCCTCACCAGTGCTTTATAAAAGTCTCTGCATTACATCCTTGCTTTTATATTCCAGTCCTCTTGAAATTAATGCTAACATTGCATTTGCCTTCCTCACCACACACTCAACCTGCAAATTAACTTTTTGGGAATCCTGCACAAGGACTCCCAAATCCCTTTGTACCTCAGTTTTTTTTTTGTATTTTCTCTCCATTTAGAAAATAGTTAACCCTTTTATTTCTTCTACCAAAGTGCATGACCATACACATCCTGACAATGTGTTCCGCCTGCCACTTTTTTGCCCATTCTTTTAATCTGTGCAAGTCCTCTGTAGCTTCTCTACTTCCTCAGAAATTCTTGTCCCTCCACCTATCTTCATATCATCTGCAAATGATGCAACAAAGCCGACAATACCATATTCCAAATCATTAGCATAAAACGTAAAAAGAATCGATCCCAATGCAGACCCCTACGGTACACCACTAGTTACCAACAGCCAACTGGAAAAGACTCCCTTTATTCCCACTCTTTACCTCCTGCCAGTCAACCACTGCTTTATCCATGCTAGAATCTTTCCTGCAATACCATGGGTTCACAGCTTGTTAATCAGCCTCATGTTTGGCACCTTGTCAGAGGTCTTCTAAAAATCAAGTACACGATATCAGCCAATTCTCCTTTGTCTATCCTGCTCGTTATTTCTTCAAAGAATTCCAATAGATTTGTCAGGCCTGGTTTTCCCTGAGGAAACCATGCTGATTATGACCTATTTTATCATGTGCCTCCAAGTACCCCAAAACCACATCCTTAACAATTGACTCCAACATCTTCCCAGCCATTGAGGTCAGACTAACTGGCCTATAGTTTCCTTTCTTCTGCCTTTCTCCCTTCTTGAAGAGTGGTGTGACATTTGCAATTTTCTAGTCTTCCGGAACCATTCCAGAATCTAGTGATTCTTGAAAGATCACCGTTCCAGAAAAATTTTGCCCTATCATCAGCCTCTCGCTACGCATTGCCTCTGTTTGTAAACTAACTATCTCATCTTCAGCACTATGACTGTCATTCCCATCCCCACAAATTAGTTTAAACCAACCTGAACAACTCTAGCCAAGCTGCCCGCAAGGATATTGGACCCTCTCTGGTTCAGGTGTGACCCATAGCTTTTGTACAGGTCGTACCTTCCCCAGAAGAGATCCCAATGACCCACAAATCTGAACACCTGCCCCCGTGTCAGTTCTTCAGCCATGCTTCCACTTGCCAAATCATCCTATTCTTACCCTCACTGGCACGTGGCACAGGCGGCAAATCAGAGATTACTATGCTGGTGGTCCTGTTTTTCAGCCTTCTACCTAGCTCCCTCAAATCTCTCTTCAGGGCCTTCTCACCTTGCCTACCTATGTCATTGCTGCCAATATGTACCAAGACGTCTGGCTGCTCACCCTCATCCTTAGAATACCATGAACTCGATCTGAGACATCCCTGATCCTGGCACCAGGGAGGAACATACCATCCGATGTCTCTATCGCGGCCACAGAACCTTATCTCTGTTCCTCTGATGAAGGAATCTATTATCAACACCGCAGTCCTCGTCACCTCTCTGCTCTTCTGAGCCACAGCACCAGACTCAGTGCCAAAGATTCAGTGTGGCTCCCCTCTGCTCGGTCATCCCACTCAATAGTATCCAAACTTGTTTACTTATTAATGAGGGGAAAGGCCACAGGTGTACTCTGCACTGGCTGTGCATTTCCCTCCCTTCTCCTGACAGTCACCCAGTTACCTGTCTCCCGCGACATCGGGGTGACCACCGTCCTGTCTATCACCTCCTCATTCTTCCCACGTGAATTGAAGGTCATCGAGCTGCAGTTCCAGTTCTGGAATATGTTCTGTCAGAAGCTGTACATCCCACACAGCGTACAGAATACTGCCCCTGCAGCCATTCTCACTATTCTACTGTGCCATAACAGATGAGGGAGGGGGGGAAGGGGGGGAGGGAGAGGGGGGAGATGCTATTTATATGCTATTTTTATTGGCCCTTTCTAATGAATCCCTCTTGCTGATTGGTCGCTCCTCAACTCCAAAAAATTGCCATGAAACTCTGCCTTTAAAATCTCAGTCTCAATCCTCGGTGTGGATTGTCCACTTCCTTAGTTATCTTTAGTGTTTTTATATCCAGCACTGCCCCAAGAAAGCAGCATCAATTATCAAAGACCCCCACTATCCAGGCCATGCCCCCTTCTGCTACTGCCATTGAGTGGGAGATACAGAAGTCTTCGGACCCACACCACCAGGTTCAGGAAAAGTTATTACCTTACAACCATCACGCTCCTGACAGGAGCGGATAATTTCATTCACCATTAACCTGAACTGATTCTACGACCTACAGACTCAATTTCAAGGAGTCTTTACAATTCATGTTCTCAATATTATTTTTATTCGCACAGTGTGACTTCATTTGCACATTGGTTGTTTGTCAGCCTTTGTCTGTTTATGCAAGGTTTTCATAAAACTCTTTTTCCCTCTAAATGTCAGCAAGAAAATGAATCTCAAGCCATATATGTTGCATTCATAGAGTTTGATAATACATTTATTTTGAACTTGATCTGCCTCATTATGAATTTGTACCTTACTGTTTTCATTCATGCACTTTCTCTGCAGCTTTTACATTTTACTCTGTATTGCTATGGTTTTACCTTGTTCTTGCTCAGTGCACTGTGTATGAAGAGAATGCAAAATAAGCTTTTCATTGTACCTCTGTATGCATGACAATATCTAGAAAAGCTCTTGAACTGCAAAGGCAAAGAAAAGCTATCGACCTAGTGCCAATAAATGGGATTGGTGTAGATGGGTGTTTGGTGATCGGCACAGACGTGATGGGCTGAAGGGTCTGTTTTTCAGTGGTATATGACTTTGGTCTTCAGCTAATGTTTCCCATCTCCCAGTTACAGGGTGCAGGCTGGGCTTTGGAACTTAAAATGTTGCAGTATTGGCCCTGATTTGTTCTGAGACGAATGAGTCACCCGTTCCTGAACCCGGCTTGTACCTGAATCATGCTCCCCAGTGGAAGCTTCAGTGAGGAGAGCACAGCCCTGGTCAAGGTTTTCCAATTACTCACAAGCGTTGCCTTGAGTGGCTGTTAATTCCCAGTCCCAGTCTCTGCAGTAGTCAAAGGTGGACTTTCCCAAACCTCAAAACTATCGCAAATCAAGAGCACTTTAACAAGTTTTAAAATTCTATATGGAAAGTTGCATAATTATGCACCGAAATATCTAAAGACTTCTGGAAACAATTACAGTGATTAAATATAATTAAATCAACATAGTTGTTTCAAACTAGAAATGACCTTGTATATCTCCTTTTCTCTTTAACTGGTCACACAGTCACAGAGTCATTTAGCACAGGAATAAGCCCTTCGGCCCAATAAGTTTGTGCTGACCATCAAGAAATTCCTTTTGCACAAGTCCCACATTAATTCCACTTACAGAAGTCCCACATTACCTTCCTCTTTATTCCTATCGTCTGCCCCCACATTCTACCGGTCAAGGACAATTTATAGTGGCCCGTGAACATACCACTGTGCACACCTTTGGGATATGGGAGGAGACCAGAGCATCTAAGAAAAGCTTACGTGGTCACAGGAAGAACTGCACACAGAATGCACCAGTGGTGAGGGTGGAGCCCTGGGCCACCAGAGCTGCCAGTCTGCAGATCTATCAGCAGTGCCACTGCACTGCCCTGCGTGCCCTGCACTGCCTTGGATCGTCTTGCTGGGTATGCGAGGATCACTGAGATTTTTAGCCTGGGGCATCCGTCGGTGTGTGCTTTCCCACTTGAACCCGCGAGGAGGTCAGCACTGGAGCACGTTTGCTCTGTCTTGGTGGTCACTGAGCAGAAGTTTGGGCTAACTGCCTACCCAGGGGTATCTCATGTTTATCTTGTAAATGGATGATAGTGCTGCAGAGCTGTCACTCGTTAGTTGGAGGTTCCAGGCCAAAGTGCCCTGGTTTCTGTTTGAGAAGTGTTTTATAATCCTGACGTAGCTGTAGTCTCTGAAATAACAGTATTGCCAAAGTAATAACCAGAAACAGGAACTAATAACCTGTTACTAGCTCTGCTTTCAGTTAGTCCTGACACAGGATCTCGGCCCGAAACGTCGACTGTACCTCTTCCTAGAGATGCTGCCTGGCCTGCTGTGTTCACTGGCGACTTTTATGTGTGTTGCTTGAAATTCCAGAATCTACAGATTTCCTCGTGTTTGCACTAATAACCTGTTCATAGTTTCTGTCAATATCGATGTTTCTTTCATAGTAAAGGATTGTTGTAAGATAATGAAACAAGCAGTTTATAAAGACTGTAAGATCTTGGGCACTTTTACACCTTCAATGGTAAATGTATCAATAGGACAGGTCCACCACACACCATTTCACACACCATTTCACACAGCACAAGCTGTGATCTATCTGAGGTTAAAATAACAAGGGGGGGGGGTCTAAGAGTCACAAACATTTTAAATTCCAGGTAGCTTATCTCGCAAGTATCTGCATCACTGCACATCCTTTAGTACACACTAAACCTTTGATTTTTGTTTTAAAATCAGTATAAGTAATGTTGAACTTCAGCTATGAATTTGGATCGATACCTGCGAACTCCAGAGAATTGCTGGCTGTGAAGTGGTAGACGTCGTAGGCCTGTTCGGCACAGAAATGGGCCTTATGACCCACCATATCTGTACTAACCATCAAACCTCATCTTTCCAAATCTTCTTTTCCTTGTGGCATCTCCTTCACATCGTCCCCCTCATTCTCCTGACACCCATTTACTCTAGGAGTAATTGACATGAGCCGGTCAATATATGTGGAGGGAACTGTGCACCTCAGTACATATGACAATAATAAATCAATTCTAATGCCAAATCAGAGCACCCAGAGGGAATCCACACGGTCTTAGAGAGAACGTGTTATCTTCACATGGGCAGGATCAATGTGAGGATTAAAGCCAGGTCACTGGAGCAGTGAATTGCTGTGTGACTGGAGTTAGTCATGGATCCCTGGACATGCAGGCATCAGCTCTGCTCCATGGAGATTGTTATTAGGGGAATGAAGGTTAGAACCTCCGCCCTTTCCTTGCATTTAAAACATTGAAAATTAGATTAATGCAGCACATAGATCCACTATCTGACCGCTGATATATCCTAAACTGAATGGTGTTGAAGGATTTGTTGGCTGGATGGTCCCCACGCTAACAGAAAACACTTTGGAATTTGTCTTAAGTTATGATGTCAGTCTTAAGAAATAGGAGCAGAATTAGGCCATTCAGCCCATCTAGTCTTCTCTGTCACTTGATCATGGCTAGTTTATTTTCCCTCTCAAACCCACGCTGTCTATAACGTTTTAATAATAAAGAACCTATCAATCTCTGCTTTAAGTATACTGACGATTTGGTCTCCACACCCATCTGCGGCAATGAATTCTACAGATTCACCACCACCTTCTAGCGAAAAAAAAATCCTCTTCATCTCTGTTCTAAAGGAACATTCTTTCACTCTGAGGAAGTGTCTTCTGGTTCCAGACTCCTCCATACTGAAAACATCCACTCCATGTCCAGTCTATCTAGCTTTTTCCAACATTCGGTAGGCTTTAAATGAGATCCCTCCTCATTCTTCTAAACTCCAGTGACTACAGGCCCACAGCCATCATACTTCAACCCTTTTGTTCCTGGGGTCATCCTTATAAATCTCTCCTGAAGCCTCTCCAATGCCAGCATATCCTTTCTTTGATATAGGGCCCGAAACACCACAATACTCTAAATTTTAGAGCATTGTGATCAGGTGCCGACCAGCACCTTATAAAGTGTTTGCATTACATTCTTACTTTTATATTCTAATCCTTTTGAGATGAATGCTAACTTTGGAGTTACCTTCCTTACGACTGACTGAACTGGCGAGTTGACCTTTAGAGAATCTTGCATTAGGATTCCCAAGTCCCTTTGAACCTCTGATTTCTGAATTTGCTCCTCATTTAGAAAGTAGACTACACTTTTATTTCTTCTGCCAAAGTGCATGATCCTACATTTCCCAACGAACTATTGTACGTTGGATCTCATGTTGCTCAGGTGCAAAAGTAGCAGTGCAAGCCAATGTGAAGCCACTGTGCAGGAGAAACTATTGCGAACGCTTTATCTCCTCTGTTTAATTTCCCACCCCATCCCAAATAATTAGATTAGATTAGATTATGCGGACACGCAGTCCTCTTTTATTGTTATTTAGTAATGCATGCATTAAAAAATGATACAATGTTCCTCCGGTGTGATATCACAGAAACACAGGACAGACCAAGACTGAAAAACTAACAAAAACCACATAATTATAACATACAGTTACAACAGTGCAAGCAATACCATAACTTGATGAAGAACAGACCATGGGCACGGTTAAAAAAAAAGTCTCAAAGTCTCTCGAAAGAAATAATGCAAGAAACATTAAATAATTGTGATTGACAGAGACCAGGCAAGACAGGATTGCTTCAAATAATTGCTGTCATGGTGTGTGGCACGTGTTTCAGGACTCACCTGTCGAAGGAAATCAATAATCTAGTTCAAAACTTGTGTCTGGAAGGGATTTTGGTTCTTCCATAAATATTCTCTTGTAGCTGCCATATGAAGAGGTTTGTTCACTGTTGCTTTCAACTTTCTTCAAGGGATAGGAACTGGGCACCACTTGTTTTCTCAACATTTATTCCTTAGCCGAGGTTGTCTTGAGAAGTTGCTCGTGGTCCTCTTGGTGAAGGTGCTTTCACGTTGCTGACGAGTGATGTGGTTTTCCTTTATTTGGACTCAGTGATGACAAGGGAACTGTAATAACTCTCAAGGTTGGAATCCTGTGTGATTTGCAGATGGTAATATAATGTACCTCCTGCCATTATTTTGGGAGGTAGGCTTGGGAGGCCTCGGCAAGTTTTATATGTGATGCCTACTGTAGCGACAGAGGGACAGTGGTGGATGTTTAGGGAGATGGTTTGGGTGCCAGATAAATGGGATACTCAGTCCCAGAGCAGAGTTGCATTTTTTTTCTATGCTCCTAGTGCAGCAGACACCAATTCAAGGGAGGAGTATTGCTCCTCACCCCTGACTTGTGCCACACAGCTCTTAAAGAGGACTTGAGAAGTCACAAAATATAGTCTTTAAATATGCAGATTTCTGGTTTGTTTTTACTCCTTTTGCCTTTGTGTGTTCTGCAGTAACATTTTATACTGACTGTTTTTGATTTGTCCATTTACTATCACAGTTTTTAAGTGTGTTTTTCAGGCCATCGGCATGTATTAATCCTGCCCGCTCACTGATCTCTTGTGAATAGATTTCATACCATTTCAGCTGGAATTTCCTCGAGTACCTATCCTGCAATCAAATTATTCAAGCTTAATATAAAATTGTCTCCTCAAGAAAATGGGATGAGCAAACTCAAAGCTTATCAAGAGATCAATGCCGTCCTTGAGAGGGGTTTTAATTTTCTCCCAATCAGTCAGAACCAATGAAACAGAAGGTTTACAAGTATCAGCCAGCTGCCTAATCTTCAGGTCTCAAAAGCTGGCGCTTCACAGGCTGCAGCTCCTCTGAAGTATGTTGTTAGTTGGTCGTGCAGTTCAGGACCAATAAAAATGAGCAGCACGAATATTTCTGCTCTGCACTGGCCACGGGAGAAAATGGTAACCTCAATAATGTTTCAGTAAGTGCTAGCGTGAAGGCACCAGTAGAGGATTATCAAGCTGGATATTGCCTGAACTATGCTAGTGAATGCACATTGACAAGAAGATAAAATGCTTAAGATTGATTGGAGATTGACTGCTGTGCTCCTTTAGTTTTTAGACCTAGGAGGTGCGTTTAATGCAAATAATGTCAAAGAGATTTTAGAAATTCTTCGCAACTTCTAAAACCAATAACATAAAAGCAGACAACAGACACAAAATGCTGGAGGAGCTCAGCTGGTCAGGTTGCATCTATGGAAAGGAATAAACAGTGGATGTTTCGGGCCGAGACCCTTCATCAGGACTGGAAAGGAAGAGGAGAAGTCAGAATAAGAAGGTGGGGGGAGGGGACGAAGTACAAGGTGAAACTGGGAGAGGTGGAGGGGAATGAATGAAAGAGCTGGGAAGTTGATTGTTGAAAGGGATAAAGGGCTGGAGAAGGGGGAGTCTGATGGGAGAGAGTAGAAGACTGTGGAAGAAAGGAAGGAGGATGAGCACCAGAGGGGTGTGGTGGGCCAGTAAGGAGATAAGGTGAGAAAACGAAATGGGAATGGGGAATGGTGAAGGGGGGCGGGGTTAATTACCAGAAGTCAGAGAAATCAACGTTCATGCCATCAGATTGGAGGCTACCCAGATGGAATATAAGGTGTGGCCTCATCGCGGCAGTAGAGGAGGCCATGGACTGACATGTTGGAATAGGAATGGAAGGTAGAATTGAAATGGGTGGCCAGTGGGAGATCCCGCTTTTTGTTGCGCATGGAGCATACATGCTCAGAGAAGCAGTCTCTTTGGGTCTACTTTGGGTCTCACCTACATTCAGGAGGTCACACCAGGAGTACTGGGTACAGTAGATGAACCCAACACTTGCAGGGGAAGTGTTGTCTCACCTGGAAGGACTCTTTGGGGTGCTGAATGATAGTGAGGGAGGAGTTGTAGGGGCAGGTGTAGCACTTGTTCTGCTTGCAAGGATAAGTGCCAGGAGGGAGATCAGTAGAGAGGGACGAGTGTACAAGGGACTCCTGTGATCCCTGCGGAAAGCAGTAAGTTTGGGGGGCGGGGGAGGGAAAGATGTGCTTGGTGGTGGGATCCCGTTGGAGATGGTGGAATTTCCAGAGAATTATGCACTGGATAGGGAGGCTAAGGGGGTAGTAGGTGAGGATAAGAGGAACTCTATCCGTGGTGGTGTGGTGGGAGGATGGGTTGAAGCCTGACATGTGTAAAATGGAGGAGATGTGGGTGAGGGCAGCATTGATGGTGGAGGAAGGGAAGCCCCTTTCTTTGAAGGAGGAGGACATCTCCTTAGTTCTGGAATGAAAAGCCTCATCCTGAGAGCAGATGTGACAGAGACAGAATAACGGAGAGAAGGGGGAGGCACTTTTGCAAGTGAGAGGGTGAGAAAAGGCATAGTCCACGTCGCCAACAAAAAGGCAGGAATAGCTGGGATCCATGCGAGTGCCCATGGCTGTACCTTTTGTTTGAAGGAAGTGGGAGGAATTGAAGGCGAAATTATTGAGAGTGAGGACCAGTTCTGCCAGATGGAGGAGAGTGGTGATGAAGGGGAACTGGTTGGATCTGTTGTCAGGAAAGAAGTGGAGAGCTGTAAGGCCCTCATTCTGGGGGATGGAGGTGTACTGGGACTGGACATCCACAGTGAAAATGAAACAACTGGGGCCAGAGAACTTGAAGCCACTTTCTGGAATGAAAAGCCTCATCCTGGGAGCAGATGCGGCGGAGACAGAGGAACTGAGAGAAGGGGATGAGTTCCTCTAACATTCTGTGTGTGTTGCCTTGGATTTCCAGCATCTGCAAACTTTACTGTGTTTGTCAACATGAAGGGGTCAGACTCTTGTGGGAAAAAAAACAAAGTTAACGTTTCCAATTGAAACTCCTTTGTCTGGATGCCTCTTCCTACAGATGCAGCCTGACCTACTGATTTTGCCCACCGTTTTCTGTTTTTATTTGGGATTTATTCTGCTTCTCTACAATCACTATTCTGAAAATATTTTGGCGGCTCAGCTCGAAGTGTAGTCACTCACTTTATTCATGGGACAATTTGTGCGCCACAAAGGCTGTCAGTTGGCGACAATGTCAGGGCTCCTGAACTGTGAAGAAGTGAGAAAGAATTTCAATGCTCCATTCACCTTCTCTGTCTTCAGCCAGAACAAAGGCCAGTGCTGCTGTGTGACAGAGAAATCCAGCCTGTAATGTCTTTGTGTTGCTTGTCAGGTATTGTCCAACTGCAGCAATGGATGTGGATACAGGCCCTGAGTGTTTCCTTTCACAGCTTTGTACAGGTCTTTGGCTCGTAAATAAGAAACGGATTTTGTTTTATTTGTTGTTTTGGTTAATTATAGTGACAGAAATGAAAATTACAATCCAGAGGGAAAGTGTTTAAAATACTGGCAGTAAGCCTTTTGAAAGCAGAATGGGAAGGTAAGTGAATGATACTGGTACATCACTGTCGATGGGCTGTATTCTACGGTGGCTGCAGGTGACTTGTTATCTCCGGTCAGTAGCCTTTTCTGTGGTGACTGTCGATTGAGCAGGGAAGGGAGTAAACACTCCGTCCTGTACATAGAGGGCTGAGAGGCAACTGTGGTTCAAAACCCCACAGGGTATCCAGCAGCCTGTCCCCCTCCGAGCCTGGTGACACAGCTTCGACCCAAATCGGCAACAATCCCTGCTCCCGCGCCCCACCCCCCCAGCGGAATGCTGCTCGATCGGCCGTCACTCCAGCAGGTTGCTCGTTCTCCATCACCCCGATGCCCACCTTCAGCCCTTGGGCCACGGTGAGAGAGTGAGGGGCGCCCACCCCTGTTGCTGGGCGCGAGCTTGCTCTGTGACAAGATGGCGGGCATCGAGGCGATAGGCAGGTGAAGGAATTGTCGGGTGCAGCACCCTGCTCGAGGAACAGCAGAAGGAGGAGAGAGGTGAGGGGCTGGGACTGGATGAATAACCAGAGGAGAAGGGTTTTTGAATACAGGGCCAGCAAGCAGCCTGACAAGAAGCAGTGAGCTTGGCCTTCAAATCTTTTCTGGTATTGCGGCCATGTGTACGAGCAATGATTCTGGCACCCTGCACTGTGCTACCTCTGACTATTTTCTGCTTAGTTATTCTTCCAATTCTTGTTGACTGGATGACCCACATTTCTTGACAAACTCCCCTACAGTATGGAGCACTGGAAATCTGGGATGGCATGTGGAAGGACCTCTGCAACAGCTGTTGAATAAGATAGTTACCAGTTGCTGCCGGCAGCCAAAATGCCTCTCCTTTAAGAGGTACTTTAAGAAACTTTACATGCCATCAGCAACGTGCATAATTAACCCTCTCTCAACACTGCTCCCGTCCTGTGCCCATGCCTTAATGTGGTGAGCTGCCAGACAGAAGGTCAAGTTTCACTGACAGTCCACTTGCCCTGCTGCATTTCATAAGGAGACAAGTTCATGGCCACGTTGCGGGTCTCTGATAGGTCAGGATAATCCCCTGTTTCTATGTGTACACACCGAAAGCCAATGCCCGGGTTAGCCAATAATATACCAAATATAGTGTCCATCTCTCCAGAGACTGTGCAGGCTGAGGCTTCAACTGAGTGTCTGGTTTCACCTCTGTAGGCTCCACCAGTCAACTGCTCAGCCGGCTCTCACCAGCTCAGGCATTCAAACCCAATGCCTAAAATGACCAAGTGTAATCTTGAGTCCCAGCAAGTTGGGGGAGTTCAGCCGAGGCAGGAAGAGGACTGATATGCTGTCAATAACCAGGGCACCCACTCCACTGGAGAAACTTCTAAACTGCCCGAGTGATGAAGCGCATTCTTCAATTCTAATATTCTATCCAGTTCAATTGTAATCTGCAGTCTCAGCAGAGTGGTAAAACTCCTTTCCCTCTCCTCCTCCAGTGATGAGAGTTTCTTTTCTATTAAGTTGGTTTCTTCTCAATCACAGCAGGGGCAGGTCTGTATCCACGTTTGCTGGAGTCACAGATTCATGAAGCCTGCAAGCAGACCATTCTGCCCGGTACGGTACTGGCTAGCATAGTTGCGTAGCGGTTGGTGCCACACAATCAACGCATTTCACTGTATCTTTCAATGGGCACGTGGTAAATAAAGCTAAACTTTCAATCTTTTAAGTCTTCAAGCCCACCATATTAATCCTGTTTCCTCCCCACTGTCCTCTAGCCTTCCATGCCTGCACGATTCAGGTGCCTGACTACATCTGGCCCGTGGAGAGTAACCCATTGCCCCCTTCTTTTGTATCCTGCCGGGTTTGGGAAAGGCTCTTGGGAGCTGGAGGTTAGTTGCACTGACTTATGTCACCGCACAATAAGTGCAAGAGCTTTTGTTGAGTGGTGAAGCAGCATTTTTTACTCTCTTGCCAGGGGTTGCTGCCAGATCTAGTCAGCATGGACTAGATGGTCCGAAGGGCCAGCTGCTGTGCTGTAACACTCTATTTGTCACCCGGCTTGCTGCGTCTCTGGCTGCTCCTTGAATTGCTTCCCCCATTATCCTAAATGCATCCACCACTCCTTTGGGCAGCGTGTTCCAGTGTTCACTGCTTTCTGGGTAAAAAATGGTCTCCCTCAGATCCCCTCTAAGTCTCTTACCTCTAAATCTCTATCCTCCAATTCCATTCACCTCTGATGTGTGGGGGGGAGGCTTCCAGCTGTGCAATTAATTTCCACCCCTCAATTTGATCTACCTCAGTCAGGTTCTTCCCTAACCTCTCCCAGCCCAGGGAGAGCAGACCGGGCCTCTCCAGTCGCTTCTCCATTACGAGAGCACTCCATCCCAGGCAACACCCCGGTGAGTCTCCCCCGCACACTCCTCAGCACCACCACGTCCCGAGTAAAGGAATTCGTTCACTGGCAAGTGAAGTTGGCGTGTTGGACAAAGGTAGCATTTTTTTGTTCGGAACATTAAGAAGCAGCAAAAGAGTAGGAAAAAGAGGTGTGTGTTGTCGGGGGGAGGAGAGGGGGTGGGGGGAAGGAGGTGAACCTGATATATTTAGCACTTCCATAACACAGAACAGCATTTTAACACGACTCTCATTGGAGGGAACTTAACCAGAGTGCGGAGATATTTGAGAGCAGCAGTGGGTCCAAAAGTGGGCTAATTTGCATTAATATAAAATTAATATGGAGCAGCCTGGACTTTATCCAAGAGCGCAGACAACATTTGCTCTTTTTAGATCATTAGGGATTGAAATGTGTATTAATTGAGATAGAATAATGAGTGGAGGAAGCAGTGATCAGACTTAAGGTTCAAGCTCCTGCTGGGAAAAATCATTCTTGATTAAAGTTGTCAGTAACAGGTACCTTGGTTACGTCCATTATCTTTCCAGGGAAAAGTCAATCCTGAACAAATTACTTTGTTACTAAATTACATTTCAAGTAATCTCTGGTTGTAATCAGGAGGGATCTGCATCTGTTGAACAAATTATTTTCCTACGCAGTATCGCCTAGAAATTTCTGCTGCCAATAATCACGGACAAGCATTTGCTGAATATTTTTTCTGCTCACTTCTCAAGGAGCTGCTAAACTGCTTTTTGCACAGGTTGACATCTCTACTATAATCTGCTGAGAGCAATGTAAGCGTGGCTAATGTCGGGGCCTAATTCCTTCAATCGTTAAACATCTTTCATTGCCGGGATGTATATATGAGATACCTTTTGTTCTTTGCCTGTGCAGGATACCTGAGTTGGAAACACTGTCATACTGCAGGTATAAAACTTGTGCCAACTCATTCGAGTCAAGCTTTCACAGGCAAAAGCTGAAGACAACCTTCAGCATAAAATCCTCACACCTGCACTGTTCATCAGCAACTTAAAATGCCAGTGCGACTGAGATTAGGAGGAAGCGCATCCGACGACAGCATGCTCGAAAACGATGCTTGATTATTGAGCTCTTTTTTCCTTTCCCTTTGACAGTTTGTGACTTAGAAATATGCAGATTTACTACGCAGCTTTTAACCCCCTTAATCCATAGCTAAAAATACATTTTTTGTTCTACGAATTTTGTTTTGTATTTGTGTTGTGACAGTAATTTACTCTGACATGCATGTGACAACTACATGCAAGGCCTAGACTGTGTGAGGAAAATAGGTGTTGTTTGTCATCATTAATTACATGAAAATATTTATATCTAACACAGAGAAAGTGCACTCTTTATATCGTAAAGATAGAATGGATGGGATGATGGGTCTGGGCCCAAAACGTCGACTGTACTCTTTTCTATAGATACGGCTGAGTTCCTCCAGCATTTTCTGTCTGTTGTTGTAGATGGTTATCAGGTTTGCTCGATTGTTTCATTTTCTCCTGAAGCTTACCAGTAGTGATATAAATTGGTAGACTTCTGAATTAGGGTTAGCCAGTAGAGAATTATAGATTTGTCAGCCAACTAGGTTCAAAATTGTTTATTGTCATTTCTGGTACACAAGTGTAATGGAGAACAAAATAATTGTTACTCCACTCTGATGCTGCACAAAAAACACAAGAAGATAAAGAACATAATAATAAAAAACATGATAAATATAAATACATAAAGTAGCTTATCTGCATAGTTTGATTGTAAGTCCATAAAGTGACGCTAGGCACAGGAGTGTCTGTACATAAGGTGACTGTCAGGAAGTGATAAAGTAGTGATGATTGGGGGAGGTGTATTGAGGCTCGGATTAGTGGGTTAGTGGGTGGAAGTGCTGATCAGTCTTTCTGCTTGGGGAAAGTAACTGCTTTTGAGTCTGGTGGTCCTGGCTTGGTTGCTACGTAGCCTGCTCCCTGATGGGAGTGGAACAAACGGTCCATGGGAAGGCTAGATGTGATCCTTCATGATATTACTGGCCCTCTTCCGGTAATTTCTGTGTTTACGTCCTTGATGGCGGGTAGGGTGGTGCCGATGATGCGTTGGGGAGTTTTAACTTCCCATTGTAGAGCCGTCCTGTCTGTCACAGAGCAGTTTCTACACCACGCAGAGGATGCTTTCCAATGCGCATCTGTAGAATGACGTGAGTATAGGTGTGAATAGTCTGGCCTTGCTCAGCCTCCTCAGAAAGTAGAGGCATTGGTGAGCTTTCCTGGTTCTGTAGAAGGTGCTCTGGGCCCATGAACGGTTGTGCGAGGTGTGCACTCCCAGGAGTTTGAAACTGCTGGCAGTTTCTACTGCTGTGCCACTGATATAAAGAGCCGTGTGAGTGGTGTGAGTTCTCCTGAAGTTTGATAACCATCTCCTACACCTTGCTGACATTGAGGAAGAGGTTACCTGCATGACATCAGGCCTTGAGCTCTTCCATCTCTTCTCTGTAGGCTATCTCATCATCGGCGATGAGCCCCACTAGTGTCATTAGCGAACTTGACAATGTGATTTACTCGGGTGTTTGGCCATGCAGTCATGTGTGAGCAGAGTGTACAGCAGTGGGCTCAGCACCCGGGTTGACGATGATGGGGAACGAGGAGCGATTGTGCACCCTGACTATCTGAGGTCTATTGTTTAGGCAGTCCAACAACGATTTGCAGAGTAGTATATTTAGAATGTGTTCAGTGATAAATTAGAACAGAAAAATAAAATTGCCTTACAGAAATTTAAGAAAATATTAATAGATGAGACCTTGTAGATGTGAGCTTGTTGCTGACAGTTGCCCCTCACCCAGACTTGGTCAGCTGCAGAATGCCAATCTATGTTAGAACCTGGAGCAGGACACAAAGGGCTGGAGGGTCTCAGTAGTGTCACGTGACCAGCAACAATGAATATATCATTGAGTCAAGTTTTATAAACAAACATAAATATTTATTAAACTCTGCTCAACAATAGCAAAAGGTATTCAGTGACTAACGTAACTGGAAGTTAACTGCTATATGGCAACTCTGCAACAGTTCTTAAAGTGGTAAATTCAAACACAGTTCTTAAAATAGTAAATTTGAAAGTCCGAGTGATTTATACAGTCAATAAGGAGAGACTTGTCTGGAAATGGATTTCTTCGAAGACGTGACGTTACTGCTGATTCTGTCCAAAGGATTCACGACGAAGGAAATAAAACAACTTAAAGGAACGGACCTTTTCCTGGCGAATGATCATTGCAAAAAAACTTTCCTGATCTTACAGGGGTTACCTCTGTTGCAGGTCACTATTTCTGAACGAAGATTCAATCAGGTAGACCATTTATGAAACCGCCGAACGACACCAACTTTATTCAATCCTTCAGCTTCCCGTACTTTAGTAAGGTCTTTACTCTCCAATACTAGACTTACAATAGAAAGTAAAAATCCACTTTAAAATGAAACTGCATCATGAGACAAATATGCAACATAACGGCGTAACTGACGAATTAAACAACGAACTAAACTGTGTAACAACAGGGGTTTCCCGTTATATACCTGTTGAGAACATGTCATCACGTGACCTCACACTGGTAGGAAAACCACATCACCCCACCATCGCAAGACCATTACATCATGCTCATAAGATACTCAGTTACATCATGGTCATAAGACAGTCACAAGATACCCACAAGGTATGTAACAGTAGGTCAGGCAAGATCATGTTGAAAGTTCAGGGAAATGGACACTCAACATCACGTAGGGGGATTCCTAATGGGACCACCAGTAGCGTAGCAGATAATGTAATGCTTTACAGTGCCAGAGATCAGGGTTCAATTCCCGCTGCTGTCTGAGAGGAGTTTGTACGTGCTGCCCATGACTGCAGGGGTTTCTTCCAGTTGCTCTGGTTTGCTCCCATATTCCAAGGATGTGCGTTTAATAGGTTAATTGGTCACATGGATGCAATTGGTTAGCACAGACTTGGTGGATCGGAAGAGTCTGTTACTGTGTCATAGTGTTATAGAACAGTACAATCGTGAAACAGGCCATTCAGCCCATCTAGTTCATGCTGAACCATTAATCTGCCTAGTCCCATAGCCCTGCACCCACACCGCTCCATCTTCCACATCCCTCCCATCCATGTACTCTACCTATCCAAATTTCTCTTAAATGTTGAAACCAAAATTGCATCCACCACTTAATCCACACTCTCACCACCCTCTGAGTGAAGAAGTTTCCCATAAATATTTCAGCTTTCACCCTTAACCCATGACCTCTAGTTGTAGTTGCACTCAACCTCGGTGAAAAAAAGCCTGCTTCCATTTACTCTATCTATGCCCCTCATAATTTTGTACACCTCTACCAAATCTCCTCTTAATCTTCTACAGACCAGAGAATAAAGTCCTAATCAACACAATCTTTCCTTATAACTCAGGTTCTCCAGTCCCAGTAACAACCTTGTAAATTTTCTCTGCACACTATCAATGTTACTTACAGCTTTCCTGTATGTAGGTGACCAGAACTGTACACAATACTCCAAAGCAGGCTTCACCAATACCGTATACTATTTCAACATAACATCCCAGCTCCTGCACTCAATACGTTGATGTATGAAGGCTAATGTTCCAAAATCTTTCTTTATACCCCTTTCAACCCATGACAATTTTTTCAAGGAATAATGGGCCTGTATTCCCAGATACCTTTGTTCTACAGCACTCCTCAGTGCCCTACTGTTCACTGTGTAAAACCTACCAAAGTGCAACACATTGCACTTGTCTGCATTAAATTCTATTTGCTCTGTCTCAGCCCATTTTTCCAGCTGGCCTAGATCCTGCTTCAAGCTTTGTTAATCTTCCTCACTGTCCACAACACCCCCAATCTTGGTGTCATCTGCAAATTTGCTGATCCAGTTAACCACATTATAATCCAGATCATTGATATAGATGACAAACTACAATGGACCCAGCACGGATCCCTGTGGCGCACCACTGGTCACAGGCTTCCAGTCAGAGAGGCGACTATGTTCTTACACTCTTTGGCTTTTCCTGCGAGGTCAATGTCTAATCCGATTTACTACCGTATCCTGAATGCCAAGTGACTGAACCTTCTTGGCCAGCCTCCCATGCGGGACCTTGTCAAAGGCCTTGCTGAAGTCCACGTAGATAACGTCCACTGGCTCACCTTCACCCACTTTCCTGATAACTTCCTTGAAAAAAATTATGTTTGGTTAGGCTCGACTTACTACGCACAATGCATGCTGACTATCCCTAATCAATAACTCTCTATACAAATACTTATGTATGTGGTCCCTCAGAACACCTTCCAATCACTTTCCTACTACTGATATAATTTCCTGGCTTATTCTCCAATCCTCAGGCTAAGGATGTTTTTAATATTTTTTCGAGGGCTCCTGCAATTTCTGCACTATCCTCCCACAGGGTCTGAGGGAGCACCTTGCTGGACCCTGTGGATTTATCCACTCTGATTTGCCTCAAGACACCAAACACCACCTCCTCTGTAATCTACAAAGGGTCCACGAGCTCGCTGCTGCATTGCCTCACATCTAGAGACTATGTGTCTGTGTCCTGATTAAATTCCAATGCAAAAAAAAATCCATTTAAGATCTCCCCCATCTCTTTCAGTTCCACTCTTAGATGACTGCTCTGATCTTCCAGAAGACCAATTTTGTCCCTTGTTCTCCTTTTGCTCTTAACATATCTGTAGAAATCCTTGTGATTCTTCTTTCCTTTGTCTGCTAGAACAACTTCATTGCTTCTTTTAGCCCTCCTGGTTTCCTTCTTAAGTGTTCTCTTGCATTTCTTATACTCCTCAAGCACCTCATTTGCTCTTTCCTGCCTAAACCTGCTTTGCACCTCATTCTTTTTCATAACCAGGTCCTCAATATCTCTCGAAAAATAAGGCTCCCTGAACCTGTTATCTTTGCCTTTTATTCTGACAGGAACATACAGTCCCTGTACTCTCAAAGTTTCACTTTTGATGGCCTTGCACTTACCAAGCACATCTTTGCCAGAAAAACAACCTGTCCCAATCAACAAATTAGCTCCTTTCTGTTACCATAAAAATTGGCTTCTTTCCAATTTAGTATCTCAACCGAAAGACCAGACCACAGACCAGACAATAAAGTCCTAATCAATACAATCTTTCCTTATAACTCAGGTTGTCCAGTCCCAGTAGCTTAAATATGGCATTGGAGCTGTGAGGTGAGGCCTCGTCGGTCAGAGTTACCATGGATATTGCGTCCTAGCTGTCTAGATACGCAAGTCTGGACAGTATGATATGGAGAGAAAGCTGTTGCCCACGTAGCAAGCTCCCCGTCTCCACAGATCGGATGAACCCAAAGGAACGGCGGAATTACCTTTTCCATTATTACCTTGAAACTAATGGCATTGTGATCATTAGATGCTAGATCTTCCCTATCACAACCTTCTGTCACATGCCCTGTCTTGGAAATTCTTTTTCTTGCAGGTATTTATAGGAAAATAAAAAAAACAATAGAACTTATGAAAAACTACACATAAAGAAAGATTGGCAAGCAACCAATGTGCAAAAGAAGACAAATGTGCAAATAAAATAATAAATAATACTGAGATTATGATTTTTGGAGTAATTGAAAGTGAGCAGGTAGGTTGTATAATCAGTACAGAGTTGATTGATGTGAGTGAAGTTATCCACACCGATTCAGGGGCCTGTAATTTGTAGGGTAATAACTGATCCTGTGTTGGCATGTGGCCAAGTGGTTAAGGCGTTCGTCTAGTGATCTGAAGGTTGCTAGTTCGAGCCTTGGCTGAGGCTGCGTGTTGGGTCCTTGAGCAAGGCACTTAACCACACATTGCTCTGCGATGACACTGGTGCCAAGCTGTATGGATCCTAATGCCCTTCCCTTGGACAACATCGGTGGCTGGAGAGGGGAGACTTGCAGCATGGGCAACTGCTGGTCTTCCACACAACCTTGCCCAGGCCTGCGCCCTGGAAACCTTCCAAGGCACAAATCCATGGTCTCACGAGACTAACGGATACCTATAAAAACTGATCCTGAACCTAGTGGTGTGGGACTTAAGGCTGTTGTACCTCCTGCCTATTGTTAGTAGCGAGAAGAAAGCGTGACCTGGATTGTGGAAGGCTTTGATAATGGTTGCTGCTTTCTTGTGCCAGTGCTCCTTGTAAATACGTTCAATGGGTAGGGAGACCTTTGCATGAACCTGGACTGGCCTGTATCTATCACTTTCTGTAAATTACTCTGTTCCTAGGCATTGACTGGAGTTTCCATACCAAGCCATCTCACAGTAGGATACTCTCCACTGTGCATCTATTGAAGTTGCATGCCAAATCTATGCAAACTCCTAAGAAAGGAGAAGCATTACCATGCTGTCTTTGTGATGGCACTTAGGTGCTGTTCCCAGGACAGATCTCTGATATGGCAACACTAAGGAATTTAAAGTTACAGACCAGCTCCAGTTCCGATCCCCTCATAAGAACTGGCTCATGGACCTCAGGCTCCTTTCTCCTGTAGTCAATAATCAGTCCTTTGGTTTTGCTGAGTGACAGGCTGCTTTGTGGAACCACTCAGCCCGATTTTCAAACTCCCCCCTACAGTATAATCTGATTCTTCACCAGCTTTCATTCAGCCAACAGCGGGGATGTCATCAGCAAACTTAAGTATGGCATTGGAGCTGTGAGGTGAGGCCTCGTCGGTCAGAGCTGACCGTGGATATTGCGTCCTAGCTGTCTAGATACGTAAGCCTGGACAGTATGATATGGAGAGAAAGCTGTTGCCCACGTAGCAAGCTCCCCCTCTCTACGCATCTGATGAACTCAAAGGAACGGTGGAGACCGATACAATTTGGTACCAGCAGCATCGCAGGAGTTGCCAGTCAGCATTGAACTCAACGTGGGGGCTGCCTTAGAGACTCCAGCTCCGGATTTTCCCCTTGGGGTTTACTCCCAACTCCTTCCCCATGAGTGGGTATAGACGCAAGGCAGTGGTGGTTTGGGATCAGAGTTTCCCTTCTCCCAGATGAGTTGCCAACCACGGCCGATGAGCCCCATCTGCCCGAAGTGACTGGTTTTAGGGCACCAGTGACCCACCTTTGCCTCTTCTTCTGTCGGTAGAAATGGTTCCACTGGGCTTAGAACTAAGCCACACGTGAAGGCCAGGAGCTGGACTTGGTTGTTAGGGGCTATTTTGAGGGTGCACGCCATTGGGAGCATTTAATAGGTAGTGGGAGCTTGTCCCCATTACCAACCCCAGCTATAGCAACCTTAAGGAACCATTTGAGCTTACTTAACTATAAAATAACTGGTGTAAAGCGAGTAGAGCAAGGGGCTAAACATACAGCCTTGCGGTGGACCTGTGCTAATGGTTATTGTGGAGGAGAGGTTGCTGCCAATCCGTGCTGATTGAGGTCTGCAAGTGAGGAAGTCGAGAATCCAGTTCACAGGGAGCTGATGAGGCCTAGGTCTTGGAGATATTGATTAGTTTTGAGAGGATGATAGTGTTGAATGCTGAGCTGTAATCAATGAAGAGCATCTTTGTTCAGATGTTTTAAGGCTAAATGAAGGGCCAATGAAATGACATCTTCTGTTGACCTGTCATGACGGTGGGCAAATTGGAGCCGAATCCTCACCACTCCTCAAGCAGGAATTGGTATGCTTCATGATCAACCTCGGAAAGCACTTCATCATGCTCCATTTCTGACACCTCTCTCCCCTTTCTCGATCTCACTGTCTCCATCTCTGGAGACAAACTGTCAACTGACATCTTTTATAAATCTACTGATTTCCACAGTTATCTTGACTATATCTCTTCCCACCCCGTCTCCTGTAAAAATGTTATTCCCTTTTCTCAGTCCCTTCACCTCTGCCAGATCTGTGCCCAGGATGCAGCTTTCCATTCCAGGATATCTGAGGTGTCCTCCTTCAAAGAATGGGACATGAACATCCATGAACATGTACGCTCACCCCATCTTCTGACTGCCTTAACAGTGATAGATTGATCTTGTCCATACCCACCACCCCATGAACCTCTGCATCCAGCACATCATCCTCTGCAACTTCTGCCATCTTCAAGGGGATCCTACCACTAAACATATCTCCGCCCCCCCCCCGCACCACCCCACAATTTGCAGAAATAATTTCCTCTGCGATTCCCTCATCCATTCGTCCCTCCCTGCCGCTCACCCTCCTGGCACTTATCCTTGCAAGCACCCTAAGTGCTACACCTGCCCATTCACCTCCACCCAGGGCCCCAAACAGTCCTTCCAGGTGAGGCAGAGAGAGGGGAACCGTGGTTGGGAAAAGGGGCAGGAAACGGGAAACACCAGAGAGACATCTTATAATGATCGATAAACCAATTGTTTGGAATCAAATGACTTTGCCTGGTGTCTTGGGGCTGAGTATATCTGCACCCACACCACCCTCTTGCCCCTGGCATTCCTTCTATGCCACCTGCCCTACGCCCTTTCTGTGGAGCTCCACCCTCGCCATTCCCAACATCGTTTGCTCCGGCCAGATTTTCAAACTCGCTCTCCGCTCCACATTGACAAACACAGTACTGTGCAAACGTCTTTAGGCACCCTAGCTATTTATATGTACCTAAGATTTTTGCACGGTACTATATGCTACTAAAAAAAAACCAACCTACATTTCAAATGGCCATTATGTTCAATGAATCTTCTTTGCTTGAATGCCAGCAGACCATTAGCTTCATTAAACTTATTCACATGAGCCTGGAAATAGCAGAAACTGAAGGTCCATCCACCTCTGATATTCTTGTTGCCGGTATTGCAGATGAAAATAATATTTCTGTGAAATAACCAAATATGCCCTGAGGCTTTTGAAGTTCAGTTGCAATAAATGAATAGTAAGCTGTAGATGTAAAATGCCTCATCTTGAATTCTCACGTAGAGGTTATTACTGAGACTTGTTTACATGTGAGTAACAATGAGCAGTAGTCAAGAGGGCAAGTGTAATTCTTGGCTCTCAACAGTCATGGTAACAATGTCAGAATCAGTCACTACAAATGGAAGCAGAGGTTTCCCCCAGAAATTTCCAGAGGCTATATGCTAGGACAAGCCCCCTGTTTCCACTATTGGAATAAGTTGAATAGCCAATGGTAATGGTTGTGCTCACAGGGTCTTTGTTCTATCTAGCTGATGACTACTCTGTGGCACATTTGGCTGGAATTATCTACTTCGCAAAATAAATCCCTTCAGCTTTGATGGCAATTTTCTTATACAGGTGACATGTGCATTATGGAGAGAGTTACATTCCTCGAATACAGTCTGTCTCATCATCTTCTGTAACGTGAAAGTGTGTCTTCTGCACATGCATCAAGAAGCACAAGTTGAAAAATTTTCACATAAATTCCATGAGAATGAATTTTATTTTCCATACCTCCACTTTTTGGGCAGCGATTTAAAAATATCATTACCCTGCACCGTTGTGACGCAGGGATTGCTTATATTCAGTGTTACGTACCCCGTAACTGGGTTGCCAAACCAGCAGAAATGGATCACTCAGTTGGAGTCTGGAGTACTAGAACTAAGAAAGTTTTATTAAAGAGACAAGCAACACAGTAATCGAAAGGATAATAAATGCAACAATTCAACAATGATAACCACACATGTGCACAGAATTAAGATAACAGCATCAATCAAGCTCTATCGTTGTCTAGGGGTTAAATGACCAATTTCAAAATGACTCAAAGTTCAGTCCAGTTTGTAGTTCAGTTCGCAGTAATCGTTGCCATGGCGGTGGACAATGTGGGGGAAGAGAGAGATAGAATAGGAACAACTCATCATTCAGAACGGCTTCACTCACAGACCAGCAGGATGGCTCACAGACCAGCGAGATGGCTCACAAACAGCTTTTTGGGCAGGTCCTTGGTGATGTCACCTGAGGTCACCGACTGTGACCCCTCCTCCAGATGCGGTCGATCCTCTGCAGTGAACCCGGCACCCAGGCAAGGGCGGACACACACCGGGTTCCCGCTGATCGTATCTTTCCACCCTTGTCGTTGTCTGGGACTTCTCACCCACTCGTGAGAAGCGCACCGCTTCCAGGGTCTCGTTACCTCGGGTGGCGTGTGTGTCTGTCTTAGCGAACCTGTCCCTTTTTATCCCCCTGCTGGGGTATCGCCTGTCCATCACTTCAAACAGTTCAGGGCTCAAAGGGGGGAGCCGCTCCAGACAGCTCTTCCTCCCACATCCCTTCATTACACATCTCCAGACGCTGCTCCATTGTTCCTTATCTCTCCTTCCCCTGAGGGCAGGTGGCAGACCAACTGCTGATGCCACTGATGCTAGCCCAGGCCAGCAAACATCTTAATTTTATGTGTATTCTCGTAACACTTCCCCCCTTTAAGGATTTTTACCGGGAGGTAAAAATTACAAACATGACTACATTATCTGATACATACACAATATACATCTTTAACAGTTATTTAGCTAATACAGAGAATTTGAAATTGTCAACACCTTGACAGACAGTCATCACATTTTCTGTTCCTTTTACACGTGTTATTAATAATCCCTTAGACCAGGCTCCAACTCAGCAAACTTCATAGTGGCCAAAAACACTGATGAATTGCGACCAATGTAACCTCTCATTTGGTTTTGTCCCGGACCACAACAACAAGGGTCGTCCCATTCCGACTCAATTTTCCCTCGCAAGGGCTTAGTAGGAGGGGGACGGGTATTGACCGCAGAGTTATTGCAAAACTTCCTGCAGTACCCCACCATCTCCAAAAGCCTTCTGAGGGCCCTCTTGTCTGTCGGGGTTGGGAGGTCAGCGATAGCCTGCACTGTAGCTTGCATCACTGCCAGCTGCCCCTGTGTCACCACAATTCCCAGGTAAGTGACATTCGCGTGGCCGAATTCATTTTTTCCAAGGTTCACTATCAAGCTGGCTTCAGACAGCCGTGTTAAATTGCCAATACACACCTCTGTGTTCATCAGCCCTTTAGTCACTGAATTACTCAAAAAATATGGGTGTTGTTTACTTGGCCTCCCTATTGTAACCGACATAACCCAACGTCCCAGTTCTTTGCATTTCCTCGGGACAATCAAACACATGGGTGCGAGTCGTTTAATTACTCCTTCGGGGATTAAGGGAGAGACCTTATCAGTAGACCTGGCCAAAAGAATAGCCTTCTCCCATCTGACCGATCCCATCCTAATCTTTTCACAATGGTTTCTTTCTCCTAACAAGGGGCCCCTAGCTTCATTGATTTCCACGCTAACACCGACTAGGTTTGTTAGCATATCAAAAGCCGGTGACCGTCTCAGTTCGCGTCGGTCATGATCAATAACATTCTTCCCCCTGGGCAGCCGGTAAATCTCTTTCATGATTCCACCAACTGTTTCCTCCAGCACCGCAAAATGTCCACCGGGGGGTACCTCGTGGGCCATGTTAAAAACCTCATCCCCATAACTCTTTTGCACCACCCCCCACTCCTCATCTGCGGATGCTGTACTTGGTTTCCCTTTTTTCCTTAGCACTTCCTCATCCGCACAATAGCCTACTAGTTCCCTTGTCAAGGCTGTGTCAGAGAGAGCTGTCTCGGCCAAAACCATCAGCCCCTCGTCTCGCTCCTGCGTCTGCACAAATTCTTTCCTGGCTACTGCTACGTCCGTCCCAGCTCCCTCACTACCTCTTATCTCACTACACCCTGTCTCATACAAGGTTGGCAGAAATGTTTCAGCCAAATTCACCATCGCGGGCGGGGCCTCCATGCTGGCAGGCTGACCCGTCAATCTCACGACTGGGAACACGATTCCTCCGGCGATGTCATTACCGAGCAAGACTTCCACGTCTTTCATCGGTAATTCGGACCTCACCCCGATCGTGACTAGTCCAGAGACCAGGTTGCTCTGTAAATGTATCTGGTGCAAAGGGACTGACTCTGTCCCTTCCCCAACACCTTTGACCTCTACCTCCCCAGTCTGGGTCTCTGAGCTAAACTCTAATACACTCTTCAGTATTAGTGACTGACACGCTCCCGTGTCTCTCCAGATCCGCACTGGAACTGGTTTTAACCTCTTTTTCACTGACACCAGTCCGGCCGAGATAAACCTCTCGCGCCCTTCCTGGACTTTTTCAGACCTGTCCTTCCCTAGCGGTTCGCTTAACAGCTCAATACAGCCATTCAAAATTTCCGCTTTTCCTTTCCCCGTCTCCTTCCTTGGGGCAAAGCACCTGGACGCAAAGTGTCCGACTTTCCCACAATTATAACAGACGACTCCAGGAGACTTCCTACCAGGCTGCTCCCGGTCTACCTTATCCTTTTCACTAGTCCCCGGCTTACTTTCTGACTTTTCCGGCGGACTCTCCCCGCCGTCCTGACTACCCTTCTGGTAGCCTTTACTCGGGGCAACCTTCATTTTATGCGTCAACGCATACTCATCCGCTAACTTAGCAGTTGCGGCTAACGTGGCTGCCTCTTTCTCATCGAGGTAGGGTCTCATACCCTCAGGGACACAACCTTTAAACTGCTCAATCAGAATCAGCTGCAGCAGTCTGTCATAATCCCCCTCTACCCCTTTCGAGGCGCACCAACGCTCACAATATGTTTGCATCTCGCGAGCAAACTCCAAATACGTGCGGTCCCACCGCTTCCTCGCATTCCGGAACCTCTGCCGGTATGCCTTCGGGACCAACTCATAAGTCCTGAGGATGGCCTCCTTCACCACCTCATACTTCTGGGCATCTTCCGGGGATAAGGCGGAGTAAGCTTGTTGGGCCTTCCCTTTCAGTACACTCTGAAGTAAAACAACCCACTTATCCCTCGGCCAGTCCTGACTTATAGCTACTTTTTCGAAGTGGAGAAAGTACCGATCCACATCGGTATCGTCAAATGGGGGAACCAGCCTAACCTCCTGGGTCGCCCGGAACCCTCCACCTTGGTTCGGCACGAGCCCCTGCTCGGCCCTTATCTTTAACTTCTCCAGCTCAAATTCCCTTTCCCTCTGTTTCTCCTCTCTCTCCAACTGTCTGTCCCTCTCTCTCTCTTCTCTCTCCAACTGTCTGTCCCTCTCCTGCCTTTCTACCTCTCTCTCTTTCTCCTGCCTTTCTAACTGCTTCTCTTCGTGTTCTAACTGCCGTACCCGGAACTCGTGCTCGAGTCTCAGTTTTTCAAGCTGTACCTGTACCGCGTCTCCAGCAGGTTTTTCAATAGACACCACCCCCAGCTCACCTTGGGGAAACACACCTTTAGATACATAGTGCTCTACAATAGCTCTGTGTATCTCCTCTCTCCTCATTGTCGACTTCACCTTAGCAAGATTCACCCGTTTTGCCACAGCTATCAATTCCGATTTCCTGGCATCCTCTAATGCCTCCAAGGTCGGCGCCTTTATAAATTCCTCAACCTCCATTTCTGCTGTTTGTCTTTTCTTTCTTTCGGGAATTTTAACCCAATCAATTTACTCCGTCCCAAATTTAGCGTTCAAAATCGCGGACGAGAACCCCACTTATGTTACGTACCCCGTAACTGGGTTGCCAAACCAGCAGAAATGGATCACTCAGTTGGAGTCTGGAGTACTAGAACTAAGAAAGTTTTATTAAAGAGACAAGCAACACAGTAATCGAAAGGATAATAAATGCAACAATTCAACAATGATAACCACACATGTGCACAGAATTAAGATAACAGCATCAATCAAGCTCTATCGTTGTCTAGGGGTTAAATGACCAATTTCAAAATGACTCAAAGTTCAGTCCAGTTTGTAGTTCAGTTCGCAGTAATCGTTGCCATGGCGGTGGACAATGTGGGGGAAGAGAGAGATAGAATAGGAACAACTCATCATTCAGAACGGCTTCACTCACAGACCAGCAGGATGGCTCACAGACCAGCGAGATGGCTCACAAACAGCTTTTTGGGCAGGTCCTTGGTGATGTCACCTGAGGCCACCGACTGTGACCCCTCCTCCAGATGCGGTCGATCCTCTGCAGTGAACCCGGCACCCAGGCAAGGGCGGACACACACCGGGTTCCCGCTGATCGTACCTTTCCACCCTTGTCGTTGTCTGGGACTTCTCACCCACTCGTGAGAAGCGCACCGCTTCCAGGGTCTCGTTACCTCGGGTGGCGTGTGTGTCTGTCTTAGCGAACCTGTCCCTTTTTATCCCCCTGCTGGGGTATCGCCTGTCCATCACTTCAAACAGTTCAGGGCTCAAAGGGGGGAGCCGCTCCAGACAGCTCTTCCTCCCACATCCCTTCATTACACATCTCCAGACGCTGCTCCATTGTTCCTTATCTCTCCTTCCCCTGAGGGCAGGTGGCAGACCAACTGCTGATGCCACTGATGCTAGCCCAGGCCAGCAAACATCTTAATTTTATGTGTATTCTCGTAACATCAGTATAGATGTATGCTTTACGTGTATTCCCACTGAGATTTTAAACTTTACATGCTTAAATTGCCTCCGTTTCATCCTGTTCCTAAACAAGAGCTTGAAAATGAGCACAGTTGTGAACACTTCAGATTTACTCTTTTAATCTCCCTTCATTTTTGACTCAGAGTTTCTGTTTCAGATTTATGATGCTGGGTGTTAATTCACTGAGTTGGGAGAGCATTATATAATTAGATAGGCCGTGAAATTGGATTGCATAGTTCTTATGTTTTCAGTGCCAATTTCTTGACATGTTGTTGCTGACTTAGAATAAAGACCTAGCCTTGTCAACCTCTCCCTATTTCGTAGGTCCTCTAGTCCTGGCAACATCTTTTCTGCAGTCTTTCTATTAACCATGTCTTTCCTATAACAGGGTGAGCAAAACTGCACCCAGTACTCCAAGTGTGACCTCACTAATGACTGAAACAACTGTAACATAACTGCAACTTTGTTACCTCCTTTCCCACTATTCAAACAAAATGTATACTAACTCTACTCGTTCCACACTTGATAAATGTACGATTATCCAAAGTTCTGCTAGTTACAAAACTTAGGTAGGAGGCAAAGAGTTGAAATAAAGGGAGCCTTTTCTGATTGGCTGCCGGTAACTAGTGATGTTCCACAAGGGTCTTGTTGGGACCGCTTCTTTTTACTTTAAATGCCAACAATCTGGATGACAGAATGGCTTTGTGGATGATACGAAGATAGATGGAGGGGCAGGTAGTTTTGAGGAAGCAGAGAGGCTACAGAAGGACGTAGATAGATCAGGAGAATGGGCAAAGAAGTGGCAGATTGAATACAGTGTCGGGAAATGTATGGTCATACACTTTGAGAGAAGAAATAAAAGCGTAGATGATTTTCTAAGTGGAGAGACAGTTCAAAAATCTAGGGTGCAAAGGGATTGGGAGCCCTCGTGCAGGATTCCCTAAAGATTAATTTGCAAGTTGAATCGGTGGTGAGGAAGTCAAATGCGATGTTACCATTCATTTTGAGAGGTCTGGAATATAAAAGTAAGGATGTAATTTTGAGGCTTTATAAAGCACTGGTGAGGCTTCACTTGGAGTGTTGTGAGCAGCTTTGGGCCCCTTATATTAGAAAGGATGTGCTGACATTGGAGAGGAATCAGGGGAGGTTCACAAAAATGATTCGGGAATTGAAAGATTTATCATATGACAAGTGTTGGATGGCTCTGGGCCTCTACTCATTAGAATTCAGAAGAAAGAGGGGTGACCTCATTGAAATCTATCACATGTTGAAAGGCCTTGATAGAGTGGATGCGGAGAGGATGTTTCCCCTGGTGGAACCAGAGGACACAGCCTCTGGTCCTTGTGTCTCAGCAATCTCTCAGTCTTAGATAATTCCAGGCTCATAGATCTGGACTTCTGCTCAAACCTGAATGTAGTTGCTCCACTACTGGAAGTTTATCTAAGGCTACTAATTCTGGAATTCTCCACTTCCTCCTGCCTCCACCTGCCCTTCTGAAGTGTAATCCCATGTTGTCTTCCAGTACAGACTCTAAACCATAGAAGATGCCATTTGGCCCATCAAGTCTCTTGGAACATTCTGTTGGATTAGGGACCAAATTGTTATCTTTCTTGCAGTTCAACTTGTTTTATGTTTGTTTATCTGTTTTTATAATCATCCTTTTGTCTGTAAATGTTCAGTGGATTTCAGTACTTGATAGTATAGTTAGTTCAGTACATTTTGTAGCTTTTTGTCTGTAAGCCTAAGATAACCTGGCAATGTAAATGAAGACTGTCCTTGTCGACTTGCAGGCTGTCCTTATCAGAGAAGATTCCCTTATCTGTCCAATCTGAAGGAGTTTGCAGAATAAAGAAAGGGCATAAGACAGGCTCTTTATGAGAGTGAGTAGTTACGGTTAGAATTAGTTACCTGCTGCTGTGTTTATTGTTATTTCTCTGTAATGAGCATCTAATAAGATGGCTGTAGCCTCAAGATTTGTGCCTTATTCTTGATTTCTGAAGAACCTTCCAGACAATACCATCTCTAGGTCCGACAATTCCTTCCAGTCCCATTCCCACGTCCATCTCCCTGTTACCCATTCTCCTTCACATGAGTGCATTTGGGAAGTGGGAGCAGGTGCCCGCTTAGGGCAGAAGGCCATGCAGTCTCAAGAACTGCCCACTGACAGCACCCGGTCAGGGTGAGGCCAGGATCGAATGTAGGCGAGCGGAGCTGTGCATCCGTGCATGTTCTGCTGCTCCAGTCCAGTGCCACCATCTTTATCTGAGATGCTTCATCAATCCTGTCCCTCAATAACACTTCAAATGTTTTTTTTCTTTGATTTGTTTTCATTGCAGGTGAATGTTCTCTCCAAACTTGGGTTGAGGTGGGAGCTGCTGCCTGATTTGTACTTCTGCATACGGGCTACGCCATAGCCTACGCCGTAGGCCTGATTGATACTTCTGCGTAGCTCTACGCCGTAGCGAGCATGCTTTGTTGTGCCTGTGTCGCTCTGCAATTCACTGCCAAAACGCTAGTTGGCAGTGGGGTTTCTATGCCACTGTGTTGAATTTCTTCGTGAGAGACATGGATGAGGAAATGCATTTCAAATATTTTCAGATGCCGGCAGGTAGATTTGACGATTTGGTTCACCGTCTCCAACCATTTATTTCGCATCAGTGTACAGACATGGCGGAGAAAAGCAACCGGAAATGCGTAGGGGGAAAGGTGATGCTACCAAGTGGACCAATCACAGTTGTTGCGGTCTGCGTCGCCACGACACGTGAGTTACTTTTTTGGGAGGTGCACGTCACCCTGCGGCATAGGGTATGGCGTAGGTACGGCGTAGAGTACGCGGTACCAATGGCGTAGGTTTGACGCAGGAGTATAAATCAGGCTTTAACCCACTGCAGTGGTTACTGTGAAAGGAGGACAAGGCAAACTTTTGACCCGGACCCTCTGGTTCAGTCTCGACCTTGGGTGCTGTCTATGTGGAGTACGAACATTCTCCCCGTGGCCTCACATGTTCCCTCTGTTTGCTCTAGTTTCCTCCCAAACGGTCGATTTCTGTGTTATACCCATCTCAGATCTCTGAGTTCGAGTGGTGTGTGTTTTAGACCTGAGCTATGTCAATGAAGCATTGAGGAAACCCTGGACAGATGCTGTCATGATCCTGGTAGACTGTGCACACATTCTGCCCTGGTAGCGCAAGAAGGGAATATCAAGGGTGGTGGGCGAAGGTGTCAATCAAATGGGCTGCCTCATCGACAATCAGCCAGATTTCTCTAGTGTTGCTGGACCTACACCTAACCAGGTCTATCAAACCAGCATGGTTAAGCGTTGTGGATGTGAGTGATGGGGAAGAGGGGAGGGTGTGAGGGAGTGTACGGATGTTGATTATGGTGGATAGAGCTTGTGGTGTACAGTGGATCCAATATGCAGGTGTCCCAAGGCAAGCAGTGCAATTTCTGAGACGTTGCATTTGATGATAATACCATTAACCTCTCCAGTACCCTACCCGCACCTGGCGCTGACTTTATTACCTGCTACCCGGGAATTCCTGGAACAAGGGCATAATAATGGCCCTAAACCAGACCTGTCGGAGGTTAGCAGTGTGAATGAAAGAACATGCATGGATTGTCAGATATTCCAAAATCTGACTCTTTTTTATACCAGAGAGTGGATGGTAAACCCGGTAGGTATTACCATTCCTAACTGGCCCTGAGAAGCTGGTGGGTGAGCTATCTTCTCAAGCCACTACACTCTGTCTGGTGTCAATGTTCCGGTGTGAGGGTGAAAACTTTTGACGGGGTGGGCTGTTTGGTCCAGGAATGTGGCGAGTGTCTAGAGGTTCACTGATACCACACTCTTCCAGATAGGTGACGATGCTTCTATCATGCTCCCTGTTTAGGCTTTGCAGGTGAGAAATGAAATTGGAGTGTCAGCAGGTGAATCACCTGCTGCAGGGTACCCAGCGTCTCACTTTCCGTTGTAGCCACTGGACTAATGCAGCTGGACCAGTGGTCTTCCCTAGTGAGCCCAGGATGTTGATGGTGGGGACCTCAGCAAAGGTAATGACTTTGAATGGCGAAGGTGGGTGGTTGGACCTCCCTGGTGGTCATTGTCTGGCTTGGACCTTCTTGGTCTGCCTTTATGTAGGCATTCGTTTCTTCATTTGGTCAGAAGCTGTGAATGCAACTGAGCACGGTGCGATCATAAGCAAATCCTTCTGACTGCATGATGGAAGGAGCTGAGGAGCAGTGTGGGTCCAGGGGGACTGCCCTGAGCAACTCCTGCTGAGATATCCTGAGGCTTTGAAAACCACAACCGCCGTTCTTTGTGTGAGATGTGACTCTGGCCACCGATGTATTTCCATTAACGCCCAGTGACTTCATTTTAGTCAGGCCACTTTGAAACCACACTTGGTGAAATGTCTTATTACGGGATATGAGAACATATTGATCAGAAACTTTACTGACGTTTTCCGAACTTTCTACATTTCTTTGCTATCTGGCTATTTTGAATCTGGTTTTGAATTGAAGGAGACCTTTGGAAATGGAGTGATTTGCACGAATGACTTGCTAATTGCTGATCATTGTTTACCGTACTTTAGCTCTGCAGAGAGCTGTTGACACGTTGCCACATAATAATTATCCCTGATAAAGGTCAGCTAGACAGCCTGTGATGGGATGCCTGCTGATGATAGTAGATGGCGAGGGGTATGAAATTATTTAACGGGATGAGGAAAGTAATTTTTAAAGATGCTGGTGAATCGAGTCAGTTTCTAAACCCTTAGCAGTTCTAAGGTGCAAAAGGGTTTCAGAACATTTGAGATGCCATGTGGAGTTTTCTTCCTGTTGTGCTGAAAGAATACTTCTGGTTATTGAATTCAAATTATATGGAACGGGAGAAAGGATTTAATTCACATTACGACCAAGTGCTGCAACAGGCTCGAAGCACCAAGCCATTCAGATTTACGGTCTGTGACATACTGACCATGACGGGAGTCACTCATGATATTCCCATTTCCCCACTGGTCCTCAATATTGGGATATTTCAGATGCTCATCCAAAACATGAAACGTGTTCTACCCTCTTTGTCCTTGGCTGTAGATTCCTGACCTCACAACCCTCTTCTCAACTTCTTTCTAATCTTTCTACCACTTCACTAAAATCTATGTCCCTCGTCTATTGATTCTGCTACAGTGAAATAGGGCATCTTGTTCCTCCTCTCTCAAGGGCTGTCAATGCTTTATACACATAAAACTCCCCAGACTCCTTTGCAACTGCTCTGTCTGAGCTAATTTCTCCTCAAACTAAAAGTTTATGGTCTCAGTGTCATACAGCTGAAATCACCATGCATATGTCTCCTTCTAGTGCTGTCATAATGTGGTAATCAGAGCTGCATGCAGTCTTCTAGCTGGGGCCTAACAAGAACTTTATGTAGTTGCAGCATGATCTGCCAGTTCTTATTTTCTGTGCTTAGAATAATAAAGGCAACTATCCTACAGGCTTACTTAACTATAGGTAGCTTATCTAACTGTCCTGCTATCTTTAAATATCTCTTGATAGACAGTTCATATCCATCTTTTCCTCGGGGTTTCCTGGTCCCATGTTATTTATTATATAATCTTTTGTTTCTTCTTCTGTCTGAATGTACGATCTAATCTCCTTCTAGATTGAATTCCGTTACTTCACCCCCCCAACCCCATGTGCCTTTGCCTCTGCCCTCGACTCCATCCTATTCCACCTGGAAAATAGTGCCTCGTATGCCAGAATGCTGTCTACCAACTTCAGCTTGCCATCTTATATCATCATTCTCAGAACCTGATGGGTAAACTGTCTGCTTTGGGTCTCACCGCCGCTCTCTGTAATTGGATCTTGGACCTCTTGACAGAAAGACCATCGTCAGTCCGCGTGGGCAGCATCATATCATGCAGAGCACCAATGCCCTCAGGGTTGCGCGCTCAGCCCACTGATGTTCACACCACTGACACATGACTGTACTGCTAGATCCAGTTCCAAACTGATTCCTCAAGTTTGCTGATGTCACAGTAGTGTCTGGCCTCATCAAACACAACAGCGAGATGGTGTGCAGAGAGGAAATAGAGTGGCTAGTCGAATTGTGTGAGCACAGCAACAAGAGTCTCAACGTGGACAAGACTAAAGAGATAATTGTGGACTTTAGGAAGGTGCAGGCTGACCATTCCTCGCTATGCATAATCAGCTCCTCCATGGAGAAAGTTAGGAGCTCCAAGTTTCTGGGATTGCACTTAGTGGACAATCTCACCCTGTCCTGTCCCTAAACACCACCTCTTTAGTCAAGAAAGCAGAGCAGTGTCTCCGCTTCCTGAGGAGATTGAGGTGATTGAGGTCCCTCCCACAACTCTAACCAATTTCTGCAGGAGCACCATTGAGTGTGTCCTGACCAGCTGCATCAACATCATTTGGTATCAGAATTGCAAAGCACCTGGCCACAAGACTCTATAAATGATTGTGAGGACTGCTGAGAGGATCATTGGAGCCTTTCTTCCACCCATCTGAGATGGTTATCAGGAGCTCTGCATATGCAGGGGCCTTAGCATTGCCGGTGGTCCCTCCCACCTGTCAGGCAATCTCTTTGACTGTCCCCCCCCCCTACTGTCAGGCAGGAGGTACTGCAGCTCGACTGTAAGGATGGGAACCAGCTTCTTCCCCAGGCCGTGAAATGACAGAATTCCTGGCCAACATCCAGTTTTCAACAGTAGTATTATATTGTTTAGTTTTTTACTTGTGATATAAATGCACCTTATTGTTTGTTAATTTACATCATTTGTGGTAACCTTACTTTTATGCGTTGTGTGTGTTATATGTACTGTGTTATGCACCTTGGTCCAGAGGAAGATTGTTTAGTTTGGTGGTATACAGTGGCATGCAAAATTCTGGGCACTCCTGGTCAAGATTTCTGTTACTGTGAATAGTTAAGTGAGTAGAAGATGAACTGATCTCTAAAAGTCATAAAGTTAAAGATGAAACATGCTTTTCAACATTTTAAGCAAGATTAGTGTATTATTTTTGTTTTGTACAATTTTAGAGTGAAAAAAAGTAAAGGAGCACCATGCAAAAGTTTGGGCAACCCAAGGGATTTCAGCTCTCAGATAACTTTTACCAAGGTCTCAGACCTTAATTAGCTTGTTAGGGCTATGGCTTGTTCACAGTCATCATTAGGAAAGGCCAGGTGATGCAAATTTCAAAGCTTTATAAATATCCTGACTCCTCAAATCTAGTCCCAACAATCAGCAGCCATGGGCTCCTCTAAGCACTCTGAAAATTAAAATAAATGATGCCCACAAAGCAGGAGAAGGCTATAAAAAGATAGCAAAGCATTTTCAGGTAGCCGTTTCCTCAGTTCGTAATGTAATTAAGAAATGGCAGTTAACAGGAACGGTGGAGGTCAAGTTGAGGTCTGGAAGACCAAGAAAACTTTCCGAAAGAACTGCTCGTAGGATTGCTAGAAAGGCAAATCAAAGCCCCTGTTTGACTGCAAAAGACCTTCGGGAAGATTTAGCAGACTCTGGAGTGGTGGTGCACTGTTCTATTGTGCGACACCTGCACAAATATGACCTTCATGCAAGAGTCATCAGAAGAAAACCTTTCCTGCATCGTCACCACAAAATTCAGCTTCAGAAGTTTGCAAAGGAACATCTAAACAAGTTTGATGCATTTTGGAAACAAGTTCTGTGGACTGATGAAGTTAAAATAGAATTTTTTGGCCGCAATGAACAAAGGTATGTTTGAAGAAAAAAGGGTGCAGAATTTCATGAAAAGAACACTTCTCCAACTGTTAAGCACGGGGGTGGATCGATCATGCTTTGGGCTTGTGTTGCAGCCAGTGGCACGGGGAACATTTCACTGGTAGAGGGAAGAATGAATTCAATTAAATACCTGCAAATTTTGGAAGCAGACATCACACCATCTGTAAAAAAGCTGAAGATGAAAAGAGGATGGCTTCTACAACAGGATAATGAACCTAAACACACCTCAAAATCCACAATGGACTACCTCAAGGCGTGCAAGCTGAAGGTTTTGCCATGGCCCTCACAGTCCCGCAACCTAAACATCATCGGAAATCTGTGGATAAACCTCAAAAGAGCAGTGCATGCAAGACGGCCCAAGAATCTCACAGAACTAGAAGTCTTTTGCAAGGAGGAATGGGCGAAAATCCCCCAAACAAGAATTGAAAGACTCTTAGCTGGCTACAAAAAGTGTTTACAAGCTGTGATACTTGCCAAAGGGGGTGTATTAAGTACTGACCATGCAGGGTGCCTAAAATTTTGCTTTGGGCCCTTTTCCTTTTTTGTTATTTTGAAACCATAAAAGATGGAAATAAAAAAGTAATCTTGCTTAAAATATTAAAGAAATGTGTCATCTTTAACTTTGTGCCTTTTGGAAATCAGGCCATCATTTACTCGCTTAGCTATTCACAGTAGCAGAAACTTTGACCGGGGTGCCCAAACTTTTGCATACCACTGTATGTGTACTTTATACGATTGAAATGACGATAAGCTTGAACTTGAAGATCGATATCTTCCTGCCGTCAGCGGCTTTCCTCCAGCCGATTGGAGACTTTGACACTTCTGGTAACTACCTATTTCTTACTCACAACTACTTTAATCAATCTGAATCATTGACATTTGCCAGGAAAAGCAAAAGATCAAACAATAGACACAGCAGGACTGTGGTCTGAGCCACATTCCAGGAACAGAAACCAACAATGGTCCCATTCCTGCCAGTAGATCAATTCTTGATTCATCTTCCTAGGTCTCTGAGGTTTTTTCTTTCCTGATTAGTCTGCACTATTGGACTTTGCCAAGCATCTTGTTAAAATCTACAGAGGCTACATGAAATTAGTTTATCAAAGAGCTAGACTTTTCCCAGTTGGGCTAATCCTTGTCTTTTGTTCTGAAATGGTTACACTTTCTGCTGCGGAAGAGGGAAAAGAACGTAGCAGGGTTGATCTGGGCTTGTCACCATTTGCAGAAATTTTTTCTGATTTTACAGTTTGATTTTATTCTCAACTGGTTTAGTTTACTTAGCTGCAAGTTGAGGGAGTTTTATCGGTTTCATACCCAGGTGATAGTGTTGGCTACAAACTTCAAAATTAAGATTTTTTTGCTGTTTTTTGCATTGCAGAATGCCATGATCACAAATTTCAAGTAACCTTCCATAAGGCTTTATCTTAACTTTTGGGGACTTAAAGCCTTGGCTAAACTGTAGACCGGTTTCTAGCGCATTCACTGGATTAAATGCAGTGGAGTACTTGGCCGAGTACTAAAAATGTATGCTGACTGATTGGCTGGTGAGTTCACGGATATCTTCATCTTCCCGCTTTGGAAACGTGTGGTACCACTCCTGCTTCAAGCAGGCTTCAATCATACCACTGCTGAAGAAGACTATGGTAAGCTGCCTCAATGATGATCACCCAGTGGCACTTGCGTCCACAGTGATGAATTGTTTTGAGAGGCTGGTGTTGAAACATACCAGCTCCTGTCTGAGTGTCAACTTGGATCTGCTCCAATTTGCCTACTGAGGTAACAGGTCCATAGCAGATGTCATCTCATTGGCTCTTCACACAACCCTAGAACATCTGGACAGCAAAGATGCATACATCAGGATGCTCATTATGGATTACAGCTCAGCATTTAATACCATCATTCCCTCAAAACTAATATAAACTCCAAGACCTGGGGCTCAATACCCCTTTTTGCAATTGGATCCTGGATTTCCTCACTTGCAGACCCCAGTCATTTCAGAATGGCAAAAACATCTTCTCCACAATTGGCACCGGTGCACCACAGGAATGTATACTCAGCCCCCTGCTCTACCCGCTTTACCCCTATGACTATGGCTATGTACAGCACCAACACCATATTCAAGTTCGCCTGTGACACCACTGTTGTGGGCTGTATCAAAGGTGGTGATGAATCAGCATACTGGAGGGAGATTGAAAATTTGACTGAGTGTTGTCATAACAACAACCTCTTACTCATTACCAGCAAGGCCAAGGAACTAATTGTAGACTTCAGGAGAGGGAAACCAGAGGTCCATAGGCCAGTACTCGTCAGAGGATCGGGGCGGAGAGAGTCAGTAACTTTAAATTACTGGGTGCCATTATCTCAGAGGACCTGTCCTAGACCCATCATATAAATATTATCACAAAGAAAGCATTACAGCACCTCTACTTCCTCAGAAGTCTGCAGACATTTGGTAGGACATCAAACACCTTGACAAACTTCTATAGATGTGCGGTGGAAAGCGTATTGACTGGTTGCATCGTAGTCTGGTATGGAAACACCAAGGCCTTTGAGCGGAAAATCCTACAAAAGGTGGTGGGTTTAGCCCAGTACGTTAAGGGTAAAGCTGATCCAACATCTATATGAAATGTTGTCATAGGAAAGTAGCATCCATCATCAAAGATCCTCCCCACCCAGGCAATACTCTTTTCTTGCTACTGCCATCAGGTAGAAGGTACAAGAGCCTCAGGAATCAGGCTCTTGAACAAAAGAGGATAACTACACTCATCTATCGAGATGTACCCACACCCAATGATCTCACTTTAAGGATTCTTTGCCTTGTTATTTTATGCTCTCGTTATTTATTGCTATTTATTTACATTTGCATTTGCACGGTTTGTTGTCTTCGATGCTCTTGCTCTTTCATTGATCCTGTTTACAGTTACTATTACAGATCCTGTTCACTCCTGTATATCGGTGAGATGTGAGTCTATAGGGGTCATATACTGTGTTTGGTACGCCGGGTGTGGCCTCCTGTATATCAGTGAGATCTCCTCCCTCACTACCATCCACGGCCCTAAACAGTCCTTCCAGGTGAGGTGAGTCTGTTGGGGTCATGTACTGTAGTTGGTGCTCCCGGTGTGGCCTCTTGTATATCAGTGAGACCCGACGTAGATTGGGGAAACACTTTGCCGAGCACCTGTGCTCTGTCCGCCAGAAAAAGCGAAATCTCCCAGTGGCCACCCATTTTAATTCCACTTCCCATTCCTATTCTGATATGTCCATCCATAACTCTTGTGATGAGGCCACACTGAGGTTGGAGGAACAACACCTTGTATTCCATTTGGGTAGCCTCCAACTTGAAGGCATGAACACTGATTTCTCAAACTTCTGGTAATGCCCCCCACTCCCTCTCTCCTTCATTTCCCATCCCCTTATCTTTCACCTTATCTCCTTGCCCGTCCATCACCTCCCTCTGGTGCTCCTTCCCCTTTCCATTCTACCATGGCCTTCTGTCTCTTTCACCAATCAACTTCCCAGCTCTTTACTTCCTTCGCTCTCCCTCCAGGTTTCATCTACCTCCTTGTGTTTCTCCCTCCCCTCTCCCCACCTTTTAAATCTACTCCTCAGCTTTTTTTCTTCAGTCCAGCCGAAGGGCTTTGGCCTGAAACATCGATTGTACTCTTTTTCCTGGCCTGCTGAGTTCTTCCAGTATCTTCTGTGTGTTAATTGGATTTCCAGCATCTGCAGATTTTCTCTTGTTTGTGATTGGTTTACAGTTCCTATTCTATAGATTTGCTGAGTATGCCCGCAGAAAAAAGAAACTCAGGTTTGTATGTGGTGACATGTACTCTGATAATAAATTTTACCTTGACTTTGATCACTTCAATTAAGCATAAAAGTCCAGGCTGATACGTGTAGTCATGAGGGTTACTGTAGAGCTGGAGGACAGTTTTCTCAAGTAAACTTAAAGCAAATCCCGCCATCTCTCTCAAGTGGATGTCAAACAACCCTTAACACTGTTTGGAAGAGGAATAAATATTCTGGACAACATGGTTCCCTCATCAACATTTCTTTAAAAAAGCAGGATATCTGGCTTTCGGCACTTTACTGTTTGAGCTTGTTCAACAGAAAGTAGTGGATATGGCCCAGTCCGTCATGGGTAAGGCCATCCCCACCATTGAGTAGTAGATATGGCCCAGTCCATCCCCACCATTATGCACGTCTACAAGGAGCAGTGTCGCAGGAAAGCAGCATCTCCACCATCCAGGTCATGATGTCTCCTCCCTGCTGCCTCAGGATGGAGGTACAGGAGCCTCAGGACCCATACCACCAGGATTAAGAATAGCCCTCAACCATTAGGCTCTTGAACAAAGGGAATAACTTCACTCTTCATTCCATGTTTTCAATATGTATTGCTTATTTTTATATATTTTCTTTTTGTACTTGCATAGCTTGTTGTCCTGTGAATGCTGGCAAGAAAATGAATCACAGGGTTGTATATGGTGACATATATGTACTTTGAAAATAAATTTACTTTGACCTTTGAACGGGACTTGCAAACTCTAATGTTTCCAAACTGAGATGAAGCTTCAAATCCACTTTGCTGGCTGTGGAACGTAGTGAGGTTGTTGTGAGAGGGGGGTATGAGTCCATGCGCTCTCCTTTCTCAAAGACAGGAAAACATCCATGCAGTGGATAAACTGTTTTATTATCGTCACGTGTGCTGAGGTGCAGAGGAAGGTGGTTTCGTGTGGTATCCATACAGATCAGTCCATTACAGAAGTGCGTTAAGGTAGTACAAGGGAAAATAATAGGAGTGTGGAATGAAGTGTTACAGTTACAGAGAAAGTGCAATACAGGTAGACAATAAGGTGCAAAGTCATGATGAGGTAGATTGAAAGGTCAAGAGTCTATTGTACTAGGGGATCATTCAATAGGCCTTTTAAAAATGGAATAGCAGCTATTCTTGAGCCTGGTGGTATGTGCTTTCGGGTCTCTCTACTGCCTGATGGGACGGGGAGAAGAGACAATGTCTGGGACACGCGGTGCCTTTGATTGCAGAGACAGCAGAAAGTGTGGACAGAATGTTGTTTCTGGAAAATTCTGCCACTCCCGGGGTTAACTGTGGCTCGAGTGTAAAAGCAGTTATTTGGCAGAAACAGATAATGAATTTTTCTGAGAGGAATCTTGAAGACTGATCTTGAGAACAACGGTTTACATTGCAGCTCCAAATTAGCTTAAGTATCCATCAAAAGGAAAAAGTAGTTCTGTGAATATTCTAAATCGTCAGTTGCGCATGTTGTATAATATAGTTTTATTTGCCATTCACGTTAACAATGAAGACCATGACACCTCTGCTTCACCCCAATAAAGCCCAAATTTCTTCTTGTTACTCCAAGTCCGTAAGTAGAATCTTCCTATTTACAGAGCAAACAAATTGGGCAAATGTTATCTTTTATTTGATTATTCTAAATTTATCATTTTACTCTTTTTTTGGCTTATGTTTTTTTCAGTTCGAACATTTAGTTCCTGTGATATGTGACATGTTAGAACCAGTGTTCTGAATCTGGTTGCAATTTTTTTTGAAGAAGTAAGTATTTGTTATTCATCATCCCGTCAGTATGGAGAGTGAAATAGACAGCTAGATGTTACCCAGAGGTAGGGCGTCTGATGCTTTGGAGCTAAGTAACTGAGTGCTCTGCTAGCTCCTTGGTGGATATTGGGAAGGTTTCATGGCTTGAACACCGTAAACTCAAGAGCATGTAAAATCTCTGATAGATGCAAGCCCTTTCCTCTACCTTAGAATGTATTAGCACCAAAATTGCCATCCCTTTGAACAAAATCAAAGCAGCTTCATCTGAAGGAAAAAAAGAGAAGCACATAAATAATAGACCGCGTATACGTAGCATTTCACTTCAGAGAAAGCAACTCTTTAATGTTTTATTGACACTGAAAAATGGCCTTTGTGAGCCCTCTAGATAAATAAAAAATAACTAATAATTAAGTATATTAAATATAATATATGCTAAAATTAGGCCTATGCTTGCAGTAGTATGTTGATTTGGGGGTGTTTGTTCAATATAAAATGTAAATGAGTCAGCTTTCTGGTGGTTCTGCTGGCCTGGTTAGTCAAAGCGTTTTCCTTACGTATCCTCTGCTAGCACTGAAGTATTGACTGGCGTAGAGATGCAAGCCTATTTCTGTTCAATATAAAAATGCTGAGCAAATTGAGTTATGCAGTCTCATCTTAGTTCCTGGGAGCTTCTGGAATATTCTGGGAATACCTAGAAGTTTGTAATTAAGTTGCCATTTGTCAAAGCTGTCTTGCAATAATGCTGCCACTGATTGAATTGAACAAGTGGAGAGAGAGTTACAGATGAAGCGGGATTTTCGCACCTGTTGGTTTGCCAATTCTCGAAGTTCCTTTGTTCAGTATTTGCTATTACTTCCTTCCTTGGAAGAAGTTGGTTCTCGGAGATGTCAGTGGAAAAAATATTTTCTGAGTTCCTCTTTCCCCTCTGTACACCCATCCCACTTCATGCAAAACTGGTCACTCAGTTTGCTTTCTGGTCATCTGCAAGGAGAAGAAACTACTATCATTTCTACCTTGTTTACATTAATATTTTCATTGCTGTGTATTAATTTGATCTAGTATTTTGTTCAGCTCATAGAACACAATTTTCTGGTGTATCTTTTCCACATCATTAACCTTAAGAAAGCTCAACTTTTCTACAGTATATCTGTTGTCTCTTCAATTTCTCTCCAAAACTCAAACCCTTGACGGTGATGTTTACACCGTCATTTACTTAAATATTATGAAGTTTAAACATCTGTTGCTCAAAGCTGTGCAAAATGCAGAATTCAGGAAATAAATTGACCAGAGTCCACCATCATTTCATCTCAGCTTTCTTAGTTTCTACTTCACTTTTAAGAACACAAAAAAAAATAAGAGCAGGAGTCAGCCCTCTTCTGCTCCTCAGTCCTGCTCTGCCATTTAATACGTTCAAGGCCCCGGTGGAACCATGTTGCTGCTCTTCCTCTGTGCCAGTTCCCCAGAGCTCTCAGATTTTCTGGGACAATTCCGAAGTTTCAATGCCCTTCATGAAAAGAATTTCCTACGCACTCTGGTTTTAAATGTCATAGCTCGTAACGCAGTATTCAAGTTGTGGCTTACTAGAACAGCTAGGGCTGGGCTGATGTGCTGATGCCACCCAGCAGAGGATGCTGTAGTTATAAAGCCTATACACCCATGGCATTCTAATGTTGGAAGAAGAGCATCACACAAGAACAAAGTTTTCTGCTCTTTGCTGGTCCCTCATTCACTGGCGAGGATTCCATCGTGTTGGTAGCAAATTATTTAGCAATTAAAGAGAATTGTTAAGGTTCTGTATAACCATTCTCTACATGCTTTGAAATCGATGTGCCAATTTATGCGCAATAATGGGACTTTGTGAGGAGAGTTTATGATAGTTTAGTTTGGGAGTTGTTTGGCTACCACGTCAAGCAGCACGTCAGGCCAAGGCTTTTTGTGTGACTGCATACTGAAAGGTCAGTCTTTTTCGGAGTTGGGGTAGGGATGGCTTGAAGGTAGAAAAGAAAGGGGCAAGGTCAAAGGTCAGAGTCGTCACCCTCGGGAGGCTTGGACCTTGGGGATTAAGCGATATCAAGGTTCCCCAAGTTGTTGCATTAAAGTGGGAACCCATTTTATGTCATATTCAGTGCACTTGCAGATAAAAGCCTGTTGGTTTTGATTTAGATGTCTGTAAATGACAGAGTTAGTGAACTAGTGTGCATGCGTGCATTGCAAGTAGATGGTTGTTGATATCTCAGAAACATCTGTGCTGACTGTCAATTCAACGGATTCATCACAGAATTATTTCAAATTCGCCACACACATGGGGGACTTAGCGTGTCTCACAGCATCCTGAAATGGATTTCTGATTAATTCCACTTCACTGTCCTTGACCTATGTATATCTCTGCAGTTTGATGATACTTGGAGTATTTACCCAGTTATGTGAATTGACCATCTTTGCAGGCTGTGGATTCCAGAAACCCCCAACTCTTACTGAATTATCGTGGGTCATATTGAGCTTTCTAAAAATGCAAGAATTGGCAGCATAGAAAATTGTGTGGACAGAAGCAAGAAACTGCAAAATGGGTTTGAAATATTGAATGGGGAACCTGAGTCTACCCACTTTGTACCAGGAAAGGACAGATGTGAGTAACTTTTAAACGTGGATACCCAAAATGTAATGTGGATATCATAATTCCTGCTGCAAAGAATCGTTGCCAGTGTAGATACAGCAGTGATATTCCCATGTTATAAGCTCCTATGATGGATATGATGGAACTATTCTCAAAGTTAAATGCCTGATTAATGTACACATGGACTATGAATGTTAACGCTGCTGGTGGGCGGCATTTAATTCCTATTGTAAGTTTTTTTCTTGAAGCTCTGCAGAGCTATTTTCTCCTGGAGTAGCTGCTACCCAGGAGGCAAAGTTGCCTGTCGGGCATAGCAATCCTGAAATTTGACTAAGTGATGACGGAGGAACAATGATACACTCAGTAACTAGTTTATTAGGTATAGGAGATACTTAACAAAGTAGCCACTGAGTATATTTCTGTACGTTCCTGGTATGGGAACGGTACCTCCCTTATCGCAGGACTCTGCAGAGAGTGGTGCGGACAGCCCAGCGCATCTGTAGTTGCGACCTTCCCATGATTCAGGACATTTACAAGGACAGGTGTGTAAAAAGGGCCCAAAGGATCATTGGGGACCCAAGTCATCCCAACCACAATCTATTCCAGCTGCTACCATCTGGGAAACAGTACTGCAGCATGAAAGCCAGGGCCAACAGGGTCCGGGACAGCTTCTTCCACCAGGTCATCAGACTGATTAACTCATGCTGATTTGAGTGTGCTCTATATTACATTGACTGTTCTATTTATTATAAATTATTATAAGTTACTATGATTGTACATGGCACATTTAGATGGAGACATAACAAAGATTTTTACTCATGTATGTGAAGGATGTAAGAAATAAAGTCAATTCAATTCAAATTTCAAATTTTCAAATTCAAAATTTTTTTCTGCTGCTGCAGTCCATCCACTACAAGGCTCGATGTTTGTGTGTTCAGAGATGCTCTTCTGCACACCACTGTTGTAACATGTGGTTCTTTGAGCTTTTGTCGCCTTCCTATTTGCTTGAGACAGTCTGCCCATTCTCCTCTGACCTCTCTCAGTAACAAGACTTTTTTAGTGCATCGAACGGCCACTTTTGTTTCTTGCACCATTCTCTGTAAGCTTTAGAGACTGTTGTGCTTGAAAAGTCCCAGGAGATCAGCGGTTTCTGAGATACTCAAATCAGCTCATCTGGCACCAGCAACCATTCCACTGTCAGAGTCATTTAGATCACATTTCTTCCCCATTCTGATGTTGGACTGAACAGCAGCTGAACCTCTTGACCATGTCTGCATGCTTCATGAATTGAGTTACTGCGCATGATTGGCTATTTAGATATTTGCATTAACAAGTATGTGTACAGATGTACCAAATAAAGTGGCCAACAAGTGCACATTAACAATTGGGATATACTGTAAATTGGAAGGGTTTTGCAGGCTGTGGTGCTTCCATGCGTTTTCCGTCAGTGTCAGAGTGTCATTCAGCACTTCGGCTTAACTGGTCCACGCAAACCAAAATGCACCATTCAAACTAGTCTCATTCGCCTGCATCTGGCCCATAAACCTTCTGGACATTTCCTATTCATAATACCTGTCCAACTACCTTTTAGAAGTTTTTATTGTACCTGCCTCGACCACTGCCACTGATACCTTGTTCTGCATTTATACCACCTTTTGTGCAAAAAAAAATGCTCCACAATTTCCTATTAAATCTTTCCTCTCTCACCTTAAACCTGTGCTCTGTGGTTGGAGTCCCCAGTGCTGAGAAAAAAAGACTGAGTGTATTCACTCTATCTCTGTCCTTGTGGTTTCCTTGTTTGGCAGACACAACCAAAAAAGCCTTGGCAGGAAACTGCAGTGCGGATTATAAATACTCAAGTGGTAGAGAGATGAAATGTCAAGAGTTGCATGGCTGTTTATCCAGGGTGATACTGCGATAATATTCACATTTAAATAGCTCTGATTTGTTGTTGGAGTTACACCGATCCCAGCTAGTGTGGATGTTTTATTGCACTGCTGACCTATGCCCTGTAAATGACCTGGAGAGTCAAGATGTCAGTAGCCAGCCACAGCGTCTCTTGTTTCAAAGTTGCCTGTATGGCTAACGTAGTTATCCTTAGACTGTGTTGGTTGTTAATGCCAACGGTGCAGTTCATTGTGTTATGATGTACATATAAATAAAATGGTTATCGGAATACTGTTCTTTTCTGTACAGATTTCAATTATGCAAGTTGGAAGTCAGCATTTTCTAATGAATTGCGGAGGATTCCTTTGAACAGCAGGCAGAGAAGTGTGATCTCACATCAGAGCAGACTGGTGAACACAGTGTTTCGTCATAGATTAGAAAGAAGTTTGTGCACGTTTCCAAGTTTGTTGAGCTGTTAATCTCAGCTCTGGTTACATCTGGATTGTGAAGGGTGAAGTGTTTTTTTTCTCCCCTGGTGAGCTGTCGCTTTGAGCGGTAAGAAGAGGCCATCTCTCCTGTGCCTCTAATTCCACTCTCCATCTCATTTACAGCCGAGCATTTTAAAACAATGCCAGCAGGGAGTCCACCCTGTATTTATGTGGGAAGTATAGAAGGAGAGAAATCAGATAAGCAGGGGATGGCCTTATTTGTCTGGAGTCAAAAGGAAGCCTTGAAGTTGCATTGTCAACGGAAGTTCTCACATAAAAGTCATTTGCAATGTGAAGTGATCGAATTGTGCAAAAAAACTGAGCCGCGAATCATTGAAGATACCTCGGGTATCTTTCCTTTGTATTCACTGAAGTGTCTCCATTTTATAATTTAAAAACATTATAAAATTCTTGTATCATTACTGGAACAAAATTGTTTTGCAGTTGAAAGACATCAAAATCATTTTTCTTTGATATAAATGTATTATTTGGTCTCTAGCTCAAACTATGATTGGATTCCAGAAAGTGTTGGAGCTTGTTTTATTGTTAGATGTTGGAGCGAGGGCAGGTTGATCCTTGGCCTACGATTTGGTATCACCCTTGCATGCCAAAGCTCGGGAGAAGGGCACTGTTAACGCAATCAGTTGGTAGGAATCTCCCGGTCCATACCCCCCACGGTACTGTGGACCCTGGGATGTGCCTGCAGCCTGACTACTCCTGCAAGTACCATGCCATCAGTCACTGACGGCCATTGTTCCAGATGACTCAGCAACTTGTACTAACCGCAGAGGTTCTGCTGCCATTTATCTGTGATTAATCGGGGTCGGTCGGTCTCTGTGCAGCGTCTGTGCTTATAATTTAAGGAGCTTGTAATCCACTGAATGAGGCTTCTGTCGAGGGGATTGTGATGAAGTAAAGTGACGGTTGAAGATTTGGGCTCACGTTCAATTTATCAATTCGTTTTCAGGAACTTCTCCTCCTCGCCCACATCACCAACCCTTTTGCCTGGCACTGATTGGCTCGTTTCATCATGGCTGTCAATTTTCTGAGTAGGCTGCTGGTAGTCTTGGGAGGATAATTATATAGATATTCAATTCAACTCAACTTACACATGGATTGGTAACAAGATTCCCATAAGCCATGGGTCTTCCTCCAGTTGTTCCCTCTGTAATCCAATGGCACTGGAACCACTTGTGCCTCCCCCTGTGAACAACACCTAGACCAAAACTACTCAGCAGATCAGACAGTATCTGGGGAGGCACAGGGAAGGTCAACCTCCTGTATCAGAACTGCAGAGCTCAGACCTTGTGTGCCTCTGGTCTGCAAACATAAGAAATAGGAGCAGGAGTAGGCTAACTGGCCCATCGAGCCTGCACTGCCTTTCAATAAGATCATTGCTGATCTGGTCATGGACTCATCTCCCCCTCCCTGCCTTTTCCGCATAACCTTTAATTCCCCTACTGGAGCAGCTTCTCTTTAGCCTTCTGATTAATCGTTTCATGGGGAGTGGCTTCCTGCATTGAACGAGGACGGGAGAACCTCCTTTTCAAAAAAAAATAAGGCAAGTGAAGGGAGTTTAATAGGCAAGCAATGCACTCAAAATGCTGGAGGAACTCAACAGGCCAGGCAGCATCTCTGGAAAAGAGTACCCAGATGATGTTTCGGGCCGAAACCCTTCAGGACTCACGGCCCAAAATGTCAACAGTATTCTTTTCCTAGATGCCGCCGGGCATGCTGTTCCTCCAGCATTTTGCGTGCGTTGTTCGGATTTCTGTCATTTGCAGATTTTCTCATGTTTGAGTTTAATAGCACCCAGTTTGTGGAAAAAAAATAAGGAAAGGAAATTAGCCGCAGCGATAGTCGTGATTGCTTGATGGGACCTTTATATCTGATCTACTTCATGGGTGACACGGTAGCATAGGGGTTAGGACAGCACTTACAGCACCAGCGACCCGGGTTCAATTCCTGCCACTGTCTGTACGTTATCCCCGCGTGACTGCGTGGGTTTCCTCCGGGTGCTCCGGTTTCCTCCCACAGTTATAAACAAAGAAATGCTATGGAAGAACAGCTGCTTTTAGTCATCTTCCAGTTCTTCATGCAGAAATACAGGGTTATGTGGTGATCATTGATCACCAAGGCACCATGCACGTGAGAACTGTGCAAGTTAGACAGTGGACAGCAAAACTCTCTCAGTTCCATTGATATGTCATGGCATGGTGTCCTACCAAGAGAGAACGGATCCTTCGCCTGACCAGTCCTGGAATTTAGAGCTGAATTTATGAATGTAGAGGCTGGATGGATCATGTGGGGGGGGGGGTCTGGAGTTATTGTTCCCCTACAAGGTGAGGTAGAATCTGATGGGCGGGGGGAGGTTGGAGTTATTGTTCCCCTACAAGGTGAGGTAGTGTCTGATGGGGGGGGGGAGTTGGAGTTATTGTTCCCCTACAAGGTGAGGTAGAGTCTGATGGGGGGGTGGTCAGGGGAGCTGGACTTATTGTTCCCCTACAAGGCGATGAAATCTGAAACGGCTGTATCAGATACGCCCTGGAATTCCCAGACAGAACATGCAGCCGCCCAAGTGAGAAATGGAATCAAGAAAGCAGAACTCCATCTGTTTCTCTTTCCTGTGCCCTTGGGAGTGGCTATAGAAGTGATGGGGAGTAGATTGCATGTTGAGTATATTAAACCTTTCTGGAGGGAAGAGGCTCCTGCTAATAAGTGATGTTTATTCAGAGAGGATAGATCGGAACTTCATCATCAAGGGTTGCAAGTGGAAAGCCCAGACCAAGTTTGTTTGTAGATTCCCTCACATGGACAATAATGGACATTGAAAGTTGTTTCTGCAGTGTAAGATTTAAGGATTTCCTGAAAAGAAGTAGTATAAATGATGTGACATCTCTCTCATTTCACAGTTCCTTTACTGAATTGGCAGAGGGGACTGTCCGAACCTGTAAAGAAAGAATAAAGACAATGCATGAAGGCAGTACTGACATCAGAGTGCCTTTGGTTGCTTTTGGTTTGCCACATTATACCGCAGTCTGTAACCGGACAATGTCTAGCGTGCTGCTCACAGTGAGCAATTGACATCAACGTTAGTCTCCTATTCCAGCGGTCCCCAACCACCGGGCCGCAAAGCGTGTGCTACCGGGCTGTGAGGAAACGATACGAGCCAGCAGCACCTTTCCTCATTCCCTGTCACGCACTGTTGAACTTGAACATAGGGTTGCCAACTGTCCCGTATTTGCCAGGACATCCTGTATATTGAGCTAAATTGGTTTGTCCCGTATTTCCCCCGCTAAGGTAGAGTGTTCCTATGAAATCTTTCGTGCCGAAATGGCGTGAAGTGAAGAAGCAATTACCATTAATTTATATGGGAAAAAGTTTTGAGCGTTCCCAGACCCAAAAAATAACCCACCAAATCATACCAAATAACACATAAAATCGAAAATAAATAACACTAACATATAGTAAAAGCAGGAATGATATGATAAATACACAGTCTATAAAACATAGAAATAATGTATGTACAGTGTAGTCGGGAAGATGAAGGCAAAACCGATTTGTGGGAGGAAAAAATATCGGCACGTACGCGTATGTGCACATCGCACATGCGCACACAGGTGCCTGCGCAAGGCTTCATGGTCATGGTAGTCTTTCCTGGGGTAAAGTGTCCCGGGATTTGACTGCTACTTTTGTCCCTTATTTGGGAGTGAGAAAGTTGGCAACCCTAACTGTAAAAGACATGTTGAGGTGAGTTTAACCCTACTTGAACACCCACCCCCCCCCGTTGGCCGGTCCGCAAGAATATTGTCAATATTAAACCGGTCCGCGGTGCAAAAAAGGTTGGGGACCCCTGTCTGATTCCCTACCTGAAATCCAAAAGGTCAGTGAAATCAGAGGAAGTGGCAAAAGTGCTTCTCTTCTGTGATGGTTGGGTCAGAGAAGATTTCCACTGCAGACAAGGCAAACGAGGAACACCTTGTGGAGTGTGAAGCGGAGCCCAGATGTGTCACCAGAGGGAGGGGGTCTCCAACCTGTTTGAAAGTTGTTATGAAATGTAGTGTTTGCTTCAGGGAGTGGAGTATTGCAATGTGCACAGTTTATGGAGTAACATACCGTAGATGTGTGGGGATGGGGATGTGTAGTCAGTGGGGATAATGTTGTTTCAAAAGGATCACTCTTTGTCACTGTTACACCTTTGGACGGATACCACTTTAAGTTGCTCCCTGTATTTGCATACATCAGACATGCCCTCAACAAATTGAAGGAAATCACTGAAGGGTTCTGAACTTCTCAGTCCCCAACTTTCTGTATGTTTCGTTCAGCAACTGACCTCAAACTCTGACCACCAGCACTTTCCAGTTAGGATCTACATGTCAAGGTCAGTCCAGAGGGGTTGGCAGCTCTGAACACAGTTTCATCCATGAATGAACCATTTAAATCTATCCTTGTTGAGACTGCATCACCAAGTATCTAGTCGGTCACGACCTACATTTGGTACTACACTAAGTAAAACCAGACAAGTTAATGAGGTTTAATTTACTCTTAATGTCTCAAAATGTTTTAAATGAACGAAGTGTAACACATACTATGATGCAGAGAAATATGATGGCCAGTGTCCACACTACAGCACCACACTGGGTGAATCAGCAGATAACCAGTTTTAGTTAAGATGAGTATATTAAGACACTAGGATAAACTCCTTGCTTCTCTAGAAGACTCTGTGATAGGGAGTCGGCTTCTCATTTAATGTTTCATCGGAATGGTGACAATTCACTCCCTCAGCAGAGCACTATCAGTGTTACTTTGGTTGTATTGCATTAATCCTTTAGCTGGCCGTGCAATATTCTAGTTAAGGTGGTGTTTGAATGTCCAGGATGTGCAACATTGTGGACTTGCCAGTATGTGATTAGAAATGATTGCCTTGATAATTTAATTTGAAAGCAAACGCATCATTTAATGTAACTCAATATACACTGAGAGACCATAAACCTTCGTTCTCCATGAGTAGCAAAATTTAACAGTATCTGAGAAATTATTCGTTTCCTATTGTGCATGGTAAATAAGAACAGCACATTAAGGAAATAGTTGATAACTAATATTGGGCAATAAAGGCTGAACCACAATCTGGTTAGTTTACCTGATATTGCTAGCAAGGCTTGAGACGTTTTAGTCATGGACTTCTGTCCAGCTGCCGAAGCCAACTGGAAAGCAAAGCACTCAGACTTTTGCCCTCAGGAAACTGAAACTGAATAGAGTACGCCTGTAGAAGCAGGGATATGCAGGTGGAATTCCATTCGTAACTAATTCACTAGTTAACAGTGGGAGAAAGTATCATCGAGTCTGATACTTGTTTTCATCTAGCAAGACAAGTTCAGCACAGCATTGGGGGCCAAAGGGCCTGTATTATGTTGTAGGTTGTCTATGTTTCCAAGACAAGGGAGCAGTTTCCATAATCCAAAGTCCTTGGATACTGTTCAAATTGTGGCTCCAGGAAGTTTGGTCCTGGGACTGGCTTTGACTGCATCATGTGGAACTTCATTGATAGGACATACAGACATATTGTCACAAAGAAACACATACTGCACATTAATACACAACAATTTATATGCAAAGATCCACACAAGAGGCATGGACCTTATGTTCAGTGTGTGACTATGTTCTCTGGCTCACTTTGTGTAATACCATGGGACTCAACTATGCAAATAGATTGTTTATTCTGAGAAAAACAACACCATTAGCTATTCAATGACAATGAAATAAGATAGACACACACTTAAAGTTTTAGAAACAGTTTCTTCTCCTCTGCCATCAGATTTCTGAACAGACCACGAACGCATGGACACTACCTCACTAGTTCTGTTCTCTTTGCACAAATATGTTTTTATTTATTATTATAGTAACGTATTGCACTGTTTTGCTGCCACAAAACAACAAATTTCATATACACCAGTGATATTAAATCTCAGAATCAGGTTTAGTAGCATTGGCACGTTATGGAATTTGTTAATTTGCAGCAGCAGTAAAATGAAATACATGATAATAGGACGAAAGACCATGAGTTAAAGTATATACAGTATATGTATATCAAATAGTCAAATTAAATAAGTAGCACAAAAACAGAAATAAAAAATAGTGAGGTAATGTTCATGGTTTCAATGTCCATTCAGAAATCAGATGGCAAAGGGAAAGAAGCTCTTCCTGAATCACTGAGTGTGTGCCTTCAGGCTTCCAGATGGTAACGGTGAGAAGAGGGCATGATATGGATTCGATGCTAAAATGTTTTATGAGAATCAGATAGATCCTCCCTTTCTACCCTGTCAACCACTGGTTGCCATTCTCACCTTCCCTTCCTCCCAGGTCGCTGAACGTCCCTGGAAGCTCTGTTTGCACTGAGTACACCCACAAAATCTCTGCACCCTTTCCCTGTAACCGATGTATGGTTTAAGGGATGTCCTCAGTTGTTTTCTGATTGATAGAGTTCAATGGCAGGTGAATTTGATGTGTTTCACACCAGATAAAAATAATGTTTATGAATAAATTGGAAGTGACTAATTCTAAAAAAAAAATCATTGGCCACTCATCCGCAATTTGCTTCTAACCTTTTGTTGACTCTGTTGCTTTGTGACACTGCTAAATTATTGCAGTGAATTATAAGGAAGCAATAACCTGTCATACACCCAAAGGTCATTATTAACAAGAGCAATTATCCTTAAACCATTCTATATTAATATGTCTTTTACAGCATTACTGAATTTATCATTAACTTCAATCCCTTGATGTCAATGACACCTGAGTGATTCATGCTGTGGACTGTACACACACCGAGTCTTGCACTTTAGTTTCCTTGTTTTAATGTTGCACTTCACAAAATGTGCTTTCCATGATTTTGTTTTAATGTTATGCAGCTGATATTACAGTCAGTATTTAAATACTGTGCATTCCTACATGTTCATTTCGGCAGGCACAGCTGTACCCACTCTAAAGTTGGAGTACAGCACCTCATCTTGTGCTGGGTAATGTTCTCACTCTGACATTTCCCATTCACTCGCTGACAAGGTTACACCTTGTCTCATGGTTCCCTCCCCCCCACCCCCCCACACAGTTTTATCTGATCAGAGACGTCCCGGCAGCTTAACAGGTTTCTTTTGTCCTCTTCCCAGTTTTGACCTCAAACGTTCGCCCTGTCTCTTTTCCCCACAGAGGTTGCTGAGTATTTCCAGTATTTTCTGTTTTTGATAAGCAACCTTTGCACTCATTTTACTTTTAATCTCTTGTTTCATCCCATCCTTTCATCTAACCACTGACGGACTTGCCTACAGCCATATCAGTCAGTGATTTGGAAATTCATCTCCTCAACCTTTTCACCATTGCATCTCTCTTCCACTTTCAAAATCTAAAGAAACCGAGCTTTTGGTATCTCTCTCAACTATTTCTCTGGCTCATAATGACCATTTTATGCAATCACTTTGTGGTACCTTTAGGCCTCTTCCACTGTAACTACAGAGGCAAGTTAACTGACCTCAAAAGGATTTAATGTACATACACAATACCAATGTCTGTACTATTGCCAAGCTTGGGACAAAATGCACATCACAGTTAAAGGCCTTTGGCCCACTAAATTGTACTGACCTACACTAGTAATTAAATGCCTAAAACAACTAATTACTTCAGGTTACACAATGTCCATATCCCACCATAGACTCTTGAATCCCTTTACCATATTTGGCTCCCCTTTCATTCCTAGCAGTGCATTCCAGGCACCCACCACCCTATGTCAGAAAAAAAAAGACCACAAACTGACCCTCTCTCAGTGTGTGTCTTCTGGATTAAAAACACAAACATGAGGAAATCTGCAGATGCTAGAAATTCAAGCAACACACATCAAAGTTGCTGGTGAATGCAGCAGGCCAGGCAGCATCTCTAGGAAGAGGTACAATCGACGTTTCGGGCCGAGAGCCTTCGTCAGGACTAACTGAAAGAAGAGCTAGTAAGATATTTGAAAGTGGGAGGGGGAGGGGGAGGGGGAGGGGGAGATCCAAAATGACAGGAGAAGACAGGAGGGGGAGGGATGGAGCCAAGAGCTGGACAGGTGATTGGCAAAAGGGATATGAGAGGATCATGGGACAGGAGGCCTTGGGAGAAAGAAAAGGGGGATGGGGGAAGCCCTGGGGATGGGCAAGGGGTATAGTGAGAGGGACAGAGGGAGAAAAAGGAGAGAGAGAAAAAGAATGTGTGTATATAAATAAATAACAGATGGGGTATGAGGGGGAGGTGGGGCATTAGCAGAAGTTTGAGAAGTTTCAGAAGCAATGTTCGTGCCATCAGGTTGGAGGCTACCCAGACAGAATATAAGGTGTTGTTCCTCCAACCCGAGTGTGGCTTCATCGTTACAGTAGAGGAGGCCGTGGATAGACATGTCAGAATGGGAATGGGATGTGGAATTAAAATGTGTGGCCATAGACGGGTGAAAACACAGGACTGAAATACACTGAGCAATAAACAGAGAGGCAGATGATAGGTGGAGCACAATGAGACACAGGTGGCAGCAATACAGGTAATAATGAGAAACAGGTGAGAGACGGAGTACTCAGTAATACAGGGGCCGGAGTAGAGCGGGAGTGGGGACAGGAGCACATGGCAATACAAAACCACAGACTGACAGCTAGGGAAAAACACACAAAAAGACAGAGTTCAATTGGAGGTACTGACAAAAGTTATCAGTTGTCTATCTACAGTATGCCTGTCATAATTTCATAAACGTCTCTCAGCCTGCAGAGAATACAACCCAAGTTTGTTTAACCTCCCCTCTTAATCCAAGTGGCATCCTGGTAAAAGTTTATTGCACCCTCTCCAAAGTCTCGATAGCCTTCCAGTAATGGTGTGACCAGAATTGATTGCAATATTGATGTGACCTAGCTTGCGTTTTATGAAGCTGCAACGTAACTTATTGACTCTTGCACTCAGAGCCTCAATTAAGGCATGCCATATGCCTCTTACCATGCTATCAGCCTTTGCAGACACTTTCAGGGATCTATGGACTTGGGTCCCATGGCCCCTCTGTACATCACAACTGTTATGGGTCCTCCCATTGAGAGTGTACTGTCACTTTACATGTAATCTCACAAAGTGCAGCTCCTTATATTTGGCCGGATTAAACTTCATTTGCCATTGTTCCATCCATATCTGGGAATGATCAGTATCCAACTGTAAACTTTGGTAATCTTCTACAGTATCCACAATGCCACCAATCTTTGTATTGTCTGTGAACTTACTCACCTACCATCCACATATTCATCCAGATCATTTATATTTATCACAAGCAGCCGAGATCTCTGTATGCATCCCTGCACTACACCAATAGTCATGGACCTAAGGGCAGAATAAGCTCCATCTACCACCACACTTTGTCTTCTGTGGGTAAACTAAGTCTGGTCCTGGAGGAACATTGTTTCATTTTTACTGTGTACTGTGTATGGTTGAAATGACAATAAAAAGCAACTTGACTTGACTTGAAACCAAATAGCCAAGTCACTGAGCATCTCATGTATCTTAATTTTCTGGGCGAGATTCCATTATTGGACCCTGTCAAATGCTTTACTAAAATCCATGAAGACACCATCCACAGCTCAACCTTCATCAATCACCTCCATTACCGCCTTGAAAATCTCAATCAAGTTAGTAGGATATAACTTTCCCTGCACAAAGCCATGTAGATTCCCCCTAATTAGGCCATGGTTTTCCACATGCTGATAAATCCTATCCCTTTCAGCTGCATGGGTTAAAGGTCTGAGGGAAAAATCATTGCTGAAGACACACACCTGAAACATCAACTCTAGTTGTTTCGCCACAAATGCTGCCTTGACCTGCTCAGCATTTCCAGTATTTTCTGATGTTTTTACAGATTTCCACCACCTTATGCTTTTTGATTTTTAGCTATGTGATCAAGCTTCCCGGTTAATTTGATGTGACCCCTTCAGCTTCACGATTTCAGGGGGCTGCTCACGGTTGCTGGTGTGTTAACTCATTCGTGTAGCTCTTGTCATCGTTGGCTTGCGTGGAATCAGCATATTTCAGCACGGTCTTCATCTTTAACGTGCACTCACTAGCAGCGTGTCTATGCGGCCCCCATCATTAGCTGGCATAAAGACATTCAAGTGTAATTAAGTAGTAATGAGTTTATGAGTTATAAGCCAGGCTGACATTTTATTGTTATCCTGGGGATCGTATGTCAATGGAAAAGTTGCCTTTCAGAAGAGGAGGTAACCCAACGCCCCATCTGCATCAGCAAGTGCTCACAAAGCTGTCTCCAGTATCTCTTAAAATGCTGTTCCTAGCCTGTATCCTATCTCATCCAAAAGCATTTCACTGAAACCTCAACATCATTTGCTGAGCACAGGGTTCCTCCTTTGCTTGTGTGCTGCTGAATGCAGGTTGTTAGGAAGTTTGCTGCCAATTGCTTTGGAATATTTTGAGGGTGTATTGCTTTACAGATTCACATTTGTTCCTCTGTTCTGGGGTTACTGAACCACAATGGTGCCACAGCCGAGTCCCTCCTTAAGTTACTAAAAAAAAGTAGTCAAGTTCCAATCTCAGGACAATATATAGCTCAGCACTTGTACAATAGGGGACAAGCTGAAATTACTTAATTAAAGAATGAAATAGTAAGTGTCAGCCATTGGCTGAGAAATACGGAAAGGCTATGCCTCTGGCCGCTCTCCTCATTAGTAAAAGGTAAGTAACAGTGAAGTCCAAGTGTGCATTAGTTATAAGAAAGGGCACTATACAAGGTTATTGGCTACTTATGTAAAATGATAGATTGACGCCGACACTAGGACCTTGTCATTTTGTGGTTAATGTCCCCACAGGCTAAATCCATTCTATTATTCGGTTCTGTGATAGAAAAGAACATTTACCTTACAAACTCCCCCTGCTGAGTATGTCTCTGGTTCACTAAGCATCGCTTTAGTTTGTCATCTGTACTGATCCGCCTCTATTCCTCTGCACTGGTTTGCTTTCGAAGCTCGTGACTGAAACATGTGAACTGCTGGCCCACAGAGAGACAGTCAGATGTCACCATGTCCACTAGCGCTTTTGAGTTCAGTTAATTAAATGAACTTGGAAAAGGCAGACTCTGTCCTGTGGATCTTGAATGCAACAATGACTTGGTTCACTCGTGCCCTTTCAGGAGGTAAATCTACCTCTCTCACTTAATCTCCTGTGTCTCAGACTGCAGGCACACAGCTACGTGCTTGACTTTTAAATGTCCACTGAACTGCAGCAGCAAAGAGTTTACTTGTACTGAATTGTTTTAATGAATAAGAAATTAAATCAAATAGCTCATTCAGCAAAAGGTAAGACCATAGGATATAGGAGCAGAGTTAGGCCATTTGGCCCATTGAGTCTGCTCTGCCATTTCAAGACTGATCCATTTTCCCTCTCAGCCCCAATCTCCTGCCTTCTCCCTGTATCCCTTCATGCCCTGACTAATCACGAATTTATCCATGTCTGCCTTAAAAATATCAAATGACTTAGCATCCACAGCTGCTTGTCGCAATGAATTCACCACTCTCTGGCTAAAGATATTCCTCCTCATCTCCATTCTAAATGGACGTCCCTCTATTCTGAGGTTGTGTCCCTCTCTGGTCTTAGACTCCCCCACCATAGGAAACGTCCTCCCCACATCCACTCTGTCTAGGCCTTTCAGCATTCGATAGTTTTCAATGAGATCCCCCCCTCATTCTTCTGCATTCCGGCAGGTACAGGCCCAGAGCCATTAAACACAACTCCTATGATAGCCTTTCAAACCCGGAATCATTTTCATGAACCACTTTTGAACCCTTGATGTCGTAAAGGTGAAGGAACAGCCATGCAATTAGCCCTCCACACTTCAGCGCCAGTCTCTGGGATAATGGACTGGAGCAGTCTCATAGACTGTTAAAACAACACAGTGCGACTCAAGGCATTGTGTCTTTTGGCTCTCCTGGTCAAGGATGAGAATGTTGATGGCACCAAAGGCTGAGCCCTATGAGATTGCTGAAGACTTGCACAAAAATATGTTCATCCTTGATCCAAAAATGGAGGAAACACCTTAAATTACATGGGCAATGTGAGTGACTGTCTTGATGTCAAATTTGGCTGAGTCTCAGTAAAACTGAAGTCAAATTGGAGAAGACCTTGACATTCTGGGGCCATGACTCTCAGTGTAGAAGATGACTGGCCTCCCACAGTCATAACCCATCATTCCAAGAGTAGAAATTCCTGAAAGCCACTTGCTAGACTTCCCTTCCACCTTATGGTCAGACATGGTGATGTACCTTGAGGACTGCACAGAGTACAGACAATTAGCAGAACAACATATGGAACGGATGTTGGAGTTAGTCATTTGGCCCCTGAGGCTGCTCATTGAGATTTGTCAGGATCACAGTTGAATCTTCTACCTTAGTACCATTTTCAGGCATTGCTGACATATCCCTTGATATCCAGTGATCCAGAAATTTGTTGATCTTGGATTTAAATGAACTGCATGAACCTCCCCAGACCTTCTGGGCAGATAATTCACTGCTCTCCATGAGTGAAGACATTACCAGTTAAAGTTCTGGGAATGTGTACAACACGACCTGCCCAGTATTCGGGCTCTCCTAGCCTCTCGGAAGAAGTACCTTGGCCAGCTTCTTCATCCTGAGAGTCAGCAATGACCAGAAACCTAGCCTTGTCATGTAGAATCCCTGGCTACAGGAGCAGGTCCAAAACTGTTTTTATTTTCAGAATTAGAATCAGGTTCAGATTTTTTAACATTGCCTTAAATGACATGAGATTTTGTTCTTTTGCAGCAACAGTACAAGTCATTTTTTTAATGATCTACAAAAACGAATAAACAGTGTAAAATAAAAGAAAAAAAACATAGTATTTATAGGTTCATGAAACATTCAGGAACCTGATTATAAAGTCTTGCCTGGTCCAGGAACACCACTGGGATTGTGAAACGGGCCCAGCAGAGATTCCACTTTCTGAGGAAGCTTAAGCAAGCATCACCCCCCACTAACATCTTAACTCATTCTACAGAGGCGTGGTTGAGAGTGTGCTGACCTTTTGCATCACAACCTGGTACTCCAGCTGCAGTGCTGTCGACAAAAAAGCCTTGCAGAGGGTGGTTGGGGGAGCAGAGAAGGTTATTGGGGTCTCCCTACCTTCTGTCCAAGACCTCTTTCAGAGTCGATGCCTCCAGAAGACATGATACATCATTAATGACCCCTCACACCCTCTCCATGAACTGTTTGTTCTTCTGCCATCAGGCAAACGTTACAGGAGCATCAAAACTAAAACCACAAGGCTACTAAACAGCTTCCTCCCACAGGCAGTCAGACTGCTAAATAGCTGCTCCACCTGACTCTGCTTTGGACACTTTTAACTTGCACTGGACACTTATAACTTGATTTTAACTGACATGTGGCTGTTGTGTTTTACTATTTATTGTTATGCTTATTATTTAGTGTTGTGTTTGTTACGCTATGATTGCACTGCCCCTGAGAAACGCTGTCTCATTCTGCCCTGCAGAGCTGATGTACGGTTAGAATGACAATAAAGTTTTTTGAATCCTGAATCTTGAAAGAAGCTATTCCTGAATCACTTAATGAGAAAATATACCCCTGATAGTGAAGGTCCGTAGTGATGAATGACACCTTCTTGAGGATATCCTCAGGAATGTTGAGGGTTGTGCCTGGATAGAGTAGGTTGAGTCATCAATCTTTTGCACCCTCTGTTGATCCTGCAATCCTGCAGTGCAACCGGTCAGAATGGCCTCCACCATGCATCTACAGAAATTTGTCCGAGCTTTCGGTGACATACTGACTCCCCTGAAACCCCTAGCAAAGTACAGCCACTGGTGTACCTTCTTCGTGATTGCATCCACATGGAGGGGCACAGGATAGATCCTCTGGCATGCCGACTCCCAGGACCGACGCTGCTCACTGCCGGCCCATCATTGAGAACTGGTGTGTGTTCTCCCGGCCTTCTCTTTTACAGAACCCGACTTAACACTTGACTCCCCAGAGCCTTTCCATCATCCAGAATGCACACCAGAAATTTGATGGAATACTCTCAACTTGCCTCGATGAGTTCGGCTCATACACTATTTAAGAACCAACCTGGATAAGGAAGTCCTCTTGACTGGAATCCTTCAGGTTAAGTATTCACACCATTTATCATCCTCCACTGATTAACAACTTGCATTGAAGCAACTCATGTGGGCTCTTTCGATAGCACTCCATGGCCCCCTGCTTTAAAGAGCAGGTGTACAAATAATACCACTATCTGCTTTTCTCCTCCAGCAGTTCAACGTTCTCACTCATGAATAAATCAATTACCCTTCATTCTGCATTGATATTGGAACTGGCCACGTACTGAGGTAAGTGAAAACCTTGATTTTTAATACTGCTCATACAGATCAGATTATTACACGATGCTTGAAGGCAGAACAAGGTAAAACAATAACAAAATTCACAATAAAGTATAACAGCTGCAGAGAAAATGCAGTTCAGGTAGACATTAAGGTGCAATGTCATAATGGGATAGATCGTGAGGTCGAAAGTCCTTTTAATTATAGTAGGAAATTATTCAAAAGCTTTATAACACCAGGGGTGAAGCTGTCCTTGAGTGTCGTGGTACACACTTTCAGGCTTTTGTATTGTCTGTCTGATGGCATACTCTCATGTTGGAATGGTCCACCCAGCAACACTCTTCGAGGACTCAGTACAAATGGACTACAGTATTTCAATGAGCAGCAGCTTCTCAGGAGTAGGTGGAGGTGGCAACGTCAACTGTTCACTTCACTCCATCGATGCTGCCTGACCTGCTGAGTTCCTCCACCATTTTGCTCAATGTTTCTAGCATCTTGGATTTTCAGAAAGCCTGTGACTCGATGCCCAGCACGAGGCTTCTAAACAAGATAAGAACCCATAGTATTGCCATACGACCATAAAATACAGGAGCAGAATTAGGCCATTTGGCTCATCAAGTCGGCTCTGCAATTTCACGACGGCTGATTCAATTTTCCTCCCAGCCGTAATCTCTCGCTTTCTCTCCATATCCCATATGCCCTGACCAATGAAGTATCTATCACCTCTGCCTTAAATATACATAAAGATTTGGCCTCCACAGCTTCCTGTGGCAAATAATTCAACAGATTTACCACTCTGTGGCTCAAATAAATTCCTCTTCATCTCTGTTCTACAAGGAAGCCCCTCTATTCTGAGGCTATGTCATCTGGTCTTAGACTCTCCAACTATTGGAAGCATTCTTTTCACATCCACTCTATCCAGGCCTTTCAGCATTTGATAGGTTTCAATGAGGTCACTCTCATTCTTCTGAATTCTAGTGAATATAGGCCCAGAGCCATCAAATGCTCCTCATATGACAAGTCATCAATCCTGGAATCATTTTCATGAGCATCCTTCAAACCCTCTCCAGTTTCAGCACATCCTTTCTAAGATAAGGGGACCAAAACCGCTCACAATATTCCAAGTGAGGCCTCACCAGTGCTTTATAAAGTCTCAACATTACATCCTCACTTTTATACTCTAGTCCTCTTGAAATGAATGCTAACATTGCATTTGCCTTCCTCACCATGACTCAACCTGCAGATTAACCTTTAGGGAATCCTGCACCAGGACTCCCAAATCCCTTTGCACCTCAGTTTCTTGTATTTTCTCTCAATATAGAAAATAGTCAAACCCTTCATTTCTTCTACCAAAGTGCATGATCATATACTTCCTGACAGTTTATCCCACCCGTCATTTCTCCAAATCTATCTGTTCTCCTGTAGCCTCTCTGCTTCCTCAAAACTACCTACCCCCCCCCCACCTGTCTTCATATCGTCTGCAAACTTTGCAACAAAGCCATCACTTCCATCACCCAAATCATTGACATATAAAGTAAAAAGAATTGGTCCCAACGTAGATGCCTGTGGAACACCACTAGTCACCAGCAGCCAACCAGAAAAGGCACCCTTTATCCCCACTCTTTGCTTCCTGCCAATCAGCCAATGCTCTGTCCATGCTAATATCTTTCCTGTAATACCATGGGCTCATAGCTTGTTAAGCAGCCTCATGTGTGGCACCTTGTCAAAGGCCTTCTGAAAATCCAAAGAGTCAGACAGATTAGGAGAATATACAAAGAAGTGGTTGATGGAATACAACGTCGGAAGTGTATGGTCATGCACTTTGGTAGAAGGAATAAAGGTGTAGACTATTCCATAAATGGAGATATATTTCGGAAATCAGAGGTGCAAAGAGACTTGGGAGTCTTCGTGCAGGATTCCCTAAAGGTTAACTTGCAGGTTGAATCAGAGGCAAGCAAGGCAAATGCAGTGTTAGCTCTAATTTTGAGAGGACAGACTATAAAAGCAAGAATGTAATGCTGATTTGGAGTATTGTGAGTAGTTTTGTGCATACCGAAGAAAGGATGTGCTGACATTAGAGAGGGTCCAGAGGAGATTCCGGGATGAAAGGGTTAATCTTTGAGGTGTGTTTCATGGCTCTGGGTCTGTACACACTGGAGTTGAGTAGAATGAGGGAGGATCTTATTGAAAGGCATTGAATATTGAAAGGCCTAGACAGGGTGGACCTGGAGAGTATATTTCCTACAGTGGAGGTGTCCAGGACCAGAGGCCAGGCCACTGGGTATATTTAAAATGGAGGCTGATAGGTTCTTGTTTAGTAAGGGCGTCAAAGGTTATGGGGAGAAGGCAGGATAATTGTGTTGAGAGGGATAGTAAATCAGCCCTGATGTACAGATGTAATGGGCTGAATGCCTAACCCTACTCCTATGTGTGACAGTATTGTGATCTAAAATCACATTAATTCTGAAGAGCGGTTAAGTGTGCAGTATTACGGTGCCATAACTCTGTGTAAATGCAACAATAATTCTTGCTGCCTGAGTCTACATTGCTCAAAGGGAAGCAGTGTCCGCTTTAAGCTGAGTTCTCATCACTGAAATTGAGCAAAAATCTAGCTGCCATAAGACAATGAGTGCCAGAGCTACTTTGTATTTCGGTGGACCTCTGTGCTCCCCACTGCTTTAAGAACGTTTCATCGTGCCACAGCATCGTCTCATGTCTTTGTTGAACTGTGAGTGCTTTCACGAAGGTTCAGATGGCCCCCAGCTGCACTTTAGTATTCCAGCAAAGACTCTTCAATTGCTGATGGACGCCTGTTCTTCCCTCTGGGTTCTTCCCATCGAAAGGTTGCTGCTGTTTGAAGTAGAATGTGATCAGACAAAGCGGGAGACTGGTATAATGGTGATTGCTTCTGAAATCTTCTGCTTCTCAGTTGAATATTTTATCCAGCCAAACAATTGACTGTAAAAAGATGACATCACCCTCTGTATGGATGAACTTATTGTCACCATGAATGAGAGATGAGTAATTTTTACAGTCCCATCTCTTTGGGTTTACAGATTAATCTGTTCACTCTTCCTGAAAGGAGCCAAAGTGGCAGTGGGTTAAATTGAAGAGACCACACTCTTTTCGTGATTCACAGATCCTTTATGCTGACTTTTGAACTTACGTTGTTCAATCCTTAAACAACCAGGAAAGGTTCTTTAGAAACATGTACCAATTGACAGGAGGTATGTACATGTGGTGTAAATATAGCTGGGACTTAAAACACACACAGCAAATTACTTTCTGGGATAGAAAAAATTTTTTTGAATTTGATCTCAGACTCTTTGCTCTGATTACAAAATGATTTAGTAAAAACAAAACAGATGGACTAAGATGCATAAACATGCCAGTGTGAACACATCCAAGGCACGTTCACTTTCCACCGCTGGTTCATACCAATTAAAAGCTGGTTTTGGCAAGATTAGTGTGCTCCTACAGGAGAAACACGAATAACTACCAATGACATTAAATATTTTTGGATTCATTCCGATCTTTGACGAAACAACAACTGAGGACATTTTCAGATATGAAGCCTTGTGCAAATGTAGTGGGGCGGAAGAATTTCTTTAGCCAGAGAGTGGTGAATCTGTGGAATTGGGGCTGAATTGGATCAGTCATAGGAACACAGAAACATAGATAACCTACAGCACAATGCTGTGCCAAACATTTACTTACTTTAGAACTTTCCTAGGGTTACTCATAATCCTCTATTTTTCCAAGCTGCATGTACCTATCTAAGAGCCTTTCAAAAGACCCTGTTGTATCTGCCTCCACCACTGTTGCTGGCAGCCCATTCCACACTCTCACCACTCTGCATAAAAGTATTACCCCTGACATCTCCTCTGTACCTACTTCAGGCACCTTAAAACTGTGCCCTCTCGTGTTAGTCACTTCAGCCCTATGAAAAAGCCTCTGACTATCCACATGATCAATGCCTCTCATCATCTTATACACCATGCACATCATGATAAAATGGTGGGGCAAACTTAATGGGCCAAATGCCCTAGTTCTGCTGCTATATCTTATGGTCTTTTCTGCAGGATTCCTGTGCTACTGGACAAACTGGAGGGGAACAGGGCTCTGGAGAAAAACACCCTGACCCATTTATTGGGTCCTGACGAAGGGTCTCGGCCTGAAACGTCGACTGCGCCTCTTCCTATAGATGCTGCTTGGCCTGCTGCGTTCACCAGCAACTTTGATGTATGTTGCCTGACCCACTTATTGATGAGCTTGCGTCCATTCTTTGTCTGTATAACTAATACAAGCCACCCAAACCTCGATTTCCAACAGACAAGAATGTTTATTAAAGAAAGGCCTCATTGTCTCAATATTTCCTGCTGAGTTATTAGTAAGCTAACAGAAAAGCTGTCAGTGAGGAGCAGCATCCTTTCTGTGCTGGCTCTCACACAAGCAAACCAGTTCTCGCAAGTTCTAAATTAAACTCTGTAATAACAAAGTAATTGGTCACATGCAATAGTTTTCAAAATGGTACCATCTGATATTACAGATTACCCATCAATGATGATAAACATTACACATTTGTAGAATTGTTTTGAGATGCCACAGCAGCATCAGAAACACCAGAGGCCTCTCCTCCCTCACTGCGCTTTCTCAAAGCATGCACAAGACTTCATTGGCTCTTGGTCTGCCATCTCCTTGATGTTAATAGTTTGGTACCAATCCATCACTTTGCCCTGTCCCTTCTCTGCAAATTCCTCCTCCTTTTTGAAATGTCTGCACTCCTCCAGTTCTGCGTGCCACACATCATCGTCATCTCCAGAATCCATTCGTTAATCATACACTCTCTGTAGCTTCTTTCATCCTTTGGGACACCCCTGAAAATCCAGCACCTTTCGCCTTCACAAACAGCACCTTGATGTCAACTGTTGTATGGTAATACTCCTTAGAAGCATCTTTGCTGTTTGCTTTTGAAATGGACCTCATGGGTATTGGGCTGATGACTGGAGTTACAGCCAAGAAACAAGAGAGACCCTGGAGAAACTCAATCCTCCCCTCTTTGTAAGTCATTAGCCAAGGTGCACAACAGAAACTTTCTGCAGAATTGTTTTCTCTGGAGTGCAGAGGCTGACGGGAGACCTGATGGAAGATTATAAAATTTTGAGAGGCATATATAAGGCAGCCATTTGGTATCTTTTTCTCAGAGTCGAAGCTTCTGATACCAGAGAACATGCATTTAAGATGAGGGAAGGAAGTTCAATGGAGATGTGCCGGGCAGGGTGTTTATACAGAGAGTGGTATGCGCTGTCAGGAGTGGTAGGAGAGGCAGATATGAAAGAGGAGCAAATCAGAAAGAGAAGAAGCTCTGCAGGTGCTGGAAATCCAAAGCAACACACACAAATTCAGCAGCTCAGGCCACATCAATGGAAATGAGTAAACAGTTGACGTCTCAGGCCAAGACCCTTCTTCAGAACTGAGAAGGAAGGGGGAAGAGGCCTGAATAATGAAAAGGTGGGTGGATGGGGAGGAGGCTAGCTGGAGGAGGATAGGTGAAGCCAGGTGGGTGGGAAAGGTCGAGGGCAGGAGAAGAAGGAATTTTATCAGGGAGGAGAGTGGACAAAGGGACAAAGGGAAGGAGGAGGGCACCTAGGTAAAAGTAATAGGCAGGTGAGAAGAGGTAAAAGGTCAGATTGGGGAATTGGGGGGGGGGAATTGTTTAACAGAGGGAGAAATTGATATTCGTGCCATCAGGTTGGAGGCTACCCAGACAAGGTGTTGCTCCTCCACCCTGAGGATGGCCTCATCATGGCACAAGACGAGGCCACGGACTAACATGTTAGGATGGGAATGGGAATTAAAATGCTTGACCACCAGAAAGACCCACTTGTGGCCGATGGTGCCGAGGTGCTTGACGAAGTGGTCCCTCACTTTACGACGGGTCCCACAATGTAGAGCAGGCCGCATCAGGAGCACTGGACACAATAAACGACCCCAGCAGATTCACAGGTGGTGTGTTGCCTCACCAAGAAGGACTGCCTGGGACCCTGAATGGAGGTGAGGAGGTGAACGGGCAGGTGTGGAACTTAGGCCACTTGCTGGGATAAGTGCCGTGAGGGAGATTAGTGGGGAGGGACGAATGGAAATTTCAGAGGGAGCGATCCCTGTGGAAAGCAGCGAGTAGGATGGAGGTAAAGATATGTTTAGTGGTAGGATCCCTTTGGAGACTGTGGAAGTTGCAGAGGATAATGTGTTGGATGTGGAGGCTGATGGGGTGAGCGGGGCTGTATGGGAAATGGAAGAGATGTGGATAAGGACTGCATCAATAGTGGAAGGAGGGAAACCCCATTCTTTAAAGAAGTAGGACATCTTTGATGTCTTAAAACGTAGAGCCACATCCTGTGAACAGATGCAGCAGAAGTGAAGGGACTGAGAAAAGGGAATAGCATTTTCACAGGAGATAGTGCAGGAAAAGGTATAGTCAAGATAACCGTGGGAATCAGTAGGTTTATAGAAGGTGTCAGTTGACAGTTTGTCTCCAGAAAAGGAAACAGAGAGATCGAGAAAGAGGAGGGAGGTGTCAGAGATTGACCATGTGAATTTAAGGGCGGGGTGGAAGTTAGAGGCAAAGTTGATAAAATTGATGAAGCAGTGACGATGCAGTCATCGATGTAGTGGAGAAACAGTTGTGGAGTATAGCTGGGGAAGGTTTTGCACATGAGCCGTTATACTGTAGCTAGCAAAGAGGCAGGCAAAGCTGGGCTATCCCTCGAGTTTGGAGCAAGTGGGAGGAGCCAAAGGAAAAATTGTTCAGGGTGAGCACCAGTTCTGCCAGATGGAGGAAGGTGGTGGTGGAGGTGGATTGGTTGTCTTTTTTGTCAAGAAAGGATTGGAGAGCTTTGAGGCCTTCTTGATGGGGGACAGAAGTGTATCGTCATTGAACATCCATGGTGAAGATGAGGCGGTCAGGGTCAGAGAATTGAAAGTTACTGAGGGGATCGAAGATGTGAGAAGTGTCGCAGGTGTAGGTGGGAAGGGACTGAGCCAAGGGGGATAGAACGGAATCGAGGTAAGAGAACATGAGTTCAGTGCGGCAGGAGCAGGCCGAGACGATAGGCCTACCCGGACAGTCCATAATGTATGATAGAGAAGATTAAGAGGTTCTTAGATTGGCACACGAATGTGCAATGCACGGAGGGATATGGGCCATGTGCAGGCAGAAGAGATTAATTAGGCATCATTAGCTTAATTAGTTTGGCACTGTACTCTGGGTAGAAGAGCCTGTCCCTGCCCTGTACTGTCCGACTAAATGTGCTATGTTCTGTGATTCCACACACATTGCCTTGAATTAGTTTTGCCTCTACCATCAGGAGAAACAGTTTGGTGATTTGAATAGGAATAGTGGATCTTTCAGGAGGATTAAAAACAGATGTCACAATTATTGCAAAAAAAACGGACTCTTTTTATCACCATGCTATGTTGCACCTTGATTCCCCACACAGAAGGACACATGCCTCATGAATTAATTAGCATTTTATCTCATTAATTGAACCAGGTAAGGGTGACAAAATACCCTTAGGGTGATCTTTTGCTGGAGGTATGTCTGTGTGTCTAATTTCATTACCAAAGTCCTGTTTTGGACATAGGGTTTGTCCAGCTGACTTTTGTTGGGAAGGAGCTACGTGTGTACATTGGACGAGGTCTAGCTGTGAAACACTGCGCTTACTTTGTTGACAGTCATGGTCTTGGTTTACACGTTCTTCCCCACTTCTCCCTTTGGTTTGAGACAAGTGAGTGTTCTTCAAATGAACAATAATTAACCATTTGGTTGCGATATACGAACCATTTCGTTGCAGGACCATGGGACACCAACAGTTGGCACTTGCAGGAGGTAACTGGGCACGAACTCAAATAATTAATATCTGTTGTCCTGTAAGTCTCTACAGGTATTGCATCTGCCAACAGAAATAGTTGATCAGTATTTTATATTGTTCTCATTTCCAGCATCAAATGAACATAAGAAATGGGAGCAGGAGTTGGCCATCTGGCCTGTCGAGCCTGCTCCACCATTCAATAGGATCATGGCTGATCTGACCATGGACTCATCTCCACCTGCCTGCCTTTCCTCATAACCCTTAATTCCCCTACTATGGAAAAATCTATCCAATCTTGTCTTAAACCAGAAAAATACTTCATTCATTGATAATTTGGTTTAATTGTTTGATTATAAATATCAGTAGCCACTGGAAAATGTGTCATAAAACAGCAACTAGAGTTTGTTGTTGATTCTGATTGTGCTTCTGATGATAAAAACAATATGTTAGAAAAGTGAAAGTTTATGGAGTGCATAGCTGGCGGGGTGAATGCCGACGTGAGGCTGTAACTGTGGGTGTGGATAATGCAAAAGGACAGTTTGTCTGAGAATCACTGGTGGAAGGCAGAGACGTAAATACATAAAGCCCAGTACAGGTTTAAACTGATTGACCAGCGGCGAAGAAATGCATAAGGATGGCTTGTAAATTGATAAATGTTGACAAAGAGAGGAATGAATCTCATTAACATTTGCAAAACATTATATTTCATGGAAGGCTAATGTACTCAGGGAGTTCTGCATGCTTGTTTTATTAATGTTCTGATCAGGCCAACATAAAAACTGACTTGATGAGCTGACTGTTGTGGTTATGTGTTGAACGTAAACCCGGTCCTGGTACATGAGGGATTTCAGCTTTGTAAGGTAGCCAGAAGGTGGTTGTGACCCTGTCTCCTGTTGTCCTTGCCCTGGATGGCACAGGTGGTGCATTCAGGAGGGAGACCCTGTTTGGATACAGAGGGATCTTGGGATCCAGGTTCATTGTTCCCTGAAAGTGCTTGCACTGTTTGGTAGGGTGGTAAAGAAGGTATAGAATTGAGTCATAGAACAACACAGCACAGAAACAGGCCCCTCAGCCCATCTAGTCTGTGCCAAACCATAAATCTGCCTAATCCCATTGACCTGCGCATGGACTATCGCCCTTTCCTACTCGCTCATCCATATACATATGCAAATTTCTCTTAAATGTTGAAATTGACCTGCATCCATCACTTGCACTGGCAACTCATTCGAACAGTCACCACCCTCTGAATGAAGAAAACTGCCCCCCCCGCCATGTTCCCCTTAAACATTTCACCATTCACCAGCTCCATAGCAAAGAAACCCCAGCAGCGTCTCTACCTCCTGCGAAGGCTGAGAAAAGTCCATCTCACACCCCCCATCCTCACCACGTTCTACAGAGGTTGTATTGAGAGCATCCTAGTTGTACAGGTAAAGAAGCTCCTAATAACGAACTTAAGTAAAATTGTTTCACAACTTTCAATTCCAGATCAACCCATGGTGGTCATTCATTTTTATCGGTCCAATATAACCAAGAACACGCATAGCGTATATTAACCGCCCAATAATACATTCTTAAATTAGGCAAAGCAAGACCTCCATCCTTTTTTAATTTTTGTAAATGACATTTTCCAATTCTTGGTCTTTTATTATTCCAAACAAAAGATGAAATAATAGTCAACTTGATCAAAAAGCTTCTTAGTTAAAAAAATAGGAATATTTTGAAATATATATAAAAATTTTGGTAAGATCATCATTTTAACTGCATGAATTTGACCAACTAACGAAAGTGTAAGAGAATTCCATCTAGAAAATAATTGCTTCGTAAAATTCACTAAGGGAACTAAATTGGCTCTGTAAAGATCTCCATAATTTTTAGTGATGATAATACCTAAATATTTAAAAGGACCCGTAACTTTAAAATTTCTATTTTAAATATAAATCCTATGATTAAGCAGTCATTACGAATTTGGTACCAGTTTCGTAAGTTTTTTAATCTTAAAAAATTTAACCTTCTTAGTTTAATTTATCGAAACTATTTATTTAAACCTTCACTTAGTGATCCTACCTTTTCTCTTTGGAGGAATAACGGAATTTATTCCTTTACGGATCTGTTTCAAGAAGGCCGATTGATGTCCTTTGAGAAATTAGTAACTAAATACTCTCTTTCACACTCACACTTTTTGCAATATCTTCAGGTCAGACATTTTTTACAAGAATATTTAAGTAATTTTCTATATATACAAGATTCTGACCTGTTAGACATTATTTTAAAAATGAATGCTTTAGTGAAAGGTTTTATTGGGAAAATTTATAATTTACTATTACAACAAGATAATTATCCTGTATTTAAGATTAAGAAAGATTGGGAAAGAGAGCTTAACATGATCCTGATAACAGAGGATTGGTTGCGAATTCTGAAGTTGATTAACTCTTCTTCGATTTGTGCCAGTCATTCTTTAATTTAATTTAAAATTGTACATCGTTATTATTTGACAAAGGAGAGACTGTCTAAAATATTTCCTAATGTTAATAGTCAGTGTGACAGATGTAAAACTGAGATAGCTACATTGACACATATGTTTTGGTCGTGTCCTGTATTGAAACAGTTTTGGAAATCTTTTTTCTACAATTTCTAAAGATTTAAAAATTAATTTACAACCTAATAAATTGACAGTTTTGTTTGGTATAATTCCTCAATATATTCATGGTATTTCTATATCAGACTAACATGTAATTGCATTTGTTACATTATTGGCTAGAAGGGCTATTTTATTAAGATGGAAAGATGCCTCTGCTCCCACTTTGATACAATGGTTCTCTCAGGTGATGCTATGTCTTAGTTTGGAAAAAATTAGAAGTTGAACTTTTGATCCTCGATTTGACTTTGAGAAAAGGTGGGGTGCTTTTGCCGGCTACTATCATTTGATTTGAGTCAATTAAGATGGTCCCCTTCTGATTCTTGGGTAAATGGATTTGGTTGGCAGATTGATTTTTTTTTTATGGAAGCTTGTATGGCGTATAGCTCCGGGCTTGTGCTCCAAATGGGTTTTCTTTCTTGTTTTTTTTTGTTAGCAAGGTTTTTTTTTCCTTCTTTCTTTTTTCCAAAAAAAATAGCTTTAACATTTTGTTTTTTTCTTCTTATTATTATTGATATATTGTTTAGCTTTCTTAATAGTTTGACTCTTATTATACATATTGCTATATTGACGTGATTATTTTAATCTTTTTTTTGTCAATTTTCAATAATAATTAGTAAAAAGATTCAAAGTGAGAGCATCCTGAGCAGCTGCATCACTGCTTGGTTTGGAAATTGCACCATCTCGGATCGCAAGACCCTGCAGCGGATAGTGAGGTCAGCTGAGAAGATCTTCGGGGTCTCTCTTCCCGCCATTAGAGACATTTACACCACACGCTGCATCCGTAAAGCAAACAGCATTATGAAGGACCCCGTACACCCCTCATACAAACTCTTCTCCCTCCTGCCATCTGGCAAAAGGCACCGAAGCATTCGAGCTTTCACGACCAGACTATGTAACAGTTTCTTCCCCCAAGTCATCAGACTCCTCAATACCCAGAGCCTGGACTGACACCAACCTACTGCCCTCTACTGTGTCTATTGTCTTGTTTATTATTTATTGTAATGCCTGCACTGTTTTGTGCACTTTATGCAGTCCTGGGTAGGTCTGTAGTCTAGTGTAGTTTTGTGTTGTTTTAGGTAGTTCAGTGTAGTTTTTGTATTGTTCATGTAGCACCGTGGTCCTGAAAAACGTTGTCTAGTTTTTACTGTGTACTGTACCAGCAGTTATGGTCGAAACGACAATAAAAAGTGACTTGACTTGACTTGACTTAAGCCATAACCTCTGGTTGTTCTGTAGTCTCACCCATTCTCAGTGGAGAAAGCCTGCTTGCATTTACCCTATCTGTACATCTCATAATTTTGGATACCCTTGTCAAATCGCCCCTCAATCTTCTACATTCTAAGGAATAAAGTCCTAATCTATTCAACCTTCCCCCATAAATCAGGTCTCAAGTCCTTGTAAATTTTCTCTGCACTCTTTCAGTCTTATTTACATCTTTCCTGTACGTAGGTGACCAACGCTGGACACAGTACTCCAAATTATACCTGACCAACGTCTTAAACAATTTCAACATAACTTCCTAACTCCTGTACATTGGTTTATGAAGGCCAGTGTGCCAAAAGCTTTCTTTACGACCATATCTACCTGTGACACCACTCTCAAAGAATTATGGATCTTTATTACCAGATCTCCCTGTTCTACCGCTCTCCTCAATGTCCTAATGTTCATTGTGTAATTCCTACCCTGGCTGGTTCTCCCAAAGTGCAACACCTCACACTTGTCTGCATTCAATTCCATCTGCCACTTTTCAGCCCATTTTTCCAGCTGGTCCAGATACCACTGCCTGCTTTGATAGTCTTCCTTGCTGTCCACTACACCCCAGTTTCCTGACCCAGTGTACTACAGTACCATCTAAGTCATTGATATAGATGACAAATACGAACGGACCCAGCACCAGTATCTGCAGCACACCAGTAGCCACAGGCTTCTAGTCAGTGAGGCAGCCACCTACTAGCACACTCTGGCTTCTCCAGTGAAGCCAATGTCTAATCAAACTTAGTACCTCATCTTGAATGCCAGGTGACTGAACCTTCTTGACCAACCTCCCTTCTAGAACCTTGTAAAAAGCCTTGCTAAAGTCCACGTAGACAACATCTACTGCCTTGCCTTCATAAACTTTCCTGGCAACTTCCTCTAAAAACTCTCTAAAGTGGTTAGATACAACTTCCCACAGGCAAAGCCACGCTGACTATCGCTAATCATTCCCTATCTATCCAAATCCGGATACCTTCTCACTTCTGATGTCAGGCTCACCAGCCGATAATTTCATGACTTATTCTTCTTAGGGCCTTTCTTAAATAGTGGAACATTAGCTATCCTCCAATCCTCTAGCACCTCATGCATGGCAAAGGATGTTTTAAATATCTCTGCCATAATTTCTGCACTTGCCTCCCACAGGGTCCGAGGGAACACCGGGATTTATCCACCCTAATTTGCCTCAAGACAGCCAATACCTCCTCCTCTGTAGTCTGTATATGGCCCATGACCTTGCTGCTGCATTTCCTCACATCTATAGATTCTATGTCCATCTCCTGAGGAAATACAGATGGAAAAAAATCCATTTAAGATCTCCTCCATCTCTTTTGGTTCCACGCATCTGATCTTCCAGAGGACCAATTTGTCCCTTGTAATCCTTTTGCTCTTAACATATCGGTAGAAGCCCTAAGTATTTTCCTTCACCCCGAATTCTAGAGCAACGACATGCCTTCTTTTAGTCCTCCTGCCTGATTTCCATCTTGAATCTTCTCTTGCATTTCTTATGCACCTCAAGTACCTCATTTGTTCCTGCCTGCCTATACCTGTTATGCACCTCCTGCTTTTTCCTAACCAGGGCCTCAATGTCTCTCAAAAACCAAGCTTCTGTAAACCTGTTATCCTTTTTTTTGACAGGAACATATAAACCTTGTATTCTGAAAGTTTCACTTTTGAACTCACTTACCAAGTACACCTTTGCCAGCAAACAGCCTGTCTCAATCCACACTTGCCAGATCATTTCTGATACCATCAAAATTGGCCTTTCTCCATTTTAACTAGACTAGACCTATTGTTTTCCATAATTACCTTGAAACTAATGGCATTATGATCACTAGATGCAAAGAGTTCCCCTACACGAACTTCTGTCACCTGCCCTGTCTCATAGGACAGGGGTCCCCAACCTTTTTTGCACTGCGGACCAGTTTATTATCGACAATATTCTTGCGGACTGGCCGACCGGGGGGTGGGGGGGTGGGGTAGGGTTGCCAACGGACGAGAGTAGCAGTCAAGTATATTGTGTTTACCCCGAGAAAGACTACAATGACCATGAAGCCTTGCACGGGCACCAGTGCGCATGCGTGTACGTATCGCTTTTTTTCCCTACAAATAGTTTTTGGCGATTCTGTTTGGGGTGGGGGGGTGGGAGTGTTAATCACGACTGGAATATAGGTGAGAAGTGGCTAATACACTCAATTTCGTTTCTAAAAGAGTTTATCTAATGAATTTAGTATTAAACACACAGCACATTTTCCTTGCATGAATATAGTGATAAGTCAATTATCAGGGGAGGACAGAGGAGCTTGGAGTAAGTGTTGAACGAACTTCCAGCAGAAGTGGTAGAGGCAGGTTCAATATTATCATTTAAAGAAAAATTGAATAGGTATATGGACAGGAAAGGAATGGAGGGTTATGGGCTGAGTGCAGGTTGGTGGGACTAGGTGAGAGTAGTGTTCCGCATGGACTAGAAGGGCCGAGATCGCCTGTTTCCATGCTGTAATTGTTATATGGTTTTATAGGTCACTTATAAGTCAATAGCATCATAACATTTTAAGTAACGTTTGGATATTAAACACGCAGCACATATTTTCCCTGTATGAACATATAAAATAATTGCAACATACCAATAAAGCTGAATCAGTGGGAGCCCTGGACTTGTTTCCCCGCAACAAGACGGTGCCATCGAGGGGTGATGGGAGACAGCGATACTCGAAGGGAGTTCCTTATGTCCAGTCTATTCTGCAATTTAGTTTTCGTTGCATTCATTGCGGAGATACGTTGGAAATGGAAGCAACATTTTCAGTGCTTTCATGGCTATCTCAGGATATTCAGCCTTGACTTTGATCCAGAATGCCGGCAGAGATGTTATATCAAACATACTTTTCAGCCCACCGTCATTTGCAAACTCGAGGAGTTGATCTCTTTCCTGCACTGACATGGATGATGCGTGCGTAATGACCCCGTGTGCGTTCAAGCTCAACAGTGGGCGTGACAGGGAATGAGGAAAGGTGCAGCTGACTCATATCGCCAAATCATATTGTTTCCTCGCGGCCCGGTAGCACATGCTTTGCGGCCCAGTATCGGTCCGCGGCCCGGTGGTTGGGGACTGCTGTCACAGGAGATCTAGTATCGCATTCTGTCTGAGTAGGACTCCTACGTACTGATTAAAGAAACTTAACTGTACACATTTAACAAACTGTTTCCCATCCAGCCATTTTACAGTATGTGAGTACCAGTCAATATGTGGAAAGTTAAAATCACCAATTATCACCACCTTACGTTTCTTGCAATAGTCTGTGATCTCTCTGCAAATTTATTCCTCTAAATCCCACGGCCTGGGTGAGGGTGTACGATGTTGAAAGACCTGAAACACCCAATGACCCCAGGTAACATCACTGATGATGTGCCCTAGCTTAGCATCATGCAGATGTTTCTATAAGAGGAAGAGAAATAATCCCATTAACATGGTTGTATCTTTCTTATTCCTCAGTTCTATCTATAAAGGCTCACTAAATGGGCTCTCCAGTCTGTCCTGACTGAATACTGCAGTTTCGCTTTTCCTGACTAGTAACACCATCCCTTTACCTTTCATCCCTCCTGCTCTACCATGTCTGAAGCAACAGACCCCTGGAACATTGAGCTACCAGTCCTGCCTCTCCTGTAGCCAAATCTCACTCATGGCTACGATAAGAAACATAAGAATAGGAGCACCTGGTCCGTCGAGCCTGTTCCTCCATTCAATAAGATCATGGCCGATCTGGACTCATCTCCACCTACCTGCCTTTTCCCTATAACCCTTCTATGGAAATCTAACCAACTTTGTCTTAAATATATTTACTGAGGTAGCCTCCACTGCTTTATTGGGCAGAGAATTCCACAGTTTCACCACTCTCTGGGAAAGGAAGTTCCTCCTCATCTCCGTCCAAAATTTACTCCCTTGAATCTTGAGGCTATGTCCCCTAATTCTGGTCTTACCTACCAGTGGAAACAACTTTCCTGCCTCTATCTTATCTATCCCTTTCATAATTTTATATGTTTCTGTAAGATGTCCTCTCATCCTTCTGAATTTCAGCAAGTACAGTCCTAGGCAACTCAATCTCTCCTCATAGTCTAACCCCCTCATCTTTGGAATCAACCTGGTGAACCTCCTCTGCACTGCCTCCAAAGCCAGTATATCCTTTCTCAAGTAAGGAGACCAAAATTGCACGCAGTACTCCAGATACGGCCTCACCAGTACCCTATACAGTTGCAGCATAACCTCCCTGCTCTTAAATTCAATCCCTCTAGCAATGAAGGCCAATGTTCCATTTGCCTTCTTGATAGCCTGCTACACCTGCAAACCAAACTTTTGTGATTCATGCACGAATGCTCCCAAGTCCTTCTGCACAGCAGCCTGCTGCAATCTTTTACCATTTAAATAATCTGATCTTCCATTTTCCCTTCCAAAGTAGACGACCTCACATTTACCAACATTGTACTCCATCTGCCAGACCCTTGCCCATTCACTTAACTTATCTTTATCTCTCTGCAGACTCTCCATATCCTCTGCACAGTTTGCTTTTCCACTCAATTTAGTGATGTCACTCTAGTTCCCAACCCCCTGCAACTCCAATTTAAACCCTTCCCCCCCCCAACTGTGCGGCACTAGCAAACCTTTCTGCTAGGATATTAGTCCCCCTCCAATTCAGATGCAAACCATCCATTCTGTGCAGGTCCCATCTTTCCTGAAAGAGAGCCCAATCTGAAATACTCCCTCCTGCAGCAACTACTTAGTCGTGTGTGGAACTGTACGATCTTCCTATTTCTGGCCTATGGTATACTTGCCTTTATTAGTCAAGGCATTGAGTTCAAGACCGTGAAGTTATATTGCAGCTTTATAAAATTCTAGGTGGACACATTTGGAGTATTGCATTCAGTTCTGGCCACTCTATTATATGATGGATGTAGAGGCTTTGGAGAGGGCGCAGAAGATGTTTACCAGGATGTTGCCTGGTTCAGAAGGCATGCGCTATAAGGAGGGGTTGGGCAAACTTTGGGCTGTTTTCTCTGGAGCAAATTGGTTCGCTATCATCTCAGCTTTCATGTTAGCCTGATCATATCATTAATAACAGAAGCATGCAGTGTTGCAAGTGTGTATCAGCAAATACCATAGCCTTCCACGAAAAATATCTCTAAATAAACTTGGGTTCTTTTCTCTGGGGCAGTGGAGGATAAGGAGAGACTTGATATAAGTTTATAAAATTATAAGAGGCATAGATAGAATAGACAGCCAGTATCTCTTTCCAAGTGTTGAAAAGTTTAATCCTCGAAGGCATGCATTTAAACTGAGAGAGATAAAGTTCAAGAGAGATGTGTGGGGCAAGTTTTATTTCACACAAAGGTGATGGGTGCCTGTAATGCACTGCCAGGAGTAGTAGTGGAGGTAAATATGGTTGAGGCATTTAAGGGGCTCTTAGGCAGGCATATAAATGTGTGGGAAATGTGATGTTGTGAACCATGTGCAGGCAGAAGAGATTAGTTTAATTAGTGCCATTAACTGAATTTGTTTGGCTCAACATGGGCTGAAAGGCCAGTTCTTTCTGCTGTAATGGATGGAGGTAGATAATTGTACCCAGGGAATGGTTTGTTGAGCCTGTACTGATTTAACTCCAGGACTGTAGCCCAGGGGAGAAGATTGATAGTCTGCAAAGCACATACCTCTCAGTATTCTGAACCTCAGAGTTGTGTGTGTAACTGGCAGCGTTCACATTCTTCTGACCTTGAAGAGCTGATTGAGAATTGCAAGGGTCCCCTAACATTCATAATTGTCGAGGGTGGACCCTAGGATTTTACTCTAACTCAAGCCGTGCTGGACTAATGTGAAATTCATTGTTGGACACTCAGTTCTTGGGGACCAGCATTGTCCATGGGCTGGAGTTACGCAATAACGTTATCAATATGAAGCAGGAAACTCTGTTGTTTCTGTGTAAATATACTCTCCAGGAATTGTTGAGGATGGAAGGTCAGTGGCTTTTACCGTGCTGTTTAAATGGACTTAAAGTATTTAAATAAGGGTAAGTTATTCCATTTTCTGGACCAAGGGTTGATTATCTACTCTAATTTCTTTTCAGTGGTACTGGGGAATTGACAAAATATTTCAGTACCTGAATCTCAGCACTATTAACAACTGATCAGCTACATTCATGTTCATAAAAGGGGAGCAAGAGGTACTTTGAACAGAGGCCAGTCACCTGTTTGTCCAGAGACCTGGATCCTTTTGTTCTGTTACAAACAGGAGCCACGGTAGCACAGCGGTTCGCACAACGCTGTCACAGCTCGGGCAGTCTGGAGTTTGGAATTCTATCCTGGGGACTGTACGTCCTCCCAGTGGAATGCACAGGTCCCCCCCTGGTGATTCGTTTTCCTCCCACAGGCAGAAGACGTACCGGGAAGGTTAATTGGATTAGGCTAGGGTTAATCGGGTCTGTCAGGTGTTGCACGGTGTGGCTTGAAGAGCCTACTCAGCATTGCAACATTAAACAAATACCTCTTGAGCTGTAGTGGCTTGAGAAGGTTGAAGCAACAAAGCTGAGCAATACATTTTGGTCCTGTCACATCCTGTGGAAAGATGCATACTACGAAGTGACTTAATGAAATGACAGAAGTCCTCCTTGTATAAGTAACTGCTCCCATGATCCTGTGTTTTGGTTGTGCTTGTAATTTCCTCTGTGCTGACGGTGAGAGAGTTAACATTTCATCAGAATCATCTTTCAGTTTCTCTCTCCACAGTCGCTGCCTGATCTGCTGAATGAATGCAGCATCTTCTGATTTTACATCAGATTTCCAGCATCTCATGGTTTTTTTTTAATGGTCCATGGTTTAGAAATATTGATAAAAGGTTATTGGTATTGTTAGCTGCCTTTGCCCTGTTTTTTTTTCATTATTTAAAAAATATGATTGAGATGAAAACAGCATCTCTGTGCTGTACATCAATAAAGTTATAAACATTTGAAAAATACATAATAACAACAGAATTCAGGCAAAAGGCAACACATATAGAATGCTTCATTTTCATTTCAACATTGTAGTACATTATTATCCATTAAAATGGGGTTAAGGCAATTTGTATGCTATGAATTTTCCCCAAAAATGATCTGGCATTGAACAAAATGCCGGACCTGTGTTGCTATGGGAAGCTGAGCATGAGTTTAATCTGCCATGTTTGGAGAATGCAGGAACAGCAGATGGATTTCATTAACGCTGACTTGCCGAGGAGCAACACAGTGTCAGAGTTGAATTATGGGCAAGTGACAGGACGTGGCTGACGTGTGAGCATTTGCTTCTGTGCTGAGGCATCCAGCAGTGACACATTAGTCAGTCAACAAGTGACACGCGGAACTGGACAGGTAACAAAAAGATAACTGAGCAATGAAGGGTTCAAATAATCTGATTTCATAACTTAGTAGAAAAACACAAAATATGTTTCCCAAACAAAATCATTCTCAATGACCTATTCTGATAGAATTTCATTCTTTTCTGATGGCCTGAACCACAGGATATTAAAGGGCAGCAAAGTGATATATTAATCTGGAGACGCAGAAACTGCAGGTGCTGGAATCTGCAGCTACACACAGTTTGCTGGAAGAACTCGTTGAGTTAAAAGCAATTTCTATTCAGTTTTTGCATCTGGGTGTCACTAACAAGGCCAGCATTTGTTGCCTGTCCCTAATTAACCTTGAACTGATTGGCTTGCTGAGCCATTTCAGGGGGGCATTTAAGAGATGCCCACACTGGTGGGTCTGAAATTTAATAGGTTTAACATGCTGGTTGCATATGAAGCAGTTTATTACAGAAGTAAATCTCTGATGGTAAGGCAGTTTCATCAGTGATACTGGCAATGGCAGGGATACTAATGAAGACGTTTGGGTGATTCAGTATACGCTTGCCTCTTCTTCCATCCTCCCTAAATTTTATTGGGGCACTACTTTGTCTTAGGAAAAAGTGAATACAGTTGCCTAATATTTTAAAATTAGATTGTTAACCAGTTAAATGGTGATCATGCTTCTTTGGCAAGTGGGTAGGTTGGTGAGACCGAGCAAGAGAGTTCTTATTCACATAGCATCTCTCTAAGAAATGTTAGAGCATGAATGAAATCTATTGGTTGTATGATTCCGTGCTGGATCATTGCAAGTACAGTTCAGTCAGTTCCATTCTTCACCAATTTCTCCCACGTGTTTGTGAAAATTAGATGATTAGATTAGATTAGATTCAACTTTATTGTCATTATGCCGAGTACAGATACAAAGCCAATGAAATGCAGTTAGCATCTGACCAGAAATGCAAAGAATAGTGTTATTTACAAAATAACTGTGAATAAAAGGTAAGTGCTACAGCACACAAATATAGAAGTACTGGGACAGTACAATATGGGTGCAATACTGCTTAGCGCTGTGATGTGAGGTTCAGCAGTGTCACAGTCTCAGGGAAGAAGCTCTTCCTGTGCCTGCTGGTGCAGGAGCAGAGGCTCCTGTAGCGCCTACCGGATGGGAGGAGAGTAAAAAGTCCATGGTTAGGGTGAGATGCATCCCTGATAATGCTTTTCGCCCTGCCCAGGCAGCGTTTATGGTATGATAAAATCCATTTGAAAACACTGATTCCACCTGACATTGAGGCCCTCGTGGAGCAACACAGCATGGATACATGCCCCTTGGCACAAGAAGTCCCTGCCAACCATGGTTTCCACTTAGCTAGTCCTAATTTCCAGAGTTCGGCCCATATCTGTCAGACTCGCCCCTTCATGTACCTATCTAGGTGCTTCTTCAATGATACTATTGTACCTGCCTCAGCCATTTGCCCTGGCAGCATTTTCTGTATACTCACCACTCTCCGCATGAGAAAATCGTCCCTCAAGTCCCTTTTAGATCTTTCCCCTCTCACTGTAAACCTGGGCCCCATAGTTCTGGACTCCCCCAACCCTGGACCATTCTTATCACTTTGTAATAAAAATCCTTCCTCCTGTTCTCCTGACGGTGTGTTTCCGCAGTGCGAATATATGCCCCCTGGTCCTTGACCCCTATCATCAGTGGAAACAGTTCCTCTTTATTGACTTTGTGTGAATTGTCAATGGCAACCAACTTATAAATTTCTTTGCCTAAGGAGGGCAATCTCAGCTTGACCAGTCTCTCTACTTGAGATTTCTTTCCCAAAGAATATTTCACTGAATCTTTTCTACTTACAAACCTTGGACTGCCCCAAAGTGCTTGGCATTAATGATGCCATTTTTGAAGTGTAGAGCATCATTAGTTGGGGAACACAACCACCAACTCCTACAATAACAGTGAAATAGGTATTACTCCTTTTGCTGCTGTTAGAAAGATAATTATTGATCCAAAAATGGAAAAGTTGCTACAATCCTTTTCCAAAATTGACGTGATGTTTTGAATCCCAATTTGAGAATCAGCTGGCCAGTGGTTTAGTGGCATCAACACTGGACTTTAAAACAAATGGTTCCAAGCTTGAATCTCATCAGATCCTTGCACACTTTCCATCCGTACTAGTTTGAGTTTTGAGTTAGCAACTCAGCCTTGTTAAAAAAACAGTCAAATGCTACGGAAATTGGCAAAAATACCACCCAATGCGCCACAAGGCACAAAAAGGATCAAGAACAATTTTAGACTGATTCAATATTCATTTGGAGACAATAGTTGAGAGGGAGAACTAATTCAGCATTACCTAAAAGTGCCAGGAACATTTAAGTGCAAAGGGACTTCAAGCACCCTCTTCTGGTCCAAAGGGGAGAGTGCTATCACAGGGTAAAGGCCCTCACGGAAAACAATTGGACATCTATATCATTGTGGGGTGTGGATTTATCAGGCTTCATCACACAAGTCATATTTTGTATGCTAATAAAGTGCCCCAGCAACACCGGAAATAATCCATCTAATACAGTATTATTCGTTCTGAACTGCTTCTTCAACTCTTGGGGTGAGAGGCTGGATTTGACAAGCATGAGAAGGGAGTTGTCTTAACATGGCTGTGAATTCATGAGGAACTCACTGTTTCATTCTGGCTTCTTTACGGTTTGCTATGGGATACAAAAGCGCGTACCACTGCCATCTTATTCTTGGAGTGGTGGATGCTGGGATGCTGGGTTAATTGACCATCCCTTTGCTAACTCCTCAGTAGCCCCATTGACGGTCATTAATTGCTGATCAGTTTTGCAAAGCAGCAAGATATCTGTTCTAAATTTCTGCCCAGGACCCTTCCAAAAAAAAAAGGACCTTGTGTGTATGGGGGCAGAGCAATCATCTCTGTCGGTTGAAACTAATCTGTGACAATGACTGATATGTGCCCATACATTGCTTGCAATTTATACCAAGTTGTACCCCATAGTTTTAATTGGGATCCCCAAAGAAATTGTTACCAAGATAGAGCAACATGAGAAGATTATTTAATCTCCCTAATCCCTTTAGCTTTCCCTTTAGCCACCTGAGGAATTCCGGTGCCATTTCCCGGAGACATAGCTTTTAGTTGCACCAATTCTCCTTTCCCAATCATTTCTCTCCAGGTCTAATAGGCCAAGCTCCCAATCGCTCACTTACTGGCTTGTCATAGTGTTTGTTTTAGCTTTTGGAGAGATTACTTTGTGGAATCATTGATTCAGACTGCACAGAAACAGGCCTGTTGGCCCACCACGTCCATGCTGACAGTTGGGCACCCATCTACACTCATGCCCTTTACCAGCACTTGCTCTGTTTCTTGGTGACTCAAGTGCTTCTTCAGATATTTATTAAATGTTATCAAGGTCCCAGCCTCCACCACTCACACAGGTGGTGCGTCGCGAGGGTCCCAGCCTCCACCACTCACACGGGTAGTGCGTCGCGAGGGTCCCAGCCTCCACCACTCACACGGGTGGTGCGTCGCGAGGGTCCCAGCCTCCACCACTCACACGGGTGGTGCGTCGCGAGGGTCCCAGCCTCCACCACTCACACGGGTGGTGCGTCGCGAGGGTCCCAGCCTCCACCACTCACACGGGTGGTGCGTCGCGAGGGTCCCAGCCTCCACCACTCACACGGGTGGTGCGTCGCGAGGGTCCCAGCCTCCACCACTCACACGGGTGGTGCGTCGCGAGGGTCCCAGCCTCCACCACTCACACGGGTAGTGCGTCGCGAGGGTCCCATCCTCCACCACTCACACGGGTGGTGCTGTCCAGAACTGCACTTGAGTTGACAGCCAGCAAAGCTGTTAGGAGGTTCAGTGCAATAAAGTTCCACTGAAGTTAGCAAGTCAATGTCCACCCATTCTCTCCATGATTGTTACTGTAACTCCATTTGAAACATTTGATGTGTTTCATTACACACTAGGTACGATTGAGCTGTCATTCAAGAAGTTGATCTCATATTTCCTCACAGAAAATCTGTACCTGGATAATTAACCTTGGGTAGAAATCAATTTCCAGTTCAAGTCTAATTGTCATTCAACCATACATGAATAGCTATGGATACAGCTAAGTGAAACATTCTACTCTGGGGTCAGGATACAAAACACAGTACCAACGGTCATTAACAGCACAAGGTAGACATAGCACACACAAGGCAGTAGTAAAATGCAGTCACACACAAAAAAAATAGTCCACGTCCTTGAATCCTTGAATGTTGCGGCAGTCTGCAGTCTAACAGAATACGTTTTGTCTTCTGCCGAGCGAACACTGGAGGCAGCACTGGCTTCAGCATGGACACCACACCACACTGCCTCTGGTGGAGCACACCATGTCCAAGGCCTCTCTCCTGGGTGGCTGCAAACAGACAACACTGCAGTTTGAGGCCTTGTCCTTTTGACAGCTGAGGCTATGCAGCTCCCCCACCATATGCCAACAAAACAGTGAATTGTACTTGCAGCATTCCGCATTACCTACTTCCAACAGGAAGAAAAGCAACTCAGACAGTCACTCACTCTAAGATTGCACCCCTCCTTTGTGTACCGATGCCTTTCCGTCACGGGCAGCATCACGGTCCGCACCAAGTCCAGCGCCTTCGGTTTCTCCGCCAACAAGCAACTCGCTGATGAGGTAGACCTGCAGTACTTTAAGTTCCTAATGTATTGTAACAAATATGTTTGGTTGGCCCCGTAGAAGCCTCTGCATCTGAGTGCGCCGCCATCTTACTGGAAGAGAAAGTGAATATGTAATCCCAAGTTATGCAGGTAATTTGAATATGAAAGAACAGAAACAATCGAAACTGCATGCGAGCTGTTTGATAAACATTATTGATTCTGAAGTGATAAAATTCATGAAGTCTCTTTATTGTCCAAATTCAAAATTGCTAACTCTTTGTACTAGAGGGTTCAGGAACTCTTTACATGTACATCTAAAGGGCACTTTCAGGACAGGATCTTAGCTTCAAAAGGAAAATGAAAATCTTTAATCTATCAAATTCTTGGTGTGTTTGGAACACATAGTGGTTGTTCTACTGATGGTGTAACATTTGTCTCCTTAAATGCACTCTTAAATGTTACCGTTGTATCTGTGCATCTGTGATATATAAATGATCTGGGTGAAAATGTAGATGCGTGGATTAGTAAATTCACGGACGATAGGCAAAGCATTATACTTATTATTGAGGGAAATGGCCACAGATGTACTCTGCACTTAGGGTTGTGGTGTTGTGCATAGGGTAGACAATTGCTAAAGCATGTACAGTACGGGAATATACATCAGTTGCACATATGGGTGTAGAAATGACGGATAAAGTTTAATCCCATCCAAATGTGAGGGGAGGGGATGCAATTTGGGACATTAAATGTAAAGGGATTGTGCACTGTTAATGCCAGGACCCTTCGCTGTGCTGATTTACAGAGGGTCCTTGTGGCCAAAGTCCATAGCTTCCTGAAGGTCGCTACACTGGTTGAAAGGGTGATATAGAGGCAAATGGCATGTTTGCTTTTATTAGTTAAGAGCTCAAGAGCCAGGAAGTTAACTTCCACCCTTATAGAGCTCTGGTTAGGCCGCATCTGGAGTATTGCATTATAGGAAGGATGTCGAGGCTTTGGAGAGCGTGCAGAAGAGGTTCATCAGAATGCTGCCTGGATTAGACAGCATGTGCTATAAGGAGGCTGGACAAACTTAGACAGCTTTATTTGGAGTGGTGGAGGCTGAGGAAAGACCTGATAGAGGTTTATAAGTTTATGTGAGGCATAGATAGAGTAGACAGCCAGTATTTTTTTCTGGTGACAGAATGTTGACTACTAGAGGACATGCATTTAAGGTTAGAGGGAGTAAGTTCAAAGGAAATGTTTGGGTCAAGTTTTTTACACAGAGAATACTGGGCATGTGCTGCTAGTGATGGTAGTAGGGGCTGTTACGAGAATACACATAAAATTAAGATGTTTGCTGGCCTGGGCTAGCATCAGTGGCATCAGCAGTTGGTCTGCCACCTGCCCTCAGGGGAAGGAGAGATAAGGAACAATGGAGCAGCGTCTGGAGATGTGTAATGAAGGGATGTGGGAGAGAGAGCTGTCTGGAGCGGCTCCCCCCTTTGAACCCTGAACTGTTTGAAGTGATGGACAGGCGATACCCCAGCAGGGGGATAAAAAGGGACAGGTTCGCTAAGACAGGACACACACGCCACCCGAGGTAACGAGACCCTGGAAGCGGTGCGCCTCTCACGAGTGGTGAGAAGTACCGGACAACGCACAGGGTGGAAAGGTACGATCAGCGGGAACCCGGTGTGTGTCCGCCCTTGCCTGGGTGCCGGGTTCACTGCAGAGGATCGACCGCATCTGGAGGAGGGGTCACAGTCGGTGACCTCAGGTGACATCACCAAGGACCCGCCCAAATGCTGTTTGTGAGCAATCCCGCTGATCTGTGAGTGAAGCCGTGCTGAATGCTGAGTTGTTCCTGTTCTCTCTGTCTCTCGTCCCCCACGTTGTCCATCGCCATGGCAACGATTACTGCGAACTGAACTTTGAGTCATTTTGAAATTGGTCATTTACCCCTAGACAACGGTAGAGCTTGATTGATGCTGTTATCTTAATTCGGTGCACATGTGTGGTTATCATTGTTGAATTGTTGCATTTATTATCCTTTCGATTACTGTGTTGCTTGTTTCTTTAATAAAACTTTCTTAGTTCTAGTACTCCAGACTCCAACTGAGTGATCCATTTCTGCTGGTTTGGCAACCCAGTTACGGGGTACGTAACAGGGCAAGTATGATAGAGGCATTTAAGAGGCTCTTTGGTAGGTCACATTATCAAAGGATTCAGTGGCCCAATTGAATTGAGAGAGGAGACTCTCACAGGTCAGGGCGAGAGATTTAAGAATAGTTCGTAGGCTTTCTGCTTTTTCCAGCAGCCCAATCAAATTGCACTTCATTAGTCTTGGCAAATAAAGATAAAGTTGGGACAAGTGGAGCGGCCATTGTGTGAGTGGACCAGTGTGAGAGTGGTGAGGCTTTGGCTCAACAGGCTTGGGCGTGGTAAATTTCTTCTTCTACATTCTTCATCAGTTAGAGCAGTGAGAAAGACCTCCAGCCTCCCGGACAACCACATCTGCACCAGCTGCACTGAGCTGCAGCTCCTAAGGGAACATTTTAAGGAACTGGAGCTGCAGTTTCTCAATGACCTTTGGCTCATACAGAAAAATAAGGAAGTGATAGATAGGAGCTACAGGGAGGTAGTCACTCCGAAGTTGCAGAAGGCAGGTACCTATGTGACTGTCAGGAGAGAGAAAGAAAATGGACAGCCAATACAGAGTACCTCTGTGGCCATTCCCCTCAATAATGGTGAACTGCTTTGGATACTGTTGATGGGTCAGCCAACTAGGGGAGCCAGAGCAACTGGCAATGAGCCTGGCACTGTGGCTCAGAAGGGAAGGACGGGAGAAGAGGAGGGCAGTAGTAACAGGGTCGGGAATTGTATCGTCATGTGCTTGGGTAGAAGAAACAAAAGCATAGACTATTTTAAGCAGGCAGAAAATTCAAAAATCTGAGGGGCAAAAGGATTTGGGAATCCTTGTGCAGGATTCCCCTAAACGTTACCTTGCAGGTTGAGTTGGTGGTAAGGAAGGTAAACGCAATATTAGCATTCATTTCAAGAGGACTAGAATATAAAAGCAAGGATGCAATACTGAGGCTTTATAAGGCTTTGGTGAGGCCTCTCTTGGAGTATCGTAAGAAGTTTTGGGCCCCTTATCTTAGAAAGGATGTGCTGACATTGGAGAGGGTCAGAGAAGATTCACAAGAATGATTACAGGAATGCAAAGTGTATTGTAAGAGGAGCGTTTGATCGTTCTGGGCCTGTACTCACTGGAGTTTAGAAGAATGATGGGGGATCTCATTGAAACTGATTGAATGTTGAAAGGCCTAGATAGAGTTGCTGTGGACAGGATCTTTCCTATCGTGGGCGAGGCCTGGACCAGAGGGCACAGCCTCAGACTAGAGGGACATCCATTCAGAATGGAGATGAGGAAGAATTACTTTAGCCAGAAGGTGGTGAATTTGTGGGATTCACTGGATGTATTTAAGGCGGAGGTTGATAGGTTCTCGATTAGCAAGGGCGTAAGAGGTTATAAGGAGAAGGCAGGAGAATGGGGTTGAGAGGGAAAATGGATCAGGCATGATGAAATGATGAAGCTGACTCGATGGGCTGAATGGCCTAATTCTGTTCCTATATTTTATGTTGTTTATGGTCCTTATAAGTATGCAGAGAATGGACGGAGAGGGATATTGCAAAGGCATAAGTAATATTATATAGTTAGGTATCTAATTACTAAATTAATTAGTTTGGCACACTTTGTGGGCCAAAGGCCCTGTTTCTGCACTGTACTGTTCTGTGTTCTGTGTTCTATTTAAACAATTCATCCTGATCCAATCTCACCAGAAATGAGTTTATTTTTGAGCACAGTGAATTCCATTACTGTAAATTCCAGAGCAATAAAAGAAATTTCAAAATGATATAACTTCTCAGAAATAATTTCATGAGTTCTGTTTTCAATGTCTGGAATTTGCTGTTGAAATTGAGCATAATAGAGTATTCTCTGCTTCCTGCCTCCAATTCTGTTCAGAGTTGTAATCTAAATCCAATACAAAATTGGTTTTGCACTCATTTTGAATCAATCCATCAGCTAATTTCATGCATAGTTTTATGGCAGACATATGTTTGAGTGTGTGTGTGTGTGTGTGTTTGTGTGTGTGTGTGTGTGTGTGTGTGTGTGTGTATGTGCATGTGTGAGCATGTGTGTGTGTGTTTGAGCGTGTGTGTGCGTTTGTGTGTGTATGAGTGTGTGTGTGTATGTTTGAGCATGTGTGTGTGTTTGAGCCTGTGTGTGTGTGCGTGTGTGTGCAGAAGCTGAGGATGAATGGAGCCTAATGTTAATCAGTTACAGAGCTGGTAATGGGGTGAAGGGAGATCAGATTCCCTATAGATCAATATATGATGTGGGGCAAAAATGAGGATGAGCAGATAGGAATCCCAGCACAAACAAGAGGAAAACTCCAACTTGTCAGTGCATGGGTTCTTTCCTGCCGCGATGAGTTGGAAGAGCAATACCTCATATTTTGTCTGGGTAGATTCCAACTTGTTGGCAGGAGCATCGATTTCTCGAACTTCCGGTAATTACCACCCCCTCAATCACCATTCCTCATTCCTGATTCCCTTTCTCACCTATTTCCTTACCTGCCTGTCACCTCCCTCTTGTTCTCCTCCCCCTTCCCTTTCTTCCATGATCTTCTACCCTCTCCTATCAGATTCCCACTTTTCCAACCCTTTATCTCTTTCACCAATCAACTTCCCAGCTCTTTTCTTCACCCCACCCGCTCCCCTGGTTTCACCTATTACCCACCACCTTGTACTTCTTCCTCCCCTCCTCCCATCCTCTTACTCGGACCTCTTCGTTTTTTCCTGTCCTAATGAAGGGTCTTGGCCTGAAATGTCAACTGTTTACTGTATTCTATTGATGCTGCCTGTCCTGCTGAGTTCCTCCAGCATTTTTTGTGTGTTACTTGGGAATTCCAGCACAAAGAGCAGCTGCTCTATTTTTTAGGATGACACAGAAGTGTTTTTGCAAGAACAATAGAAATAATAATGCGCTCGTCTGAAACCTCTTGAGCTCGGGCATTGCTGTTCTTTGCCACTGACTGGTGAAAATAAAATGGCAAATGTTGGTGCTCTCAGAATTAGTAATTAAATCATGGATTTACAGCTGCAGTTCATTTACCCCATCCTATCACTCAGTTTGAGTACCTACACCGATCAGTTCCCGGTCAATGACCTGCATTGTTTTAATCAGGATGTGCACCGTAACTTTGAAAGAGAATCTGCTGTTTATCACACCATGAGCCTGGTTTCTCAGAGAAGCGGACAGATACTTCTGATTCTAATTGGATGTAGAGCAGAGCTCCCTGCATTCAGCTGGAGCCGTGTAAGTTATTTGGAAAATCGGACCCTATGAGATTGCAGTCATCAGAAGCAGCTACTGATCTTGACTACTGTGACATGGGCTTCAAATCTCATTCCTGTCACAGTAGATGTGTTTCAAGAATAGGAGACATGCAGGGATAATTTAGCACAGTTAATGACCTATATTGTTCCTAAAGTTCTAAATGGATTTGACAGTGATAAATTTCTGTTATTTTATCTGAGCTGCAGGTTCCAGTATTAAATACACAAATGTCTATTTTTTTCTCTTGTTCAGTGTATTGGATTGTACAAATGTACTTGCCGTTTATAATTTATTGCCTTGCTGTTACAGACAAAATCGACTTAAGTTTCATAGTTTCTGTTCGTTTTCTCTGGCCAACTTTGCTGTCTCTGAGGAAGCTTTTCTCTCAATCTTGTCAATTCTCAAGTGTGTCCTACAATAGACGTTTAATACTGCTGGACACACTGAACACTGCAAATCTTTCCACGGATCCATAAAGCAAGATTAGTGGTGGTGAACGGAGGGGGTTAAAAATTGGTCGGATGTGCAGTGGGTGGGGGAGGGTGTCCAGTGGGTGGATGACGCACAGTGATGAGGGGGATGTAATGTGGGCAGAAAGTGTGCAGTTGCTTTGGGGTGTATTTGGAGAGATTGAGAGGAGTGTGGCTGTTCTGCTACCTCTCATTCTTCAGCTTTGTTGAAAGGTAATAATGAACATGAGTGAAAAGAGGGAACTTCCCAAAGCAATTTTTAACTGCTACTGCGCTCAAAGTTTCAGGGTGAAACAGTAGTTTCCAATCACAGGTACTCATCTTTCTCATCACTTCCTCCAGTTTTTACCCTTATCCATTCTTGAGAAGACCTTCCAGTGTTTTGTTTCATTGGCAGTGGCTTGTCTAGATTCCTCCTGGCATATCCTTTAGGACTAGGCAGTGAATGTTCATGGACTGCTCCAAGCTTATAGGTTGACAACGGAAGCAACACACCCAAAATGCTGGAGGAACTCAGCAGGCCAGGCAGCATCTATGGAGATTATGTATGGTCGACGTTTCGGGCCCAGACCCTTCAGCATTTTGGGTGTGTTGCTTGGATTTCCAGCATCTGAAGATTTTCTCTTGTTTGAGGTTGCCAGTGGAGCCGCGAAATCAAGGTGGAACTCTACATCTAAGGATTTCCGCAGTGCATGTTTGAACTGAAGCTCCTAAATATGAATAGACCATATGACTAAATATCACTTGGCATCTAATTGACACAAATGAATTCTGTGTATGTTTATGCAGGTTTATTGGATAGGAGTGACGGGTGTACTTTTTTTCTTTTGATTAAAAAGTGAGATGTTTCACTATTAATATTCTCAACGCTATATTGGAAAATGAAAATGTTAGAATGATTTTTCATAAAGTGGTCCAAAATAAGGTTGTTCACCTGAACTAGTGTAGCTGCTCTAGTGACCCTTATTGATCACTTGCTTCGAAGCGAACTGTGAACACAACACTGAGGAGCTGATGGTTGTTGGTCACGTGCATCGTCTAAAGTCCAAAGCTCACTGGTCAAAAGGAGATGCATTTGCATCTATTTCTTTTCAATCATTTCTTGTTGACTGCATTGGAAGATGCCTGGTTTTGAGAGTGCTGACTGTTGGCATGTTAGAAGTTCAGTTACTTCCTTCTCTCTGGTTCAGGGTCTGTACGAATCTAGGAAGTGTAGCTGTGCCATGTGCAAGCAGCGGCCGCTGGCTCCGGTTAAAGTGTTCGCAATTTCACAGCAGAGGCTGTTGATGTCAGACAGTGCAAACATAGTTCCAAATTGAACTGAGCCTCAGAATCAGGTTCGACATCACTGGCGTATGTTGTGAAATTTGTTGCTTTGCAGCTTTGAAGGTCTGTGGCACACCCTATGAGTTTCAACCGGTGGCATTATGTCTCTTGCCTGTGGCCCGGCTGGTTTCACGCCCAATGTGGAAGTGTGAAACGTGGGCTCTAACCTCCCACTCTGCAAGTCCAGAGGCAGGCAGCTGATGAGAGGGATTGACAGCAAAGTCTATCCAGTGCCCTTAAGCCTGAGCTGTTGGACGATGCAGCATTGCTGCCTGTGCTCTGTTGCAGCAACAAACTGGGTTGGTGAAATCCTTGTCCCTGGTACGTAGCTGAGCGGTAGGAAATGTGCGGAGAATGAAATGGGACCTGTGTAGGACTAGTGCAGATGGGTGATTAATGGCTGATATGAACCTAGTTTGCCAAAGGGCCCTTTTCTATGTATCTTTCCAGGACACGATAGCAATTTATTCATTTGAATGTAGTCACTGTCCAGTGTGGAAAAAGTCCGTGCAGCTGTTTCAATTATTTCACAGTGTTTTAGCTCTTTGACAGTTTTCTGTGGTACTTTTTAAATTATTAGCCATTTGAAGAAATTATAAAGGGTCCTATCAGAGAGTTTGAAAACCTGTTCGAAACAATGACAAGCTGTGTAAGGCCATTGGGTGTTTTGGGGACTGCGTTCCAGTGGTACACTGCCTAAGGTGTTGTCACTGTTTGGCGTCCTCGTCACCTTGTGGGAGGCATGTCTGAGTGTGGAGAATCAGTCATTTTACCCTCTAGCTTCTGGAAAGGAAAGGTCTGTGTCCAGGTACTGGGACATGTGCAGGCTGACAGCAACATTTCCAGAGTTACAGTACATCTGAACTTCAAATAACACCAAATGTACCCATCTAGTGTTAGACATGTTCTATCTAAGGGCATGTATTTTATAAGACCATAAGACATAAGAGCAGAATTAGGCTATTTGGCGTATCAAGTCTGCTCCACCATTTCATCATGGCTGATCCAATTTTTCTCTCAGCCTCAATCTCCGGCCTTCTCCCTTTATGCCTTCAAGCACTGACCGATCAAGAAACTATCAACCTTTCCCTTAAATATACCAAAATGACTTGGTCTCCACAACTGCCTGTGACAAAGTATTCCACAGATTCTCCACTTTCTGGCTAAAGAAATTCCTCCTCATCTCCATTCTAAAGCGACACCCCTCTATTCTGAGGCTGTGTCCTCTGGTCTTAGACTCTCCCACTATAGGAAACATCCTCTCTACATCTACTCTATCAAGGCCTTTCACCATTTGATAGGTTTCAATGAGGTCACCGCAATTCTTCTGAAATCTAGTGAATACAAGCCCAGAGCCATCAAATGCTGTTCACATGATACACCATCCAAACTTGGAATAATTTTCATGAAACTCCTTTGAACCCTCTCCAGTTCCAGCACATCATTTCTAAGATAAGGGACCCAAAATTACTCACAATACTCCAAGCCTTACCAGTGCTTTATAAAGTATCAACATTACATCCTTGTGTTGAGTCCACTTGAAATGAATGCTAACGTTGCACTTGGCTTCCTCACCATAGGCTCTACCTGCAAATTTACTTCCAAGGACTCCTGCACAATGATTCCCAAGTCCTTTTGTGCCTCAGTTTTTTAAAATTTTTCTATCGTGTAAACAGTCAACCCTTTCATTTCTTCTACCAAAGTGCATGACCATACACCTCCTGACACTATATTCCATCTGCCATTTCTTTGCCCATTCTCCTAATCTAAGTCCTTCTGTAGCCTCTCTACTTCCTCAAAACTACCTGCTCCTCCACCAATTTTTATATCGTCTGCAAACGTTGCAACAAAGCCATCAATTCCATCATCCAAATCACTGACGTATCACCTAAAAAGAATCGGTCCCAACACAGACCACAGTGGAGCACCACTAGTCACTGGCAGCCAAACAGAAAAGGCTTAATTCCCACTCTTTACCTCCTGCCAACCAGTCACTGCTTTTTCCATGCTAGAAACTTTCTTGTAATGCCAAGGGCTCAGTGTTTATTAAGCAGCCCCATGTGTGGCATCTTGTCAAAGGCCTTCTGAAAATCCAAGTACACACCATCAACCGATTCTCCTTTGTATATCCTGCTTGTTATTTCTTCAAAGAATTCCAACAGATCTATCAGGCAAGATTTTCCCTTGAGGAAACCATGCTGACTACAGCCTGTTTTATCATGTGCCTCCAAGTATCCTGAGACCTCATCCTTAATAATTGACTTTAACATCTTCTCAACTACCGAGGTCAGATTAACTGGCCTATAGTTTCCATTCTTCTGCCTCTCTCCTTTCTTGAAGAGTGAAGTGGTATTTGCAATTTTCCAGTCTTCTACAGTCATTCCAGAATCTAGGGATTCTTGAAAGATCTTTACTAATGCCTCAGTGATCTCTTCAACCACCTCTTTCAGAACCGTGGGGTGTACACCATCTGGTCCAGGTGATTTGTCTACCTTCTAACCTTTCAGATTCCAAAGAACCTTCTTTCTAGTAATGGTAACTTTGCATATTTCATGACCTGGCACTTCTACCATACTATTTGTGTCTTCCACAGTGAAGATTGATACAAGATACTTGTTCAGTTCATCCACCATTTCCTTGCTCCGCTTTGCTACCTCTCCAATGTCATTTTCTAGCAGTCCAGTATCCATTCCCACCTTTCTTTTACACTTTATGTACCTGAGGAAACTTTTGGTATCCTCTTTGAAATTATTTGCTAGCTTACTTTCATTATCCATCATTACCTTCTTAATGACTTTTTTAGTTGCCTTTCGAAAGCTTTCTAATCTTCTAACTTCCCACTAAATTCTTCTCCATTATCTGCCCTCTCTTCAGCTTTTATTTTGACTTTGACTTCTCTTGTTAGCCATGTCTATGTCATCTTTCCTATATAGTATTTCTTCATCTTTGGGGTGTATACATCCTGTGCCTTCTGAATTGCTTCCATAAATTCCAGCTATTGCTGCGCTGCCATCATCCCTGCCAGTGTCCTTTTCCAATCAATTCTGCCAACTCCTCTCTCATGCCTCTGTAATTCCCTTTTCTCCACTGTAATACTGATACATCTGACTGTAGCATCTCCTTCTCTACTCCAGGGTGAATTCAATCATATTATGATCAGTTGCTGCTCAGGATCCTTTTACCTGAAGCTCTCTAATTAATTCTGCTTCATTGCACAAAACCCAATCCAGAATAGCTGATACCATTGTGGGCTCAACTATAAGCTGCTCTAAAAAGTCATCTCCTAGGCACTCTAGAACAGGGGTCCCGTCCCCAACCTTTTCTGCGCCGCTGACCGGTTTAATATTGATAATATTCTTGCGGACCGGCCAACTGGGGGGGGTGGGGGGGGATGTTCAAGTAGGGTTAAACTCACCTCAACATGTCTTTTACAGTGAGGGTTGCCAACTTTCTCACTCCCAAATAAGGGACAAAAGTAGCAGTCAAATCCCGGGACACTTTACCCCAGGAAAGACTACCATGACCATGAAGCCTTGCGCGGGCACCTGTGTGCGCATGCATGCGCATACGTGCCAATTTTTTTCCCACACATTGGTTTTGTCTTCATCTTCCCGACTACACTGTACATACATTATTTCTACGTTATATAGGCTGTGTATTTATCACATCATTCCTGCTTTTACTATATGTTAGTGTTATTTATTTTCGGTTTTATGTGTTATTTGGTATGATTTGGTGGGTTATTTTTTGGGTCTGGGAACGCTCAAAGATTTTTCTCATATAAATTAATGGTAATTGCTTCTTCGCTTCACGCCATTTTGGCATGAAAGGTTTCATAGGAACGCTCTACCTTAGCGGGGGAAATACGGGACAAACCAATTTAGCCTGATATATGGGATGTCCCGGGAAATACGGGACAGTTGGCAACCCTATGTTCAAGTTCAACAGTGCGTGACAAGGAATGAGGAAAGGTGCAGCTCATATTGTTTCCTAGTGGCCTGGTAGCACATGCTTTGTGGCCCGGAGGTTGGGGACTGCTGCTCTAGAAATTCCTCCTCTTGGAATCCAGCACCATCCTGACTTTTCCAATCTACCTGCATATCGAAGTCCCTTTGCCTACTGTGGTGTTGGCCTTTCGGCATGCATTTTCTATCTCCCATTGCAATTTGTAGGCCACATTCTTACTACTGTTTGGGGGTCTATATGCAACTCATATCAGGATCTTTGTGCCCTTGCAATTCCTTAGCTCTATCTGCCAATCTGCAACTGTGCTGCAAGTTCATCTACCTTATTCTGTACACTGTGTGCATTCAAATGCTATGCCTTCAATCCTGTATTCACCCTTTTTGACTTTGTCCACCTTTTATGTTGCAACTCATCCTGTTGACTACAATTTTGCCCTATCACAGCCACTCCTCACTACACATTGTCTCCTTTCATAAAGCAGCTACCTCATCTTCAACACTATTGTCCGCCTTCCTTACGATACTTCTAACATTGTGGCTCAGGACACTAGTTGTACCATGCTCAACCTTATGATTCCTGACTTTGTCTGACGCTTTAACAACATCTGCCTCTGCCACCTCTCCAGTAACTTTTCTGGCGCTCTGGTTCCCATAGCCCTGCATCTCTAGTTTAAATTCCACCGTGCAATATTAACAAACCTTCCTGCTAGGATATTAGTCGCCCTACAGTTCAGGTGCAAGCCATCCCTTCTGTACAGGTCCCACCTTCCCTGGAAGAGAATCCAATGACCCAAAAATCTCATGCCCTCCCTCCTGCACAAACTCCTTAGCCACGTGTTAAACTGGATAATCTTCCTAGTTCTGGCCTCACTAGCACGTGTGTTATATGTACCCTGTAGATTGTATAATATACACTTTGTTGGTTTAAATGGGGAAAGCAATGTGTACATAGAGATGCAATTGCTTGTTGCAGATCCAGTTGTCTTTAACAAAAGATATCCCTTCTGAAGAACTGCTCAGTTGTACATAGCAGATGGTAATAGTGCTAAAGAACCCTTTTCCAGTACAAATAATTATAACTAAGACACGTGTGTCGTATAACATATTGCTAATATAACTGACACCATTTTCCTGTGCATCGAAGCAGTGAAATAATTTCTTTCTTACTGGCATAAAATAAATTAATTTTTGAAAAGGTTACCTGCAGAAAAACTGCAGAAGGGGCAATGACAAAAAAGTCAGAAAAATTAAGACACAGGAGACTGCAGATGCTGAAAATCTGAAGCAACACGCAGAAAGCCTGGGTAACTCAGCGGTCAGGTCGCGTGGGTCAAGATCCTCCTTCAGGAGCTGGCCAGTGATAGGTGCATCCAAGTGAAGGTGTGATCAGTAGGTGTGGGAAGGGGGAGAGTGGGGCTGCATCAGAACTTGGCAGGTGAGAGGTGGAGGTGACAGAGGGCAGAAGAAGATCAGGGCAGATTGGAGAAAACAGTGGACCATGGCATATAGGGAGGGAGATGAAGAGAGGAACCGGTAGGAAGAGTGAGCGGATGTTGGGTAGATTGGAAGCACGGGATTGTGGACAGAAAAGGGGTATTGAGGCTGGTGGGACAAGGGAAATCACCTCCTAGCTTCTGCCACCATTCTTACCCTTCCCATTCTCCTCCCCCCTCTAACTCCACCCTCTCCATCTCCCTCATTCTCCTCATCCCCTTCCCTCCACTCCCATTGCTCCCACCCCATCTCTCCTGCTACCCCATTTCCCCACCCCTTATCAGCCCCCCTTCCCCCTCCCCCATATAGCTATCACACCCCCATCTGGGTCAACCTACCACCTGCCAGCTCTTGCTCCTGTCACAATGGCGGGGCATTGGGAGCAAGGGTGGACCCAAATGCAAGACACATCTTGTGAGATTACTTAGATTTAGTTTATTGTTCGATACCAGGAGAGCAAGGCAGGAGCAGGAAATAGCAAACTGGACAAGGACTCAAGACTACGACTAGGCTGGGACCAAGGGTCTGGGCTAGGACTTGGAATCGGCTCCCAGAACTAGAGGAGACATGAAGAGGCTAGGGTATGGACCCAGTACCTGGGTCTTGCCTCGGGCTCGGACCCCAGAACCAGGCATGGACATGACATGGGCTGGGGGAGGAGGAACATGGGAACACAGAGCCTCGGTCTCGGGAGAGCAGGTACATGGAACCATGGACACAGACGCAGAACACAGAGTCGGGACCCCTTGGGTACAGGACATAGGGCCGGGACTCACACACAGAACAGAGAGCCGGGACCCCTCCTTGGGTACAGGACATAGGGCCGGGACTCATGACCCTCCGCGGGGCAACGGCAAGACGGCCTGACCTACCCCATGGAGGCGAGGACAAGACAAGACAAGATATGACCCCCCGCGGGGCAACGGCAAGACGGCCTGACCTACCCCACGGAGGCGAGGCAGGAGAAGACATGACTCCCTGCGGGGCAACGGCAAGACGGCCAGACCCATCCCCATGGAGGCGAGGACCAACAAGACAAGACATGACCCCCACGGAGCAACGGCAAGACGGCCTGACTTACCCCATGGAGGCGAGGACAAGACAAGACAAGACCAACACGAATGAACACCAGACAGTACCTATCTAGCTCCAGCAATAGAGCTAGACTGAAGTGCAGGTGGGGGCTGCAGACAAGGGCTAGAGGTGAGAGGGGCAGAGAAGGGATTCAGACAGGGGGGTAGGACAGGAATCACAGACCACCAGGGCCAGGACTTGACTCGGAACTGGGAAGTCACTAGGGCCAGGACATGACTTGGTGCTTGAATGCCGCAAGGGACAGGACATGACTTGGTACTTGGATGCCCCCGGAGCCAGGACTTGACTTGGAGCCTCTGGGTAGTGACGAGCTCTCGACTCGGCCCGGGAACAGTAGATAGCGGTTCTTGATTCCCTCCGGCGGGTTAACTGACGGACCCACCTCAGTGAGGAAAGTTTGCAGGCTCACTTCGGCGAGGTAACTGAACAGGGTTGCTCCGGTGAGGAGAGGCGAATTACCGGCACTCGCTTCGGCAGAGTCTAGGCTTGCTCCGGCCAGAAAACATTGGCACGCCGTGACTTTGCAGACACTCCCGCGCCGAACGGCTGAAAGCCGGAGACTATAAACTACCGGTTCAGCCAAGCGTTAATTGCCTCTAATCACCAAAGTCGAGGGACACGGGAAATCAGGGAATCAACAGTCCGGCTCATAACATAAACAAGGTAAATTTAAAGGTACCCCTATCCGGACCATGACAGCTCCACTCCTTCATCCCAACTTTTTAAATTGGCTATCTTACCCCTTTCCTTCCAGTCCAGAAGAAAGGTCGTCTCCCAAAACCTAAATTGCCCATTTCTCTCAGAAGAGAAACATTGAAACGTTCAGCACACAAACAGCTGATGACAGAAAATCTCTCTTCTGTGCACTCTTTCTTTCCAGTTTCTCACTTTCTCTCCTTCTCCCTTTCAACCCCTTTCTCCTAGCCTCTCTCTCCCTCTTCTTCTCTTTCTACCTCTTCTTCTCTTTCTTCCCTCTTCACCCTCTTTACCCTTCTCTCTCCTCCTTCCCACTCTTCATCTTCCCCATCCTTTCTCACTTTCTGTCTCTCCTCTCTCTTTCTTTTCTCTAAGATTCAAAGTGCATTTATTATCAAAGAAAGTATGAATTATCCAACCGTGAGATTTGTTTGCTTACAGGCAACCGCAAAGAAAGGAGCCCGAAAGAAGCCAATTAAAAACATCAAACCAGCTCTCAGTGCCCCTAGAGAAAGAGAAAAAGAGCACAAAACAAATCATGTAAACAACAGAAACGAGCAACAACAACAGCATTCCAAACCAAATTGAATCCTTAGATCCAAATTCCCAGAGTAACCCGGAGTAGGGTCAAAGCCTCCTTAAAAATTTCTCCCTCTCTCTCTTTTCCTCTCTTTCTCTCTTCCCCTTATCTCTTTCTCCTCTTCCCTTCACTTTCCTCGCTTCTGTCTCTTTCCCCTTTATCGCTGAGCCGTATCGGACCCATTGGGAGAATGTGCGCGCCGGCTGATTTGATTGTGCGGTGTATTAATCAGCCCTCCTATGCACCAGAAACACTCTGATTTTTTGTGTGGGCATGTTTTTGTCTCGGTGGGTCTGGTTCATCGCTCTTGCACTGTAAGTTGACCAGCATATAGCATGGCTAATATTACTGAGTAAAAGCTTTTAATACTGCTACTCTGTTGTCATTCTTGCTCTGTATGTATGTAATAATCTCTTTCTCCACCTTTCTTTTCCCCATTTTATCACCTTTCCCTCTACTTTCTTTCCTATTCTTCCCCTACCCTTCCTTCCTCCCTCCCTCCATTTCTCCCTCGATTTTACCCCTCTCTTTCCCTCTCTCTCCTCCCTCCTTCTCATCCTCTTTCATTCTTCCCCCGTTCTTTTTCCTCTTGCTCCCCCCACCTTTGCAAATTTCTTTCTTCCCCTCTCTCTCTTCAACCTTTCTTTGTTCTATCCCCTCTCCTCCTCCTCTCTTCTCTCATTCCTCAGCTAGTCTCTTTCCTTCCCCTGCTCTCTATTGAAGCACTAACCCCCCAGCGTTTCCCTCTCTCTTAACTGTGATCAAAAGAGAATTGATATATGACAATACAATAGCATTATTCCCCCACAGCCTTGGAACTTGCTGTGGATAAGAAATTTTGTCCTGGACACAAGCCTGAAGAGGCACACTTTTAAGTCTGCCAGGTTGCATTTTTGGAACATCTATCTGAATACTACTACTTCACCCTCTCTACACCCACAATTACGTGGCAAGACACTGCTCAAACGCCATCTCTAAGACTCACCTATTGGTAGAATTTCAGGTGGTGACGAGGAGGCGTACAGGAGTGAGGTAGATCAGCTGGTTGAGTGGTGTCACAACAACAACCTCGCACTCAACATCAGTAAGACCGAGGAACTGATTGTGGACTTCAGGAAAGGGGAAGACAAGAGATCACACACCAGTCCTCGTCGAGGGATCAGCAGTGGAAAGTGTGAACAGTTTCAAGTTGCTGGGTGTCAACATTTCTGAATATCTATCCTGGGCCCAACACATTGATGCAATTACAGAGAAGGCACGACAGTGGCTATATTTCATCAAGAGTTTGAGGAGACGGTGTGTCACCAAAGACTCTGGCAAATCTGTACAGATGCACCATTGAAAACATTGTAACTGGTTATATCACTGTCTAATATGGGGGGGGGCGCATTGAACAAGAACAGAAGAAGCTGTAGAAAGTTGTAAACTCAGTCAGCTCCTTCATAGACACTAGCCTCCCCAGCATTGAATGCATCTTCAAAAGGTGATGTCTCAAAAAGGCAGCATCCATCATTAAGGGCGCCCATCACTCAAGACATACCCTCTCCTCATTGCTATCATCAAGGAGGAAGTACAGGGGCCTGAAAGCACAAAGTCTCAATGTTTCAAGCACAGCTACTCCCCCTCAGCCATCAGATATCTGAATGGACAATGAACCCATGCACACTACCTCACTATGTATTCTTGCACTCTTTTTGCAGTACTTATTTAATTTATTTATGTGTAAACAAATTTCACAACATATGCCAGCATTATTAAACCTGATTCTGATTTTGAAAAACTTCATTGGAAACTTTAGGACAAAGTTGTTAGCACCAACGGGGGGAATAATTCTAATAAATGAAGTTCCACGACTACCAACTATAAATATGAATCTAATGAATCTGGTTTCCCACCCGTGCCATTTGTTTCTGAGGGACAGTCTTTCTTTTAATTGTCCAGGTTTCTTTTCAGAGAGGAAAGTGAGTACCTGCCAGAAGCGGTGGATGAGCCAGATACAACAGCAAAATTGAAGGGCCATTTGGGTAGTAGGTAGAGGGGAAGGTGTTGGAGGGTTATGGGCCGAATGTGGGCAAGTGGCACTAGTAGGGCAAATGCTGTGGTCAGCATTGACTAGTTGGGTTGAAGAGTCTTTTCTGTGCTCTGTGACTCCATGAAACAATCCATATTAAAATTCCCATTTTTCCAAGTGCTCATCTCATCTTCATGGGTAGTTTAGATTAGATTAGATTATGAGGACACGCAGTCCTCTTTTATTGTCATTTAGTAATGCATGCATTAAGAATTTAGAAATTAATTAGAAATAATTTGTTGATAAGTTCTGTGGTTATCTCGTGATTTACCAGTTATAGATATTCGAACTGTCACCTGTATTTTGGCAAGTGAATAATTTTCCATTTAAGGTTGTTTGGTTGGATCTGGCTGACAAAAACATGTGGGTTGTACATCCTCATTGTGTCTGAATTCATGGAGACCGTGTGGTCACAAAAACATGTGGTGACCGATTTTTGTTAATCACTTATTACCAACTAAAACTGATCTTGGGGTCCACTACCTGTCTCTCACGCAATGGTGCCACCTGGAGCCCTTGTGTGTATTGACGTTCAGGCACACAGTTGCTCTCAATCTATTCTCAATCCTGGCTTCTTCCCCTGCAACTTCCCATCTACCCTGAATCAAATGAAAGAAAACATTCTTCTTCACAGTTTTTCTTCCTGTTATAATGGTTGTCCACATCCCGAGAAGGTACTGAATGAATAACTGTACCATGATCTGTGTCATTCAGGGGCTTCAGACTTGTAAACACATTCTTCTTAGTATGACAGCCACAAATAGGTGTCGTAGTGAAGAGTAATCTTCTATACTACCGAGAGGTATTCTGATATAGAATTGTGGTGTGCCTGCTGGGATCAGCAGGTTTGGAAATTTAGAGAGCTCATTAAAGACTTAAATTTCAGGATGTAAAGGGTTTGATCAAAGTCTAAACCTTGGACTATCCTTGTATCAGCAATGAGAACTGGTCAGTGCCCTGCCCTGCCCACACTCTGTCCTTTCCTGCCCACCCTCTGCCCGTTATCTCATGGACCTCAGTGGTTAACAGGAAAAGAATGGCAGTGTTGCCGTCTGACATTGTCCTTCAACAAGCATTGCTAAAGCACGTAACGTCTTCATTAGCAGATTTACTGAATAGTGCCAGATATGCGCTTTCCTTCATGACCGAGAAAAGTTGATTTTACGACTTCCTTTAACAGGCCGTCTTGAAGCTGTTTTTAGACTATAAAACAATTAATTACTTGTTGTCTCTTACCTTTTCAACACCGCCAGGAGGAATTCTGATGAGTTTTAAAATATCACATGCGGAATGTTAACATCTCTCCAGCTCAGTCCTGATGCTGACATATTAATCAGAGATAATCTGGAGACATCTGCTGTCCCTTTCATCGACTCTCATTACCCGGAAGACTGCAAGGAAACCCAAGATTACCTGAACAGTGCAGTCCATAACCATCAGAGAGCTTTTCTGAACCACTCTTTGAAATTTGACATCCAAAAGAATGTACTGCAGTGGATCTGACTGAAGCCTGAACTGTTGATAATAATCCGTGTCAGCCTACCCAAGCTCAGGATTGGTCCTGGATCTCTGGTGTGTAATGTTGTCTTCTATTCAGTCCCATTCACAGCATGCTTTAGGACTATCTCTAAGTCAAAACCGGACAAGGATAGTGTAGTACAGTGGGTAGGTTTTGGACCTGTAAGCAATTGACCCAAAAATATGAGCTTGAGTGTCACCATGACAATTAGGGAATATAAATTTATAACATTAAATAAATCTTGAAAGCTTCTGTCAGGCAGGGTGGCTGAATTATTGTAAATCCCACCCAATTCCTTTCATGAAGGAGATCAGCTGTATACACAAGGCCAGTTTTGATGAGGGTCCCTGACCTGACACATTAACTGCTTCTTTTTCTGATGCTGCCTGACCTACTGAGTTTTTCCCATTATTTTCTGGTTTTGTTTCAGATTTTCAGCATCTGCAGTCTTTAAAAAGATTTTCACTCAGTTCAAGGAGACCTGATGGAGGTTTATAAAATCATGAGGGGAGACAGATAAGGTGGATAGTCAGAGATCTTTTTCTCAGCTTCAAACTGGAGGTCATAGGTTTAAGGTGAGGGGGGAAATTCAAAATCTGAGGGGTAAGTTATCATTCAGAGGGAGAGTGGAACAAGCTGCTATAGAAAGTGGTAGAAGCAGGTATGATTACAACATTTAAAAGACCCTTTGACAGGTGCATGAATAGGAAATGTTTAGAAGGATAATAGCAGGTAGCTGCTTGAGCATGTGTTAGGAGTGGACAAGTTGGGCCGAAAGTCCTGTTTTCTGTGCTGAATGACTTTGACCCTCTGGGTACACATACTGCTTTAGCCAGGGATGTCTAGGAAGAACTGAGTGCAAGCTTCATTTACCTTTGTCAATTGCAATCCAGTGATCACCTGTGCTTGGGCGTTGAGGCGTAGACAGAGTAGCCAGTGTTTTTTTCCCAAGGATTGAAATGTCTAATACTTGAAGATATTAAGGTGAGAGGGGTAAATTAAAAATGTGTTGGGCAGAGTTTTTGCAGAGAATGGTGGGGGCCAGGAATGTGCTGCCAAAGTTGGTAGTGGAGGCAAATACAATAAGAACATTTAAGAGATTCTTAGATAGGTGTGGATATATGCAGGAAATGGAGAAGAATATATACAGACAGGATTAATTTAGTCGGACATGTGAGTATTGGTTTACTTAGTTTGTTACAACAGGCTGAAGTCCTGTTCCTGTGCTGTATGGTTCTGTGTCTAAGATTTCTAAGATGGTAAATTAGCAAGTTTTACCGTCAAGTTCAGCTACTTTACCTCAGAGCTATGTGCAAATATTAGCAGCTGTTGCGAAGGAGGGTGTTTAAATATTGTAGCAGGGTAATTGTTTAACTGTAGCTGCAGTGATGGAAGACATAAAGGTGAACGTAAAGCAAAGCGATGTGAGACAGGAACTGGTACTGTGCTACTCCCCGAAACAACACACCCGTTGAATTCTTTGTTGTGATACTGAAACCTCGTCCAATGCACAGGCTTTCATTTAATGGTTGGTTGTTCCAAAATAAGTAGCAGTGCTGGGTTGTGCCAATTGAGTAGTAATCAATATTGTCCAGCTAGCTGGGAGGCTATGTGTATGGAAAAGCAAATCACTGTTTGGAAAATTGTGTGCTCAATGATTCTGGTAACAGCCTATTGCCTATGTGAACACACTGTTGAAGGTTTCTAGGCAGAAATGACTTTGCATCTCCACCTTTGCTAAAAAGCCCAGGATGAAGCCCAAGGCTTTTAACAAAATTCCCCATGATAGACTAGTTGGGATGTTAGATGACAAGAGATTCAGTTTGATTAGACCAATTGGATGTTGAATTGACTTGCTAGGAGGAAGAGGCTAGTAGTGTAGTCCATGACCAGTGATTTGCCACAGGAATCAGAGCTGGATCCATTGTTGTTTGTGTTATACATTAATAACTTGGGTGAGAATGTAGGTGGCATGATTAGTAAGCTCTCAGATACCAAAATTGGTCGTAAGGTGCATAGTGAAGAAGGTTGTCTATGGTTAGAAAAGGATTTAGACCATTTGGAAAAGTGGACAAAAGAATGCCAGATAGAGAAGTGAGAAGTAATGCATTTTCAGAAGTTAAACAATGCAGGACTTGCACAGTAAATGGAGAGCTTTGTAGAACAGAGGGATGTCAGGGTACAAGTATATGGTGACGTGGTTAGGCCAGGTGGTAAAGGAGGCATTTGGCATGCTTGTCTTCACTGAATGGGCCATTGCTCGCAGAAGCTAGGCTACACAAGACTGGTGAGACTGCACTTGGAGTATTGTGTACAGCTCCAGTTGCTGTCATAGAGGAAAGATATAAGAGTGTCAGAGAATGCAGAAAAGATTTACAAATATGTTGCTGGGACTGGAGGGTTTGAGTTAGGAGAGACTAGACAGGCTGGGACTGTTTTCCAAGGAGCAATGGAGACTGAGGGGTGACCTGAAGGAGGTTTATAAAATCAAAGGGATTTCGATAAGGTGGGTGGTCACACCTCAACTCATCCATGCTGATCGAGATCTACCAGAGCTAGTCCCATTTGCCTCCCTTTGGCACATATCACTCCAGAACTTTCTAATTTATATACCTGTCCAAATGTATTTTAACCATTGTAATTTTACTTGTCTCCTTCACTTTGGCAGATTGTTCCACATACCCACTATCTCCATGTGGAAAAACCTACCCCTTAGGGCCAGTTTAAATCTTTCCCCTCTCACCTTAAACCTATATGCACTCTTGATTTTGACTCTCCCTTACTTTTGAAAGCACCTTGGTCAGCATGGATGAGTTGGGCCGAAGGGCCTGTGCCTGTGCTGTTTCAAGTAGAGGGAGATGGGGGTGGTCTCCTTCTAAGGGAGGGGAATGGCAATGCATTTCGTACACCAGGTAATTGGCCAGGCGTGTTCTATTCACTGAGAACATTTTTCCCAAAGGCAATGTTGACAAAGGACCTTTTGCCAAGCACAGTGGATGGGGAAAATGGCTATCTTGCTGGCAAAGACTGGGAATAGCGCATCCTACTGCAGAACATTTCAGAGAAGCTGGCACCAGCAAACGGTTGCCACATTTCCAGAGTGTGCTCTGTGAAACGCTGACTTTGTTTTTAATAAAAATTAATTTTAACTGCTCCAGATTTTGTATACACAGAGGAAATAGGCTTTACACCTCTCTTGCACACTTTGCTGTCATACGGGGTTTATAACAAATCATTACGATTGAAATGTTTTAGCAACCAGAGTGATGTTTTAAAGCAAATATTTCAACTTGAAAGTCACCATTGTCGATGGTGATGATTTAAGTGATCTGCAAAGGAACTGTGCATACATTCGCTGATAACTTGGCTTTCTGCTGTGGCCTGGTATTTGCATTCACAGTACAACACTTGCTTTCCTGAAAGGCAGCAACTACGTGATAAAGGAGAATACTGTTTACTCATTTCTGACATGGAGGCCTGACCAAGCTTCACCACAAAACGTAATGAGCATTCTCTTCTGAAGCATGTAGGACATGGACACATTTACTCGGGTTGCTTGTGTCAATTGAGAGGAAACTGTGGATGCAGTACACTTAGATTTGCGAAAGGGATTTTAATTGCCACACAAACGGCTGGTGCACATTTAGCGTCTATGGCATTGTAAGTAGTGTGTTAGCATGGATTGAAAACTGGTAAGAGCTGTACAGAATGGAAATTGGCCTTTCAGCCCATCTGCTCTATGATGACCAAGATGCGCATCTATACTATTCCAGTTGTCTGCATTAATTCCCCATCTCTCTGTGCTCTGTTCAGTCAAGTATCTATCCAGATACCTCTTAAATGCCATTACTGTTCCTGCCTGCTAGATAATTCCATGTCCTCACTGTGTGAGTAATGTACCCCTCAGATCCTCTTATTTTAGCTCCATGCCTGCCAGGATTAGACACTCCCAACACAGGGAACTCCAACCTGATGGCTTGAAAAAAAAAAGTATCTCCCAGTGGCCACACATTTTAATTCCACATCCCATTCCCATTCTGACATGTCTATCCACGGCCTCCTCTACTGTAAAGATGAAGCCACACTCAGGTTGGAGGAACAACACCTTATATTCTGTCTGGGTAGCCTCCAACCTGATGGCATGAACATTGACTTCTCTAACTTCCGCTAATGCTCCACCTCCCCCTCGTACCCCATCCGTTATTTATTTTTGTACACACATTCTTTCTCTCACTCTGCTTTTTCTCCCTCCGTCCCTCTCACTATACCCCTTGCCCATCCTCTGGGCTTCCCCCCCTCCCCCTTTTCCTTCTCCCTGGGCCTCCTGTCCCATGATCCTCTCATATCCCTTTTGCCAATCACCTGTCCAGCTCTTGGCTCCATCCCTCCCCCTCCTGTCTTCTCCTATCATTTTGGATCTCCCCCTCCCCCTCCCACTTTTATATCTCTTACTAGCTCTTTCTTTAGTTAGTCCTGATGAAGGGTCTCGGCCTGAAACGTTGAATGTACCTCTTCCTAGAGATGTTGCCTGGCCTGCTGCGTTCACCAGCAACTTTGATGTGTGTTGCTTGAATTTCCAGCATCTGCAGAATTCCTCGTGTTTACAGGGAACAGACTCAGGGTCCTTACTTTATCAGTGTCTCTCATAGATGTACACACCTTTAGCTTTTAAGTATCTTTTGTTCCAAGGAAACAGACCCAGCCTATCCAAACTTTCCTTACGTTTCAAGCCAGGCAACATCCCTCTTGAATCTTCAGTGCACCCTCACGTCCCCTTCCCGCACTGCAGGGAACTGCACACACACCTCCAAGTGCAGCATAACAAATGTATCACGATGTCCCAGCTCTTGTACTCAGTACGCCAGCTGATGAAGGCCAGCTGTGTCATACGCCTTCCATATCACCCCGTCGACCTCTGTCACCAATTTGAGAGAACTGTATACCTTTACCCCTCAGTCTGTGCTCTACAACAATCTCAAGGGCTCGGAAATCCATTGTGTAAGTGATGCCTGAGTTTAACTTCCCAAAACACATTACTTCACATATGTCTGAGTTCTGTACCATCTGCCGTTCCTTTGCCCACTTTCCCAGTAAATCTTGATCATTTGTAACCTTAAACAATCATCTTCTTTGTCCGTTTTCTAACCAATTCTGATGCATTCTGCAAACGTACTGACCGTGCCACCAGCATTCTGATAGGAATCATGAAGACGTCCACAAACAGCGCTGGTCCCCGTGGAACGTCACGGAAGTGCAGCGCTAAGCACGACACTATTACGCCTCGGGGCGTCGGAGTTGGGGTTCAATTCCAGAGCCCGCTGTAAGCAGGTTTGCACGTTCCTTCCCGTGTGTGCATCGGGTTTCCTCCGGGTGCTGTGGTTTCCTCCCACAGTCCAAAGGCGTACGGGTCAGTAGGTTAGTTGGTCATTGTGAGTCGTTCTGTCATTAGGCCAGTGGGCTGCTGGGCAGCACAGCTTGAAGGACCGGGAGGGTCTGTTCTGTGCCGTAACTCTAAATAAATAACAAGGTAACAGTGACACAGGTCTACAATCTGAAAAGCAATCTCCCACTACCACCAGATGAGTTCTTCTACCAAACCAATTTTGTCTGCAATTGACACACACAAAATGCTGGTGAACGCAGCAGGTCAGGCAGCATTTATAGAAACATGTACAGCCAACGTTTTGGGCTGAGACCCTTGGGCAGAGACTGCCTTTGTTTGGCTAACTCACCCTGGATCCCAGGTGTTTTATATTTTTTTAAATTTTTTTTTGGTGTGTGCCTGCGTGTGCCCGAGCCTGTGCGTGTGTGTCTGTGTATCCACGATGTTGTCTTTTTCATGGCTTTTTACAAGGCGTGGAGCGAGAGAGAGAGAGATAGAGAGATTGTGTGGCGCACCACTCTTCACAAAGACATTTTCGCAGTATTTTCCCTTTATTTTATGAGGTCGAGTTGTGATCTCGACACTCAACCGGGCACGGATGGAAAGCGTACTCGGGAGCGGACCTGACTGGTTTCGAACCTGGGAACCTTCGCTCCTGGGTCCTGCGCCAATGTCATTGCGTCACCATCCGGCCCGATCCCAGGTGTTTTAACCTCTGAACAGGCTTACTATGTGGGCCCTTCGTCACCTCTTCAGAAAGTCTATTAAATTAGTGACACATGATTTCCCATGCACAATGACATGTTGACTATCCATAATCAGCCCTTGCCTTTCCAAATGCGCATAAATCCTGTCCTTCAGAGTCCCCTCCAGCAACTTTCCCACCACTGATATGAGGCTCACCAGCCTGTAGTTTACTGGCTTATCCCTGCTGCCCTTCTTAAGTAATGATCAAACTCTGGCTCTGTACCTCATCTGTGGCTAACAAAATTAAAAATTCTCTTCCATGGCCCAGCAATCTCCACCATTGCTTCACTTAATGTCCTTGATGCTCCTGGTTAGTTCCCGGGGATTTGTCCATCTTTATGCACTTCAAGACCTGCAACACCCCTTCCTTCATAATATGCTCGAGGATACCACTGTTCCCTCTACTGAACGCAGTAGCAGCTATGTCAATCCACAGGAAATACAGATGACAAGTTTTCATCTACGTCTTAGTCCGTTTCCCATGGCTGCACACACGGATGACCACAAAGACCCTTAAGGGGACTTACTCTTTCCATAGCTACCATTTCACTCTTAATATACTTTGAGAAACTTAGAGGATTCTCCATTGCCCTGCATACCAAGGACATTTCATGTCCTCTTTATGACCTTCTGATTTCCTTCTTAATTGTAAGTCTACATCCCTTTCACTCCTCAAGGGACTTGCCAGGTCCCATTTGCCTATACCTAAAATATGCCTTTTTTACCTCATTGGAGCCTCAATATCCCTCATTCACCATGGTTCCCTAATCTAACCAGTTGTTCCCTTCACCCTAACTGAAAGATCATGGCCGTAGCTCTCCCTATCTCATTATTGAAAGCCTTTCACTCGCCAGAGGTCCCCTGAACGGCCATCGGCCTCTCCCAATCAACCTTTATGCCTTCCTGCCATTGAAATTAGCTCTGCCAAGTGTTGGTCTTCAACTTATGTTCAAGTCTCACAAACAAGAGAAAATCTGCCCATGCTGGAGATCCAAAGCAACAGACACAAATTGCTGGAGGAACTCAGCAGGTCAGGCGGCATCTATGGAGTCCTGGAGCCTGAAACGCCGACTGTACCTTTTTCCATAGATGCTGCCTGGCCTGCTGAGTTCCTCCAGCATTTTGTGTGCGTTGCTTATGTTGTCTTATCTTTTCCCACAAATATCTTGAAGATAATTGAAGAATGATCACTGCTTCCCCACCCATTATTCCCGCACCTATCCGCGATCACCCTACTTATTTGCTCCTTTAATTCCCACTGACGTTGGTGAGGGTGGGGGCTATAGTTTGACCCCATCAAAGTGCTCACCCTCTTATATTTATTACCATTGCAACACTAGAGGACGGAGCATTCTGGAGCCACAGAAGGGAAGCAGTTAGCAATTCAGGTCAAAGACCCTTCATCAAAACACAGTATTTCCAGCAGATTTTACTGTTATTTTAGAGTTCCAGTATCAACGGATATAACATGGTTTGTTATATTTTTATTGCATCTACATCAAATAATTGATTTATTTGAAAGACCTTTGGTTTATTTACACAATGCATTTGTATGCACCTTCGGGAATCATATGAAAATAGCTGAACTCTCCAGGTGTACAGACTGCCCCAGGACGGGAGGGGCGGCGTTGGACCCTCAGCCTGGAGTTGCCTGCCCCATTATGCCACTGGCCCAGCTGTGAGTCTGCAGCGGTGACCACAGGGAGCCAGGGGCTGGTTCATCTGTATCCAGCCTCTGTTTCAGTGGTCCCTGTGGAAACCCAACCCTGATGCAGCATGTTTACTTCCAGCTCACTGGAGCTCCTGACAGGGGTACGGGAATTTGTTCTTTTATTGCCTTTCCAACATTCACAGGCCCACCTCCTTAATTTTCCCTGACCTTTAGTCATTACAGGAATCAATCATCAGCGTCTGTTTGGAAATGGTGAAGAGTCATGGGCGATCATTTTTAAAAACAGTCCTTCAGGAATAGATGACTTGTTCTGTGTAATTTGTGACTGTACAACTGAGAAAATATTATGTGCAAAGTAATCTAGATTGAAAAGGAAAAAAGAATACATAAACTATTCCGGAGTATCAGAGTTTTGCATTTGAGCTGTAGCATGTGATATATTGATATGCGCAGAGAATTTAAACAACTCTGGAGTGAGATGTGTGCACCTGCTTGCAACAGTTTACAATATTGGCAAAATAAGGGCAGCAGTGGTGATTTACAAAACCAGACCAATGCCAGCATGCTTTATAAATACTCAGCAAGTGTGTGTAGACAGCTTCCAATGAACACAAAATCCGATTTTATATTTCTGTTGGGAGCGAAACTGCAGTGATCATTCAATGTTATTAAAACTCTGATATTCAATCTGATATCTTTTGACAGGTTGTATCGTAATATAGAGTGCACTCTCAGATAGAAATTTGTTTGCTGTCCTTTTCTGCTAAATAATAGAAGTGCATTAAACTCTTCTCCTGAAATTTGTTTCAGGTGGTGTGTTTATGCATTGAAAAAGAGGACGAAATTCTGCCCAGATGTTTTAGAAGTTGTTTGTTACTGCTTGCAGCCACTTTATTATTGTTTGTGCCAGTGGGCATGGCCAAAGCTGATAACCGGGGGTGATACCAGGCACAACGTGTGCCTGTGGGCAGGACCGGCAGCACAATGTTCTGTGGTTCCGTTGCTTTAGATGTGACAGAGCAGGAGGAATTGAAGGAGGAAGAGTGGTGTTACAAGTCAGGGAAAATATTACAGCAATGCTACATGCGGACTGACGAGAGAACTCGACTAGTGGGGTGTTATGGGTAGAACTGAGAAATAAGAAAGGTATGACTATGTTAATGGATCTGTATTACAGACCATGTGGGCATGTGGCCAAGTGGTTAAGGCATTGGACTAGCAACCTGAAGGTTGTGAGTTCGAGCCTCAACCGAGGGAACGTGTTGTGTCCTTCAGCAAGGCACTTAATCACACATTGCTGCGACGACCCTAGTGCCAAGCTGTATGGGTCCTAATGCCCTTCCCTTGGACAACATTGGTCTCGTGCAGCATGGGCAGCTGCTGGTCTTCCATACAACCTTGCCCAGGCCTGCGCCCTGGAGAGTGAAGACTTTCCAGGCGCAGATCCATGGTTTCGCAAGACTAACGGATGCCTTTACTTATTACAGACCACCCAACAGTCCTAGGGATGTAAAGCGATCTCAGACTGTTGCAAGAAACATAAGGTTGTTATAGTAGGTGATTTTAACTTTCCACATATTGACTGGGACTTCCATACCGTAAAAGGACTAGGTGGGATAGAGTTTGTCAAATGTGTTCAGGAAAGTTTCCTTCATCAGTACATAGTGTTACGTACCCCGTAACTGGGTTGCCAAACCAGCAGAAATGGATCACTCAGTTGGAGTCTGGAGTACTAGAACTAAGAAAGTTTTATTAAAGAAACAAGCAACACAGTAATCGAAAGGATAATAAATGCAACAGTTCAGCGATGATAAACACACATGTGCACAGAATTAAGATAACAGCATCAATCAAGCTCTATCATTGTCTAGGGATAAATGACCAAATTTCAAAATGACTCAAAGTTCAGTCCAGTTCAGTTCGCAGTAATCGTTGCCATGGCGATGGACAACGTGGGGGAAGAGAGAGATAGAACAGGAACAACTGATCATTCAGAACGGCTTCACTCACAGACCGGCGAGATGGCTCACAAGCAGCTTTTGGGCGGGTCCTTGGTGATGTCACCTGAGGTCACCGACTGTGACCCCTCCTCCAGATGCGGTCGATCTTCTGCAGTGAACCCGGCACCCAGGCAAGGGCGGACACACACCGGGTTCCCGCTGATCGTACCTTTCCACCCTGGTCGTTGTCTGGTACTTCTCACCCACTCGTGAGAGGCGCACCGCTTCCAGGGTCTCGTTACCTCGGGTGGCGTGTGTGTCTCCTTAGCAAACCGGTCCCTTTTTATCCCCCTGCTGGGGCATCGCCTGTCCATCACTTCAAACAGTTCAAGGTTCAAAGGGGGGAGCTGCTCCAGACAGCTCTCTCTCCCCCGTTCCTTCATTACACATCTCCAGACGCTGCTCCATTGTTCCTTATCTCTCCTTCCCCTGAGGGCAGGTGGCAGACCACTTGCTGATGTCACTGATGCTAACCCAGGCCAGCAAACATCTTAATTTTATGTGTATTCTCGTAACAATAGAAGTCCCAATGAGAGAGCGTGTGATACTGGATCTGCTGTAAGGGAATGAGACAGGGCAGGTGACAGAAGTTTGTGTAGGGGAACACTTTACACCCAGTGACCATAGTGCCATTAGTTTCAAAGTAAATATGCAAAAAGTTAGGTCTGGTCTGTGGGTTCAGATTCAAAATTGGAGAAAGGCTAGTTTTGATGATATCAGAAATGATCTGGCAAGTGTGGATTGGGACAGGCCGTTTCCTTGCAAAGGTGTACCTGAAAGTGGGAGACCTTCAAAACAAAATTTTGAGAGTATAAAGCTTGTATGTGCCTGTCAGAATAAAAGGTAAAGGTAACAAGCATAGGAAACCTTGGTTTTCGAGAGATATTGAAGCCCTGGTTAAGAGAAAAAAAAAGGTGCGTAGCAGGTGCTGATGGAGTACAAAATGCAGGAGAACTCTTAAGAAAGAAATCAGGAAAGCTAAAAGAGGGCATGAAGTTGCTTTAGCAGACAAGGTGAAGGAGAACCCTAAGGTATTCTACAGATATGTTAAGAGCAAAAGGATTGGAAGGGACAAAACAGGTCCTCTGGAAGACCAGAATGGTAATCCATGTGTGGAGCCAAAACAGATGAGTGAATCTTAAATGAATTCTTTGCATCTGTATATACTTGGCAGATGGATACAGAGTCTATAGAAGTGAGGCAAAGCAGTGTCAATGTCATGAACTCTGTGCAGATTAGAGAGGAGGAGGTGTTTGCTACCCTGACAAGGTGTTCCCTCGAACCCTATGGGAGGTAAGTGCAGCAGTTGCTGGGGCCCTAGCAGAGGTATTTAAAACATCCCTAGCAACAGGAGAGGAACCAGAAGACTGGAGGGTAGCCAAAGATCTTTGCCTGTTTAAAAAAGGTTCTAGATAAAAACCAGGATATTATAGGTCCTTGAGTCTGACACCAGTTGTAGGAAAGTTATTGTAATATACTCTAGGAGACAGGATATATAAGTATTTGGATAGACTCGGACTGATTAAGGATAGACAGTATGGTTTCATGTGTGGTGGGTCACATCTAACCAACCTTACAGAGTTTTTCGAGGAAGTTAGCAGGAAAGTGGATGAACGCAAGGCAGTGGATGTTGTCTACATGGATTTTAGTAAGATGTTTGCCAAGATTCCATATCGGAGACTGGTCAAGAAGGTTTAGTCGCTTGGCATTCAAGAGGAGGTAGTAAATTGGATTAGACATTGGCTTTGTAGGAGAAACCAGTGCGTGGTAGTAGATGGTTGCCTTTCTGACTGGAGGCCTGTGACTAGTGGTGTGTCATAGGGATTGGTGCTGGGTCCTTTGTTGTTTGTCATCTATATCAATGATCTGGATGATAATGTGGTTAACTTGTTCAGCAAATTTGCAGATGACACTAGGTTTGGGGGTGTACTGGACAGTGAGAAAGACTGTCAAAGCTTACAGTAGGTTCTGGACCTGCTGGAAAAATGGGCTGGAAAATGGCAGATGGAATTTAATGAAGACAAGTGAGAGGTTTTGCACTTTGGTAGGACCAACCAGGGTAGCGCACTGAGGAGTGTGGTAGAACAAAGGGATCTGGGAATATAGGTCCATAATTATTTAAAATAGCATCACAGGTAGATAGGGTCATAAAGAAAGCTTTTGGCACATTGACCTTCATAAATCAATGTATTGAGTACAGAAAATGGGATGTTATGTTGAAGTTGAATGAAATTTTGATGAGGCTGAATTTGCAATATTGAATGCAGTTTTGGTCACCTACCTACTGGAAAGATGTAAACAAAGTTGAAAGGACACAGAGAAAATTTAGAAGGCTGTTACTGAGTCTGGTGGACCTGAGTTATAAGGAATGATGAATAGGTTAAGAATGTATTCTTTAGAATGTAGAAGATTGAGAGGAGATTTGATAGAAGGATGTAAAATTATGAGGGGTATAGATAGGATAAACGCAAGCAGACATTTTCCACTGTGGTTGGGTAGGAATACAACCAGAGGTCATGGGTTAAGGGTGAAAGATGAGAAGTTTAAGGGAAACATAAGGGGAAACTGTTCAGAGGGTTGTGAGAGTATGAAATGAGCTGCCAGTGCTAGTGGTGCATGCGAGCTCGATTTCAGTGCTTAAGAGAAATTTGGATAGGTACCTGGAAGGTAGGGTTATGGGTGTCTATGGTCCTGGTGCAGGTTGATGGACTAGATGGGCTGAAGGGCCTGTTTCTGTGCTGTACTTCCCCATGACTGTGTGGGAAGCAGGTTTTTTATCTAAGTAGATTGTAACTCAGTGTAGATATTTTAAGAAGCAGGATGCTAGAAATTGGGAATAAAAGTGAGTTTAGTAGGTTGCTTGGTGAGCAGGGAAACTAAGGACACAGTGGAGATCCTGATCAGAAGGCAGCAATCTGAACTCTGCACTCAAATACCGTGGGATTACCAAATAACATTTGTTACCCTGGAGAGCCTACCTGACATTTCAGTTCTGTGTCATACAGTGGATGATAAACATTATCCTATGAGGTATTGGTTGCTATGGCGCAGATGGAACTGTTGTCTTGCATAAATGAGTGTCATGGCATGTGGGGCCTATAAACTGAGAATTATTATTCCAGTTCCCCTTTTCTGCATCTTTTGTACAGAATTATCCTTTAACCTGTTTTTATCTATTCTATTTGAAATGCTGCTTGTTATGTCTTGTAACTCCTGTTACGTATCCCGTAACTGGGTTGCCAAACCAGCAGAAATGGATCACTCAGTTGGAGTCTGGATTACTAGAACTAAGAAAGTTTTATTAAAGAAACAAGCAACACAGTACTCTAATCAAAAGGATAATGAATGCAACAGTTCAGCAATGATAAACATACATGTACACAGAATTAAGATAACAGGATCAATCAAGCTCTATCGTTGTCCAGGGGTAAATGACCAGTTTCAAAGTGACGCCAAGTTCAGCTCAGTTCGCAGTAATCGCTGCCGTGGCGATGGACAGTGTGGGGGAAGGAGAGAGAGAGCAAAACGAATGAATATTCAAGGCTTCCACACAGACCTTTGCAGTCAGCTTTCGGGCGAGTCCTTTGTGATGTCATCTGAGGTCACCGACCGTGACCCCTCCGTTTCCAGATACGATCATTTCTCTGCGGTGAACCTGGCACCCAGGCAAGGGTGGACACACACCAGGTTCCCGCCGATCGTGCCTTTTCACCCTGAGCGTCTATGGCTTGATCCCGCGACCAGCCGTCCAAATGTTTCCCACCGACTTGTGAGAGGCACACCGCTTCCAGGGTCTGGTTACCTCGGGTATCGTGTGTGTGTTGCCTTAGCGAACCTGTCCCTTTTTATCCCCCTGCTGGGGTATCGCCTGTCCATCACTTCAAACAGTTCAGGGTTCAAAGGGGGAGCCGATCTTGACAGCTCTCCTTCCTTCATTAACATCTCCAAATGCTGCTCCATTGTTTTCCTTATCTCTCTCTCTCTTGAAGACAGGTGGTAGACCAACTGCTGATCCCACTGGTGCCAGCACAGGACAGCTCACCTCTTAAGCTATGTGTATTCTCATCACACTCCAAAACATATAAACTAATTGAAAGGAAACAGAGCTGGTAATAATGAGTTTTAGTCTGGTTTTGACTTTTAGCGAGACACGTGCATATGATGTAGTGGCGTAATAACTTCCGCCATTCACATACTTTTACATCTAACCTGTAATGAATTATATAAGCAGACGAAGAATGCTTACTCAAGCAGTATATTTACAATATTACTCAAATATTACACAGGTATTAAATGCACAATACTCCTCCCTGCTTAGCAATAAACTCCAACTCAATATAGAATGCACGTATACTGAAATATGTAACATATTGTTCTCCAGTCAATATACATATATATTTATATACACAATATGTATGCACATATAATGACTAGAGAGCAATATATATATTCCATCCCATTCAAGCCTAAAGATTTAATTGCTGTGGAGGATTCCCTGCTCTTGGGGGATAATGTCTTTCCTGACCAGGGGTGTGACCCTGCTTGGCAGGTGAGATGTGGCTGTGAAATAATCTCAGTTTGTAGTGCTGCTGTGTGGTGGTTGTGAGAGTTGGCTCTGGGACTGCAGTAAGTGGTTCAGCTGGTTCGGGACACCTTTCTTCTAGACGTGCTGCCATCTTGAACAGTGCACGGAAGCTGCTCAAGCTGCTGATCTATTCCAGGCCACCAGACAAAGCTTTGTGCCAACACTTTCATGTTGACCACGCCTAGATGACTGGCATGTAGCTCCTCCAACGCTTTAGCTCTCAGCCTGGATCATGCAACAACCTCTAATCCCTACGTAAGGCAAACCAGTCAAGGGCAAGTTCATCCAGGTACTGGTAAAAATGGCGGAACTGGGATTTCTGCTGCACATTCCAGCCATTTTGTGTGGCCTTGTGGACTTGAGACAGTGTGGGGCCTTTTCTGATTTCCCTTTGGATCATCGCTGCCGTAATAGGGAGACTTTCAATTTGCATTAGGGAAAATACATCAAGAGAAGTGTCATTTTTTGTACATTTTTCAGATATTTCCTTTTCCAAGGGTAAACGGGACAATCTGTCAGCATTTCCATTAGTTGTCGTATTGAATTTGATCTTGTCATTTTGTTTTATTTCAATGGCTTCCCTCACCAGGCAGACCCAAAAGCCATTGGCACGGCACAATAATTTTGTTCTGTTGAAGTCAATCCTATTGTTACTGTGAATGCAATGTTCTGCTACCGCCAGTTTCTCTGGGAAACCCAAACGGATACTCCCCCTGTGCTCTGTGATACGGGTTTCCACCATGTGTCCTGTCTGGCCATTATACGCTGCTCCGCATTCACAGGGAATCCTGTAAATGCCAGCTGTCCTGAGTCCCAGGTCATCTTTGACAAGCATAACCCGTGATTTGAGCTTCTTATGGGTTTGTTGATGGTATTTACCCACAATTAGAGGAATTAGAGGACAAGAATTTTAGCAAAGATGAAGGTCTCGCTCTAAGTAAGAACTGGAATTTGATTGTAAACAAGGTGTGATAGTGGAAAGCTGATTGGATGAGGATTAACCAATCAGGAGGGATGGACTATGGGGGTATAAATACCACTGGACTTGACATGCCCAGGCATCATCTCTGATGAAGATGGCAAAGTTTGTCATTGAAATGTCAGTTAAAATGGATAACTGTACCTGGCTGGAAACCTGAGAAGAGTTTATTCATTCTATTGTTTGATACACACCACTCCAGTGGTTATAACAGGGCTTGGAAAACCCTCAGCCTAACTTCTACTAGTACAAATTAGCCACTGTTACACAAGCTTTTCAGAATATTCCTCTCATCTTTCTATGACAATTTAATAATCTATACATGTGGACTACCTTTTTCTATTTGGAGCTCAGTTGCTTCCAGTTTATCATTATTTTGTTCTGATCACAAAGTGGATAACCACAGATTAGACAAATAATATCCATTATGTGATCTAGTATTTAATGGTTCCACTTACGTCGCTTATAAATCATCCAGTCCTTTGCACAAACTTTAGTCCGTGGCTTTCTACCTGATCACCAACATCGTTTAAACAAAGTGAGGTGCTGTTGCGTTCTCAATGCTGAGCACTTCTAATTAAATCTTGCCCATGTTCTCCATTCTTTGTCTGCTGTCATTTACCTAATTCCTTAACCAGGTTAACAACTTATGTTCTATTCCATAATCTTTAACATCAGCTAGCAATTTGTTGCGGGGCTTTATTGGATTCCTTCCTGTTGTCAATATAAGGACCATATGTAGGGGGCCAAAGAATGGCACTTGGCATTTAAGGTATTGAGGTATTGTGCTTTGTGAGGACTTGCATAGCAAATGGTAGGGCTCAGGAGAGTATTGAGACCCTGATAGATACAAGTCCTTCGTCCCCTGGAACTGGCAACACAGGTAGACAAGGTGGTGAAGGAGATGTTTGACATGGGGTGTCAGGGAGGGGTAGCACCTCTGGTGGGGGAACATGTCGCGTCCTTTTCAAGGCGGTTAGTCCACCTTTGGTCCCACCTGGCACTCAGTTCTCACCTGTGGTTCCGTGTACCTGTTTGCATGTGACAGCGGCCACAACCCGGGCAACGGCTTCGACAAGCCGGCTAAACCAGGTGAGGGTAGCCGACGGGTCTCAAACCCTCGGTGAGATAGGGGGTTGTCTATCCCAGCGTGTGAAGACAGACTCCGGCGGACTGAGCGGACGAGACCAACGGAAGGTCCAACGGTCAAGAAGGCGGTCTCTGCAAGCGTCATGGAACGCGTAGAGCAGGACAAGACACAGAAGACATCCTGGTCATCCATTGCGCCTAGTCCCATCTCCAGCCGTCTTGACTCTGTCTTGCCACTGGATCCAGATAGGAATTGGGAAGAGAGAGTGAGGCTGACACTACGCAACTCTCCCTCACTTAAATCCAAATCACGCGCTAGTGTCAACACCATCATAATGGTGTCGAGGTCCTCATCGGCGATGGACGAACACGCAGTATAGGCGCTTGGCACATCACATGGCAACTGCACAGGTCATCGGTGATCAGGAAAGAACTGGTAAGACCACACCTGGAATTTTGTGTGCATTTCTCATCACCCAGCTTCAGGAAGGAGGTCACTAACCTGGAGAGTGTATAAAACAGATTCCAGAGCAAGTTGCCATGACTGGAGAACTTGAATGATAAGGAGAGATTGAATGGGCTGGGATTTCATTGCCTGGAGCATAGGAGGATGAGGGGTAACATTATAGAGGTTTATAAAATCACAAAGGGCATAGATAAGGTGAATAGTCAGTCTATTTTCCCAGGTAAAGGAGCATTAAATTAGAGGGCATAGGTTTAAGGTGAGAGAGGAAAGATTTAAAATGGATCTGAGGGGCAACTTTTTCACACAAAGGGCTGAGGAAGTGGTAAAGGCAGATACAATTATATTGTTCAAAATACAGTTAAACTTTATGGTAGTAAAGGTTCAGAGGCACATGGGCAAAACATGGGCACACGGGATAACGATGGGCATGAATGAGCTGGGCAGAAGGGCAGAATGGGCCTGCTTCTGACTAAATTTTACTTCTGTTTTAAATTTTAGTGAAATTAGTGATTGAAATCCACTTTGTTTTGCCTAGAGAATTCATATTTTAAGGCTTTAATATTATGAAAATGTTAATTTTTATCATTAATTAAGATGGTATATTTTTATTTCCAAGGGTGATACATTAATTTTCAAAGGTTCTGCTTCATTCCAAAGTACACTTTCTTTCTAATATTATTATTGACTTGAAAAGCCTTCTTTTCAAACGTATTTGCAAATCTTCTTTGCACAGGTGGTGTATGCATAAATTAATATCTAAATGAAATGTTGAAACTTAACAAATAAATGCTAAATATTCTTATCGTAATTGTGAAGGAGACAATTGTATTGTGAGGAGTGCAGTGTCTGGTGAGAATTGATATGGTCCAGAATGCTGTGCTTTTATTCAGATGGCGCACCATCAATGCTTAATCCAGCATAAAAATGTATAGTTGCAGAGTAGAATAGAATTTTCAAAAATTATTTTTGGTCCATTGTATCTTAATTCTCCTAAAATATACGAACCAGAATTTATCTGGTGTTGCACCACATAAAAATATGATTCATGCAATGACTATATGGTAATTGGTCACAGTCCTTAGAACATGAAGTACCTGCTTCTGTGCAATGGTATATGGGTTGTACAACTGATCTGCCAGCTGATGATCTAGGCCAGCCAGTCAGAGACATGAGTTCAAGTCCCACCATGCATCTGGCAAAGTTTAAATTCCATTGTTTTAATAATTTAGAGTTTGACACAACGTTAGTCCCAGTGATGGTAACCCCTGAACTACTCCGATTTGGAGAAATTGAGAGCAACGTTGGGCTGGGCGGTGAAATCTGGGCCCGGAGCAAGTTGCTGGGTGGTGTGATCTAGGCTCCGAGCCTTTCGCTGCAGTGGTGCCTGGGTCCTAGTGCGAGGTATGAGACTGTTCGGACAATTTAAATGCTGGCCCAGATAGACTGGAAAGACAAGGTGCCGGAATTGCAGACACCCCACCCTGCAAAAACTCATTTCAGGGAGGTAGCACCATTAATTTGCGGGAGACTTCCGGGAGAGGTGGGATGTCTGCAATAGAGTAGCTCCTTAGCAGCTAGCCAGCTAGTTTAAATAACGTTAGCTATGCTAATGAACGAATGACACCTGTTAAACTCACCTCAACATGGCTTTTACGGTCTTAACCCACCATGGGCAATAGAAAAGTCACTGTTGCAAACAGTGCAGCGAGCAACACTGTCATTATTTTGACCCTATTAGGCAGGGGTACACTTTAGTGTAGTCTGGGGTGACGTACGTTTTATTTTTTTTGGAACACTCTGCAATGGCCCTCTCTCTCTCGTGGTCGCTCGCTCTCTCTCCCTCTCTCGCTTGCTTTTGCTCTCGCACGCGTGCTCTCTCGCTCTCTCGCGCGCGCACTCTCTCTTGTGGTCGCTCACACGCTCTCTCTTGCTTTTCTCTCACTTGCTCTCAAAAAAATTGATTTCTGTGATACTGTATATAATTTGTGGGCATCAGGGAGCCACTATTAATATGCGGGAGACTCCCGGGAGTTCCGGGGGAGGTGGGATGTCTGGGATTAGAGGTGAGAGCCTCACTCTCCCATGATGTTCACTCCTCTCTCCATGGTGCTGAGGCTATGAAAACTGCCCTGCCTGCCGTGCTCAGTGCCTGCTAATACAATGAACTGATACTGAGGCTTGGATCTAAGGACTCGTTTTGGTTCAGAGTGTTGTTGCTTGCTTCTATTGTTTGCCTGATTTGTGTGTTTTTTTCCCCTTTCTCTGTGCATAGGATGTTAGTCCTTATTTTTTTAAATTGGGTTCTTTCGGGTTTCTTGCTTTGTGGCTGCCTGTAAGCAAACAAATCTCAAGGTTGTATAATTTGCACATTCTTTGATAATAAGTATACTCTGAAACTTTGGATTGCCAGAACCTACATTGTTCCGAGGCAATTAAGGATGTACAATAAATGCTGGTGTTGCCAGTGATCTCAGCATCCAGTGACTGAATAGTAAAAGCATCTGAGTGGGAAATCACAAACGAGACAATCTGCAGATGCTGAAATCCAAGAAACACACACAAAATGCTGGAAGAACTCGGCAGTCCCGGCAGTATCTATGGGGAAAAGTACAGTCCCGGCAAAGGGTCTCGCCCCAAAATGTCGACTGTACTTGTTTCCATAAATGCTGCCGGGACTGCTGAGTTCCTCCGGCATTTTGTGTGTGTTAAGTGGAAAATAAAGCTGTTCCTGTAATGTACTTCCAACAATTTCTGGGCATTTATGCAGAGAGTGGTCATTGCCCGAGATTTCCCTGTCAAAGACAGAACATTATTTTGAGTTTGTATAATATCTTTCCCACAAATTGTTGGCTTTTAAAAAAAAATACTGATCGCAAGTGTCAGGAATTGTGCATTATTTTTATTCCAATAGAACTAGCATTTTATTCTTAAAACTGTCTTAACTTTGTCTTATGGGGAGTAACTTCAGACTGGGAAGAACAGCTCAAAACTTTTGGGATCAATGGATTAGAAGTTCCAGGTTGCTTGGATCCACCCTGCCTTCTGGTAGCAGTTTCTAATTTACCATGAAGTTAAAATAAATAAGTCAGCTGGCTCGGGGTTTATCCATTTTTATTCACTGTTGTGGTTTTAATTTGACCTCAAATTCATTGTTGTTTTACCTGATCAGACTTATAGGGAACTATAATGATAACTTTTTGGTTGTTAAGCTAGCCACGGTAGTGGTGTGTCATGGTCCAGTCCGTGAAGTCTGTATTCCGGTTCATGGTCCGGTCCGGTCCATTGACCCTTGCTTCAGGTTTTCCTGTCTACCCTGTTTCTGTTCTTGTTGAGCTCTAATTGAGGCAGCTGATACTCGTTGGGGCTGGCTGCATAAATACCTTCAGAGACCAGGGCATGGCTGCTGGATTGTTCTTGTTCTTACTCCTTGTATCCCTTCCTCTGCCTTCTGTTTCCTCACCTGAGGCCCTGCCTTGTCTTGCTGGTAACTCTCGCCTCACCTGAAGTTCTCGTCTCGCCTTGCATTGCCTGAACCTTGCCTTGTCTTGCTGGTAACTCTTGCCTCGTCTCACCTGCAGTCTTGTCCTGGAGCCACCCTGTACCTAGCTCCCTTCCTGTCCCTTGTCTCCGCCCAGGTAAGCCAGGCCGTCTTGCCGTTACCCGCGGTTGGTTCTGTCCCTTCCTGTCCCTTGCCTCCACCCAGGTAAGCCAGGCCGTCTTGCTGTTACCTGCGGTTGGTTCTGTCCCTTCCTGTCCTATGCCTCCGTCGGGTGGTGATTCGCGCCCTGCCGAAGAGTACCGCGCCCTGCCCAGAAGGAGCCTGCCTAACCTCAAGCCTGAAGACTCCAGCCTCCTGCCTAGCCTCAAGCCTGAAGACTCCAGCCTCCTGCCTAGCCTCAAGCCTGAAGACTCCAGCCTCCTGCCTAGCCTCAAGCTTGAAGACTCCAGCCTCCTGCCGAGCCTCGCCTTGCCTCAAGTCTCTAGCCTCTAGCCTCTACCTTCAAGCCTGAAGACTCCAGCCTCCGGCCTCCAGCCAATTCTTGCCTCTAGCCTCAAGCCTGAAGACTCCAGCCTCCTGCCAAGCTTTGCCTCTAGCTTCAAGCCTGAAAACTCCAGCCTCCTACCTCCTGCCAAGCCTCGCCTCTAGCCTCTAGCCTGAAGACTCCAGCCTTGTCCTGCCTGCCTGCCAAGCCTCGTCCTTGCCTAGTTCTGGGGTCCGAGCCAGAGGCAAGACCCAGGTACTGGGTCCTTGTCCAGTCTCTGGATTGGAGTCCAAGCCCAGGCTCCTAGCTCTGTTGTCCAGTCCTGTTCCGGGTTCCTGGTTTTCGTGTCCATGTCCTTGCCCTCATCCTGTATCCTAGTCCTGTCCCTCGTACTTCAGTGTCTGCGTCTTGCACTTGGGTCCATTCCTAGCCACCGCCCTATGACATGGTGTGGTTAGCACACTGCTTTTACAGCTTTAGGCATTCTGGAGTTCAGAGTTCAATTCCGGTGCCATTCTGTAAGGAGTCTCTGTACGTCCTCCCTGTGGAATGGGTGGGTGTTCCCCAGTGCTCCACTTTCCTCCCACAGGCCAAAGACATACTGGGTTGGTTAATGGGTCACTGTAAATTGTCCTGGGTTTAGGTTAGGATTAATTGGGGGTGCTGGGGCGGCGTGTCTCAAAGGGCCAGAAGGGCCAACTCGGCACTGTATCGCTAAATAAAATAGATGTTTCTCAACTTAAATGGGTCAATGAAAATGACAAGTGGTAGTGTAGCTCCCACGTCTTCACACAGCTCAAGGATGTTCTGATCAGTCTGAGGCACTGCGTTTTTGGAAAGTCACATCCAGGCTGGATTTTAAGAGGGAATGCGAAAGCCCTGGCAAGTGCTGTAGAACAGAGGGACCTCAGCTTTCAAGTGCAATGTTCACTGAAAGTGGAGTCGCAAGTAAACAGCTTGGTGAAGCCTTTCAGTAATGCTGGCCTCCATCAGTCAGGGCATTGAATATACAGCACTGTGCGAAAATCTTAGGCACATGTATATAGCAAGGTGTCTGAGACTTTTGCACAATACTGTAGTAATTTTATATATTGCACTGTACCGCTGATACAAAAAGAAAACAGATTTCATGACATACAGTATGTGAGTAATGATAAAATATATTAGATTAGATTAGCTTCAACTTTATTGTCATTGTGCCGAGTACAGATACAAAGCCAATGAAATGCATTTGGCATCTGCCCCGAAAGTGCAAAGAATAGTGTTATTTACAAAATTACTGTGAATAAAAAAAGTGCTATAGCACACAAATATAAAAGTACTGAGACAGTACAATATGGATGCAATACTGCTTAGCGCTGTGATGTGAGGTTCAGCAGGGTCACAGCCTCAGGGAAGAAGCTCTTCCTGTGCCTGCTGGTGCGGGAGCAGAGGCTCCTGTAGCGCCTACCGGATGGGAGGAGAGTAAAAAGTCCACGCTTAGGGTGAGATGCATCCCTGATAATGCTTTTCGCCCTGCCCAGGCCGCGTTTATGGTAGTGATAGTGTAGAGTGTTTATGGTAGATGCTTTCAATGGTGGGATTCTGACATGGGTCTCTATTGTGGACTGAGAGTGGGACGGGGGGCAGGGAGAGGGGAATCGCGTTTGGAAAAAGGGGAAGGGAGAGGGGAGAGAGTGGGAATCATCAATGAACCAATCGTTTGGAATCAAATAACTTCCCTGGTGACTCAGAGTTGTGTGTGGCAGGGCTTGGGAATGAAGAAATAGAAGGCACATGTTTAAGGTAAGAGGGAAAGATTGAATGGGAACTTGAGGGCAAGTTTTGTTACACAATTGTATGTATATTGATTGAGCTGCCAGAGAATGTGGTTGAAGCAGGTGTATTAAAAGCTTTTAAAAGCTTGGCAGGTACATGGATTGGAAAGGTTTAGAAGGTTATGAGTCAAACGGAGACAAATGGGACTAGCTTGGAAGGAGTATCTTGTCAGCATGGACCAGATGGGCCGAAAGGCCAGTTTCTATGCTGAATGACTCTGTGTGCTGTTGAGTCATTTCAGATTACCCTGGTAGTATGTGGGTGACAAGTGAATCAGGGTGAGTTGATATGGCGTGTGAAGGACATGCAAAAAATGGCACTGGTTAGTTTGCTCTCAGAGGCAGCAGAGATTCATTGGGTTGAATCATTTCCTTCCCTGCCCTGCATCGTGAGCAGAACCACCTTTTGCAATAAAGGCAGAAACTTCTTGCAGTTCCCTTGATACCACTCAGTCGAGGGTGGGGGGGGGAGGGAAGTCTGATGCACACAACTGACAAAGCTCATTAAAGCAACAACACAAATCAGAATCCGCTTGCTGACTCCGAAGTGTGCTTCTGTCTCTCAGCCTTGCCCAGGAATCTGTCATGTGGAGCAGACATGATTCTGTTTTGTAAGGTGTGGACAGCAGTGTGCCCCCACCATTACAAATTCTCCGTGTTTCTTTTCTTTCTTACTGGCTTGCAATGGTTTCTGTTAGCAGGGTTTTTCGAATCCCCTCGGTGCTGCAGTCGGCAGGTGTCCTGGCATTCTCTTGCCTGAGGAGGAGGCTGGAATGCATGACGACAGATTGAAATCTCGAGAGGGCTGCGTCACCTCAAACAGAGCAGTGCCACTTGGAAAACAAAGATATTCCATTCCATCATGTCAGAGATCTTCCACTGACTGACAGGGGTGTGTTATTTGTAACCAAATGGATCTGGGAAGTAGAGGTGAGGCACAGAGCAATTCTGTCTCAACTTTCAGGGCTCTTTTTGATTTATGATAGTGAGTGCTACCAATGAAATAAGCCTCTGCCCAAGCAAATTTTTGCTTTTGGAAACTTACCATCTGAGTTATTTTTACTCATGTTATACTATCTCATGCAAACGCTGGCAATGTTAATGTCAGTAATATGCTGTGTGGTACATAAAATTTGATTTGAAAAGCCCGATAGTTAGAGTTTAATTCTGTTTTCCTGTGCATTAATCTTCATAAAAGGAGCTTAATTGTGCCGGAGATCCGTCATTTAAGGACCCCCTCCATCTGGGGCATGCCTCTTTTCATTACTTCCATTGGGGAGGAGGTCCAGGAGCCTGAAGACCCACACAACATTTTATTAACTGCTTCTTCTCCCCGTCATCAGATTTCTGAACGGTTCATTAGTCAGAAACATTACCCTGCCATTCCTCTTTTGCTCAACTTGTTTATTTCATGTTGTAACTTGGAGTATTTTTTTTAATGTCTCACACTGTAGTGGAGCCACAGAAGAACAAATATCATGACATATGTCAGTGATGATAAATCACATTTTGTTTCTGATATTCCACTGCTTGACAGCAAATGTCGAACTGAAACTGGTGTAAACTCTGGAGGGTGGCCCCTTGAAATGAGCAATCTGCACTTACAGCCTGGGTTTCCAAACCCCCGCTGTTCAGCGAGTTTTACGAGTGTCTTGTGGTGTTAACAGTTAGATGCTCTTGTATACCTGCTGGGTACAGGTAACATGGTCATGCAGAGATGAGAAAATTGGTTCATTGAGCCAACCATTGAATTCACTACATGCCACCCATAACCAGGAGTATGCTCACTGGTACGTCCCTAATATTTCAGTAGTACTTAAGTGATATTGTAAATATATTGTTTGATTAAGCATTTTTGTTCATTTATATAATTCATTATGGGTTATATGCAAAAATATGTGAATTGCACACGTCATGACGTTATCACGTGATACGTGTGTGCCTCGCATGAATCACACGACTTATCTCCTGTTTTCCTTTCAACTAGTTTTTTTAATATTTTGGAGTAACTGCACGTAACAGTGTTGAGGAGGTATTCTTAAAATAAACCCAAGATAGCCTCCGACCTGTTGAAGCACTGTGAGTCGTGTGAGTTAAAAGAAAAAGCAGTGCAGCACATGTTCTTTGAAAGGAGAGACACGACTGAGTTTTTAAAAAAAGGCGGAAAATGGACAAATCCACAGTTTCATAAACAGCAAATACCAGGTGATAATAATCATAAATCAAAAGGCAGAAATGTCTGGCTACATTGGAAAGTTCAACGCGTTTGATTTCACAACAGTTAACTGGATTTTATGTACTAATCGGATTCAGCATATTTTAAAGCAAATGGAATAGCCATCAAGAAACAAGTACTAGTTTTGCTGAGTGAATTAGTAATGAGTTCTGTTGATATTGTAAAATTAATGCAAGAACATTTAGAATCAAAACCATTATTGGCTGCAAAACGATTTAGGTTTCATTAGCAATATCAAAAGGAAGGGGAGTCCATTTCAGTGTATGTGTCTGAATTGAAAAGATTGAGCATTGTCAGTTTGGTAATGGGTTCAATGATACACTGAGATATCATTTAGTTTGTGGAATCTTACAAGAAAGCATTCAAAAACATTTCTTAACTGAAGCATAACTTACATTTAAAAGAGCAATGGAAATCACCATATCAATGGAAACAGCTGACAGAGGCGCAACCGAGTTGCAGTCAGGAATAAAAGTAAATGTGAATAACATTTGCAATAGCTGAGCGGAAACCTGCCTGGCTGAACAAATGTTACCATTGTGGCAGGGGGGCGCACACACCAGACCAATGCAGGTTTAAAGGTGAAACTTGCAGAAAATGCAACAAAGTAGGACACATACACAGACAAAAATAAATGAACTGCACAGGGAAGAGAAAAAGATAAAAAGTCAAGTTATGATTTCAAAACGAGCACCAATCTGCCTGAAAAATCTGATAATGATGAGAGTGACGCAGGACTGGCTAGCCTTGAGATTTTCAGTGTGAAAACTAACAATAGTCAAGCAGTATGGTTTAAATCAGAAGTGAATGTCAAAAGAACTAAAATGGAACTGGACACTGGCTCAGCTGCTTCAGTCATTCCACAAAATGAGTTTGAATGGCATTTCAGAGAAACTAAACTGAAGCCTATAGATATCCAACTAAGAACTTATACTAGAGGAAAGATAACTTCTGTGGGAATGACATTCATAGCAGTGAAATATAACAACCAACAAGCCACATGGTGCTTGTATGTGGTAAAAACAGGAGGGCCAACACTGTAGGGTTGTGAGTGGCTGAGGCAATTACAACTTGGTTTGCAATCCAGCCACCATTTACTTGCCACATTCCCTGCAATAGATTCAACCGAAAGTGAATTAAGGAAGGTACTGGATGATGCCACATCTGTCTCTATACTGTACACCATGAATCATACCACAACAGAGGGAAAACAGGTGTTGGTGCCCACCTCTGTGCCTCTAGTTAGAAGGCATATTGTCCAAGGAAAGACCATGCTGCTCAGAGGAAGTGTGAAAGTGACGAAAGCACTCGTCCGACTACAACAGTTTTTGTAGGTAGCGTATCTAAGAAAACTTCTGATATGTTAACCAGGCAGTGACATGCGGAACGTGGCTCGGTTTTAAACTGGAAGAGAGTTCAAGGAGATTCAGGAAAGTTGCAAACATTCAGCTCTTGTGAGTACAAAGAACCAGAATCTACTCTGCGTGCATTAAGGTTATTGCATGAACTTCAAGTGGGAGGCAAAAAGCTGCTTGTAAAAGTAGATGCAAAGACCAAGGCCCAGCTCGATGAATGGGAGGTGAAAAGGAAAGGAGTCAATGGAGGTACGAAAACAGAGTCTTTGTCAGATAATGTTGTGAATAAAGAGAGATCAGGTTGTAAAGGGGACAACAGAAGGATTAATAAGAGAACGCTCTGGTAAAGTCAGTGCACCTTCCCAAGAGCAAGATATGCATCCAAGAAGGAAAAGGAAGGAGAAGAAAGTGTAGAGAGCTGTCAGAACCACTTCCTGCAGTCTCAGAGTCAACCACTGCGGAGGAGTTTATGGCTAAGCAGGGAGGAATGTTGTGTATTCAATGTTTCAGTAGTATTTGAGTAATATTGTAAATATATTGTTTCATTAAGCATTCTTGTTCATTTAAATACTTCATTCCAGGTTATATGTAAAAATAAGAGTCATGACGCTATCATGCGATACGTGCACGCCTGGCTTCAAGTAAACGTGAAGTACACGACTTTTCTCCCGGCTCTCTTGTTTTCTTTTCAATTAGTTTTTACGTCTTTGTGGTTCCAAAACAGAAAACTCAGCGCACCCTTTAGATATATTTTTTTGGTTTGGTATCTGGTTGATTAATTTAAAATTCTGTCAAATCATTTATGGAATTTGCCCGATTAGCTGTTGGAAGCACATTGTATAAAATAAAGCAATATCTCAGATAGAATTGATTCAAGAGGGATAATGAAATCAAGCCTCTAGCCCCACCTTTACATTGTGATTGGCTGCCAGTATGACATTTGACCCAGTCATCTTAATGTTACATTAGCTAATCCGTGGCAGCAAATCCCCAGAGTATTTACCTTCTCAGAAAAGCAAAGTTCATATAGAGGGGATGAGATAATAGGTGCTGCTGGGTTTGGGTTGTTCAGTTTGTAGTTTCATACATTGCCAAAGCACTGATAATCATTTCCCCATGAGCCGTGGTATTTTCCTGAATTTATCACTTTAAACCATACTCCATTCTTACCTGGATAATCTGCTGCATTGCTGATTTATGTTCTTGCACATCTTCTGGTGAAAGTGAAGCAGGTGACGAGCAACGTGAGGGTGTATTTATGTATAAACGGGTCACCAAGAAGTTCGCTCCTTTGGACAGAATACCAACAAATGCAACTGTGTTTCATTTCATTGCGAAAGAGGGAAAACGGGCAGTAACGGCCACACACAGTAATGGCCAGGTACGTGGTTTTGGTCGCCGTGGTAGCAAGGTGATTAGCTTGACGCTATTACAGCTCAGGGCGTTTTGGAGTTCGGAGTTGAATTCTGGCACTGTTCCGTAATGGTGTCCTCCCTGTGGAATGCGTAGGTTTTCTCCAGGAGACCAGTTTCCTCTTACAGTCCAAAGATGTATCCGGTAGGTTAATTGGTCACTGTAAATTGTCCCGTGATTAGGTTAGGGTTAATCAGGGTTACTGAAGTGACGTGACTAAAAGGGCTGGACTGGCCTTCTTTGTACTGTATCTCAATTGATACATAAAAATGGAGGGGCGGGGCTTAGATGGGTATGAGCCGAAGGCAAGAAATTGGGACTAGCTGGGTAGACAACTTGGTCGACATGGACTTGTTGGGCTGAAGGGCTTGTATCTGTGCTGTATTGATCGATGACTTTAACCACCAATGTTGCTGGGAAGGGAGTTTATTTTAAAGCTGCCATACACTTGATTTTACAGGAGACAAGTCGCCATTACAAACGCCAACATATTTTACACTACTGCACCTTTATACTCTCGAATTGAGTTTCTTGAAAAACAACAACCGATATTCTCATGATATATTAGGCAAATGTTTCTCTTTTTTAGTTTAACTTCTGCCTTTCATTGTCCAGGGACAAAGAGGGATAGGTTGTCACTAAGACAGGCGAGTCTGTCGATGTTCTGTCAATGCTTGACATATATGATGTGAAACTTGGTGTTTTTGCTGTAACAAAAAGTTATAAAATTAATCAAAACAAATATATAGTGCAAAAAAACACTTTTGAGGTAGTGCTGGTGGATTCGTGGGCCATTCGGAAATCTGATGGCAGCGGGGCAGAAACTGTTCTTACAGGGTTGAGTGCCTCCTCCCTGATCCCCGAGAAGAAGGCATATCGCTGGTGGAGAGTGCTCTTAATGATGGATGCCACCTTGTTAAAGCACCATGTCTTGAAGATGTCCTTGTTGGTAAGGAGGATTGTATCGATGTTGGAGCTGGTTGAGTTTGCAGCCTCTGCATTCTCTTGTGATGCTGAGCATTGAAGCATCTGTACCAGGTGGTGATGCAGGCACAAGAACATAAGAACATGAGAAATAGGAGCAGGAGTCGGCCATCTGGCCTGTCGAGCCTGTTCCGCCATTCAATAAAATCATGGCTGATCTGACCATGGACTCATCTCCACCTACCTACCTTTTCCCCATAACTCTTTATACCCCTGCTATGCAAAAATCTATCCAACCTTGTCTTAAATATATTTACTGAGGTAGCCTCCACTGCTTCATTGGACAAAGAATTCCACAGATTCACCACTCTCTGGAAAAGGCAGTTCCTCCTCATCTCCGTCCTAAATCTGCTCCCCCCGAATCTTGAGGCTACGTCCCCTGCTTCTAGTCTCACCTACCAGTGGAAACAACTTTACTGCCTCCATCTTATGAATCCTTTTCATAACGTTATATGTTTCTATAAGATCTCCTCTCATTCTTCAGAATTCCAGTTTGAGAATCATCTGGTATAGAGGATCAGCTCTGGTCCAGTTGGGTGTAATCTCACCTCTGAATCAAAAGAGCCATTCTATGGCCTTGGGCACAAAACCTAAACTAACAATGCAGCGTGAAACAGAGGCAGTTCTGATGTTTGGATATGTTCATCTACTTTCTCAGGTGGATAAAATTTCCTGATATATTTTTGAAAAAGAGCAGGGGAGTTGTCCTCAATGAACCAGAAGCAGAAGGTATGTAAATACACATCAGGTCAGGCAGCATCTGTGACATTGTCGCAGATCAGTGCCCCTTCATCGGAATTTAGAAAGTGAGGAAAACTTATGAGTTTTGATTTGTAGAGATAGATCAAAGAGATTTGGGTTGGATGGGGTGACTAAGATGGATGAATTCTCCCCAAGTCAAAGATGAGTTTGCCACATTATCTTGGCCGTTATTCCTCAGTTACTATCAATTAGGCAATGGTTGAACAGGTGAAAGTTTAAAAGAGCACCTGGCTGTGAATTAAAAATGGTGTGCAGTTTTGGTCACTAAATTACAGGAAGGATATAAATAAGGTTGAAAGAGTGCAGAGAAGGTTTACAAGGATGTTGCTGGGACTTGAGAAACTGAGTTACAGAGAAAGGTTGAATAAGTTAGGACTTTATTCCCTGGAGCATAGAAGAATGAGGGGAGATTTGATAAAGGTATATAAAATTCTGATGGGTACAGATAGAGTGAATGCAAGCAGGCCTTTTCCACTGAGGTTAGGGGAGAAAAAAACAGAGGACATGGGTTAAGGGTGAAGGGGGAAAAGTTTAAAAAGAATATTAAGGGGGGCTTCTTCACACAGAGAGTGGTGGGAGTGTGGAATGAGCTGCAAGATGAAGTGGTGAATGTGGGCTCACTTTTAACATTTAAGAAAAACTTGGACAGGTACACGGATGAGAGGTGTATGGAGGGATATGGTCCAGGTGCAGGTCAGTGGGACTAGGCAGAAAAATGGTTCGGCACAGGCAAGAAGGGCCAAAAGGCCTGTTCCTGTGCTGTAATGTTCTATGGTTCTGTGGTTCTAATAATAAAGCTGAAGGGGATGCTGGAATCACAAAATGATAAAATGGCAGTCGACTGGTTTTTCTGGTTGTTATCCCTGTATATTATGCGAGCCTGCTGTGAAATCAATTATTTAAGTATATATATGTCACCATATACAGCCCTGAGATTCATTTTCTTGTCGGCATACTCAATAAATCTGTAATAGAATAATAACCATAATAGAATCAATGAAAGACCGTCGTTCAACCAGTGTGCAAAAGATAACAAACTGTGCAAACAGAAAGGAAGGAAATAATAGTAATAAATAAATAAGCAATAAATATTGAAAACATGAGATGAAGAGTCCTTGAAAGTGTGTCCATAGGTTGTGAGAACATTTCAGTGATGAGGCACATGAAGTTGAGTGGTTATCCCTTTTGGTTCAAGAACCTGATGGTTGAGGGGTAATAACTGTTCCTGACCCTGCTAGTGTGAGTCCTGGGGCTCCTGTACGTTCTTCCAGATGGGGAAAGTGAAAAGAGAGTATGGCTTGTGTAACACACATAAAAAATGCTGGGGAACGCAGCAGGCCAGGCAGCATCTCTGGGAAGAGGTACAGTCGACGTTTTGGGCCAAGACCCTTCTTCAGGACGTTTTGCCCGAAACGTCAACTGTACCTCTTCCTAGAGATGCTGCCTGGCCTGCTGCGTTCATCAGCAACTTTTATGTGTGTTGCTTGAAATTCCAGCATCTGCAAATTTCTTTGTGTTTTGTGTATGACTTGTGCGGTGGGGATCCCTGATGATGGCTGCTATTTTCCTGTGACGACGCTCTTTGTAGATGTGCTCAGTGGTGGAGAGGCCTTTACCCACTGCTTTTTGTCAGATTTTCCATTCAAGGGCATTGGTGTTTCCATTCTCGGCTGTGAATCAGCCGGACAACCAATATACTCGCCACCACACAGCTATAGAAGTTTGTCAAAGTTTCAGATGTCATGCTGACTCTTCACAAACCCCTAGTAGTGGAGGCGCTGCTATGCTTTGTTCATAATTGCACTTACATGCTGGGCCCAAGACAGATCTTCTGAAATGATAACACTGAGGAATTTAAAGTTGCTGACCCTCTCTGCCTCGGATCCATTGATGAGGACTGGTTCACGGACCTCTGGTTTCCTGCCTCTGTAGCCAATAATCAGCTCCTTGGTCTTGCTGAGAATAAGAGGTTGTTATTGTGGTACCAGCGGTACCGCTCAGCCAGATTTAGGATCTCGCTCCTATATGCTCATTCGTCACCACCTTTGATTCAGCCTTCAACAGGTACCCATCAGCAAACTTGAATATGGTATTGGAGCTGTGCTTAGCCATACAGTCAAAAGTGTAAAGTGAGTAGAGCAGGGGGCTAAGCACACGGCCTTGTGGTGCACCTGTGCTGATGGAGATCATGGAGGAGATGCTCTTGCCAATCCAAACTGACTGGGGTCTGCAAGAGAGGAAATCAAGGATCCAATTGCACAAGGAGATATTGAGGCCAGGGTCTTGAAGCTTATTGTTTAGTTTTGAGGGAATCATAGTACTGAATGCTGATCAGCAATTGATAAAGACGACAGACGCTCCAGGGTTGAGTAAAGAACCAATGAGGTGCCACCTGATGTGCCAGTAGGAGTGGATCCAAGTTGATTCTCAGGCAGGAATTGATACGTTTCATCGCCAGCCTCTCAAAGCACTTCATCACAGTGGATGGAAGTGCTCCTGGATGATAGTATTGAGGCAGGTCCCCACGTTCTTCTTGGGCACCAGTATGAGTGAAGTCTGCTTGAAGCAGGTGGGTACCTCAGACTGCCTAAGCGAGAGGTTAAAGATCTCAGTGAACACTCCAGCCAGTTGATCAGCACAGGTCTCTAGAACTTGGCCAGGTACCTTATCTGGGCCAGTTGCTTTCCATGGGTTTGCCCCCTTGAAGGATGCTCTCATGTTGGTCTCTGACACTGAATTCACAGGATCATCAGGGGCTGTGGGAGTTCATGATGGTTTCTCCATGTTTTGATGATCAAAGCGAGCATAGAAGGCATTGAGCTCATCTGGAAGCTAAGCCCTTCATTCATTGAAGTCTTTCTTTCATTGTGACTCATTATGCACCATTTAATTTCTCTAGGTAAAAATCAGGTTCACCTTTGCTCACCGTTTGCCTTTCATAGAGTGACCAAGTCCACTGATATCCTATACGGACCGTTTCAAGGCAACGCGTTTCTCTGCCTTTATGAAGATATTTCAAGAGCAATCTCAAACATACAACTCGGTAGATCCAGCTGTTTTTTTTATATTCCAAAAGGAAAAAATAGCAATTTATATAACAACATGGTGGATATGTGATTTGGGTATACTTGTTATGCAAAAATGATTGGAGCTGCTGGTGCAGTTATTGATGTAAAATTCAGAGATGCACAGTAGTCACCTGCATCAGTAATCACACCGACGTTATGAAATGTGATGCTGTGTTTGAGATGAAGGAAAAATTGAATCACAAGGCAAATGGATTTCTTGTTTTCCTCCGGGTGATTTCGACACTGCTGGGGGCTTCAAAGCAATTCTTCTTTCTGCTGTGTTGAACAAGGGGAGGGCGCTGGGCAGGGAACTGGAATTCCTCTTCGGTTAGTACTTCCCATAGGAACCGAATGTGTGGGGTGAGAATGCACATGCCTTTGGTCCCCTTGACCAAGGACAAATTCTGCACAGTGAACTGGACCACAGGGCCCAGCACATGCATCAGCATCCCCCACCCAGACAGGCAGATGGCTCTGATTTCCTAAACCGATTTCCCTTTTCATTCAACCTTCTATCCAACATTCACGATCAATATTGAATTTCTGCCCTCCTCATTGTCACTGCTATCTGATCTGCGGACTGCTTCCGGCTTTTTCCTGTTTTTTTGTGTTCCCAACCTCTTTATAATACGCTCATTCATAATACTCAGCCCAATTCCTGAACATCCTATCTTAGCAATTTCAGTCACAATTATTCCAATAACCATGAGATATTATGAAGGCATGATCAATTTCAAAATGTAACAACTGATTCCTCTGTAACGGAGAAGTTAAAAGTTTCTGCTCTGAGTATCTGGGCTTTCATTAGTGCTGGTAATGCTGTGAGCTTTGATGGCTTAACTTGATTCAAAAGTTTAATATATTTGCCTAGTGATTCATCATGAGTGGGAGATGGAGCTTGTCAGCCTGGGAAGGCAGTCCATCTAGGAGAGGATTTCAAACCACCGCTGCCTTGCGGCCATACCCACTCATGGGAAAGGCTTCGGGAGTAAACCCTGAGGACAAATCCGGAGCTGGAGTCCCTAAGGCAGTCCAACGTTGCCTTCAACCCTGTTCTGGCAACTCCTGCGACAACACTGGTGCCAAGCTGTATCGGCCCTTGCCCTTCCCTTGGACAACTTCGGTGTCGTGGAGAGGGGAGACTTGCTGCATGGGCAACTGCCGGTCTTCCATCCCACCTTGCCTAGGCCTGCACCCTGGAGAGGACACAGACTTTCCAGGCGCAGATCCATGGTCTCGCGAGACTAACGGATGCCACACACACACACACACACACACACACACACACACACATCCTGAGTGGGCAGCAGCAAGTGCACCAGTCACACCTTGGCTTTGGTCCCCGTGACATAAATCTGACAGGCAGCTGCCACATCATGTGGTGCTGTCGAGTGCGGTAAGAACTGCCAACTCGATTGGGGAGAATGTGCATGTGTGTGAAAGAGGGGGAATAGAGGAGTAACCTTCAGCATCAGGAACACGGGGATATGATGGGGTTAATATTTTATTTACAAGCCTTGTTTCAGGATTCAAGTGTAAAAGGATCTGCATCTGGTTGGGAGCAGCTCATGAGTCAAGGAGATGATACTGTATCCTTTCTCAATATTCTCTGTACAAATGTGGTTAGTGGTTGGAGGTCTCAATTGTTCTTAAGTATTGTGTTTCCTAATTGCTTTTAGAAGGCAGAAGGTAGAAGAGATTTTGGACTCAGCACCAATTAATTTTACTCATTACTTTTGAGGCGTAAGCTTTTCAAGAGAACGAAGAGTAATCCCCCTTCACTCAGGGGACCAACGAATCAATCCTGGCTGAATCCAGCCGAACGTTTCCCTCTACTCTCTAGTTAATGCATGAAGTAGAACGACACTTAACAGGCATTGTGCAATAGTGCGGCGAAGAATTCTCAATAACCTACTTGTCTCCCTCGCCTGCAAACGAAGCCGAGACAAGATGTGGAAATCTCCCAGAAGGGTGGTGGAGAACATCTAGTAATAATTCTGAAGGGGTTAAATGTGCATCATGCTGGGGAATAGGAAGAGGAGGGGATCTAGTTAAGAAGCTCCCTTAAAAAAAAAACAGACAGAAGCAGTTGATACGGTGGCTTGCCAGCACTCCCTTAAAGACAGCGAGCGCTCAGTAATATTCGGCACCCAATAGTCAGTCACTTCTCCTGTACTGCTGGAATTGAAGGCAGGAACACCACATTGCACATAACTTTTTAGTGTCTATTACAGGTAAAAAGCGTAATCACATTAATGACTGAAAACATTTTGCTCCTTGTAAAGAAGGTTATGGATGTCATTGTGAAACCGAGCTTAATGGAAACTGAAACTGGTGGAGGAAGGTTTAGGGGAAATATCAGAGGTAGGTTTCTACACAGGGAGTGGTGAGATCCTGGAGCATCCTGCCCAGGGGTGGTGGTACAGGCTGACACAAAAGGGACATTTAAGAGTCTGTTAAATGAGCACATGGATGAAATGAGAATGGAGGGGTTATGTTGCTGTGCGGGAGGAATTGATGTGAAGTAGATTTATACAGGTTGGCTCAACATTTTGGGCTGAACAGCCCGTACTGTGCTTTACTCTTCTATGTTCTAGGCTCTAGTTTGTCATAAGCCTTGTTTCATTTTAGCTGGCACATCTCCTTTTAAAATAAAACATGTTTTCTTTCACTTAACATCGTCTGTTTCTCCTGCAAAGGTCTAGGAAACAGAAACTGTTGTAAACACACTGTTGACTGGTTGAGTACTTGACAGGTGTGAATGTTACTGAACGTGATCCCGGGTGAAACTCGGTGTTTCATTAGCACGGGGGCAAGAGGACGATGCAGCAATTCTTCCTGATCCCGTGCAGGAGTCACGCAGCGTTGTCCCAGTTTTGTGGGGTGAAGCCACTTGCAAGCCTTGGTTCCACTGACCACAGTGAAAACAGAGTTCAAAGGCTGAGATCTAACCTCTGACCAGGGATGGATTTCACTGAGGTACTTTGCCTCCGCACAGCCAGGCTTGTAGTGTCTGTATGGAAAGAAAAACCTGGAACGGCCTGTTACCAGTGCAGTGACAGGTGGCGTGTTTGTTCACTTGACCCACTTGCTACTTGTTCTAGGTGGGTTATCACCCAAAAAGCCACTTTTCAAGTTGTAGAGTTTTGTTTGAGGCTGTAAAGAATGGCCATTCCGTTCTTGAAGGACTATCTCAAAGGTCTTGATAGCTAGTGAGTCAACATCAAAGTACAGTTGATACTGTGTTTAATGATGTTGGTTTTAACATTGGTCCTTGCTTTGTACAATTTATCTGCCACATCTCCTATGGTGCAGCAACAGCACTAACTTGGAAATTCTTTGACATGCTCTGTGGACATGAAAGGTGCAACTCGGCCTATACTCCTATATAAAGCTGAGCAGTCAGTAGTACTTACATAGTGCCTTTTTCATCGTAAAGAAGGCCCTGGCACTTTACCGAAGTGTCATTCTCAATATCTGACACATAGCCATTTGGGACAGAGCACCTCAAAAAGGGGAGAGTTTTAAGGAAAGAATTGAAGGGCTTCAGATCAAGGAAGCTGATACCAGAGCCACTGGTGCTGTGATAAGAATCAGAACTTACAAGAGGCTAGAATCAGAGGAGTGAGGTGATTGTTGAGGGACAATTCACAAATGGGAGGGCCATCCCTCTCCCTCCCTTTTTCTATGCCCACCCTCCTCTCCTATCAGATTCCATCATCTTCAACCCTTCATCAACCCCACCTGTTGCCTCCCAGCTTCTGGCCTCTCCCCTCCCCCACCTGCCTATTACCCTCCTCACGTGGATCTCCCTATCACTTACCAGTTCTTGCTTCACCCCTTCCTATTGTCTATACTGGCCATCTCATCTCTTTCCAGTCCTGAATATGAATCTTGAACTGAATCTTTGACTGCCTCGTTTCCTCCTGCTACCCACCCACTGGTCTCCTCCAGCTTTTTTGTTAGTTGCTTTAGATTCCAGCACCTTTAGTCTCTTGTGTCTTGATCTTTGAAAGCTGTTGGACTAGGTGTCCTCATGCATTTGCAAAGCCTGTCCAGATAGGTGTTCCAATCATCCTCGACTGCTGGTAACATTGGACAACAAAGATTTCGTTTCCTGAATACTTCTGGGTATATCTTATCGATTTTAGGTTGCTGATCATGAAAATCATCATGAAATTTCCCTCCCGTGCACCACTTTTTTTCTCAAATCGCCTATATTTGTTATTTCAGTTCATAATTCAAGTCAATTAAAATATTGCCCATAATGTAAGCTGAAAGGTTTTTTATCTTGTCTAGGCATTCCTGGGCATGCTTAGGCAGGGCAGATACTGCGTAGCAGGACAGATTTTAGAAAGGCAATATTAGCATCACGTGCGCACTGTTCTATGCATTGCGTTTACATGTAGATCGGTTTGTGATGACATTAATGCACATAGTATATTGTGTGTACTTTTTACAATAAAGTAATGTATTTTCAGGAGTATTTGTGATAACAAAATGTCTCACCAACGTTGCAACAGCCACGATACTTTCTGTTATATTTGTGGTGAGTATACGCCTAAATCTCAAGGACAGAGCATGACTCCTCTTATTAAGAACACCTATGAGCTCTACTTTGGGTGTAAAATTGGTGACCAAGACAAAGCCTGGACTCTTCGCATTTGTGCACAATATGCGTTGTCAATCTTAGAGGTATAGAGATATTCGTAAATCAATATTGTTTGCTGTCTTGATGATGTGGTGTGTGCAGAAAGATCATGTGACTTTGATCTGACCAGTGTGTCTGGTTTCTCTGTTTAAATCAAGAAATCCTAATCTCCCTTCATATGAGACCTGTGCCACATGACGATATTCTTCCAAGTACCGAAGCCACCAGACACATGGAGTCTAGAGGAGGCAGACAAAGATGCCATGATGCACAAGCCAGGAATGGAAAACAACACTGATACTGATACAGATTTGAACCCTTTATGTCAAGTGAGCCTCACCTGAGAACTCAATCTGACCTAAATGATCTGGCTGGAGACAAAGGCAAAAGCAGAATTACTGTGTTCAGGATTGCAAAGATGGAATCTGCTGTCACCAGACACAAAAATTTCTATGAAGGATTTTGATATTTGAGGCAGATGCTTCCCAGAATAACTGATGCCAAAATTAAGGAAGACATTTTTGTCGGCCCAGAAATCAAACAGGTCATCGATGACAGGCAATTTGAAGAACTTCTAGCTGGACTGGAGAAAATTGTATGGAAGGCATTCAAAGATGTTGTTGAAAACTTTCTTGACAACTACAGAGCATAAAACTACATGCAGCTGGTTGATAACATGCTTCAAGCATACAAAACCATGAAGTGTAACGTATCACCAAAGATTCATTTTCTGCATTCTTATTTTTAATCTCCAACTTGCAAACCTCCATTGAAGTGAATTAGGATTCAGACCCTTTGTCAGATCCTGTTGATGGAGCCAAGCACAGTGACAGGTCCACCAGCATCAGTCAGCCACAATGGAGACACTCAAGGATGGGTCACACCTGTGAAGAGCTGAGTGCAGGCCGTTCCCATCTGAACTGCTGGTCACTGTCAGCTCATCTGGGATTTGCAGAGCGTTGTGCAAAACCTCCATCTTCTCATTTGGACAAACAGCCTTACTCTAATTGGAGAATAGTTTTGTCTTTTACAATTTCCCAATAACACAATGCACAAGTGAGATATTGATCCTTTACTTGATAGGAATACACAAGTGAGATATTGTGTATATATTGTGAGATATTTTATAGGCAAGTGAGATATTGATCCTTTAAGCCAGAGTGGTGCCTTTGGAGGATAGATTGTTCTAATTTGAGTCTTTTGTACACATTTCATCTATCTTATGTAAAGGTTATAGTAATTGAGTTATCCGTATGAATTGATTGAAAATCAGATAATTTAGCGTAGCTCCAAATATTATAGAAGGCATGGAGTCAATTGCATGGAAACTGGCCGTTTTACCCACTGAATCTGCACTGATCACCAAATACCCATTGGTCCGATCCAGTTTCATTCTCCCCAGATTCCACCAACATCCATCTACATACTTACACCTTTGTTGTAAACATACAATTTAACAAAAAAAGAGTTGTTGGCTACTTATCCCTGCCAATTACAGCTTGGAGTGTAGAGAGAAACTGGAGCACTGGGGTGGGGGTTTTGGGAGGGTGGTAGAATGTGCAGACTCTACACAGCACCGGAGGTGAGGATTGAACCTGGAACACTGGAGCTAAGAGACAGCAGTGTTGCTAACTGTGCATCTGTCCTGCCCTGTATCTTTGCAAATCATTTCTTGCAACAGGCAGATCAAAGACCAAAGGATTCAAAGTACGTTTTTATCAAAGTACGTATGCAGTGTACAACCCTGTTTAATCATCTTCTCCACAGACAGTCATGAAACAAAGAAAACCATGGAACCTGTCCAAAGAAAAACATCACCCACCCCCCCAACAAAAGACAAATTACTCCAACAGGATCAAGAACACTAAATCCCCACGTGCAAAACAAAACAAATTGTGCAAATGGCAACAAGAGCGAAAACACTAAAACTAAAACAAAAAATCGAAAGAGTCCAGCTCAGTTCAGCTCAGTGTTCATTAGTCCAATCCACAAACCACAGATCCAGAACTTCAGTACCATCCTCCGACAGCATTGAGGGAGAGGGCGCAGGGACCTTCCCTGGGGAGCAGTGGATGAGAGAGAGGGAGAGGGAGAGAGAGCGAGAGAGAGAGAGCATCACATGCAGATCAATCCTCTGGCAGCAGTGAGTGAGAGGATGGAAGACGGCGCTGAACACTTACTTGCCTTGATGTCTCAATCTTCCTTGATGCTTTAATCGACAAGATTGGCGAGAAAAGGAGTCGATCATGGGCTCGCACCTGGTCTTTAAGCTTCTTGGCTTCGAGGCTGCTCACTTTCCAGACCTTCTCGGAGACGGCAAAGCACCAGATCGCTCAAAGACATGCCATTAAACTGTAGATCACAGGCTCCAACAGTAACAGAGTCACATTTAAAAGAAAAAAGAAGACATAAAATAAATGAAATAAACAGTCTGTGGCCCATCTGGAGAATGTTCCCCGTAGTAGCGTTGGCCATTGATGTCATCAATCAATGGAATATAGAACATGAGAACCACAACATTTATCAACTCTGTGCTGCAAGTTGAATGGAATCTAGGAATTTCTGGATTTGTGAAGTTGTTAGAAGTTATCCCTAGGATGTGGATCTGAACCCACCTGAATAACGGAAAGGACAGAGATTATCTTCACGAGGAGCACAAAGTCGTCTCTAGTAAATCTGTTTTACTTACTGTACAGATGAAGTCATTGGGAAAATATTTGAAATATGGAGTAAACTGCAGCCATTTCATAGAGCACCTGTATCACAGAGCTGGTGATGACCAGGTCCATCCTAGTCTGCTGACCCTGTGGTGTGTTGTAATACAAAGCTAGCCAGGAAGTTAAACACCTCTAAAATCACCCAAGCTGGAAGCTTTCTTCAGGGTTTTTAATGAGGAAACTTTGTAGAACTGCAGAAAATTAAGTAAGACACAAATTAGATTCAATACAGAATTGTCACACGCCTGAATATACTAATATTATCGACTATTCTCACAACCAGTGTTAAACAAGGTAATACGCATATACAACATTCTATAGCTATGCAGTGGTTTGGAGTGATCTTGTGGCATGACAGGTTATTAGCGATGAATGATAAACATAATACTTCCTTCAAAGTACATCTACTAAATATTACCAATATTAAGAAAGCTTAAGACTCACAGATATTGCTGTTTCAAGGACAAATGAAGAGTGGATGGAAATGCAACATACATCAAAGTTGCTGGTGAACGCAGCAGGCCAAGCAGCATCTATAGGAAGAGGCGCAGTCGACGTTTCAGGCCGAGACCCTTCATCAGGACTAACTGAAGGAAGAGTGAGTAAGGGATTTGAAAGCTGGAGGGGGAGGGGGAGATGCAAAATGATAGGAGAAGACAGGAGGGGGAGGGATAGAGCCGAGAGCTGGACAGGTGATAGGCAAAAGGGGATACGAGAGGATCATGGGACAGGAGGCCTAGGGAGAAAGACGGGGGGGGGGTGACCCAGAGGATGGGCAAGAGGTATATTCAGAGGGACAGAGGGAGAAAAAGGAGAGTGAGAGAAAGAATGTGTGCATAAAAATGAGTAACAGCTGGGGTACGAGGGGGAAGTGGGGCCTAGCGGAAGTTAGAGAAGTCAATGTTCATGCCATCAGGTTGGAGGCTACCCAGACGGAATATAAGGTGTTGTTCCTCCAACCTGAGTGTGGCTTCATCTTTACAGTAGAGGAGGCCGTGGATAGACATGTCAGAATGGGAATGGGATGTGGAATTAAAATGTGTGGCCACTGGGAGATCCTGCTTTCTCTGGCGGACAGAGCGTAGATGTTCAGCAAAGCGGTCTCCCAGTCTGCGTCGGGTCATACGCTCTGTCCGCCAGAGAAAGCAGGATCTCCCAGTGGCCACACATTTTAATTCCACATCCCATTCCCATTCTGACATGTCTATCCACGGCCTCCTCTACTGTAAAGATGAAGCCACATTCAGGTTGGAGGAACAACACCTTATATTCCGTCTGGGTAGCCTCCAACCTGATGGTATGAACATCGACTTCTCTAACTTCCACTAAGGCCCCACCTCCCCCTCGTACCCCATCTGTTACTTATTTTTATGCACACATTCTTTCTCTCACTCTCCTTTTTCTCCCTCTGTCCCTCTGAATATACCTCTTGCCCATCCTCTGGGTCACCTCCCCCCCTTGTCTTTCTTCCCGGACCTCCTGTCCCATGATCCTCTCGTATCCCCTTTTGCCTATCACCTGTCCAGCTCTCGGCTCTATCCCTCCCCCTCCTGTCTTCTCCTATCATTTTGCATCTCCCCCTCCCCCTCCAGCTTTCAAATCCCTTACTCACTCTTCCTTCAGTTAGTCCTGACGAAGGGTCTCGGCCTGAAACGTCGACTGCGCCTCTTCCTATAGATGCTGCTTGGCCTGCTGCGTTCACCAGCAACTTTGATGTATGTTGCTTGAATTTCCAGCATCTGCAGAACTCCTGTTGTTAGTGGATGGAAATGGATGTCTTTGCTCCAAGTCAAAATCTAAGTTAACCTGTGTAGTGCCCTGGTTCACATCCTCACTGTTATGCTGTAGGTATTTCATTTGGCTGCTCTGTAAGAAGAGTCTGTTTTGCTTTCAGCCTGTTTGGGTTATTGTTGAAGATAAAGGATAATGTGGAATGTGTGCCATCCAATCAGGGGGGAGGTTTTCTTGGTGAGGGACAATAAGGTTTTGTTCGGTAGAAGATGAAGAGAGAAGATGCTGGGGAGAACCGATTGTAGGGTACGACCCGGTGAGAGACCCGTTTGTTTGAGATGGGTTGCGAGTGACGTTCAGAAGGTGGTGTGTGCTTTCACGCTGACCGAGGTCCCAGTGCGTGAGTGACAGAGAAGTTCAAGATGAGCTCCAATGTGTGCACATTAAAGTGGGCCCTTTTCTTTTTGTTTTTCTTTACTAACTCTTTAGTTAAGTTAAGATTCATGAATATAATTCCGTTAATCCTATGGCACTAATTTGTAACAGGGTAGCAAATGACACAGCATCCACATAAACCGGGGTTTGGGGTGGGAGGGTTGTCTCAATCTCACAAGTTTGCTGGGACCGGAGAGTGTTTTCCCTAGACTTGCGCAGCCAGGGAAAGCAGGGGGTTTGACCCCTGCAGGAAATGATGCAAAAAATAGCTTATGAACAGGAAGTGATGTTTGTACGAAGCGACTGCATACAGAATGAATAGCACCTTTAAAGGCAGAACACTCAGCACGACCAGCTGACTTTATACTAGCTTGGCCAGCAGTGATTTCACATAAACTTGCCAGCTTAGTGAGGAATACCTGCAAAGAAACAGAACTGCTTTGCCCGCTAGTCTAACCTTTATGAATGGTGACCTTGCCCAGTACAAGGCGGCTTCTGTGCTACATTCCCCTCTCCCTCTCTGTGTCCTGTCAAAGCCCTTGTAATGAAAGTGTGAGGTATATCTCATTGTTGCACAGGGAGTAAATGTAACATACAAAACTATGCCTGTCAGCATAAACAAACAAGCTCGCAATTCACCGAAGATCAGGGTGTAGTTTATGAGGGCTGTTCATTACAAATATTGAAGAAGTGAAAATCTGCATGTAACACCTGTGTAGCACTGGTCTTATTGTGTGTGACTAGTCCCCACACTTTTGAGAAAACCAAATTACTTCAGGTGCCAACAGGCCATCAGAAGGTTCTAGGTATCGGAAGGAGGCAGTGAATAGAAACTACACACTTTTGGAAATAAGGTTTTGTTTATAAGAAAAAACAATATGTGCAAAGTATTTACATGAGCAAGAACAATTCAAAATTCAAACATTCTGTTTAAGTTCCAAATCTTAGATATCAACAAAAGCCAAATCCCTGTTTAGTTAGAATCAGTGATATTGATTAGAATAACCTTTGTTACTCCAATTTCTCCAACTAGTTAGATCTAGTGTTATTCTCTATTTAAAAATTTATAGACTAAACTTTCCATTTTACTTATCCCTAGTTAGTTAGAAAACCAAATATAATTCCTATTCTCAAGTATTATAGTTAACTTCAGTTTCAGTTCCAGGCAGTATATCTACAAGTTTAAATTCAAATTCAATTATATATGTACAGTTTAACTCCTTTCACGACAATTCTCCAACGTCACAACTCTTAAACAAAGTAAATCTCATGCAGTAACTTATCAACGTCTTTGCAAAAATAATCAGTTCTTGCAGAAAATCAAATTCAGATTCTTCGAACAAAAATAAACGTATACATCCTCTGCATCATCATTTCATTTCCGCGCTGGTTCTTCATCTTGGGCGGCTTGCCATCTTGTTTCTTGGTTCATTGGAATGAAATCGTTTAACAGAAAGTCAATTCACAAACTTGACCAAATGCCTTGGTGTGATTTTACAGAACTAATTCCCGACTACACAGTAGGGATTTTGGACACTGGTCTGTGCCGATATTGTCTCGTTATAGCTGCTGCGTGTTATATCCATAGCTTATCGCTATTGTCTCTCCTCCATGGGTTCAACCCTGAGGTTTTCAAGGGTAATTCCACTCTTAACAGTTCATGTCTTCAACTTCTAATCGTTGCTGCGTTTCTCTCCTTGTCTGTCCTGTCTCAGCCACGCCCTGCGCCCTCACATCGTGATTTTTTCAAATTCTCCTTTTTTAAAAAAAGTCGGTAAACCTCCACAGGTGAAACTTTCTAACATTACATCTTTGGGTTTAATTAACCTGGGTTACATGCAGATGCTGGAAATCCAAGAAACACACACAAAAAGCTGGAGGAACTCAGCAGGCCAGGCAGCATCTATGGAAAAAAGTACAGTCAATGTTTCGGGCTGGAACCCTTCGGAAGGACAGTTCTGCGAAAGGTCTCGGCCGGAAACGTCAACTGTATACTTTTCCATAGATGCCCTCACTAATTTTTATAGATGCACCGTAGAAAGCATTCTCCTAGGGTGCATCACAACCTGGTATGGAAGTTGTCCTGTCCAAGACCGAAAGAAGCTGCAGAAGATCGTGAACACGGCGCAGCACATCACACAAACCAATCTTCCGTCCTTCGACTCACTTTACACCGCACGCTGTCAGAGCAGTGCTGCCAGGATAATCAAAGACATGACCCACCCAGCCAACACACTTTTCGTCCCTCTTCCCTCCGGGAGAAGGCTCAGGAGCTTGAAGACTCGTACAGCCAGATTTGGGAACAGCTTCTTTCCAACTGTAATAAGACTGTTGAACTGATCCCGATCCTGACCAGGATCTGGGCCGTACCCTCCAAATATCCGGACCTGCCTCTCAGTTTTTATGCACTACCTTACTTTCCCTTTTTCTATTTTGTATTTATGATTTATAATTTAAATTTTTAATATTCACTATTGATTTGTAATCCAGGGAGCGGGAAGCGCAGAAACAAATATCGCTGTGATGATTGTACGTTCTAGTAGCAATTGTTTTGGCGACAATAAAGTATTAAGTAAAGATGATGCCTAGCCTCCTGAGTTTCTCCAGCATTTCGTGTGTGTTGCTTTACAAATACTGTGTTTGGGGGGGCGGGTATAAGAATAATCTGCTCCCAACTTTAACTAACTTGGACATATTTGTTGGTGTAACTGTTTGAAGCCAGATTTTTTTACAAGGAAGTTAATACTGTGATTGTTATTTTGCACAGAATTTTAGCCACTGTTGGGACGGATTTTGACCTGCGAACCTTGAGGGCTGTGCGAGTCCTACGACCACTGAAACTCGTATCTGGAATTCCAAGTATGTTGACCAAATGCTTCACTGTTGCACATTTCTTTTGAGCAATTGCTATTACGTCTGGTCTGAAGGAGGATTTATGTAAATTTCATTTTTCATGTAAAAGATTCGTACATTGAACATGACCACATCATTCTGTTATTGTGAATTTAAAATGGTGAAAAATGTGCAATATGCCATTTAAAACCTAATATTGCTCCCTTCCCTCATCATCAATCATTACTTTTTTAAGTTACTAGTTAAAGTAAAATAACTATCTGCTGGTTGATATTTAACCACCTAATTGTACACATTTTAATTATAGTTCATTTGCTTAAATCTCACCTTTAACAACAGAAGTTTGAACTGAAAAGTGATAAGTATATGCCTTGGTTTGACTGCTGAAATGGTTCAAGAAATTCTGCAATTTACCAGTTATTATTGTTACGTACCCCGTAACTGGGTTGCCAAACCAGCAGAAATGGATCACTCAGTTGGAGTCTGGAGTACTAGAACTAAGAAAGTTTTATTAAAGAAACAAGCAACACAGTAATCGAAAGGATAATAAATGCAACAATTCAACAATGATAACCACACATGTGCACAGAATTAAGATAACAGCATCAATCAAGCTCTATCGTTGTCTAGGGGTAAATGACCAATTTCAAAATGACTCAAAGTTCAGTCCAGTTTGTAGTTCAGTTCGCAGTAATCGTTGCCATGGCGGTGGACAACGTGGGGGAAGAGAGACAGAATAGGAACAACTGATCATTCAGAACACGGCTTCACTCACAGACCAGCGAGATGGCTCACAAACAGCTTTTGGGCGGGTCCTTGGTGATGTCACCTGAGGTCACCGACTGTGACCCCTCCTCCAGATGCGGTCGATCCCCTGCAGTGAACCCGGCACCCAGGCAAGGGCGGACACACACCGGGTTCCCGCTGATCGTACCTTTCCACCCTGTGCGTTGTCCGGTACTTCTCACCACTCGTGAGAGGCGCACCGCTTCCAGGGTCTCGTTACCTCGGGTGGCGTGTGTGTCTGTCTTAGCGAACCTGTCCCTTTTTATCCCCCTGCTGGGGTATCGCCTGTCCATCACTTCAAACAGTTCAGGGTTCAAAGGGGGGAGCCGCTCCAGACAGCTCTTCCTCCCACATCCCTTCATTACACATCTCCAGACGCTGCTCCATTGTTCCTTATCTCTCCTTCCCCTGAGGGCAGGTGGCAGACCAACTGCTGATGCCACTGATGCTAGCCCAGGCCAGCAAACATCTTAATTTTATGTGTATTCTCGTAACACTTCCCCCCTTTAAGGATTTTTACCGGGAGGTAAAAATTACAAACATGACTACATTATCTGATACATACACAATATACATCTTTAACAGTTATTTAGCTAATACAGAGAATTTGAAATTGTCAACACCTTGACAGACAGTCATCACATTTTCTGTTCCTTTTACACGTGTTATTAATAATCCCTTAGACCAGGCTCCAACTCAGCAAACTTCATAGTGGCCAAAAAAACACTGATGAATTGCGACCAATGTAACCTCTCATTTGGTTTTGTCCCGGACCACAACAACAAGGGTCGTCCCATTCCGACTCAGTTTTCTCTCGCAAGGGCTTAGTAGGAGGGGGACGGGTATTGACCGCAGAGTTATTGCAAAACTTCCTGCAGTACCCCACCATCTCCAAGAGCCTTCTGAGGGCCCTCTTGTCTGTCGGGGTTGGGAGGTCAGCGATAGCCTGCACTGTAGCTTGCATCACTGCCAGCTGCCCCTGTGTCACCACAATTCCCAGGTAAGTGACTCTCGTGTGGCCGAATTCATTTTTTTCAAGGTTCACTATCAAACTGGCTTCAGACAGCCGTATTAAATTGCCAATACACACCTCTGTGTTCATCAGCCCTTTAGTCACTGAATTACTCAAAAAATATGGGTGTTGTTTACTTGGCTGCCCTATTGTAACAGACATAACCCAACGTCCCAGTTCTTTGCATTTTCTCGGGACAATCAAACACATGGGTGCGAGTCGTTTAATTACTCCTTCGGGGATTAAGGGAGAGACCTTATCAGTAGACCTGGCCAAAACAATAGCCTTCTCCCATCTGACCGATCCCATCCTAATCTTTTCAAAATGGTTTTTTCCTCTTATCAAGGGGCCCCTAGCTTCATTGATTTCCACGCTAACACCGACTAGGTTTGTTAGCATATCAAAAGCCGGTGACCGTCTCAGTTCGCGTCGGTCATGATCAATAACATTCTTCCCCCTGGGCAGCCGGTAAATCTCTTTCATGATTCCACCAACTGTTTCCTCCAGCACCGCAAAATGTCCACCGGGGGGTACCTCGTGGGCCATGTTAAAAACCTCATCCCCGTAACTCTTTTGCACCACCCCCCACTCCTCATCTGCGGATGCTGTACTTGATTTCCCTTTCTTCCTTAGCACTTCCTCATCCGCACAATAGCTTGTCAAGGCTGTGTCAGAGAGAGCGGTCTCGGCAAAAACCATCAGCCCCTCGTCTCGCTCCTGCGTCTGCACAAATTCTTTCCTGGCTACTGCTACGTCCGTCCCAGCTCCCTCACTACCTCTTATCTCACTACACCCTGTCTCATACAAGGTTGGCAGAAATGTTTCAGCCAAATTCACCATCGCGGGCGGGGCCTCCATGCTGGCAGGCTGACCCGTCAATCTCACGACTGGGAACACGATCCCTCCGGCGATGTCATTACCGAGCAAGACTTCCACGTCTTTCATCGGTAATTCGGACCTCACCCCGATCGTGACTAGTCCAGAGACCAGGTTGCTCTGTAAATGTATCTGGTGCAAAGGGACTGACTCTGTCCCTTCCCCAACACCTTTGACCTCTACCTCCCCAGTCTGGGTCTCTGAGCTAAACTCTAATACACTCTTCAGTATTAGTGACTGACACGCTCCCGTGTCTCTCCAGATCCGCACTGGAACTGGTTTTAACCTCTTTTTCACTGACACCAGTCCGGCCGAGATAAACCTCTCGCGCCCTTCCTGGACTTTTTCAGACCTGTCCTTCCCTAGCGGTTCGCTTAACAGCTCAATACAGCCATTCAAAATTTCCGCTTTTCCTTTCCCCGTCTCCTTCCTTGGGGCAAAGCACCTGGACGCAAAGTGTCCGACTTTCCCACAATTATAACAGACGACCCCAGGAGACTTCCTACCAGACTGCTCCCGGTCTACCTTATCCTTTTCACTAGTCCCCGGCTTACTTTCTGACTTTTCCGGCAGACTCTCCCCGCCGTCCTGACTACCCTTCTGGTAGCCTTTACTCGGGGCAACCTTCATTTTATGCGTCAACGCATACTCATCCGCTAACTTAGCAGTTGCGGCTAACGTGGCTGCCTCTTTCTCATCGAGGTAGGGTCTCATACCCTCAGGGACACAACCTTTAAACTGCTCAATCAGAATCAGCTGCAGCAGTCTGTCATAATCCCCCTCTACCCCTTTCGAGGCGCACCAACGCTCACAATATGTTTGCATCTCACGAGCAAACTCCAAATACGTGCGGTCCCACCGCTTCCTCGCATTCCGGAACCTCTGCCGGTATGCCTCCGGGACCAACTCATAAATCCTGAGGATGGCCTCCTTCACCACCTCATACTTCTGGGCATCTTCCGCGGATAAAGCTGAGTAAGCTTGTTGGGCTTTCCCTTTCAGTACACTCTGAAGTAAGACAACCCACTTATCCCTCGGCCATTCCTGACTTATAGCCACCTTTTCGAAATGAAGAAAGTACCGATCCACATCGGTATCGTCAAATGGGGGAACCAGCCTAACCTCCTGGGTCGCCCGGAACCCTCCACCTTGGTTCAGCACGAGCCCCTGCTCGGCCCTTATCTTTAACTTCTCCAGCTCAAATTCCCTTTCCCTCTGTTTCTCCTCTCTCTCCAACTGTCTGTCCCTCTCTCTCTCTTCTCTCTCCAACTGTCTGTCCCTCTCCTGCCTTTCTACCTCTCTCTCTTTCTCCTGCCTTTCTAACTCTCTCTCTTTCTCCTGCCTTTCTAACTCTCTCTCTTTCTCCTGCCTTTCTAACTCTCTCTCTTTCTCCTGCCTTTCTAACTGCCGTACCCGGAACTCGTGCTCGAGTCTCAGTTTTTCAAGCTGTACCTGTACCGCGTCTCCAGCAGGTTTTTCAATAGACACCTCCCCCAGCTCACCTTGGGGAAACACACCTTTAGATACATAGTGCTCTACAATAGCTCTGTGTATCTCCTCTCTCCTCATTGTCGACTTCACCTTAGCAAGATTCACCCGTTTTGCCACAGCTATCAATTCCGATTTCCTGGCATCCTCTAATGCCTCCAAGGTCGGCGCCTTTATAAATTCCTCAACCTCCATTTCTGCTGTTTGTCTTTTCTTTCTTTCGGGAATTTTAACCCAATCAATTTACTCCGTCCCAAATTTAGCGTTCAAAATCGCGGACGAGAACCCCACTTATGTTACGTACCCCGTAACTGGGTTGCTAAACCAGCAGAAATGGATCACTCAGTTGGAGTCTGGAGTACTAGAACTAAGAAAGTTTTATTAAAGAAACAAGCAACACAGTAATCGAAAGGATAATAAATGCAACAATTCAACAATGATAACCACACATGTGCACAGAATTAAGATAACAGCATCAATCAAGCTCTATCGTTGTCTAGGGGTAAATGACCAATTTCAAAATGACTCAAAGTTCAGTCCAGTTTGTAGTTCAGTTCGCAGTAATCGTTGCCATGGCGGTGGACAACGTGGGGGAAGAGAGAGATAGAATAGGAACAACTCATCATTCAGAACGGCTTCACTCACAGACCAGCAAGATGGCTCACAGACCAGCGAGATGGCTCACAAACAGCTTTTGGGCGGGTCCTTGGTGATGTCACCTGAGGTCACCGACTGTGACCCCTCCTCCAGATGCGGTCGATCCCCTGCAGTGAACCCGGCACCCAGGCAAGGGCGGACACACACCGGGTTCCCGCTGATCGTACCTTTCCACCCTGTGCGTTGTCCGGTACTTCTCACCACTCGTGAGAGGCGCACCGCTTCCAGGGTCTCGTTACCTCGGGTGGCGTGTGTGTCTGTCTTAGCGAACCTGTCCCTTTTTATCCCCCTGCTGGGGTATCGCCTGTCCATCACTTCAAACAGTTCAGGGTTCAAAGGGGGGAGCCGCTCCAGACAGCTCTTCCTCCCACATCCCTTCATTACACATCTCCAGACGCTGCTCCATTGTTCCTTATCTCTCCTTCCCCTGAGGGCAGGTGGCAGACCAACTGCTGATGCCACTGATGCTAGCCCAGGCCAGCAAACATCTTAATTTTATGTGTATTCTCGTAACATTATTTGTTGTGTTTTAAGTTTTTGCCACCTGCCTTTTAAAACTGATTGGATATGTTCTACAAGGCAGAACATAGACTGAATTGCTTGTAGCCAGTATTATCCCCAAATGGATTGTTCATCTGCTTCTCATCCTCAAAGTGACAACTGGAGAAAGAGGAATGGCTGCGTTAAAACAAGTCAATAATCAAGTTTCATATCCAGTCGCTTCATACTCCAGACTTCGTCGAATGGCCAAATCATGACGATTATTTCATATATTGAAATTTCCTGTGGTATATTCAATTTCAGACTGTGTGGGTGAAAATTATATACAGCACGATGGGTTTTACCATTACATACTGAAAAATTCACACTTCATTTTAGATTGTGATGATTACATAAGATTGCTATTTATTTTAGTTGTTTCTTAATGGTCACATGCAAGGCTTTATTGTGTGTTTGCCTTGGTACTCAATGTGATGCTGAGAAAATCCAACAGGTGCCCAATACCCAATCGTCCTAAACGTGCCAAGTAACAATTCGTCCATGTATGCTGATGAGGTCAATAATCTCTATGTGATTCGGCCATTTGTGCCCAACCTTTGGAGCTTGTGCTCGTGAGTAAGTACTTACCTGTACAAAGATCATTAAGTGTCATTTTCCTTGAACGGGGCAACAGTGAAAGGCCAGTTACCAACCCCTCCTCAGTTCTGTCTGTGTAATTGTTCGGCATTAGGGCAATTATGTCTGGCAGCTCTTCCACATTTAGAACTTAGAACATGCAGTGCTTTCCAATATAAACCTACTGCACCATTAATCTGACCCTTCCCTCCTACACAGTTCATGACCCTCTTAACTCCAAGTGCCTACCTCAGAGTATTTTAAATATCCTTAGTGTATTATTCTTGGGCAGATGGGGCTCGTTAGCCGAGGTTGGCAGCTCATCTAGGAGAAGGAAAAGTCTGATCTCAAACCTCCACTCTCTTGTGGCTATACCCACTCAGGGGGAAGGCTTCAGGAGTAAATCCCGAGGGAAGAATCCGGAGCTGGAGACCTTGAGGCAGTCCTACACTGAGTTCAATGATGACTGGCAACTCCTGTGATGCTGCTGGTACCGACTGTTTTTGTCTCTGCCATTTCTTTGGGTTCATTGGTTGTGTGGAGAGGGGGAGGTGGCTCCGTGGGTGACAGGTTGCTCTCCATATCGTACTGTCCAGGCCTGCATATCTAGACAACTAGGACTCAATATTCATGGTCAGCTCTGACCGACGGAGGTCATCACATGATTCTCTTTCACCAACCCCTGCATTGTTTTCCAGGTACCTACCACTCTGAGTAAAGAAACAATCTTTCAAATCTAAACTTTCCTTGACTCACCTGAACTGGATGTGCCCTGATATTGGCCATTGCAGTGCCCTGGGAAAAGATGCTGGCCTATGCCTCTCATAATCTTACATACTTCCATCAAGTCGCCTCTCATACACTGTCACTCCAAAGAGAAAAGCCCTAGCTTGCTTAACCTTCCTTCATAAGATATATTCTTTAATCCAGGCGGCATCCTGGCAAATCTCCGCTGCATCCTCTGTAGATACCACTTTGGATGCTGTTGGGTGGGGCGGTGACCAAGCAGAGGAAACTCACAGTGGTCAGATCCCTGACACTGAGTCCAGCTCTGTGGCTCAGAAGGGAAGGGGTGGAGAACATTTGAGCTATGGTGATAGGAAATTCGTTAGTGAGGGGAAGAGCAAGGAGGTTCTGTGGACAAGAACGAGATTCCAGGATTGTACATTGTCTCCCATGTGCCAGGGTCTGGGACATCTTATATCAAGTCCTCAGCATTCTTAAATACAAAATATTCTGCAGATGCTAGGGTCAAAGCAACACTCACAACACACTGGAGGAACTCAGCAGGTCGGGCAGCATCAGTGGAAAGATCGGTTGACTTTTTGGGCCGGAACCCTTCGTCAGGACTGTCGGGGGAAGGGGCAGAGGCCCTATAAAGAAGGTGGGGGGAGGGTGGGAAGGAGAAGGCTGGTAGGTTCCAGGTGAAAAACCAGTAAGAGGAAAGATAAAGGAGTGGGGGAGGGAGATATGTCCATACATGGCCTCCTCTACTGCCATGATGAGGCTAAACTCAGGTTGGAGGAGCAACATCTCTATACTGTCTAGGTAGTCTCCAGCCCCTTGGTATGAACATAGAATTCTCCAACTTCCGGTAATTCTTTCTTCAGGAAAGGTGAAGAAAGAATAAGGGAGAACACAATGGGTAGTAGAAGGAGGCGGAACTATGAGGGAGGTGATAGGCAGCTGGGGGAGGGGGCGGAGTGAAATAGGGATAGGGGAAAGGAGGGGGAGGGAATTACTGGAAGTTGGAGAATTCTATGTTCATACCAAGGAGCTGGAAACTACCTAGACGGTATATAAGGTGTTGCTCCTCCAACCTGAGTTTAACCTCATTATGGCAGTAGAGGAGGCCATGTATGGACATACCTTTCCTGCCTATCACCTCCCTGCCTCCCCTCCCCCACCCCTTTATCTTTTCCCTTACTGGTTTTTCACCTGGAACCTACCAGCCTTCTCCTTCCCACCCTCCCCCCACCTTCTTTATAGGGCCTCTGCCCCTTCCCCCGACAGTCCTGACGAAGGGTTCCGGCCCGAAACGTCAACCGATCTTTTCCACGGATGCTGCCTGACCTGTTGAGTTCCTCCAGTGTGTTGTGAGTGTTCCTCAGCATTCTTAAGTGGGTGGGTGAGCAGCCAGAAGTCGTGGTCCATGGAGTTACCAATGACATAAGTAGGAAGAGGGTCAAGGTTCTGCAAAGTGAGTTCAGGGAGTTAGGTGCTGTTAAAAGACAGGGCCATGGTCGTGATCTCAGGTTTGCTACCTGAAGCACATGCTAGTGGGGTCAGAAATAGGAAGATCATACCGTTTAACGATCATACAGTTTAACAATCTGCGATCTCTCTCCAAGTTTGATCCTCTAAATCCCGCGGACTGTTGGGTGGGCTATAACGTAGCTCCATTAACATGGTCATACCTTTCTTATTCCTCAGTTCCATCCATAAAGCCTCATTACCGGAGTTCTCTAGTCTGCCCTGATTGAGCACTGCTGTGACATTTTCCCTGACTAGTAATGCCACCCTCCCCTTTTAATCCCTCCCGCTCTATCATGTCCGAAACAACAGTACCCCAGAATATTGAGCTGCCAGTCCTGCCCTTCCTGCAACCAAGTCAGATTTAGTTCTTCCAGATTTTTGGATTTTCGGCTTCTCTTCCAGGGAAGGTTGACCTGTACAGAAGAGGCAGTTTACACCTAAACTGGAGAGGACTAACATCCTATTGAGAAGAATTGCTAGTACTGCATGGGAGAGGGGTTTGGTTTAAACCAGAGTTGCAGGGGGATGGGAACTAGAGTGCCCAAACAGATAGTAGAGTGGTTGTGGAGACAGATGTTAAGACCGCAGACCAAGTCAGGAATTGGGACAGGTTGTTTTCTGGCAAAGGTATACTTGGTAAGTGGGAAGCCTTCAAAAGTGAAATTTTGAGAACACAAAGTTTGTATGAGCCTGTCAGAATAAAAGGCTAGGATAACCGGTTTAGTTATAACACCTCATAACCGGTTTGGTTTTCGAAAGATATTGAGGCCCTGGTTAAGGAAAATAGGAGGTGCACAGCAGGTAAAGGCAGATAGGGACAAATGAGGTACTTGACGAGTATAAGAAATGCTAAAAAACACTTAAGAAAGAAATCAGGAGGGCTATTAGAAGGCAAGAGGTTGCTTTAGCAGGCAAGGTGAAGAAGAATCCCAAAAGCTTCTACAGTTACAAGCAAAAGGATTGCAAGGGACAGAATTGGTCCTCTGGAAGATCAGAATGGTAACCCATGTGTGGAGCCAAACAAGATGGGGGAGATTTGAACTGGATTTATTGCATCTCTACTTGGGAGGCTGACACAGTGCCTACAGAAGTGAGGCAAAGCAGCAGCGAGGTCATGGACCCGATACAGATTACAGAGGAGGAGGTGTTTACTATCTTGAGGCAGATTAAGGTGGAGAAATTCCCAGAGCCTGACAAGGTGTTCCTTCAGACTGTGTGGGAGGCTCACGCAGAAACTGCAGGGATGCTAGCAGAGAGAGTTAAATATTGGGCACCTACACTGGTGACACCAACACTCTCAGGTGATTCCGGAGTTACCCAGTGACATGTTGGCCAATGCAGTCACTCAAAAGCTGCTGGAGCTTTGGAAGCAGCACGCTACCATGTAGTTTGCACAAGTTCACACCGCGGACAATACCAAGTTTTACTACGTTGTAGCATTACTAAGTAGTTCCACTGCAGCCAAGGTGGTGAGTCTACTGGAAGACCTGCCTGCACGTGATAAATATATCACTCTGAAAACTCACCTTTTCCTGACTTCTGGACTGTTTGAGTCTGAGCACACAAAACAGTTGCTTTCCTTGCCAGGCCTGGGTGACGATAGGTCTTCAAGACTTATGGACCACATGCTATCTCTCCTGGACAATAACCATCCTTGCTCAATTTTTAAAGAACTCTTCATGCAACAAGTTCCTGATCAGGTTCGCACAGCCCTAGCTAATACACCCATGAAGGACTGTGGGGAGCTTGTTAAAATACCGATAGTCTACACTCAGCCTGGCAGAGGTGCATTGTTCCTCCCCTCCTTTCTCTTTCTCAATAAGCCCTGTCAGCAGCTTTCAGCCAAACAACACTGGGTCTATGTTTTTACCATGCATGATTCAGCACAAACACCAGTAAATGCCGACCGTCATACAGCTTCGACAGTGCTAGTCCATTGGGACGGTGGAGATCTGTGAACACAGTGGGTTCCAGCTGCCAGGGTCATCTATTGTTCATTACGGACAGCCTTTCAGGGTGGTGCTTCGTGTGTGACACGGACGCTGGAGTGAGTGTGCTGCTGGCATCACCCATTGATTGTAAGGCAGAGAACGACGGACCCTCGCTGGAAGCTGCCAACGGCAGCAGGAACCAGACTTAAGGGACACGACATGCGATGCTCTGCTTCGGTGGATGATGCTACACACGGGACTTTGTCTTGGCTAAAGCTGCTCCACCTCTGCTCGGTGCAGATTTCCTGTGAGCTTAAGCATTTCCAGCTTGTGGACACAAGGGACTTTGGGTTGTTACCCTATATCCCCACTAAGTTCCCCACGATGACCCTGTCAAGCGCACGCACCACCACATGTGAATTCACTTGCCTGCTCGGCGAATTCTCAAACCTCACCAAACCCACAGTTTCCACTACAGTCACAAAGCACGTGGTCGAGCACTTCCATAAGTGACTCGCTGGTCCACTCCCGTGTGCGTCGGCTAGACCCAGAAAAGTTAGCCAGCGCGAAGGCTGAGTTTGCTAACATGGAAATACTTGGCATTATATGAGGGCCAAATAGCCCTCAGGACTCAGCCCTGCTTGTGGTCCCTTAGCCCAATGACGGTTACTGCTGACCACCCCTGATCATCACCCAGTCCCACATATACAAGACTTTTCAGCACATTTAGCTGAAAAGATATTTTTTTCTAAAGCGGAATTAGTCAGGGGCTAGCAATGTTCAAAGTTCAAAGTAAATTTATTTTCAAAGTACATATATGTCACCATATACAACTCTGAAATACATTTTCAAGTGGGTGTATTCAATAAATCTATAGAATAATAACCATAACAGAATGAATGAAAGACTGCACCAACTTCAGTGTTCAACCAGCATGCAAAAGACAACAAAGTGGGCAAATAAAAAAGGAAGAAATAATAACAATAATATATAAATAAGCAATAAGTATTGAGAACATGAGATGAAGATTTCTTGAAAGTGAGTCAATTGGTTGTGGAAACATTTCAATAACGGGCAACTGAAGCTGAGTGAAGTTATCCCCAGTGGTTCTAGAGCCTGATGGTTGAGGGGTAGTAACTATTCCTGAACATGGTGGTGGGAGCCCTGAGGCTCCTGTACCTTCTTCCTGATGGCAGCTGCTGGATGCTGGGTGTCCCTGATGATGGATGCTGCTTTCCTGCAACAGTGTTTCATGTAGATGTGCTCAATGATGGGAAGGACTTTACCTGTGATGGATTTGGCTGTATCCACTATTTTTGTAGGATTTTCATCCACAACTTCTGTTCAAGGGTATTGGTGTTTCCGTACCAGGTGCCTGTGTGCGCTGAAGATGTTCCCAAAGCGGCTGTTCTAACCCCATTCGGCCAATTTGAGTTCCTGTGCACACTGCTGGGGTTGAAAACGCCGCACAGACGTTCCAGTGACTAAAAGACTCTGTGATAAAAGAGTTAGATTTTCTTTTTGTATACCTGGACGGCACACTTGTCACCAGTGCATCCAAATGCAAACACTTATCACATCCCTGCACATTTTTCAAGCACTTAAGCCAACCTGGGCTGATTATTAACTCCGCTAAATGCCATTTCAGGTAGCCTACTTTTCACTTTCTCAGCTACTGCAGCAACACTACTGTGATTGATTGCCTCTCCTGACCTGCCATCGATGCTGTACGCATCGGGGTTGACTCTTGTCAGCATGGCAGCTACCGAACTACCGACCCTGAGGTCCAGGCTTACGGGCCTGCAGTTGTCTGACGTCAAGTTCGGGGACACAGGAGTTGCTCTCCCGTGCGATGTCTCAACCGGGGGCCCTCTCCCCATAGTCCCGTAAACAGCAGCGGGAATTGAACCCGGGTCGCTGGTACTGCAAACCAGTCTGCTAACCACTATGCTATCATGCTGCCCTCACTACGTCTCCTCAAAGTGCTAATGAGGTACAGCCTCTGCTGTGGCTTCTTTGTGCTGTATCATTGCAATATCCTCCGAGATGGTGACATCAAAGGTCTTGAATCTACTCACCCTTTCCACCACTAGCCCCTCAATGACGAATGGTGGGTGTTTTCCTGACTTCCCCTCCCTGAAGGCCATAATGAATTCCTCGGTTTTCCTGGTTCTTATATAGAGGTATATCATTTACTGTATTATTCATAATAGAAACTCTTCTACATAATTCACAAACACAATCACTGAGTTGTTGGTTTCACTTTAAGAGATGGTAATATCATGATGTAATATCATCTATATAAGGCAACTGCTTTTAGTTTATTTGTAATGGAATTAATGGGCTGCTGCTTTTGCTAAGCACATTGAATGACTCGCATGTTTATTCACAAAATCCCACACATGTATACCGACTGCCCCATCCTCTGTCCTATCACTGTAGATCCTTCCCTAACAGCTGGAGCAAATCTGCCTGCAAGGATATTGATCCCACTCAAGTTCAAGTGTAACCCATCTTTTATGTACAGGTCTCACCTTCCCCGGAAGAGATTCCAATGATCCAGAAATCTGAAGTCCTGCCCTCTGCATCAATTCCTCAGCCATACATTCTTCTGCCAACTCATCCTATTCTTGCCCTCACTGATGCATGTCACAAGCAGTAATCCAGAGATTACTACCCTTGAGGTCCTGCTTTCCAGCTTCCTACATAACTCCCTACATTCTTTCCTCAGGACCTCATCCCTTTTGGTACCTATGTCATTGGTACCAATATGCGCCATAACTTCTGGCTGCTCACCCTCCCTTTTAGCCTGTTGTAGGTTGAAGATTGAAAGCGTTCCTGGCCCTGGCACCTGGAAGCAACATGCCATCCGGGTGTCCCTTTCACATCCACAGAGTCTGCTGTCTGCTCCTTCAACTATTGAATCCCCTGTCACCACTCCCCGCCCCGCCCCTTCCTTTCTGACCCACAGAGCCAGACTCAGTGCCAGAAATCTGGCTGCTGTGGCTTTCCCCTGGTAGGTCAACCCCCTAACACCATTCAGGTGTCATACTTGTTACTGAGGGGAATGTGTCAACATGGGCCTTTGACAAGGTCCCACATGTGAGATTGGTCAACAAGGTTAAATTGCTTGGCATTCAGGATAAGGTAGCAAATTGAATTAGATGTTGGCTTTGTGGGAGAAGCCAAAGTGGTAGTACAAACCCCATTTCCAGAAAAGTTGGGATATTATCCAAAATGCAATAAAAACAAAAATCTGTGATATGTTAATTCACGTGAACCTTTATTTAACTGACGAAAGTAAAAAGAAAAGATTTTCAATAGCTTTACTGACCAACTTAATTGTATTTTGTAAATATACACAAATTTAGAATTTGATGGCTGCAACACACTCAACAAAAGTTGGGACAGAGTTAAAATAAGATTGAAAAGTGCACAGAATATTCAAGTATCAGTTCAAAAGGAACCTTTCTCAACGCAAGATTGCGGGGAATTTAGATCTTTCAACATCTACTGTACATATATTGTGAAAAGATTCAGAGAATTCAGAGACATCTCAGTGCGTAAAGGTTAAGGTCGGAAACCACTGTTGAATGCGCGTGATCTTTGAGCCCTCAGGTGGCACTGCCTAAGAAACCGTCATGCTACTGTGACAATTATAGCCACCTGGGCTCGGGAGTACTTCAGAAAACCATTGCCACTCAACACAGTCCGTCGCTGCATCCAGAAATGCAACTTGAAATTGTATTACGCAAGGAGGAAGCCATACATCAACTCTATGCAGAAATGCTGGCGAGTTCTCTGGGCCCGAGCTCATCTCAGATGGACTGAAAGACTGTGGAACCGTGTGCTGTGGTCAGATGAGTCCACATTTCAGCTAGTTTTCGGAAAAAACGGGCACGAAGTTCTCCGTGCCAAAGATGAAAACAACCATCCAGATTGTTATCAGCGAAAGGTGCAAAAGCCAGCATCTGTGATGGTATGGGGGTGCATCAGTGCCCACGGCATGGGTGAGTTGCATGTATGTGAAGGTACCATTGACTCTGAGGTGTATATTAGGATTTTAGAGAGACATATGTTGCCATCAAGGCGACGTCTCTTCCCGGGACGTCCATGCTTATTTCAGCAGGACAATGCCAGACCACATTCCGCATGGGCTACAACAGCGTGGCTTTGTAGACACAGAGTGCGTGTGCTTGACTGGCCTGCTGACAGTCCAGGTCTATCTCCTATTGAAAATGTATGGCGCATCATGAAGGGGAGAATCAGACAACTGAGACCACAGACTGTTGAGCAGCTGAAGTCTTATATCAAGCAAGAACGGACAAAATTTCCAATTGCAAATCTACTACAATTAGTATCCTCAGTTCCAAAACGATTAAAAAGTGTTAGTAAAAGGAAAGGTGATGTAACACAATGGTAAACATGCCTCTGTCCCAACTTTTGTTGAGTGTGTTGCAGCCATCAAATTCTAAATTTGTGTATGTTTACAAAATGCAATTAAGTTGGTCAGTAAAACTATTGAAAATCTTTTCTTTGTACTTTTGTCAGTTAAATAAAGGTTCACATGAATTAACGTATCACAGATTTTTGTTTTTATTGCATTTTGGAAAATATCCCAACTTTTCTGGAAATGGAATTTGTAGATGGTTGCCTCTCTGATTGGAGACCTGTGATTACTGGAGTGCCACAGGGATCGGTGCTGAGTCCATCGTTGTTTGTCATCAATATCAACGATCTGAATGATAATGTGGTAAAGTGGATTAGCAAATTTGCAGATGACATCAAGTTTGGGGGTGTAGTGGACAGCGAGGAAGGCTATCAAAGCTTGTAGTGGGGTCTGGGCCTGCAGGAAAAATGGACTGAAAAATGATAGATGGAATTTAATGCAGACAAATGTGAGGGGTTGTACTTTGGGTGGACAAACCAGTGTAGTACTTACACAGTGAGCAGTAGGACACTGAGGAATATGGTAGAACAGAGGGATATGGGAATACAGATACGAGGGGTGATTGATAAGTTCGTGGCCTAAGGTAGAAGAAGTCAATTTTAGAAAACCGAGCACATTTATTTTTCAACATGGTCCCCTCCTACATTTACACAGTTAGTCCAGTGGTCATGGAGCATACGGATCTTGGACTTCCAGAAAGTGTCCACAGCATGGGTGATTGATAAGTTCGTGGCCTAAGGAAAAAGGAGGTGAGTTATACAGCTCTCGTTACATGAACATGCAGGTCGACTCTTTCAGTGATTATGCAGAAAGTTTGAAGTTAATAACTCAGCTCCTTCTACCTGAGTTTTCCACTGAGGTTGAGTGAGACTAGATCTGGAGGTCTTGTGTTAATTGTGAAAGGAAAAATGTTTAAGGGGAATATTCCTCAGTCAGAGGGTGGTGAGAGTGTGGAATGAGCTATTTGCAGAAGTGATGGATGCGGGTTCAATTTCAACATTTAAGACCATAAGACCATAAGATATAGAAGCAGAAGTAGGCCATTCGTCCCATCAAGTCTGCTCCGCCATTCAATCATGGGCTGATCCAATTCTTCCAGTCATCCCCACTCCCTTGCCTTCTCCCCATACCCTTTGATGCCCTGGCTTAAATGCACCCAATGACTTGGCCTCCACAGCCACATGTGGCAACAAATTCCACAGATTTGCCACCCTCTGACTAAAGTAATTTCTCTGCATCTCTGTTCAAAATGGACATCCTTCAATCCTGAAGTCGTGCTCTCTTGTCCTAGACTCCTCTACCATGGGAAATAACTTTGCCATATGTAATCTGTTCAGGCTTCTTAACATTCGGTATGTTTCTATGAGATCCCTCCTCATTCTCCTGAACTCCAGGGAATGCAGCCCAAGAGCTGCCAGATGTTCCTCATACAGTAACCCTTTCATTCCTGGAATCATTCTCGTGAATCTTCTCTAAACCCTCTCTAATGTCAGTGTTTCCTTTCTAAACTAAGGAGCCCAAAACTGCACACAATACTCCAAGTGTGGTCTCACGAGTGCCTTATAGAGCCTCAACATCACATCCCTGCTCTTATATTCTATACCTCTAGAAATGAATGCCAATATTGCATTTGCCTTCTTCAACACCAACTCAATCTGGAGGTTAACCTTTAGGGTATCCTTCACAAGGACTCCCTTTGCATCCCTGCATTTTGTATTCTCTTCCCATCTAAATAATAGTCTGCCCGTTTATTTCTTCTACCAAAGTGCATGACCATACACTTTCCAACATTGTATTTCATTTGCCACTTCTTTGCCCATTCCCCTGAACTATCTAAGTCTCTTTGCAGACTCTCTAATTCCTCAACACTACCCACTCCTCCAGCTATCTTTGTATCATCGGCAAATTTAGCCACAAATCCATTAATCCCATAGTCCAAATCATTGACGTACATTGTAAAAAGCAGCGGTCCCAACACCGACCTCCACTGCTAACTGGCAGCCAGCCAGAATAGGAACCCTTTATTCCCACTCTCTGATTTCTGCCGATCAGCCAATGCTCCACCCGCGCTAGTAACTCCCCTGTAATTCCATGGGCTCTTATCTTGCTAAGCAGCCTCATGTGCGGCACCTTGTCAAAGGCCTTCTGAAAATCCAAGTACTCCACATCTACTGTATCTCCTTTGTCGACCCTGCTTGTAATTTCCTCAAAAAATTGCAGTAGGTCAGTTAGGCAAGATTTTCCTTTCAGGAAACCATGCTGGCTTTGGCCTATCTTACCATAGAACCATAGAAACTACAGCACAGAAACAGGCCTTTTGGCCCTTCTTGGCTGTGCCGAACCATTTTCTGCCTAGTCCCACTGACCTGCACACGGACCATATCCCTCCATACACCTCCCATCCATGTATCTGTCCAATTTATTCTTAAATGTTAAAAAAGAACCCGCATTTACCATCTCATCTGGCAGCTCATTCCATACTCCCACCACTCTCTGTGTGAAGAAGCCTCCCCTAATGTTCCCTTTAAACTTTTCCCCCCTCACCCTTAACCCATATCCTCTGGTTTTTTTCTCCCCTTGCCTCAGTGGAAAAAGCCTGCTTGCATTCACTCTATCTATACCCATCATAATTTTATATACCTCTATCAAATCTCCCCTCATTCTTCTACGCTCCAGGGAATAAAGTCCTAACCTATTCAACCTTTCTCTGTAACTGAGTTTCTCAAGTTCTGGCAACATCCTTGTAAACCTTCTCTGCACTCTTTCAACCTTATTTATATCCTTTCTGTAATTTGGTGACCAAAACTGAACACAATACTCCAGATTCGGCCTTACCAATGCCTTATACAACCTCATCATAACATTCCAGCTCTTATACTCGATACTTTGATTAATAAAGGCCAATGTACCAAAAGCTCTCTTTACGACCCTATCTACTTGTGACGCCACTTTTAGGGAATTTTGTATCTGTATTCCCAGATCCCTCTGTTCTACTGCACTCCTCAGTGCCTTACCATTAACCCTATATGTTCTACCTTGGTTTGTCCTTCCAACGTGCAATACCTCACACTTGTCTGTATTAAACTCCATCTGCCATTTTTCAGCCCATTTTTCCAGCTGGTCCAAGTCCCTCTGCAGGCTCTGAAAACCTTCCTCACTGTCTACTACAGCTCCAATCTTTGTATCATCAGCAAATTTGCTGATCCAATTTACCACATTATCATCCAGATCATTGATATAGATGACAAATAACAATGGACCCAGCACTGATCCCTGTGGCACACCACTAGTCACAGGCCTCCACTCGGAGAAGCAATTCTCTACTACCACTCTTTGGCTTCTTCCATTGAGCCAATATCTAATCCAATTTACCACCTCTCCATGTATACCTAGCGACTGAATTTTCCTAACTAACCTCCCATGCGGGACCTTGTCAAAGGCCTTACTGAAATCCATGTAGACAATATCCACTGCCTTCCCTTCCTCCACTTTCCTGGTAACCTCCTCGAAAAACTCCAATAGATTGGTCAAACATGACCTACCTCACACAAAGCCATGTTGGCTCTCCCTAATAAGTCCCTATCTATCCAAATGCTTGTAGATTCTGTCTCTTAGTACTCCCTCCAATAACTTACCTACTACTGACGTTAAACTCACCGGCCTATAATTTCCCGGATTACTTTTCGATCCTTTTATAAACAACAGAACAACATGAGCCACTCTCCAATCCTCCGGCACCTCACCCGTAGACAACGACATTTTAAATATTTCTGCCAGGGCCCCCACAATTTCAACACTAGTCTCCTTCAAGGTCTGAGGGAACACTCTGTCAGGTCCCGGGGATTTATCCACTTTAATTTTCCTCAAGACAGCAAGCACCTCCTCCTTTTCAATCTGTACAGTTTCCATGATCTCACTACTTGATTCCTTCAATTCCATAGACTTCATGCCAGTTTCCTTAGTAAATACAGACGCAAAAAACCTATTTAAGATCTCCCCCATTTCCTTTGGTTCCGCACATAGCCGACCACTCTGATCTTCAAGAGGACCAATTTTTTCCCTTACAATCCTTTTGCTCTTAATATACCTGTAAAAGCTCTTTGGATTATCCTTCACTTTGACTGCCAAGGCAACCACATGTCTTCTTTTAGCCCTCCTGATTACTTTCTTAAGTATTTTCTTGCACTTCTTATACTCCTCAAGCACCTGATTTGCTCCCTGTTTCCTATACATTTCATACAACTCCCTCTTCTTCTTTATCAGAGTTGCAATATCCCTTGAGAATCAAGGTTCCTTATTCCTATTCAATTTGCCCTTAATCCTGACAGGAACATACAAATAATAATAATAATAATAAATAAATAAGCAATAAATGTCAAGAACATGAGATGAAGAGTCCTTGAAAGTGAGTCCATATGTTGTGGGAACAGTTCAGTGATGGGGAAAGTGAAGTTAAGTCAAATTATCCGCATTGGTTCATGAGCCTGATGGTTGAGGGGTGATAACTGTTCCTGAACCTGGTGGTGTGGGTCCTGAGACTCCTGTACCTCCTTCCTGATGGCAGCAGCAAGAAGCCAGCATGGCCTGGATGGTTGAGGTTCTTGATGATGGATGACACTTTCATGCAATAGTGCTCTGTGTAAACATGCTCAATGGTTGGGTGGGCTTTACCCATGATGGATTGGGCTATATCCACTACTTTTTGTAGGATTTTCCATTCATAGGCATTGATATTTCCATACCAGGCCGTGATGCAACCAGTCAATACACCCTACGCGACACATCTATAGAAGTCTGAATCTTCATATACTTCTAAGGAAGTAGAGGTGCTGCTGGGCTTTCATTGTAATGACATTTATGTGCTGGGCCCATGACAGGTCTTCTGAAATGATATCACTGAGGAATTTAAAGTTGCTGACCCTCCCCAACTCCATATATCCCATGAGGACTGGTTCATGGAACCCCGGTTTCTTCCTCCTGAAGTCAATAATCAGCTCCTTGACCCTGCTGACATTGGGTGAGAGGTTGTGGTTGTGGCACCATTCAGCCAGAATTTCAATCTCCCTCCTGTATGCTGATTCATCACCACCTTTGATTTGGTCAAGGCAGCGGTGTCGTCAACAAATTTAAATATGGCAGATGTCAGAAGAAAGTTCTTTACACAGAGTGGTGGCTGGGGGGCGAGGGAAGTCCTGCTGGCGTGATTGTAGAGGCAGATCCATTCAGGATATTTAAGAAGCTCTTAGATAGACACCTGGATGATAGAATGGTGCTCCATGGGGATTGATACTAATTCCCAGTTTCCTTGGAGCAGAGGGAGTTGAAAATGGATCTGATATGTGGAACCAGCTGATGGGAAGATGGAGTCATACTGGGTGGGTGCATTGGTGGATTTATTGCTGGCTGCAGGCCAACTGCTGGTAAATGGGATTAGTGCAGATGGGTACCTGCTGGTTGGCATGAATACGTAGGCCGAAAGGCCTGTTTCTGTGCTGTATGACTCTAAAACTCAACCTCACCTGGTTTCTGTTGAATTAAATCCACCCTCTGGATTTTAGTTGCTTTTATTAAATAACTTGTATACAATCTTAACTGGCAATGCAATATATATTGGTAAGTTAATGACTTAGAATGATGAAAAGACATAGTGCAAAGAATGGGGAGATGTGTGTAATTGCTGATGACTGGGACTGGAAAGGTGTTGCAATTAATTTGCAGCTGGTGCCAAGACCTGTGACCATTCATTCTGTCAAAAATGAAGATCAGACAGCACTTACAGCTGTCAGCACCACAAGGGATCATTTCGAACATGATTCAATTGATCAGGCTTTATAGTAACAGAGATCTCTCAATCAGTTAGTGACATTTAATCTTCATTTTCTAACAAGCAGGCTGAACTCATCCAGGCAATATGTTTCACTGCAGGAGTTGTCAGCACCTTCCATGCTTGATTCCAGTCTCCCCAGTTCAAAGACACATCGTTAATCCTAAATAATCAGTCATAAGGCTTTGATTAATTAGACACTCTGCAATCAAATGTGATCAAAGCCAGTCTAGTCTGAATGAATAGGCTCATTTCAAGTACTTGGATCAGTCCCATCCTGGTTCTGTCATTCAAGGGTTCCATTTAATATTCAAGATTCAAGTACATTTATGTGTAAATTACACAGCCTTGAGATTTGCTTGCTCACGGGTAGCCATAAAACAAGAAACTCAAAGAATCCAATTAAAGAAAAAAATATAAAGGACCAACACTCGCATCGAGAAAGAGAAAAATAAATTAAAGTCGTGTAAATAATTGAAGCGAGCAACAGCATTCCAAACCAAAATGGAGCCCTTAGATTTGAACCCTGGAGCAGTCTGGAGCAGGCCCAAAGCCTCGCTTAATATCAGAGAAGGTATATCGTATGCAACCTGAAATTCTTGCTCTTCACAGACACCCACTAAAACAGAAGAGAACCCCAAAGAATGAATGCCAGTAAAACGTTAGAACCCCAAACCCACCCCCCCCATTCACAAGCAGCAGGAAAGCATCAAATCTCCCCACCTCCTCTCCACTTCCTTTCAGCAGGAGCATCAGCACCCACCATCCACCAAGCAAGCTATAGCAAAGCCCTCAAAGAGAGACCACGATCTGCAGTCCAACAAAATATAATTGCTCACTCAACAATTTGACATGCCACAGGTTGTCTCTCTCCCTAACAAGGGACAGTGAGGTGTCACCCATTTACAGCAAAAGGGGAGATCTACAAAAATTAGATTTTAGATTAGATTAGATTCATCCTTACTGTCGTTGTGCCGAGTACAGATACAAAGCCAATGAAATACATTTGGCATCTGACTAGAAATGCAAAGAATAGTGTTACTTACAAAATAACTGCGAATAAAAAAGTGCTACAGCACACAAATATAAAAGTACTGAGACAGTACAATACGGATGCAATACTGCTTAGCGCTGTGATGTGAGGTTCAGCAGGGTCACAGCCTCAGGGAAGAAGCTCTTCCTGTGTCTGCTGGTGCGGGAGCGGAGGCTCCTGTAGCACCTACCAGATGGGAGGACAGTAAAAAGTCCATGGTTAGGGTGAGATGCATCCTTAATAATGCTTTTCACCCTGCCCAGGCCGCGTTTATTGTAGATGTTCTCAATGGTGGGCAATTGGGTGCCGATAATCCGCTGGGCAGTTTTCACCACACGCTGGAGTGCTTTGCGGTCTGATACGGGACAATTGCCATACCACACTGAGATGCAGTTGGTGAGTATGCTGTCAGTGGTACAGTGGTAAAAGTCGGTCAGTATCCTGGGACAGAGGTGAGCTTTCTTCATGCTCCGCAGGAAATAAAGGCCCTGTTGCGCCTTTTTGATCAGGATGGAGGAGTTCAGGGACCAGGTGAGATCTTTGGAAATGTGGACATCAAGGAATTTGAAGCTTGATACACACCCCACTACAGCTCCGTTGATGTAGATGGGGACGTGAGTGTGACTCCTAGCATGCCTGAAGTCCACAATAATCTCCTTGGTCTTCTGGGTGTTAAGGGCCAGATTGTTGTCGGCACACCACACAGCCAGGTGCTGAAGGCCATCACGTCATCCCCTCTGATCAGACCAACCACCGTGGTGTTGTCTGCAAACTTGATTATGGAGTTAGAACCATGTACAGGAACGCAGTCATAGGTGACAAGGGAGTACAGAAGAGGGCTCAGCACACAGCCTTGAGTCACGCCGGTGTTCAGGGTGAGAGTGGAGGAGGAGAGGTTGTCGAACTTAACTAATTGGGGTCTGTTAGTCAGAAAGTCCAAGGTCCAATTGCAGAGGGATACACTGATACCAAGCTGGCGAAGTTTGGTGATCAGCTTGGAGGGGATCACAGTATTGAATGCTGAACTAAAGTCAATGAACAGCATTCTGACATAAGAGTTGGGGCTGTCCAGGTGAGTCAGTGCAGAGTGAAGTTGCCGTGGAGATGGCATCCTCTGTTGACTCAAGACCGCCTGCTGATTATGATGTTACAGTCTTCTGCATTGCTTTTATTCTGAGTCCTCTGGCTCGAGAATCGGCAGCAAACTCTCCCCCACCCTCAAGTGAAAGAGAGAGACAGAGAGCGTGATCACCTGAATACAGGGGTCTCTGACAGCTGCGTCCATTGTCGCAATGTTGCATCCCTTCTCCTGCGATGCCTCGGTCAGCGATACTGGCATGGATTGGTTCACCCGCAGAGCTGCACCTTGAAGGCATGTGTTTTCCAGGCCTCATCCTGGGCATATCGAAAACGGCTGATCGGTGAGTTTCAGGCGTGTAAACCATCACCGTGAAGAGCCAGAGTTTGAGTGTAGCTGTAGATCACAGACTCCAACAGAACCCCATCCACCTTGAAAAAGAAAAAAAAAGGAGGCATTAAAGGGAAGAAGTTAAGCTGCTTTGCAGATGAGCTTGAAGAAGCTAGCCTCTGGCGACATCTTAGCTCTGCCCCCTAACATGATAAATGCATTGGAGAATGTTCAAATTATATTAAGAGCTATGGGCCTATATTTGAAACATAAGAAACTAGAAATTAAAGCAATAGCTCAGTTTTAATGAATGCAGTAATTTAATTAATTTGAGGCATTTGGTGATACATAAAGAAGTGCAATAAGGTCAAATGATAGGGTCATCTGTTTTTTACAGGTGCAGCAATCCCTTATTTCTGAACTCAAATGTGCGATGAATCTAGTATTTGGTGGGTTAATGCCATCTTCAGTTGGTGCATGAACTCTTCATTGCCAATAAGCGGACCCTTTTACCTATTAAGGTGATGCTAAGTTGGATTTTTGCATCTCAAGGAGAATGTTCAGGCAAGAATTAATTCCCTGTGAGCATGTAATTTGTTCCTCAATGAAGAACATAAAATTTTAACAGCATAAGGTTGAGGAGAAGACTATATTTAAGAGAAGAAGCAGAAAATAATAAAATCAACAGAGTGTAAAAACTGAGAAAACCATTTAAACAAATTAAAGCAAAATTTAGACAACATTTTACATTTCATGTTTTTTACTCATTTTTTAAAAATTGAATTTCTGCTTTAATCAACAAAATTGGTACTCGTGGTTACCTGAAGTACATTATACAAAACTTCAGCACAATTTATGCTCTATTGCAGATGGGATTTTTACCTTTTTTGCTGGAAAGATGGCAATTAAGGTTTTTCAATTCTACTCTGTTTTCTTGCATTTCGTGTATCTTTGCTTCAGACAAAAAAAAATTAATAACTTAATTTCCTGATCAGTGCAACATTTCATAAACACCATCATTTCCATACAATTGTATCTGGTAAGTACAATCTTTACATGTAGCTTTGAATGAAATAATTATAAATAGGTTGAATGTAATTTGAACTGATGGAATAATAAACAACAGTTACTTTAGTATATTGGGAACATAGGTTGTCTATTCTGCCTTTGAACCTTTTATGCTGTTCAGTCAAGTCATATCCGACCTATAGCTCAGCCTTGTCCGCATTAGATTCATTGTCCTTATTACCCTTGCTTAACTGAAACTCTTCAATCTGTTTTTTGCTTCAATCAGGTTTGCAAGTTGTATTAAAATCGATAATGAAGGCGATGGTCCCCCTTCTTCAGATTGGACTTCTCCTGTTCTTTGCAATCGTGATGTTTGCCATTATTGGTCTGGAGTTCTACATTGGGAAGTTTCACAAAACCTGCTTCAGTGAAGAAACAAGTAAGGAAAAAGAAACGATCAGAGATGTGTTCAGTGTGGTTTGGACTGCTTTATTATAGCTGAGCTGAAGCAGTTGCAAAACATTTCTGAGAAGCTTTCCTTTATTTATAATTCTGTTTAAATTTCTCTCCAGCAGAGATGCATCTGCATCCAGCATTTAACATTATCTATGATTGACTTCCTGAAAAAGCACTTTCAGTTTGCTTGTAAAAGCAAGGCATTGGTCATGTTTACAAAATGAAACACATACGAGGGGTGATTGATAAGTTCATGGCCTAAGGTAGAAGGAAGTCAATTTTAGAAAACCTAGCACATTTATTTTTCAACACAGTCCCCTCCTACATTTACACACTTAGTCCAGCGGTCGTGGAGCATACGGATCCCTTCTTTGTAGAAGTGGTCCACAGCAGGGGTGATTGATAAGTTCGTGGCCTAAGGTAGAAGGGGATGAGTTATTAACTTCAAACTTTCAGCATTATCACTCAAAGAGTTGAACTGCACGTGCATGTAACGAGAACGTCTTGGACCTCCAGGTGGTCCACAGCAAGGGTGATTGATAAGTTCATGGCCGAAGGTAGAAGGAGATGAGTTATACTGCTCTTGTTACATGCACATGCATTTCAACTCTTTGAGTGAAAATGCAGAAAGTTTGAAGTTTCTCCTCATCTCCTTCTACTTTAGACCACGAACTTATCAATCACCCCTGCTGTGGACCACTTTCTGGAGGTCCAAGACGCCGACTTCTACAAGGAAGAGATCCGTATGCTCCACGACCGCTGGACTAAGTGTGTAAATGTAGGAAAAATAAGTGTGCTAGATTTTCTAAAATTGACTCCTTCTATCTTAAGCCATGAATTTATCAATCACCCCTTGTAGATTAAAATATCTGCGAGATTGTACGCTTGAGCTGAAACTGTCTATGTGTATGAAATAGAAGGAAAGGAGTTATGACCAATATAACTAGTGGGGTGGAATTAAATAGAGCCTGTTGGCAATCCAGGACAATATAATCAGGGGATAGCTTCCTCTGCACCCATGAAGTCTCAGATTGTATTCACAGCGTTCTAAAAGGGCACGGTGAACAGCCCAAACTCATCGTACATGTTGGCACCAGTGACATAGGTAGGAAAAGGGATGAGGTCATGAAGAGAGAATATAGGGAGTTAGGTAGAAAGCTGAAAAGCAGGACCTCAGGAGTAGTAATCTGCCTGTGCCACACACCGGTTAGGATAAGAATAGATAATTTGGCAGATGAATTTGTGGCTGAGGAATTGGTGCAGGGGGCAAGGTTTCAGATTTCTGGATAATTGAGTTATCTCATGGGGAGTTATGACCTGTACAAAAGAGATGGGTCACACCTGAATTTGAGAACTGTGGGTGCCAGAAGTCCCAGATGAGAGACTCGTTCAGGATGTCGTGGGCTGGAGCCAGAGAACGTCCCTCAGGGCCATGCCCCTCCCAATCTACGAGACACTAAATTCTGCCCCGTACCCTGCGAGATGCTAGGAGGGGCCTCACAGAACGATCCAGGGATCCATTCTTCAAGTGTGGAGGAGGGGGAACGGATGACTGGAGCCAGTGGGGGGGGATTATCAGTAGCTTGAGCTGGGAAACATGGAACATTGAGGATGGAAAGCACAGTCTATATGTGACCCTGTCTTTCATCTGTCCCCTCCTTGGATACAAACCAGGTTGTAAGCATTGTGCAGATCTGTCTGGGAAAATATGGCTTTTCCCTGGGGGTGTTTGAACACAGAGGCAAGCAGGTGAAGAGAGTAGCAGTTCCTCACTGTGGTCTTGTTTAGGGGCCAGTAATCAATACAGGGACAGAGCTTGCCGTCCTTCTTGCTCATAAGGAAGGAGCCCATTCCTACTGGCGAGGTTGATAGATGGATAAATACGAAGGCCAAATGCCTCCTTGATGTACTCTTCCATGGCCACCGTTTCAGGATGAGAGGGAGAAAGAGCCAGCTCCATGGAGGACGAGTACCAGGTAAGAGGTCAGTGGCACAGTCGGTGACTGGTGTGGAGGCAGGGAGGTGGCCTTGATTTTACTGAAGACTTCAAAAAGGTCAGTATCTTCAACTGGAATGACAGGTCCATACTGGCAGTTGGCACAGGAGGGGATACGCTGACAGACAGGTAGACAGGCATGCCAGTCTCCACCCTTGGAGCACCTTTACCGTTGTGTTGTGGTAACCAGGGAGGGCCAAGCACCGGCGGCAATTCAACCAGACAGAAGGAGAGCCGATCCTGAAGGTCACTTCCAGCACAAGTTAGAGGGGTTCTGTGGAAAGATGGATCTTGCTGGTACCCGGAAGCCAACCGTTCAGAGCCTTAATGTCGATATTCTTTCTCAATTGCTGAGTCAGAACTCTCCATCTTTGAGCCAGAGAGGATCCTAGTTGCCCCAGAGTCAATATTGGCTGAAGCTCATGCATCTAAGACCCCCATGACAAGGAAGCTGGGAGCTTTGCACAATTAGGGTAAGCTGTTGGCGGGAAGAACCAACTCATAAGGACTCTCCTTGCTGACAGGAAACTGAACTGGTCTAGCCATATAAACACCGTGGTCAAAGTCTAGGAATCCTGCGGCGTGTAACTCACCTCCTAACTCCCCAAAGCCTGTCCACCATCTGCAAGGCTCAGGTCGGGAGTGTAATGGAATACTCAACACTCGCCTGGATGAATGCAGCTCCATCAACACTCAAGAAGCTTAACGCCATCCAGTACAAGGCAGCCCACTTGATTGGTACCCCTTCCACAAGCATCCAATCCCTCCACCATTGACGAACAGTTACAGCAGTGTGTACTATCGACAAGATGCACTGCAACAACACACCAAGGTTCCTTATACAGCATCTTCCAGAGCCACGACCACTGCCATCTAAAAGGACGAGAACAACAGATACTTGGGAACACCACCACTTGCAAATCCCCCTCCAAGTCACTCAACATCCTGATTTGGAAGCATATCACGTTCCTTCATTGTCACTGGGTCAACATCTTGAAATTCCCTCCGTAACAGCACTGTGGATGTACCTACACCTCAGGGACTGCAGTGGTTCAGGAAGGCAGCACATCTCCACCTTCTCAAGGGCAACCAGGGATGGGCAATAAATGCTGGCTCAGCTGGCGACACCCATATCTTGTAAACGAATAAATAAAAATTTTTAAAATCCTCTTTTAATGGGCTTTTGGGACAAAAAGTCTGGAAGCGTCTTGGATCACTGGCTGAATGGCATAATTCTACTCCTTTGTCTCATGACTAAGAGTACCAAAAGCTGTGTTAAGGACATGGTCTTGCAGCTAGAGGTGAACTTGAGCTGGGACCAGGCTGATGCAGTGGCTTGTTCAGGAGTCTTCAGTTTGCATCAGTCTTCGCTGTAGAAGACAGTAGCAGTTATGCCAGATGTTTGAGAGCGTCAGAGGCCAGAAGTGAGTGCAGTTGTTGTTACTAGGGAGAAGGTGACTGAGAAACAGACAGCTCTGAAGGTAGATCAGCCACTTGGACCACATAGACTACTCCCCAGAGGTTCTGAAAGAGGAGCTGAAGAAATTGTGGAGGCAGTAATAATGACCTTACAGGAATCACTAGATTTTGGCATGGTTCCGGACGAATAGATAATTGCAAATGCTACTCCTCTCTTCGAGAAGGAAGGGAGGCAGACAGAAGGAAATTATAGGCCAGTTAGACTGACCTTAAAGTTGGGAAGATGTTGGAGACAATTGTTTAGGATGACGTCTCAAGGTAAAAAAGGCACATGGTAAAAAACCACCAAAGTCAGCAAAGTCAGGGAAATCTTGCCTGACAAATCTCCTGGAATTCTTTGAGGAAATAACGAGCAGGATGGACAAAGAAGAATTGGATGATGTTGTGTACTTGGATTTTCTGAAGGCTTTTGATGAGTTACCTCACGTGAGGCTGCTTAACATGACAGCATTGGCTGATTGGCAGGAGGCAAAGAGCTGGAATAAAGAGAGCCTTTTCAGATTGGCTGCCATTGACTAGTGGTGCTCCACAGGGGTCTGTGTTGGGAATGGTTCTTTTTACGTTATGTGCCAACGATTTGGATGACAGAATTAATGACTTTGTGGATGATATGAAGATTGGTGGAGGGGCAGATAGTGTTGAGGAGGGAAGGAGGCTGCAGAGGATGTAGATAGATTTGGAGAATGGACAAAGAAGTGGCAGATAGAATACAGTGTCGGGAAGTGTATGGTCATGCTTGACTTTTTTCTAAATGAGGAAAAATTCAAAAATCTGAGGTGCAAAGGGACATGAGAGAGCTCATGAAGCATTCCCTAAAGGTTAACTTGCAGATTCAGTTCCTGGAGAGGAAGGCAAAATGCAATGTTAGCATTAATTTTGAGAGGACTAGAATATAAACACAAGAGTATAATGCTAAGGCACCGGTGAGGACTCACTTGGAGTATTATGAACAGTTTTGGGCCCCTTATTTAAGAAAGGATGTGCTGACATTGGAGAAGGTTGAGAGGATGCTCACGAGAATGACTCCAGGAATGAAAGGCCGATCGTATGAAGAGCAATTTAACGCTGTAGGCCTGTACTTAGTGGAATTTAAAATAATGAGGGGGGATCTCATTAAAATCTAGTGAATGTTGAAAGGCCTACATGGACTGGATGTGGATAAGATGTTTCTTGTGGTGGGGGAGTCTAGGACCAGTGGGCACAGCCTCAGAATAGAGACACAGCCACAGCCCTAGAGTGGAGATGAGAAGGAATTTCAGGGTGGTGAATCTGGGGAATTCTCTGCCACAGATGGTTCTGGAGGGCAGGTTATTGGGTGTATTTAAGGTGGAGGTTAATAGGTTCTTGATTAGACATGGTGTGAAAGGTTACGGGGAGGAGGCAGGAGGATAGAGTTAAGAGAGAAATGGATCAGTATGACGAAGTGGCAGAGCAGACTCACTGGGCTGAATTGTCTAATTCTGCTTTATCGTTTTATGTTCTTACATTTTAACCAGGTTTAAGTTTCCACTGTGGTAGTGTCAACATTGGTATAGGATCAAAAAATTTAAAATAAGTAAAATAATCGGTGTGGGAGATGGGTTTTGATTTGTTGGACATTGGCACCAGTACAGACTCCAAATAAATCATGGTAGGACCATGAACCCAGAAGATCAGATAACAAGAGTAATTGGTAGGCTTTAAACAGAAACTGCTGGGGAAAGAACTGATATCCGGGGGAAGGTATAAATTTAAGGAGAGAGTGTACAGCAGTGGATCTCAAAGTAAGTGATATTGTAGAGGGTGGTGTGACGGGATGCTCAGTAGCAGGTAGGACAGCTGAGAGATTACGAGCTTAATTTAAGAAATTAATTACTTTTTATAAGCATTTGATTCTCAGTGCCTCATAATTGATTACAATGTTCACGTAATCACTTCATTTCTCGCTTACTTACTGTTCTCTTAGACTTTGCTCGAAGTGTGTTATAGTTGTTGAAAAGCATATCATGAGAAATCTAGACTGAAGAAATCGTGTTATTTGAATTTGAATTTATTTAAATCTTAAATCCATCGCACTATGTGAGAGAGTAAAAATCTTTGTGTTATAACTCCATTGCAATGTACAGACATGTGAATTTATAAGTCTAATGGCTTGTAGAAAGAAGCTGCCCCATAGACTGTTCGTCCTGACTTTAATGCTGCGGTACCATTTACCAGACTGAAGTAGCTGAAACAGTTTATGGTTGGGGTGACTGGTGTCCCCGATGATATTCCAGGCCTTCTTTCTGCACCTGCTGCTGTAATGGAATGCTGTAATTCTGTAATGTTCTTAATGAAGGGAAGGTCACATCTACACATGTGCTGGGGTGTCTGTACCACTCTCTACAGGCCTGGCCCATGCATTCACTTCTGGAGCACAGTGTTAGCTAGTACAATTCCCATATGTTAATCATGCAGTGAAATTCCTGTTGTGCAAATCAGTTCTTTCAAATGAGGCAATGAAACATCCAGGCTCCTTGAATACTTAAAGAGAATACACTCTGATAAAGCAAGCAAGAACTTGGATTATTTTCAGTCACTGTGAAAACTTACAGAAACGGAAAACTCTTCAAAACATGTTTGCCAACACTTCACAATGAAACAATAGTGGTTTGCATGCTTCATGCAACATTTCATTGCTCATTGCTAAATCTGAAAAGCCCCATACAATTGGAGAAGAACTGATTCTACCAGCAGGAAGGGAGGTTCTGAGTACAGATTTTAGTACAGATTTGCTTAAGTCACCAGAACAAATAATTCAAGTGCTTCCACTCAATGACAACTCTGTCAAAGTCGAATAGCTGAAATGTCTGAAAATGTAGAAGACACATTGTGCAATATACTTAGGATATCAAAATTTGCTCTGCAGCTGGACAAGTCAATTTTGCCAGGCAACAAATCTTTGCTTCTTGGTTATCTTTGCTTTATAAAGATGAAAGCATGGTTCAAGAGCTACTATTTGCAAAGGAATGAGAAAACAATAGGAAAGGGGTATCAATATTTCAGGTTGTTGAGCAAGTTTTCAAAAAGAAGGCCGTTCTGCCATCTTGCTTGTGCAACAGACGGGGCACCATCAATGACGGGACCCACCATTATTATTTCCTTGAAAAAGCAGCACCTAACACTATGTGATTCACAGACATTTTGTCATAAAAAATGGCTAGATAAATTATTAAATATTGTTATAAAGTCCAGTCCCATGCTCCTAATTCTCAACTCTTTCAAAAGATTTGTATTGAGAAATTTAACAGTTTGAATGTTTGCCGTTGCACACAGAAGTCAGATGGCTCTCAAATGAAACTACCTGAGATGCTTCTATGCATTTTTTGAAACTGTGCTAAAATTCTTTGAAGACTCAAATGCTTCATTCAGTAATCAATTCAAGAATATTAGACATGACATTGCTTATTTGTCACAATTATTTGCAAGTTTTAATGAAATCAATTTTCAGTTGCAAGGACATGGTTTGAAACTTATCAAAGTCAAATCAGTCATCTCCGCTTTTCTGTCCAAGTTAACAGTATTTAAGTGCAACATTGGTGGTAACGACCTTTTCCAAAATTTCTGAGCCTCTGATTTGGAAGAGAAAGAAAAAATACCAGATGATGATGTTCAAGTATACTGTGCCCACCTGGGTGAGCTTCATAAAGACATGTCAGAGAGATTTCAGGATATTTTCCCGACCCAGATTCCAGATTCTTAATAAATCCATTCCTGAACACTTGTAATGAGGAATTAAAGGAAGGATGGAGGAAGAACAGATCTCACTACAAAATGACTTTGAGCTGAAGCTGATGTTCAAAAAATAATATGAAGAATTTTGATTGCAGAAAGAAATCTCTGAACGCTATCCTGTACTGTGGAAAAAAAGGTCAAGATGTTGTTTATTGCCTTTTCAACATCACATGTAGTGGAGCACAGTTTCAGTGCAGTTGCCCAACTTCTTTCAAAGCAATGAAGCAGGCTGCAAATTACTGATTGTGGAGGTCTGAGACTCCTTCTGAGTGATACTCAGCCTGATGTTGAGAAGCTTATGTCACTGCACCAAGCCCGTCCATCTCATTGAAAAGTGAAAAAGCAATGAAGTAGTGAATAGTTGGACTATTAATGTACACTCTGACTTTGTTGATGAAAATTGTTTTTCCTGTAATTAAGTAAAGAAATAATTTTATTTGTAGCTTTAAATAGATTTGAATAATTTTTGCAATTATTTGTCACTGCTTTGAATTAATAATTCCTAATTTCTTTTACTGTGCATCGTAAATCAAAATGCTTCATAGTTTTTATGTTGTGGCCAGAAAGGGAGAGGGAGGAGCTGGGGATGTGGTCTGGGAGCCGAGCATAATATGACAGTTTGCTGATGAAAACAAGATGACACAACCGTGGCTAACAGGAGAAGTCAAAGAAGGGGCATATATTAGAGCAAAACTTAGTGAAAAGTTAGAGTATTGGAAAGCTGTCAAATACCAACAGAAAGCAATTAAAAAGTCATTAAGAAGGTAAAGATGGAATACGAAAGTAAGCTAGTCAATAATATTAATGAGGATACCAAACATTTCTTCAGATACATAAAGTGTAAACGAGAGTTGAGAGTGAATATCAGATCACTGAAAACAGTACTGGAGAAGTAGTAATGGGGACAAGGAAATGGCAGACGAACTGAAGAAGTATTTTGCATCAGTCTTCACTGTGAAAGACAGTAGCAGTACGGTGAAAGTTCCAGGTGTCAAGGGTCAGGTGTGTGAAGTTACCATTAGTAGGGAGAAGGTTCTTAGGAAACTGAAAGGTCTGAAGGCAGATACGTCACCTGTACCAGATGGTGTACACCCCAGGGTTCTGAAAGAGGTGGCTGAAGAGATTGTGAAGGCATTTGTAATGATCTTTCAAGAATTACTAGATTATAGAATGCTTCCTGAAGACTGGAAAACTGCAAATATCACTCTACTCTTCAAGAAAGGAGAGAGGCAGAGGAAAGGACATTATAGGCCAGTTCGTCTGATCTCAGTGTTTGGGAGGATATTGGAGTCGATTGTTAAGGACATGGTTTTGGGATACTTGGAGGCACGTGATAAAATAGGCTGTCGTCAGCATGGTTTTCTCAAGGGAAATTTTTGCCAGACAATTCATTGGAATTCTTTGAAGAAATAACAAGCAGGATAGACAAAGGAGAATTGGTTGATGTTGTGTACTTGGATTTTCAGAAGGCCTTTGATGAGGTGTCACACATGTGACTGCTTAACAAGCTACAAACATGGTATTATAGGGACAATTCTGGCATAGTTAAAGCAGTGGCTGATTGGCAGGAGGTAAAGAGTGGGAATAAAAGGAACCTTTTCTAGTTGGTTGCTGATGACTAGTGATGTTCCACAGGGATCTGTGTTGGGACTGATTCTTTTTATGTTATATGCTAATGATTTGGATGATGGAATTGATGGCTTTGTTGCAAAGTTTGCAGATGGTATGACGATAGGTGGAGGGGCAGGTAGATTTGAGGAAGAAGTGAGACTACAGAAGGTCTTAGACAGATTAGGAGAATGGGCAAATAAATGGCAGATGGAATACAGTGTCAGGATGTGTATGGTCATGCACTTTGGTAAAAGAAATGAAAGAGTTTACTATTTTATAAATGGAGAGAAAATACAAAAAAACTGAGGTGCAAAGGGACTTGGGAGTGCTTGTACAGGAATCCCTAAAGATTAATTTACAGGTTGAGTCTGTGGTGAGGAAGGCAAATGTAATGTTAGCCTTCATTTCAAGAGGTCAAGAATACAAAAGCAATGTTGAGACTTCATAAAGCACTTGTAAGGCCTCACTTGGAGTATTGTGAGCAGTTTTGGGCCTCTTAACTTAGAAAGGATGAGCTGAAACTGGAGAGGGTTCAAAGGGGTTTCACAAAAATGATTCCAGGTTTGAGCGGCTTGTCATATGAAGACCGTTTGATGGCTCAGGGGCTGTATTCACTGGAATTCAGGGGAATGAGGGGTGACCTCATTGAAACCTATCAAATTGTGAAAGGCCTTGATAGAGTGGATGTCAAGAGGTTATTTCCTATGATGGGAGAGTCTATGATCAGAGGACATAGCCTCAGATTAGAGGGGTGTCCTTTTAGAATGGAGATGAGGAAGAATTTCTTCAACCAGAGAGTGGTGAATCTGTGGAATTCATTGCCACAGGCAGCTATGGAGGCCAAATCTGAATGTATATTTAAGGAACCAGTTGATAGATTCTTGATTGGTCAAGGCATGAAGGTATATTGGGAGGAGGCAGGAGATCGGGGCTGAGAGGAAAAATGGATCAGCCATGATGAAATGGTGGAGCAGACTCGATGGGCCGAATGGCCTAATTTGGCTCCTATGTCTCATGGTCTTAAGAGTATGATAGGAAGGACATTAGCACTGGAATGTAACTGATTTTGATTGAGTTTGATTAAAAAAATAGCTAATGTGTTCAAATCAAAGATTTCCTACATGCACGGAACATTCTAACAAATTGTTATTTTGTTACACATATAGTGATAAATGGATTAATACAATAGACATTGCAGAGAACAAAATTTGAAGTTAATTTGTAAAACTTCATGTATCATTCTTAAAGACTAGGTTTGATTTTACTTACGTTTTCTGCCCCAGCTTTGCACACTTTGCTTGTCAATTTCCCCCTCACCATCCTACGACGCCACATTCTCATTTCCATTTTACTTACTGAATATACTGTCCTTGGAGACCTCCCCCCTCCTACATAGTTTAAAGCCCTGTCTCCCACCCTGCTTATGCCATTTGCTAGGACATGGGTCCCAGCATGCTTCAGGTGCAGCCTATCTCAATGGAATACCTCTTTCCATAAGACCATAAGACATAGGAGTAGAAGCAGGCCGCTTGGCCCATTGTATTTGCTCCATGGAATCATCATAGTAGATTTATTATCCCTCTTAACTCCATTCTCCCGCCTTCTCCCTGTAATCTTTGATGCCATGTTTAATCAAGATCCTGTCGACATCCATTTTAAATATACTCACTGACTTGGTATCCACAGCCATCTGTGAGAATTAATTCCAGAGATTCACCATCTTCTGGTGGAAGAAATTCCTTCTCATCTCTGTTAAAAGTGGACATGTATCTATGATGAGACAGTGCACTCCGGTCATAGACTCACTACATCGATTCTGTCTAGTTCTTTCAGTATTTGGTAGGTTTCAACGAGATCCTTCCTCATTCTTATAACCTCCAGCGAGTACAGGCCCAGGTCCCTCAAACCCTCCTCATTCCTGGAGTCACTCTCATGAATGCGCCCCCCACCCCCGTGGCTCCTCTCCAGTGCCAGCACATCTTTTCTTAGATAAGGGGCCTAAAACTGCTCACAATACAATACCTTATAAAGCCTCAAAATCACAATCTTGTTCTGATATTTGGAGCCTCTTGAAATGAATGCTAACATTGCATTTGCCTTGCTCACCACGAACTTTACCTGTGGACTAGCCTTCAGAAAATCCTACACAATCTATTTATTTATTCATTTCCTTCGCGATACAGTGCAGAGTAGACCATTCTGCCCCTCAAGCCATGCTGCCCCGACAAACCCGATTAACCCAAACCTAATCACGGGACAATTTACAATGACCAATTAACCTACCCAGTATGTCTTTGGACTGTGGGAAGAAACTAGAGGACCCTAAGAAAATCCACGCATCCCATGGGGAGGACATACTTCTTACAGAATTGAGCCAGAGTTGAACTCTGAACTCTGGGATGTCCCAACCTATAATAGCGTGTCACTAACTGTTACACTAACATGGCACCCAGGGGTCTCGAAATCACTATGGACTCCCTAGTCATTTTGTGCCTCTGATTATTGAATTTTCACCCTATTTAGAAAACAGTCAATGCCTTATTTCCTTCTACCAAAGTGTGCGACCAAATACATCCCTACACTACAGTCCATCTGACACTTTTTTGCCCTTTCTCCCATATAGTCCAAGTTCTTCTGCAGACCCCCTGATTTCTCAATACTACCTGCCCCTCCACCTATCTTCATATCATAAGCAAACTTGGCCACAAAGCCATCAATCCCATCATCCAAATCATTGACATACTGTATAACTTGAAAAGAAGTTGTCCCAATACCGAAACATGCGGAACATCACTTGTCACAGGCAGCTAAGCAGAATAGGCCCCTTTTATTCCAACTCTTTGCCCCCTGCTAGTCAGCCAGTCATAAGACCATAACATTTGGTGACTTGGCTCATTGAGTCTGCTCTGCCATTTCATCATGGCACATCCATTTCCCTCCTAGCCCCAGTCTCCAGCCTTCTCTCTATATCCCTTCATACCCTGCCTAATCAAGAATCTATTATCCTTTGTCTTAAATATACCTGATGACCTGGCCTCTGCAGCTGTATGTGGCAACAAATTCCACAAATTCACCACTCTCCGGCAAAAGAAATTCCTTCTCACCTTTGTTCTGAATGGACATCCCAATATTCCGAAATGTCTGAGACTCTTCCAGCATACAAATCACGCTCCCCCCCACCCCCACATCCATTGTATTGAGGCCTTTCAGTATTTGATAGGTTTTAATGAGATCTCCCCTCATTCTTCCCAATTCCGGCTATGCAGGCCCAGAGTCAACAAACACTCCCCATATGATAAGCCTTTCAATCCTGGAATCATTTTTGTGAAGCTTCTTTGAACCGTCTCCAATGTCAGCACATCCTTTATAAATAAGGGGCCTAAAACTTCTCACAATGCTCCAAGTGAGGTCTCACCAGTGCTTTATAAAGTTTCAATGTTGCATCCTTGCTTCTATATTCTAGTCCTCTTGAAATGAATGCTAATATTGCACTTGCCTTCCTCACCAGTGACTCAGCCTGGAAACTAACATTTAGGGAATCCTGCGTGAGGACTCTCAAGTCCCTTTGCACTTAAGAGTTTTGAATTTTCTCTCCATTTAAAAAATAGCCTACAATTTTATTTCTTCATCCAAAGTGCATGACCATACACTTCCCAACACTGTATTCCATATGCCACTCTTTTGCCCATTCTCCTAATCTGCCTAAGTCCTTCTGTAGCCTCTCTGCTTCCTCAAAACTACATGCCCCTGCACCTAACTTCATATCGTCTGCAGACTGGGCCACAAAACCATCTATTCTGTCGTCCAAATCATTGACATCTAAAATATGTAAAGAGGCAGTCCCAACACAGACCCTGTGGAACACCATTAGTCACTGGCAGCCAACCAAAAAAAGCTCCCTTTATTCTCACTCTTTGCCTCCTGCCAGTCAGCCAATGCTCTCCATAGTGGTATCTTTCCTATAATACCAGGGGCTCGTAACCTGTTAAGCCACCCTCATCAAATGCTACCTAAAAATCCAAGTACACATCATCACTCAATTCTCCTTTGTCTATCTTACTTGTTATTTCTATAAAGAATTCTAACAGACTTGTCAGGCAAGATTTTCCCTTCAGGAAACCATGCTGACTTTGGCCTATTTTATCATGTGCCTCCAAGTATCCTAAAACCATATCCTTAACAATCGACTCCAACGTCTTCCCAAGCACTGAGGTCAGACTAACTGGCCTATGATTTCCTTTCTTCTGCCTTGAAAAGTGGAGTGAAATCTTTATTTTCCCAGACCTCTGAAACATTGTCAGAATCTATTGATTCTTGAAAGATCATTACTGCCTCCACAACCTCTTCAGCCAGCTCTTTCAGTACCCTGGGGTGTACACCACCTAGTCCGGGTGACTTATCTACCTTCAGAACTTTCAGTTTCTCAAACACCTTCTCACTAGTCATGGCAACTTCATTCACTTCTGCCCCTTGACACTCCTGAACTTTCGGCATACTGCTAGTGTCTTTGACAGTCTGTATATAACTTCCAACACGGTCTTTTTACCCTTGCCATTTCTTATCTCTTCTCAAAATGAATTTACACCTTCTGATCCTATGTCTCCTCTTTCTAATGATTTGATATCATTTTTTTTACCACCAGAGTCAACCCATTGCATCTGCCTTCCTGCCTGTCCTTACAATACAATATGTACCCTTGGACACTAAGCTCCCAGCTATAATCTTCATTCAGCTACGATTCATTAATGTCTACAATGTCATACATGTCAATTTGTAACTGTTCTACAAGTTCCTGGGGTTCAGGTGTGTAACCTATCTCTTTTGTACTGGTTGTACCTTCCTTAGAGGACATCCCAATGATCCAGAAATGTGAATCCCTGCCCCCTGCACCAGTTCCTCAGCCACAGATCATCCTGTTCTTACCCTCACTGGCACGTGGCACAGGCAGCAACCCAGAGATTACTACTCTGGAGGTCCTCCTTTTCAGTTTTCTACCTAGCTCCCTAAAATTGGCCTATAATTTCCTTTCTTTTGCCTCCTTCCCTCCTTGAAGAATGGAGTGACATTCGCAATTGTCTAGTCCTCCAGAAACATTCTGGAATCTAGTGATTCTTGAAAGATAATTAGCGATGCCTACACATTCTCTTCAGCCATCTCTTTCAGAACCCTGGGGTGTATTCCATCTAGTTCAGGCAAATTACCTACTTTCAGGCCTTTCAGCTTCCGAAGCAACTTCTCCTTAGTAATAGCAAGTCCACTCACTCAACCCCCCTGACACTCTCGAATTTCTGGCATACTGCTGGTGTCTTCTGCAGTGAAGACTGATAAATAATACTTATTAAATTCGTCCACAATTTCTGTGTTCCCATTACTACCTCTCCAGTGTCATTTTGATGTCTGGTTGAATTGAGCTTGATTGTGACAGACGGTATAGCTAGACCAATGAAATCTGTTCAACGGTTTATATCATGGATTTGCAAGCAAGCTATTGTATCCTGGAACTGACATGGTTTACTTATGCAAAACACCACAGCACTTATAATAAATTAATCTGCTAATTGTTCATTCCGTCAGGGATGCCAGAAGAATCTCCCAAGACAAAATTTCCTCTTGTTCTCAATACATGACACGTTTCCTTTAATTACTAATATTTATTTAAGATCACTCAATCCTGCTGAAATTGTCTTTTTTGCTGACAACACTGGAAGTGCTGGAAGATCTGCATGTCCTGCTGTTAAAATGACTTACTGCACAATGTTCAAACGGGTCTTGGCAAATGTCAAGATCTTAACCTTGATAAACATAGAAAACATAGAAATCCTACCGGACAATACAGGCTCTTCAGCCCACAATGCTGTGCCGAACTTGTACTTACTTTAGAAATTACCTAGGGTTACCCATGGCGCTCTATTTTTCTAAGCTCCATGTATCTATCCAGGAGTCTTTTAAAAGACCCTATCGTATCTGCCTCCACCACCATCACTGGCAGCCCATTCCACGCACTCACCACTCTCTGCCTAAAAAACTTACCCCTGACATCTCCTCTGTATCTACTTCCAAGCTTCCAAGCACCTTATAACTGTGCCCTCTCATGATAGCTATTTCAGCCCCGGGGAAAAGCCTCTGACTATCCATATGATCAATGCCTCTCATCATCTGATACACCTCTTTCAGGTCACCTCTCATCCTCCGTCGCTCCAAGGAGAAAAGGCCAAGTTCACTCAACCTATTCTCATAAGGCATGCTCCCCAATCCAGGCAATATCCCTGTAAATCTCCTCTGCAACCTTTCTATTGTTTCCACATCCTTTCTTTAGTGAGGTGACCAGAACTGAGCACGGTACTCGGAGTGGGGTTTGACCAGGGTCCTATATAGCTGTAACATTACCTCTCGGCTCTTAAACTCAATCCCACTGTTGATGAAGGCAATTCCTCTTTCTGAAACAACTTTCAGGTCACAATATTGGAATTGTTTGAACTAGAAAATAAGTCATTCAGTAGCCGAGGATAAGTGAACCCATTCCTTTGAGGAATTATTTTGCCAGTCCATTGTTCATCTGCACTTCCCAGAATAAAACAATACCGCCACTTTAGAGTATTGCAGATTGTCGTGTATGAAGAAACTGTTCCATTGAAACCATCACAAGCTTTCAGGCATCGTCTCATACTGTAGGAACCAGTGGACATGACACATTCCTGACATGGGGGCAGTCAAATTCAAAACTAAACTGAGGAAACAATGAACTCAGGAGATTCTGCAGATGCTGGAAATGCAGAGGAGCACACACAAAATGATGGAGAAACTCAGTTCAGGCAGCGTCTATGGAAATTAATAAACAGTTAACTTTTTGGGCCAAGACCCTTCTTCAGGACTGGAAAGGAAAGGGGAAGATGTCAGAATAAGAAGGAGGGGGAAGAAGAAGGAGGATAAGCTAGAAGGTGATAGGTAAAGCCAGGTTAGTAGGGCAAGGGGAGGGACAAAGTAAGAAGCTGGGAGGTGATAGGTGGAAAAGGTAAAGGGCTGGAGAAGAAGCAATCTGATAGGAACAAGTCAACTGTGAAAGAAAGGGAAAGAAGAGAGGCATCAGGGGCAGACAATAGGCAGGTGAGGAGGAGGTAAGGGGAGGCCAGAGTTGGGAAATGAAAAATAAGTAAGCGGAAGGGGGAAAAATACCAGAAGTTGAAGAAATTGATGTTCATGCCATCATGTTGGAGGCTACCTAGACAGAATATGAAGTGTTGTTCCTGCAACCTGAGAGTGGCCTCATCATAGCAGAAGAGGAGGCCGCGGGCTGACACGTCAGAATATGAATCCTGCTTTTTGCGGACAAAGTGAAGATGCTGAACAAAGCCGTCATTGGGTCTCACCAATGTAGAGAAGGCTGCATCTGGAGCTTGGGATACAGTAGACGACCCCAACAGATTCACCGGTGAAGTGTTGCCTCACCTGAAAGGACTGTTTGGGGCAATGAGTGGGGGTAAGGAATGAGGTGAATGGGTAGGTGTAGCACTTCTGCCACTTGCAGGGATAAGTGCCGGGAGGGAGATTATTGGGGAGGGATGAATGGACAAGGGAATCATGGAAGTAGCGAAAAGCAGGGAGTGGGGAAGGGGGAGGTAAAGATACGTTTGGTGGTAGGGTCCTGTTGATGATGGTGGAATTTGTGGTGCATGATGTGTTGGACGTGGATGCTCATGGGTGGTAGGTGGGGACAAGAGGTGCTCTATTCCTGTCAAGGGGTCGGGAAGATGGGGTGAGTACAGATGTCCAGGAAATGGAGGAGATATGATAAGGGCAGCATCAATGATGGAGGAAGGGATATCCTGTCCTTTGAAGAAGAGGACATCTCTGATGTCCTGCAGAGGAAGGTCTCATCCTGGGACAGGATGCAAAGGAGATAGAGAAACTGAGAAAAGTGAATACCAGTTCTACAGGGAACTAGGTGGTAAGAGATATAGTCAAGATAGCTGTGGGCGTCGGTAGGTTTATAAAAGAAGATGGTAGACATTTTGTCTCTGTAGATGAAGACAGTGAGAACAAGGAGAGAGAGGTTTCAGAAATGGACCAAGTAATTTTAAGGACTGAGTGGAAATTGGAGGTAAAGTTGGTGAAAGTGACAAGCTCAGAATGGGTGCATGAGGCAGCATCAGTGCAGTTGCCAGTGTAGTGCAGATAATGTTCAGTAATGTTCCTTTCATGTTGGCTCAGTGTGATTGTTCAGTGTTATCTTTGAAATATAGAGCATTAGGGTCAGGGCATCAAAGGGTATGGGGTGAAAGCAGGGGAGTGGGGATGACTGGAAGAATTGGATCAGCCTATGATTGAATGGCGGAACAGACTCAATGGGCCGAAAGGCCTACTTCTGCTCTCATATCTTATGGTCTTATTAGGGCATGGATACAGGCTTTTTGGCCCAACAAGTCAATGCCGATCACAGTACCAACACAGCTGGTTCCAATTTCCTGTGTTCTGCCCAAATCTCTTTGAGGCCTGTCCCACCAGTTACCTATCTAAATGAAACCTTTGTACCTGCCACAGCCACTTCCTCTGGCAGCTCATTCCATATGCTCACTACCTTCTGTGTGAAAAGTTGCTCTTCACGTCCCCTTTAAATCTTTCCGTTCTCAGCCTAAACCTATGACATCCCCCCGCCCACCAAGATTTGGACTCCCCTATCCTGGAGAAAAGACTGTAGCTGCTGACCTGATCTATGTCTCTCATAATTGTAGATGTCTATCATCACATTGTCAGCTCCCTACAGAATTAAAAATTGTCCATCTCCTTTCCTCTCCCCTCAAGCAGGGTGGAATGGGAAGGTGACTGACTGAATCTTGTGTCAGAATATAAATGCCAGCAGGCCCTTGTGGCCAATACCAGTCTGTATTGATGTTGGCTCTTTATTTGTTTCCATAGATGCTGAGTGACCTACTAAGTTCCTCCAGCACTTTGTGTGTGTGGAAACAATATTTCAGTTACCAGGTTTATAAACCTCATTTGAAAAAATGTTGATTGATTGAGGTGGTGATTAGATCTTGGAGAATATCCTCTGGAAATGCAGGGCGTGAATAACTAGGGATGTGTTTTTATGCCTCAGCAATTTTATCTACTCCTGTGCCAAGAGGTTATCAAAGACGTAGCTCCATGCTCAGTAACATTCAAATTTGATCCACCAATACTACTGACGTCATGTCCCAGTGGCTCTCTCCAAGATGTTTAGGGAACATATCCAGTAATTAAACCAAGAAATGAAGATACTTTAATTTTCAAATTATATATATTGTACAAAATACATTTCTTATTATGGTTTTGCCTATAGATTCAGGCAGCTTATGGAAGCTTCTGCAGTTTGACATTTGGAATGGTTCTGCACTGAAATAATGGGGCTCAGTTGACTGTAGCCCACAGATATTACCTATTTAACATCAAGGAAAGGTGGAACTATGGTCAGTTATGAATAGGTGACTTTGAATATTCATGCAGCTTTGCCTACGTGATGCCTTTTATCTCTGTATTTGAACTAATCGACTGAGGTCGATAACTGCGTTGATCAGCAATCCCATTTATGTTGGGATTGTGGAGAACAAAGTCGTGCCTTTCCCTTCCGGTAGCTCTGAAAGATCATAGAACAGTAGAACACAGAGCCAGGCCTTTTAGCCCATGATGTTGTGCCAAATTAATTAAAATAGTAATTAAATGCCTAACTAAATTAACTACACAATGTCCGTATCTTGATGTTGCCATTGTTTAAGTTGTGCCTACAGGATGTTTCTTGGGAATGTTAACGTACTGTTTAAATTACTGGATTATTAATTCACAGACTCACACTCTGAAGCCATCATTTCAAATATTACCACAACCATTTGGTAGTTTGAATTCAATAAATTTGATTTTTTAATAGAGGTTTGGGCCAGTACAGCTGCTGGTGAAACTGCTGGGTGTTAAGGACATGTGTTCAGGTCACTAACCTTCCTCAGGAAGATAACCCTGCTGTCAAGACTCAAGCAGCACAGAAACAGGCTCTTCAGACCAATGGATCTACTCTGATCAAGATTCTCATCTAATCTGGTCACATTTGCCAACATTTGGTCCATATTTCCCTAAACCTGTCCGTTCCATGTCAAAATCCCTTTTAAATGTTATAGACAATAGACAATAGACAATAGGTGCAGGAGTAGGCCATTCGCCCCTTCAAGCCAGCACCGCCATTCACTCTGATCATGGCTGATCATCCACAATCAGTATCCAGTTCCTGCCTTATCCCCATAACCTTTGATTCTGCTATCTTTAAGAGCTCAATCCATCTCTTTCTTGAAAGCATCCAGAGACTTGGCCTCCACAGCCTGCTGGGGCAGAGCATGACATACATCCACCATTCTCTGGGTGAAAAAGTCTTTCCTCAACTCCATTCTAAATGGCCTACCCCTTATTCTTAAACTGTGGCCTCTGGTTCTGGACTCACCCATCAGCAGGAACATACTTCCTGCCTCCAGCGTGTCCAATCCCTTAATAATCTTACATGTTCCAATAAGATCCCCTCTCAGCCTTCTAAATTCCAGAGTATACAAGCCCAGTCGCTCCAATCTTTCGACATATGACAGACCCGCCATCCCGGGAATTAACCTTGTGAACCTACGCTGCACTCCCTCAATAGCAAGAATGTCCTTTCTCAAATTTGGAGACCAAAACTGCACACAGTACTCCAGGTGTGGTCTCACCAGGGCCCTGTACAGCTGCAGAAGGACCTCTTTGCTCTTATGCTCAATTCTCCTTGTTATGAAGGCCAGCATGCCATCAGTTTTCTTCACTGCCTGCTGTACTTGCATGCTTGCTTTCAGTGACTGATGTACAAGAACACCTAGATCTCGTTGTACTTCCCCTTTTCCTAACTTGACTCCATTTAGATAATAATCTGCCTTCCCGTTCTTACCACCAAAGTGGATAACCTCACATTTATCCATATTAAACTGCATCTACCATGCATCTGCCCACTCACCCAGCCTGTCCAAGTCACCCTGCATTCTCATAACATCCTCCTCACATTTCACACTGCCACCCAGCTTTGTGTCATTGGCAAATTTGCTAATGTTGCTTTTAATTCCCTCATCTAAATCATTAATATATATTGTAAACAGCTGCGGCCCCAGCACTGAACCCTGCGGTACCCCATTGGTCACCGCCTGCCATTCCAAAAGGGAGCCGTTAATCACTACTCTTTGTTTTCTGTCAGCCAGCCAATTTTCAATCCATGTCAGTACTCTGCCCCCAATACCATGTGTCCTAATTTTGCCCACTAATCTCCTATGTGGGACTTTATCAAAGGCTTTCTAAAAGTCCAGGTACATGACATCTACTGGCTCTCCCTTGTCCATTTTCATAGTTACATCCTCAAAAAATTCCAGAAGATTAGTCAAGCACGATTTCTCCTTCGTAAATGCATGCTTACTCGGACCGATCCTGTTACTGCTATCCAGATGTGTCGTAATTTCATCTTTTATAATTGACTCCCACCACCGACGTCAGGCTAACGGGTCTATAATTCCCTGTTTTCTCTCTTCCTCACTTCTTGAAGAGAGGGACAACATTAGCCACCCTCCAATCCACAGGAACTGATCCTGAATCTATAGAACATTGGAAAATGATTACCAATGCATCCACGATTTCTAAAGCGACCTCCTTAAGTACCCTGGGATGCAGACCATCAGGTCCTGGGGATTTATCAGCCTTCAGACCCAACAGTCTATCCAACACCATTTCCTGCCTAATATAAATTTCCTTCAGTTCATCCATTACCCTAGGTCCTTTGGCCACTATTACATCTGGGAGATTGTTTGTGTCTTCCCTAGTGAAGACAGATCCAAAGTACCTGTTCAACTGACCTACCATTTCCTTGTTCCCTATAATAAATTCACCCGTTTCTGTCTTCAAGGGCCCAATTTTGGTCTTAACTATTTTTTTCCTTTTCACTTACCTAAAGAAGCTTTTACTATCCTCCTTTATATTCTTGGCTAGTTTACCTTCGGACCTCATTTTTTCTCCGCGTATTGCCTTTTTAGTTACCTTCTGTTGCCCTTTAAATGTTTCCCAATCCTCCGGCTTCCCACTCGTCTTTGCTATGTTATACTTCTCTTTTATTTTTATACTGTCCATTACTTCCCTTGTCAGCCACGGCCTCCCCTTACTCCCCTTAGGATCTTTCTTCCTCTTTGGAACAAACTGATCCTGCACCTTCCGCATTATTCCCAGAAACACTTGCCATTGCTGTTCCATTGTCATCCCTGCTGTGGTATTGTTCCATTGAACTTTGGCCAGCTCCTCCCTCATAGCACCATAGTTCCCTTTGTTCAACTGTAATACTGACACTTCCGAGTTTCCCTTCTCCCTCTCAAATTGTAGATTAAAACTTATCATATTATGGTCACTACCTCCTAATGGCTCCTTTACCTCGAGGTCCCTGATCAAATCCGGTTCATTGCATAACACTAAATCTAGAATTGCGTTCTCTCTGGTAGGCTCCAGTACAAGCTGTTCTAAGAATCAATCTTGGAGGGACTCCACAAACTCCCTTTCTTGGGGTCCAGTACCAACCTGATTCCTCCAGTCTACCTGCACGTTGAAATCCCCCATAACAACTGTAGCATTACCTTTGCGACATGCCAATTTTAACTCTTGATTCAACTTACACCCTACATCCAGACTACTGTTTGGGGGCCTGTAGATAACTCCCATTAGGGTCTTTCTACCCTTAGAATTTCTCAGTTCTATCCATACTGACTCTACGTCTCCTGATTCTATGCCCCCCTTCGCAAGGGACTGAATATCATTCCTCACCAACAGGGCTAACCCACCCCCTCTGACCATCAGTTTGTCCTTTCAATAGGACGTATACCTTGAATATTCATTTCCCAGGCCTTGTCCACTTGAAGCCATGTCTCTGTTATTCCCACAACATCATACTTACCAATTTCCAACTGAGCCTCAAGCTCATCTACTTTATTTCTTGTACTCCGTGCATTCATATACAATACTTTTAATTCATTACTCCCCTCACTTCCCATATCAATTCCTATATCACTTGGCCATACTGTACGATCCCTTCTTGAGCTTTCTGCTCTGCTGATTCTGCTGTCTTTCTTAACTTTTGTTATTCTCACTCTCCCTTTATCTCCATCCTTATATTTCCAGTTCGTTCCCCCCCCGCCACTACTTAGTTTAAACACACCCGTGTTGCAGAGGCAAACCTGCCTGCCAGAATGCTGGTGCCCCGTTTATTAAGGTGCAACCCGTCCCTTTTGTACAATTCATCCTTACCCCGAAACATACCCCAGTGGTCCAAGAATGTAAATCCTTGCTTCCTGCACCAGTTCCTCAGCCACACATTCAGATCCATTATCTCCCTGTTCTTGCCCACTCCAGCACGGGGAACTGGAAGCAAACCGGAGATAACCACCCTGGAGGTCCTGCTTTTCAGCCTTCTTCCCAGTTCTCTGAAGTCACGCTGTAGAATGTCTTTCCTCTTCTTCCCCATGTCATTTGTGCCGACATGCACCACCACTTCCAGATGTTCACCTTCACTCTTGAGGATTCCCTGCAATCGGTCTGTGACATCCTGGATCCCGGCAGCAGGGAGGCAACACACCATCCTTAAATCTCGCCTGTTGCCACAGAAACCCCTTTCTGTACCTCTCACTATGGAGTCCCCTACTACCACGGCTCTGCCTGACGTCTGTCTCCTTGACTTTGCTTCAGCGCCAATTGTTGACTCGCAGACCTGACCGCCTCTCAGGCTGGCATCATTTTCTGCCCCGACAGCTTCCAAGAGGGTGAACCTGTTTATGAGAGGCACATCCCCCGGGGTCTCCTGTACTTCAAGCATCCTTTCTTTCCGCATTATTGCCCCCCCTTCTCTCTTCCGGTATCCTCGGTGTAACGATCTCACTGTAGGTCCTGTCCAGAAAACGCTCGTTTTCCCGGATGAACCTAAGGTCATCCAGTTGCCTCTCTAGTGCTGCAACATGGTCCTTCAGAAGCTGAATCTGGACACATTTTCCACGGGTGTAGGAGCCAGAGGCGCTATCAGTGTCCCTGACCTCCCACATCATGCACGCAGCACACTGAATCAGCCTAGCGTCATCTCTTCATCACTTCTCACCCTTTCCAACTGTGGCATAGTCTCCTCTCTCAGTCTCTGCTCGCCGAAGCCTTTCGAGCCAAAGCCTTCCTACCCCTGACTCCCTCTACTCCGCCGCCCGCTCCATCAAACTGCTCTCTTTTAAATACTCCCGCTGACCCAAGGACTGACTTGCACGTGCTTGCGCAGTCCTGTCCCGATCAACCGCCGAGAAAAATGGCCGACTTCACAAACTGCTCTCTTTTAAATACTCCCGCTGACTCCTATTTCTTGTTAGTATGTTGTTAGTATATCTGCCTCAACTACTTCCTCTGGCAGCTCATTTCATTAAGTGATCACCCTCTGTGAAGAAAAAGTTGCCCCTCAAGTTCCTATTACATCTGCCCCCTCTCGTGATAAACCTGTGACCTTTACTTCTAGATTCCCCAAACCTGGGAAAAAGACTGCGTGTGTTAATCCTATCTCCATCTCTCATGATTAGATCTAGTACACAGCTATAAGTTCACCCTCATTCTTTTACATAGACCCTGCCTGAACAGTGTCTCTCGTTATAACCCTGTTTCTTGAGTTCCAGCAACATCCTCGTAAATTCCTCTGCACTCTTTCCAGCGTAATGGCACCCTTCCTTTAGAAGGTGACCAAAACTGAACACAGTATTCCAAATATAGCAAACACGAGGAAATCTGCAGATGCTGGAATTTCAAGCAACGCACATAGAAGTTGCTGGTGAACGCAGCAGGCCAGGCAGCATCTCTAGGAAGAGGTAGGTTCACCAACATCTTGTACAATTGCAACATGACATCCTAACTTTAGTACTTAGTGCTCTGAATGATGAAGACCCAGGACTGCCTGCCAAAAATTCTTCTTCACCATTATTTCTAATATGACACCACTTTCAAGAAACCATATACTTGTACTCTGCAGTTCCTCTGTTCTACAACACTCACAGAGCCCTATTACAGTCAGCACCTCTGCTGTAAACCGAAGTCCCTGTCTAATACTATCAAAGTTTGCCTTGCCCTTATTCAGAACTTTAACTTGTGAACTGGATCTTTCCTTTCCTTTAGTCAATTTAAAACTAATCAATAATGGTCATTGGTCCCAAAGTGCTCCCCCAGTGACACTTCAGTCACCTATTTCCAAAGAGTAAGTCCAACTTTTCCCTGTCCTTAAGTGGCCCTGATGAAACTTTCCCAAACGCATTTAAAATATTCCATCCCATCTAAGTCATTAACTGTATGGTCTAAACTAGGGAAGTTAAAATCCCCTACAATAACAGCCCTATTTTTCTCGTAACCTCCTGCAATCCCCATTCGTATTTGTTGTGCTAATTCCTGTTGACTATTTGGGAGCATATAGTACAATCCCAACAAGGGGATTGTTCCCTTTTTACTTCTTAGCTGCACCCATAAAGCCTCACTGGATGATCCCTGATTAATTTCATCTCAGACCACCACTGTGACCTTCTTCAACAGAAATGCAACTCCTGCACTCTCTTTCCTCCACTTACAGTCAGGAACATTTAGCTGCCATTCCTGTCCCTCCCTTAGCCCTGTTTCTATAATGGCTATAATATCACAGACCTGTGTACCTGTTTAAGTTCTGAGTTCATCTGCCTTCTTGCATTGAAATAAATGCAATTTAATCCAGTGGACTTTCCTCGCACCTTGTCATGCTGCTACTTGTCTTGTCTACTGACCTTAAAAGCATTGAAGCAACACACACAAAATGCTGGAGGAACTCAGCAGGCCAGGCAGCATCTACAGAAAAGAGCAGAGTTGACGTTTCGGGCCAAGACCCTGCAGCAGGACACCTCTATTCAAAAGAGTCTCGGCCCGAAACGTCAACTGTACTCTTTTCCATAGATGCTGCCTAGCCTGTTGAATTCCTGCAGCATTTTGTGTGTGTTGCTTGGATTGCCAGTATCTGAGATTTTCTCTTGTTTGTGATTAAAAGCATTGAATTCTGTTTCAACTTCCAGCTTCCCATCTCCTTCACTGCTGTTCTGGTTCTCAATCCTCTTCTTATCTGGTCAATCCCTCCATAGTACCACTAGCAAATCTGCCCACCAGGATTTTGATTTCCCTCTAGTTCAGCTGCAACCTACCTCACTTGTACAGGTAATCTCTGCCCCAGAGGAGATCCCAAAGGTTCAAAAATCTGAATCCCTGCCCCCTGCACCAGCTATTTGGCCACACATTCATTTGCCATCTTTTCCTAATCTTACACTCACTTGAATGTGGCATTGGGAGTAATTCAGAGATCATTACCCTTGTCTGGAGACTCCAGGCATACACTGATATGAAAAGGGCAACACTTGTAACACGAGGGTTAAAAGCCGGAGGGCCGGTGAACCAATATCCTGTGACCAAAGGGAAACAGCCCATGAGTTGGAGACTTAGGGGTGTTCTGATTGTCTGAGTGTGGAATTGATTTTTGTGATGTTGGCATAGGAAGAGTAAATAACAAACATCAGCTGAAAAAGAATCATGTACATGACACATTAGGATCATTCAAAAGTTAAATTGAACAAAATGTAATTTGATCAAATCTCAGAGATTAATTTTCATTCTATTTCTCTTTTTCTCCCTCGATTTCTAGTCAGGCTGCTGTATATTTCCTTCATTCTGTCTGCACTCTCTCACTGGTGAGGCTGCATTTGGATATTGTGTTCCGTTTTGGTCACCCTGTTAGAGGAAAGATGCTACTGAGCTGGAAAGAATACAGAGGGGATTCACCAGGATGTTACCAGGAATCAAGGACCAAGTTATGGCAAGAGTTTGAGCAATTGGATTGTTTCACTGGAGCTTAGGAGAATGAGGGGTGATCTTACAGAGGACCTTGGGGAGCATAGATAGAGTGAATGCCAGGATTAGAGAATCTAGAATCAGAGGGCAGAGGTACAATGTGAGATGAGAAAGATTTATTGGAAACCCGATGGGTAGCTTTTCTCACCCACATGGTCAGTATATGGAATGAGCTGCCAGAGGAAGTGGTCAAGGTAGGTATGTTAACAATATTAGAAAGATATTTGAATGGGTACGTGGACAGGGAAGGGATATAATGTTGGGATGATCTTCGATGAAACTTCGGTCAGCATGGACCAGTTGGGTTGAAGAGACTGTATGACTGCATGGCTCTACTTCTTTGTAATTACTGTGTAAGATATGATGAAACTATTATGCAACTTGGATTACAGCTGGATTGTATATCTCAGGTCATGTTAGACATTATTAACTTTGTTATTATTTTGTATCATTTTTCAGTGAAAAATAGGTCTAAATTCAGTATCCAGAGCTTGGGTACTAAGTTCTGGGTAGCTGGGGAAAGGACGTGGGCTGACTGTTAGCAGCCTACAGTGGTTCAAGATCTTCAATAGACACAGTGGTTTCCAGAATCCATAAAACTTCATACTTACACACTTCACTGTGGATTCTTCAGGCTTAGCATGCAGAACTGTCATTCACAGCTGAGTAGTCACAAACTCAGATCAGAACAAATGAATTCAGGCATTCAGATCTGAAGTAAATAAAGGGGCCTCATTTCAATATTAAGTGATGTCCTTGAAGATTTAGACAGGCTCTCACCAGTTTAGTAGCAGGTGAATTTTCCATACAAGTCAAACACTAGTCTCTGCCCTTTGAAATATTGCTCATTAATGCATTTGTTTTGGGTCCATATATTTGAACATCTCAAGTTTGCTGTGAGATGATTGGACTCAGTTATCGAGAAGGCACTAAAAATACAGCAGTGAAATAGACCTGTCTCCTGTTGGTCAAATACGAAGATTTAAAATGCAAAGGTTGCCTTGCAGAAGGATTGAGCATAATTTATGACTGGATGGAAATACAGTGCAAGATACCGTCAGATAAATCAGATAAGATTGAATTAGACTGCTAGGATAAGTGATCATGAATCTTTGCTTGTCCCATGAAACTTGCATTTTAATTTAATTACAGCACAGATTATGTCACTGGGTCACTAGTTTAAGTGTTCACCAAACCTCCATTTGCCTTTGACAGGGCTGTTATAAGTGTTCTGATGAGCCTCTGTTAAGTTTTAACTGGGTAGGAACGAGGCAGGTGGCTACATATTGAAATTTCCCTCGCCCTCCTCTCACTGGGCAAGGTGAGGATTAATCTCAAGGCCAGTGAATACTGGGAATCCTCTTGTTGAACATTCACGTGTTTTGTCATTGCGCACGGGGTCCTGCTGGGTTTCTGCGGCCTCTTGTTTTCAGCGGTGCTGAAGCACAAGGAAAAATGCTGATTGGATAAATTTCCACTGTGAGCTGGATGTGGTGGTGTTATAAACATGATAAGACATTGTACCCAGAGGAAATCTTCCTCCAGATGAGACTAAGGGATCCTTAATAGGGTAGTTAGGTGGGAGAGTCATTAGGACCAGTTAATGTCAATGTGATACCATTAAGGCAGACAAGGAGGTTTTATCTTTCGGAGGATGTGCAGTTGCCTCTGCATGCACTGAACCCAGGTCCAAGTTTCAACTGGGCAGAATATTAAACCTTGTGAGATTTAAGTAGGATTGTTTGTAGAAAGAGGATAAAATGTAATTCTGCAGCAGGGATTAAGAGATGCAGTATTAAGGAAACATTTGGCCATTTGCTAATGGATATTTACTACACTTTATGTTTATCTTTTAGTGGTACATCTGTTCCCTATTACATGCTAATTGTTTATCCAAATTAAGTATTTTGGACAAAGTAGTTATCCAGGATCCGGTGTGTCTCTGCAGCCAAGCCTCCCACAATTCCAATCAAAGCTGAGATTAAGTTCCTGAAAATGCATGATTTTGGGTTACTTTATGCCTTTATATTTAGTCATACAAGATTGTAATGGGTCCTTCTGGCCCAATGAATCTGTGCCACTGAATTGCCCCCATGTGACCAAATGATCCACTGACCCGCATTTCTTTGGAATGTGGGAAGAAACCAGAGCCCCTCCAGGGGAAACCCACATAGTCATGGAGAGAAGATGCAAACTCTTTACGGACGGTGGTGGAAGTGAACCTGGGTCACTGGCACTCATAGCGTTACACCTAACTGCTACACTACAGTGCCATCTAAATATATACTAACATTCAGATACACTGACCAGACTGAACTGTCATAGAGTCATAGAGCAGGACAGCACAGAAACAGACACTTCAGTCTTCAGTACGGCATGAACCGTCCTTTCCATGCCAAACTCTTATTCTGCCTAGTCCCATCGATTCACACCTGGACTATAACCTTCCAAACCACTCGTGCCCATGTATAGTACTTATCTAATTTTCTCTTTAATGTTGAAATTTAACCCACATCTACTACTTCCGCTGGCAGCTTGTTCAAACTTGCACCATCCTCTGAGTGAAGAAACTGTCATAAGGTGGTGGCTGGGAACGGACCCAAGTGCAAGACACAGACACTGAAGTACTAGAGACAGGACTAGGATACAGGGTGAGGATAAGGAAATGGACACGAAAACCGGGAACCTGGAACAGGACCGGACAAGAGAGCTAGGAGCCCGGGCTTGGACTCTGAGCCAGAGACTGGACAAGGACCCAGTACCTGGGTCTTGCCTCTGGCTCGACCCCAGAACTAGGCAGGGACGTGACTTGGCTGGCAGGCAGGACAAGGCTGGAGTCTTCAGACTTGAGGCGAGGCTGGAGACCAGAGACTTGAGGTGAGGCTGGAGAACAGAGACTTGAGGTGAGGCTGGAGACCAGAGACTTGAGGCGAGGCTGGAGACCAGAGACTTGAGGCTTGGAGTCTTGCTTGGCTTGGGGCAAGGCTCGAGGCTTGGGGTGTTTAAATGGTTTGGCCGAAGGGCCTGTTTCTGTGTTGTACTTTTCTATGACTCTGTAAGACTATAAGGAAATAATCTTCTGTCCAGTCCTGATAAAGGGTCTCGACCTGAAATGTCGAATATTTATCGCCTCACTTGCTGAGTTCCTCCAGCATTCTGTGTGGTTTGGTTAAGATTTCTGACATCGGCAGAACCTTTTGGGTGCATAAGATATTTGTATTTTGATGAAATGTATCAGGTTCAATGTACTTAAGTTATCACTACATATGAATTCATCATGTCTATGAATATAGAATGCCTTGCCAAATGCATTTGTGACCCTTTATAGCCAGAAGAAACTTGATTATAAAGACGTGCATTGAAAACTTAGACACGAAGATATTGTCATCAGCCTCATATCTCCTGATGCAACAGAGGTCACAGGTGTTGCTTGCCTTGGGACTACATTGAATTTCTTTTCACGGATAATAAATTCTATTACTGTATAGCATTTCACCTTAAAATCATCAGCTTCTTTTATGAAAGCCTACAATGCTGTGTTGCACCGCATGATCCTGGATGTGTGCCTCATACCACCAGTTCCCCTCTGGCTGAGTTGTCAAGTTTGACTGCTAATTGTGTTACTGCAGGAAAGTGGGTTCCTTCCCCCTGTAAATGAGGGGAAATTGCCAGCTGCCAGGGCACCTCTGTTGCATGCCTCCTCGGTGATTGATTAGGAGTAATGTTGGATTAGGGTCCAGCGGATCAACTGGAGACTACCTTTGCCGGAAATAAGCCGTCAACAAAATCAAGTCAATTTTGCTCATGTGCCTTTCAGGCAATTGCAATTTTAATTGTTTAGCAGTGTGAAATATTTAACTGTGAACTGAGACGTATTGCGTATGTTTCTCTGCAGATCAGCCGGTGGAGGAATTTCCATGCGGAACAGAACCTCCTTCCCGACTGTGTCCAAATGGAACTGTTTGTAAAGGATACTGGAACGGACCCAATTATGGGATTACAAATTTTGATAATATCCTATTCGCTGTTCTCACTGTCTTCCAGTGTATCACAATGGAAGGGTGGACTGACATCCTTTACAACGTAAGTACCATTTGATTACTACACTGGCTCGGAACTGGGAGCTGAGTCTGATTGTTGCCCTGTGCGATGAAGTGCAATGGCTTGGAAAGCAGATCTTGTATTAGAGCAGGAATTATCCGAGTTATTGAATGTACATTATGGGTGTGATCATTACCTTATTGATGAGGTGTTGGAAATGTAGACTGATCTGCTGCAATGGACTGTGTTAGTGGAATGGAATATGTTAAATATCACATGTTACTCATAGTAAAGTGATGCTCTCTAAGCCAGTGTGCACAAGGAAGAACTAACTGATCTGCATCTTATGAATATTTATAGCAAAGTGCCCTTTGCCCAGCTGCCCTTTGTCCAGCTACTGGATAACGCACTCTGAGATATCTTGACATGATGAGAAAGGATAGGAAACTGCAAATATCATTGTTAAACCACAGTGGGTCAATTGAAAAAACCACAACTGAATCACATTGAACCTGACTTTGAATAACAATCTAGCTTTCAGTTCCATTGATGATCATAAAATTGTTTGAGAGGGCAAGATGTCAATCCAATCATTATACTGGATTTTAAGTTGTTCATACATACCAAATCACTCCTACTAAATGCATCACTATGGACAATTAAATGGAATTTAATTTAAAAATTAAGTTTAAAAATTAAATATGATTTGGCTATCTAATTTTATATTATGATGCAAGACAATAAATTCAATTATATGCTATTTCCAGTGCTGTAAATAAAATATTCTCTATGACTCTTTGGAGCCCTCAATCATAATCCTATTTAATCCAGAATATAATCAGAAAACCCAATAATAGGTTGAAAGAAAATGCAAATTAGGATTGCTGTTTTTGGTATATTTAGTTTGTTATGAAAAGAGATGAAAGATCAAGGAATGATATTACAAAGACGAGGAGAGATGATTAAATTAGTTGAGGGTACGTTATGATGTTGTAAGAGAAAGAAAAACATTCTGAGATTGGAATGGTTCTGAGGTCAAGGATTACTGCAGTAATTCTTATTTTAACCAAAGGAAAAGTGTGGGATTATAGTTCTGAAGTTTAGAAGGAGAGAGGATATTCAGAGGACCATTAAATATGCTGGTAAATGGAAAGGGAGGAAGTCTGCTGAGTCATTTTTCATTGCTTTCATAAACAAACAGGAATCTAAATGTCTTGAGGATTGAGGCAAAAGAGACTGTGGGTGCCTTTGAACTGGAACAAAATAACCCATAGTAATGGCGGAACTGAATAGGTCAGGCAGCAGCCAAGGAGGCAAAAGATGTTTGACAGCAGTTTGAGTCAAGTCCTTTCCTCAAGAATGATTGGGAAGAGGACAGATTGCTGGCATGTAGGTGTGTATGGGAAGTACAGGACAACGGTTGGTGGGGCTATAGATAGGTGGAACATGATGGGCCAGGACAGGGAGGGAATGGGAAAGGTGAACACAGGGAGGAGAAATCTAGGTGAACAACTAAATGTGTGTGGGGAAAAACTGGGAAAATTTGCACACATTGTGTTGTTTTAACCCATACAAAAAGAAAATAGGGTGTTGTTCTTCCTGTTGTGTATTTAATATTTCAATTATATGTTATCTTGAATATATATATTGGTTGATTAAGCATTCTTAGCTGATGTATACTGGGCTATTGAAACAGTATTTTGAAGCAAATGAAACAGCCATTGAAAAGCAAATGCCAATTTTGCTGAGTTCATTAGGTTTAAAGGCATAGTTTGCTCTGAAGTTTGACTGCTCCGACCAGACCATCAGAAATGAGCTTTAGTGATATTGTCAAAGTGATGCAGGAACACTTAAAACCGAAACCATTGTTGATTGCAGAACACTTCAGGTTTCATAGGTGGAATCAAAAGGAAGGTTGAATCCATTTCAGCAGTCGTGGCTGAATTGAAGAGATTATCTGAGCATTGTCATTTTGGCAATGGTCTTAATGATATACTAAGAGATCATTTAGTTTGTGGAATCTGAAAAGAAAGCATTTAAAAACAGCTCCTCACATTCAAACGAGCAGTGGAAACCACAGACAGAGACACAATTGAATCGCAGCCAGGAATGAAAGTGAGTGTGAACAAAATTGCAATGTCTAAACAGAAACTGGCCTGGTTGAATGAATGATGTTACCATTGTGGCAGGGGCTCGCATACACCAAATAAATGCAGATTTAAAGGCAAAACTTGCAGAAAATGCAACAAAGCAGGACACATACAAAGAGCATTGTTGGGCAGACAAAAATAAATGGACTGCATAGGGAAAAGAAAAAGATAAAGTGCAAGTTTCAGTTTCAAAAAGAGCACTAATCTTCATGAAAAATCTGATAATGATGAGAGTGGTACAGGCCTGTGTAGCCTTGAGATTTACAGTGTGAAAATTAGCAATAGACAAGCAATGTGACTTACATCAAAAGTGAATGGCAAATTACTTAAAATGGAATTAGACATTGGGTTGGCTGTTTCAGTCGTTCCATGAAATGAATTTGAACAGCATTTTAAAGATACTAAAGTGAAGCCTACGGGTATCCAACTAGATTAGATTAGATTATGAGGACACTCAGTCCTCGTTTATTGTCATTTAGAAATGCATGCATTAAAAAATGATACAATGGTCCTCCAGAATGATATCACAAGAAAACACAGGACAAACCAAGACTAAAACTGACAAAACCACATAATTATAACATATAGTTACAACAGTGCAATGCAAAACCATAATTTGATAAAGAGCAGACCATGGGCATGGTTAAAAAAAAGTCTCGAAGTCCGGATAGAATCATCATCCTATGCATGTGGCAGAAGGGAGGAACTCTCCCCGCCATGAACCTCCAAGTGCCGCCAACTTGCCGATGCAGCACCATTGGAAGCACCTGACCGCAGTGGACTCTGAGTCCGTTCGAAAACTTTGAGCCTTCGACCAGCCCGTCTGACACAGCCTCTCCAAGCACCATCCTCTGCCAAGCACTTTGACCCCACCCCGGCCGCTGAGCAACAAACAAAGCCGAGGATATGGGGCCTTCTCCTCTGGAGGTTCTGGACCACACAGTAACAGCAGCAGCGAAGCAGGCATTTCAGAAGTTTCACCAGATGTTCCTCCGTGCTCTCACGTCCGTCTCCATCAAATCAGGATTGTGCACGGCACCCTACTTGACAACAGACATTAGCACTGGAGTGGCCGCTGTGAGCTGTGTCACGCCGCCATCTTCTCCTCCTGCTCAGTGGGGTACTGGAACTTGTAATGGAGAAAGATAACTGCTGTGGGAATGGTATTCGTAACAGAGCAATACAACCAACAAGCCACACTGGACTTCTGTGTGGTAAAAAACAGGAGGACCAGCATGGTGAGGTGTGATTGGCTGAGACAGCTACAACTTGATTGGAGATCCATCCACTATTTGCATGCCACATTCTCTAGAATGAAGCCATTTGAAAGAGAATTAAGGAATGTACTAGATGATGTCACAACTATCTCCATGCCAAACTCCTCTGTGTTGGAAAGCATATTGGACCAAGGAAGCACCATGCTGCTCAGAGGAAGCATGGTGAAAGCAGTGCTCCAACTACAACAGCTTTTGTAGGCAATGTACCTGAGAAAGCTTCTGATATGTTGATCAGGCAGTTACTTGCAAAATGTGGCTTGGTTTTAAACTGGAAGAGAGTTCAAGCCTCAGGAAAGTTGCAAGCATTCAGCTTTTGTGAGTATAAAGAACCAGAATCTATTCCACATGCATTAAGGTTATTGCATGAACTTCAAGTGGGAGACAAAAAGCTGCTTGTAAAAATAGATGCAAAGACCAAGGCCCAGCTGGATGAACGGAAAGCAAAAACAAAAGAAGACAATGGACGTATGAAAGCAAAGGATTCATCAGATGATGTTGTGGATGAAAAACCAAGAGGAGAAATCAGATCATAAAGGGAACAATAGAAGGATTAGTCAAAGAATACTCCATTGAACTAAAAGAATACTCCAGTGCCCGAGGTGAAGGTGCACAAAATGAAGTTGAAAAAGAAGAGAAGAGATGGAGAGAAAGAATGAGAACAAGAAAGAGAATAGCCTGACAGAGAGAAAGAGATCGACGTAGATCTAGAGAGAGGAAAGGAGAAGAAAGGTATTCCAAACTGTCAGAACTACTACCTGCATCTCAGAGACAACTCCTGCGTCCACCACAGAGACCCCATGACCTGAGACAGTTTTTACAACTACAAGTGTCAAGCAGAGTGATCCCCTTGTGAGGGAAGGCAATATCCCACAAGAGTAAGAAATCCTCCACAGCAATTAAACCTTTAAGCTTGAATGGGATAATTTAAAATTTACTATTCTGTGGATGTCTGTATATAGTAGTTGTATTATATAGTACATTGTTTATATCATTGAGATGTATTCTATATTGAGTTGTAGTTTATCGCTAAGTAGGGAGGAGGGTTGTCTAATATTTCAATAATATGAGTTAGCTTGAAAATATTGTCATATATCTATCTATCTGTATATATATAGGTTGATAAAGAATTCTTGTCTGTTTAAATAATTAATTATGGGTTATATATAAAATACGTTAATTGCATACGTTATTACACTATCACATGATACACACGCCTCGCTTAGAATTACACCCGTATTTTTGGACTCCCTGCATCTTCATTTGGATTATGTTTAATGTTTTAAAGTTATAAAACATAATACTTCCAAATTGTATTTGGCCTCTTTCTAACAGTGGAGAAGGACAAACAGATCATTGTGGAGGTGACAAAGAGACTTCAAATGACCATGGAGTTATGGAGAGAGTGGTCCCTGTGGAAAGTAGAATTGAGGAGAGGAGGGTGGGTCACATTGGAGCAAAATGCCTTAAACATTTTCACTATTTCTCTGGAAGTCAGGCTGTGGAAGTCTGGGGAGAAGTAGGCAGCTAGATATTCGAACGTGATGCCATTTTGCTGCATTCTGACTTGGAAAAAGTCCAAAGTGAATTCTTAAGTCTCTAAAATGTAAATAAATAAACGAAAAATTTACTTTTTTTCAACACATGATTTTTGAGACATGTCTGGAGGACATGCTTTACATCACGGAAAATCACGATACAGACCGATTTCCAGGAATGCAAACACTCCCCCCCCCCGCTGACAAATGTATCACTTGTATGTGGCTCAGCAGCTACTTTATTAGGTACAGGAGTGGAACCTGGTGTGATATTCTGTTGCTATAGCCTATCCACTTCAAAGTTCAACATGTTGTGCATTCAGAGAAGCTCTTCTGCACACCACTGTTGTAATGCATGGTTATTTGAGTTACTGTCAGCTTGAACCAGTCTGGCCTTTCTCCTCAGACATTTCTAATTATCAAGGTGCTTCTGTCCACAAAACTGCTGCTTACTGTATATACATATTTTTGTTTTTGTACTATTCTCTGTAAATTTTAGAAGCTGTTGCGTGTGAAAATCCCAGGAGATCAGCAGTTTCTGAGATTCTCAAACCACCATGTCTGGCACCAACCATCATTTCATGGTCAAGATCATTTAAATCACATTCCTTCCTCATTCTGATGTTTGGTCTGAACAACAACTGAACCTCGACTTGGCATTGAGTTGCTGCCATTACGACTGGCTGGTTAGATATTTGTATTAGTGAGCAGATGTACCTAATAAAGTGGCCACTGAGTACAGATCCTGGAGGAGCCTGAGCTGGTATACAAGTGCTGAGAACAACAAGGACCTTTGAGAAATGAAGAAAAGTAATGTATGCTTTCTGAAGTAATTATTTAGTGACTGAATAACATTGTGGCTACTGCACGTTCTAATGAGATATGTGATTCTTGGAAGCTGAGCTCTACTCATTGTTTACCCAGTGAATCGATGAAGGGGTTTTATCCTTTTGTCACTTCACTGTGTATCCTTCTGTAGTTGAAAAATTGCCGGGAGAGCCTTTTTAATTCCGTATTGAAACATACTTTATATTAAGTGCTGTTATAATTCACACCTAAATAGTAATGCATAAATATTGATTTTGGTGTTTGTAATTCTTGAAGATTTCTTGAGTGAAAGTAGTTGGGAATTGTTTAAGCAGCATGCGTAACAATCTGGTGTTGGCACAGTATTAGTTTGGGATGCTCGGTTACGTTGAGCTCTTTCACCTTCTTGGAACTGAGGAACAGAGGAAGTTCTCCACCAAGAAAATGGAATCCACAAATATCACAGGACAATAAAGGTTGGGATTACCACATGACTGGTAACCAGCCTCATTTTGCAGTGGAGATATTAACTAGTATTCCAGAGATTGATTGCCCAGACTTTGAATATTTCTAGGATCCTAGATTGTTAATCTCTAAAGCAGGAGCTCCTGTATTATTTTTAATTTGCATGGGGTGGAGGTAGATTAACAAAGCATCTTTTCCTAGTTGAAGATTAATAGTTTCTCTTTAAAGAGGACTTTTCTTGAAGTTGCCGATCCCATAAATTGCTAGTGTTAATATGATTCCCTTAAACATGCCAAAGTTTGTCCCAGATCTAAAGGCTGCCTCTGATCCAGAAAGAGAATTGAAGGAGGTAGTTGAAATCATGGACGGTGAGGTAGTTTTTAAAGAGGCTTGTGAAGGAGGTGTGTCTGTTAGGGCCAAATTTGCTGAAAGCTTTAGTGTGAGTAGCCAGCAAGTGGTGTAGTAGCATCAACACCAGACTTCCAGGCAAATGGTCATGGGTCTGAATCCAGCTGTTTGCTTGCATGCTTTCCATCTGTGCTGGGTTGAGTGTTGAGCTAGCAACTAGCAAGCAAAAAAAAACAGACAAATGCTAAAGAAACGGTAAGGTTGCCGCCCGATGTGCCACAAGGCGAGGAAAGGAACAACAATTTAGCATGAGTGGTGAATGAGGATAGGCTGCAAAGGAGACAAAATTGTTTGCTGTCAGGGACAGGCGAGTGAGATGCTCAACTATGCAGAAAGGCATATGGTTTATAATTATGTCAGATGTGAAACAAATATAGAATCTGAGGAGAGGAATATATAATATGTGGGTATAACATGGTATAACATTGATGGGACAGATGGGGGGAATGCAGTGGATCTGGTGTAATGAGACATACAATTGACTTTGCAAATGTACAGCACATGTTCCCTTATGAAAAGATATTAAACCAAAGCTTGTTTTGCCTTCTCAGCTGGATAAAAGTTCCCATTTCAAAGACGAATATCCTGATGCCTCTTTGACGTTTATCCATTGTCAATATTCTCTGAAGAAAGTTGAATTGTTTGACCTTTATCACATTGCTGCTGTGTGTAAATTAGATTCAAAATTGGTTTGACAGCAGGAAATGGTATGAGTTAATGGATTTTCTTGGGGAGGTGGTCAATCTGACAGGATTCTGTGCCTGGACCACTGTTATCTACAACGATTTGGGTGGCGGGCTAAAGGAAGCAGATCCAAATTTCAAGTAAGTAATTCCACAAAGCTATAAGAAATGGGAGGAGGATATTAATGATACAACAGACAAAAATCAAATTCAGTATAACTCATATTTGTGGTGATGATAACGGTAGTGCTTATGAAGAACCAGGATGCAAAATATTAAAAGTAACAAATCAAGTGAAGAAATTTGTTTAAAAAAATACTGAATGACATTCAATGTGTAATCTAAACATTGAGATGTAATGGTGATAAGATCACAGTAAGACTGCAGATGAGATACCAGTGCAGTTTTGTATTCAGTTAGCCAATAGAGAGCACAGGTTTATCAGCCAACTGCATGGAACAAAGGAAGAGAAAAAGAAGACTCAGATTATGAATTTGAACTGTTTTGATGAAGGAGTGGTTTCTTAGAAGCAGAGAATGATATAGCACAGGACAAGCCCAATGTACAATTAGAAGGAACTATCCAATTGAATCTATTTGTATCTGTATCAGTTATAAAGCACAGAGATAGGCCCTTCAATCCAATTGGTCCATGCCAACAAGATTCCTAAATAAGCGAGTTCCATTTGCCTGCATTTGTCCCATATCGCTTAAAAACTTCCCTATCCATGTACCCTGTCCAAATGCTTTTTTAAATATTGTTAAAGTACCTGCTAAACCACTTCCTTTGGAAAGTGATTTCCTATAATGACCATCCTCTGGGTGAAAAAGATGCCCCATAGGTTCCTATTAAATATCTCCCCTCTTACTTTAACCTTATACCTTCTTGATTCCCCAGCCCTGAGGAAATAACTTTGCACATTCTCCCTTTCCATGTATCACATGATTTTATATATCTCTATAAGATTACCTCTCATCTCCTTCGGTCCAAGGAAAAATGTCTCATCCTCTCTCCATAACTCAATCGCTTGAGTCCTGGCAACATCTTCATAAATCTCCTCGCCACTCTTTCCATTTTAAAGCCTTTGTTACTATAGTAACAAAACTGAACATGATTTCTCCAAATGTGGCCGCACCAATATCTTGTACCACTGCAGTGGAACATCCCAACTTCTATACTAAAGAAAGCCAGTGCACCGAAAACCCTCTTCACCACCCTGCTAACCTGCACTGCCACTTTTAGGGAACCATGCACTTGTACCAGGTTCCTCTGTTCTACGACACTTTCCAGGACCCAGTCATTCACTGTAAAAGTCCAATCCTCATTTGTCTTCTCAAAATGCATAACCTCCCCTATGTGAATTAAACTGCCTTTGGTCATTCCTCAGCCAATTATCCAGCTAATCATCATCTAATCTATTGCATTCCTCTTCTCCAGAGGCCCTTGATGTTTATGACTTGAAGTATTCATTCTGCTTCATTTTGAAAGTTGAATTTGCTCCAGACCATCAAGAGGCAAACTGTAAAGAAAAAGATCCCTGTGTTGGTTCTTGTTAGTTCCAACTTCACATATCCTCTGGTTACTGGCCCTTCATTAATAGTTTTATCCTCTTGTTGAAAACATCTTGAACATCTCTGTTCATTCTTCCCTTGTTCTTCATTGAGATGAGGAAACTTATCTCAGATTCACTGGGACTTCCAACTTTAGGGACTTGTCTTCGTACGGATTCAGTCTTTGATGCCAGTGATTGTGCTGGCATTGGAGAGGATCCAGATGATATTCACGGGAAGGAAAGAGTTAACATGTGAGAAACGTTTCATGGCTCTGGGCCTGTACTCACTGGCGTTCAAAGAATGAGTGGGGGGTTCTTATTGAAACCTATTGAAAATTGAAAAGCCTAGGTGGACATGGAGAGGATGTTTCACATGGAGCGGGGTAGTCTAGCAGATGGCACAGCTGGAGGAAACAAGAATTTCTCTTCAGAACAGAGAAGAGGAGGAATTTCTTTAGCCAGACGGTGGTGAATCTGTGGAATTCATTGCCACAGATGCTGTGGAGGTCAATTCATCGGATATTTATAAAACAGACTTTGATAGTTTCTTTATTAGTAAGGGTGTGAAAGGTTGTAAGGAAAAGGGAGGAGAATGTTCGGAGGGATAATGAATCAGCCATGACCGATTAATAAATCTGCATTCCCGTTGATCACAGTCCCATTATTTCTCTGTATCCCATCAACACTCCCCAATTACTCCTGCTACCCACCAACACTAGGACCAAGCTACAGCAGCTAATTAACCAGTAGGAACATGAGTAAACCAGGGACGATACTGGGAAACCATTTTGAGCAACTTGCACTCAAGGTAATGACTGAACCTGGCTTGCTCGAACTGTGTGTCAGCAGCCCTCACTCTGCATAAAACTTAAAGCCAAGACCTTAGTGCTGTGCTTGGAAGTCAGATCATCCGAACGGGCTGTGCTTTCCCTTGGGACAAACAAACCAGAAGTCATAGTACGTCTGTGATGCTCAGACGTTCTACTTCAGTATTCTGCCATCAGCTTAATTTAGTTCCTCCTCTGAAGTGCCTTTCACTACCCGGTAACCAGCTTTCAGCTGTGAAATTTTCATTCAGTAGAGGGAATCAGCAATCTTTGATAGCTGGCCTGCATGTGATGGGAATGTTCCTTATGACTTGTTGCAGAAAGGTCTCTTGTAGTAACCAGATTGTAGTGCAGTCACTCGGAGAATAGGGTTTCACATTTCACCAGATTTTAGTTGAAGCTCATAGGGACCAACAGCTACCATGTTGTTCCAAAACATCTGATGCTGTAAAATCAACTTTTTTATTGCATGTAAAGATGGATGCCTCATGCTTTTCAATCTCTGCAAGTAGACTAATGGCATTGTAATGCAAATGTTTAGGGATGTGATCAGAACACAGTTTAACTAATTTAATTATATTTTCTATATAATAAATGCACATCCAAGATTAGTTGAAGGCTGACGTGTTGAACAAGTATTGGTTTGTAAAATTCAGGTTCATTCAAAGAATAAATATGAATCTTTGAATATTGTACCTGCATCCAAACAGTGTTGAATGCTTAAAGCTTTTAGCAGTCTAGTTTAATTTCCCTGCAGGCCAGTGTTACATATGGTGTTTGTCAGTGGCACACTCTCAAAGTACAAAGTTCAATAATTATTATCAAAGTGCATATATGTCACCCTATAAAACCCAGAGATTTATATTCTTACGGGCACACTCAGCAAACGTGTAGAGTAGTAGCTATAGCAGCATCAATGAAAGATCAACCAGAGTGCAGAAGTCAACAAACTGTGCAAATGCAAATAAAAATAAATAGCAATAAATGATGAGACATTAAGATAATGAGATAAAGAGTCCTTAAAAGAGAGATCATTGGTCGTGGGAGCATCTAAATGATGGGGCAAGTGAGTGTAGTTACCACTTCTGTTCAAAAGCCTGTTGGTTGAAGGGGAGTAACTGTTCTTCAACCTGGTGGTGCAAGTCCTGAGGCAGCTGTACCTTCTTCCTGATGACAGCAACAAGAAGAGAGCATGAGCTGGGTAGAGGAGGTGTCCTGACGACGGATGGTGCTTTCCTATAACAACATTTCATGTAGACGTGCTCAGTGGTTGGGAGGGCTTTACTCTTGATGTACTGGGCCGAATCTACTACCTTTTGTAGGATTTTCCATTCAGAGGCATTGGTGTTCTGAATTGCATCAGATACGATTTCTGTAGGGTACTAATATTCAGTTGTTTCAAATTCTTCATTTAAAGGAAATGCTGGAATCAACTGACTTTTATAATGTTGTTCCTTTGCTGCCCCCATTCATATCAAAAGGATCATATCCACCCTCTGACATTTAACGTCATGGGGAATAGACAAACCTCCCTGGAGCAGTGAAATTCATTTAGCAACATGGTATAGACTGAATATAAAATTGCCAGTGATGAATTACAGTGTAACTGTCATTACCACAGAATTGATATAGGTCACAGTTAATAATCTTGTGCAATCATCATCTAACCAAGTGGAGCAATAAGTGATTGTCAACTGCCCTGATAACCAGTGTTCTAATAACCCTCAACATTAAATCCACAAAGCCATGGAGTGTATTAAAATATGTTTTCTAATCGATTCAATTTTATTAAGGTAGTTTAGGATTTTGAATTGTAGCAAAAGCAAACATAAGATACAATTTTGGCGGCATCTCTGGGGAGCATGGCTAGGAAATCCTTGGTACCAGAAAGATTTCAAATTAGCCAATGGCTTGTCTCCGTCATCTCTGGATCTCCTCAAAATGCTTATTTAATCCAAGTCATCACCCTGACACTGTGGTGTCAAGAAAACAATCTCTCCCTCAATGTCGCAAAAACAAAGGAGCTGGTTGTGGACTACAGGAGGAATGGAGACTGGCTAACCCCTATTGACATCAATGGATCTGGGGTTGAGAGGGTGAACAGCTTCAAGTTCCTCGGCATAGACATCACCGAGGATCTCATGTGGTCTGCATATACTGGCTGTGTGGTGAAAAGAGCACAACAGCGCCTCTTTCACCTCAGACAGTTGAAGAAGTTCGGCATGGGTCCCGAAATCCTAAGGACTTTCTACAGGGGCACAACTGAGAGCATCCTGACTGACTGCATCACTGCCTGGTATGGGAACTGTACTTCCCTCAATTGCAGGACTCTCTTCAGAGTGGTGCAGTTGTGAACTTCCCAATATTCCGGACATTTACAGCGACAGTTGTGTAAAAAGGGCCCGAAGGGTCACTGGGGACCCGAGTCACCCCAACCACAAACTATTCCAGCTGCTACCATCCGGGAAACGATACCACAGCATTAAAGCCAGGACCAGCAGGCTCCGGGACAGCTTCTTCCACCAGGCCATCAGACTGATTAATTCAAGCTGGCACAATTGTATTTCTAATCTATATTGACTGTTCTGTTGTATATCTTATTACTGTAATTTGCACATTGCACGTTCGGACGGAGACATAACGTAAAGATTTTTATTCCTCACGTATGTGAAGAATGTAAGAAATCAAGTCAATTGAAAACTCTGTGAATACTTTCACCAGGTGGATGGCAAGCATTTGTGAGCTGATTCTGCACCATCCTCCAGCAGCCGGTTTCCAGACCCAGAACCTCAACTCCTTCTGTTTCCACAGACGCTGCCCGTTTTCTGGAGCTTTCCAGTATTTTCAGTTTTTGTTAGAATGCATAGTGCTAGGCTCATTAGCAGTGTCTGAATCCTTACAGTGAGATAGAAGAAATGAAGCAACTCAACTTGCAGTGGCTTCGCTCCAGAACTGAGGTCGCTCGATCTCGGTGGTTTTTTGCAGATCCTGATGTTTATGCACTTTTGGAGGCCTGTAATAATTAGTTCACTGAAGCAATGAGAGGACGGACCTTACACTCAACAACTATTAGGCAAGCTTATGGTGGCTGCCCAGTGGGCAGCAGGGGATGTATGGCCTTCCGACAGCTCATATGGTTAGTGAGTTTCTTCACAGCTTCAAATTTCTTTGCTGATATGTGACATTTAGAAACAGTAGGAAAAATGATTAATATAGAATGAAAGGAGGAGGAGAAGATGGTGGCACGACGCAGCTTGCGTGGTCACTCCGGTGAATGATATCTGTAATCTGTCAAGTAGGGTGCCGTGCACAATCCTGATTTGATGGAGACAGACATGAGGGAACAGAGGAACATCTGGAGAAACTTCTGAAATGCCTGCTTCGCTGCTGCTGCTGCTGTGTGATCCAGAATCTCCGGGGGGGAAGGCCCCGAATCCTCGGCTTTGCTTGTTGCTCGGCGGCCGCGATGGGGTCGAAGCGCTCGGCAGAGATGGTACACGGTGCTCGGTGTCGAAGGGCTGATCAGAGGCTCGAAATTTTCGGATGGACTCAGAGTCGGCTGGGGTCAGGTGCTTCCAATGCATCAATAGTTGTCGGTGCCTGGAGGTTTATGGCAGAGAGAGTTTCTCCCTTCTGCCGCCTGCTATCGGGGTCTATCAGGAGTCGATTGGAACTTTGAGACTTTTTTTTACCATTCCCATGGTCTGCTCTTTATCAAATTATGGTATTGCTTTGCACTGCTGTAACTATATGTTATAATTATGTGGTCTTGTCAGTGTTAGTCTTTGGTTTGTCCTGTTTTTTTTGTGATATCACCCTGGAGGAACATTGTAACATTTCTTAATGCATGCATGCATTTCTAAATGACAATAAACGAGGACTGAGTGTCCTCATAATCTAATCTAATCTATTAGCATGTATGGTGTAGCAGAAGCAGCTTGACAGAGAAGCTTTGTCTCGTGATTATTGAGTGCGAGGCTTATCCTCTCATAGTAAGTATGAACAGCAAAGTTCAGTCTCTGTCACAGAGGTTCGGGTGATCTTGGTTCTGGAATGTAGCTATTGTAAGTTCAATAGTTTCCCATTAGTTCTGAAGGTTAAGCTCTTCTCCCACTGAGAGGCTGTTGGAGTGAAGTGCAGCTCTGTGTAGAGAAAGTGTGGGGGCAATGATCCACAACATTTCTGTCTGGAACCTAGAGACACCTACAGTCAGCACTGGAAAGGTGCCACCAATGTTGTCTTCAACTCCCCAAACCAAAATACTCCGCACTGGGGCTCTGATGAAAGGACTAGATAGGGCGGGTGTGGAGACGATGCTTCTTGTGGTGGGGGTATCCACGACCAAAGGGCACAGCCTCAAAATTGAGGGGTGACCTTTTATAACAGAGGTAAAGAGGATTTTTTTTTTAGCCAGAGATTAGTAAATCTGTGGAATGCTCTGCCGCAGACTGCGGTGGAAGCCAAGTCCATGTGTATATTTAAGGTGGAAGTTGATAGTTTCCTGATCGGTCAGGGCATCAAAGAATACGGTGTTACGTACCCTGTAACTGGGTTGTCAAACCAGCAGAAATGAACCACTTAGTTGGAGTCTGGATTACTGGAACTAAGAAAGTTTTATTAAAGAAATAAGTAACACAGTACTCTAAACATATGGATATAAATGCAACAGGTTAGCAATGATAAAACACACATGTACGCAGAACTAGGATAATAGGATCAATCAAGCTCTATCGCAGTCTAGGGGTAAAATGATCAGTCTCAAGTGACACAGAGTTCAGTTCAGTTTAGTTCAGTTCGCAGTAATCGCCGTCGTGCTGTTGGGGAGAGAGAGAGAGCGAATGATGATATTCAAATCGGATTCAAACAGACCTTTGATATTCCTCGCAGTTAGCTTTCGGGCGAGCCCTTTGTAATGTCTTCTGAGGTCACCGACTGTGACCCCTCCGTTCCGGTTACAATCGTTCTTCTGTGGTGAACCCGGCACCCAGGCAAGGGCAGACACACACACCAGGTTCCTGCCGATCGTACCTTTTCACCCTGTGCGTCTATGGTCGGTCCCGCGACCAGACCTCCAAAAACTCCCACCAACTTGTGGGGGCACACCGCACTTCCAGGGTCTCGTTATCTCGTGGTGTCGTGGAGTGTCTCTTGCCTTAGCGAACCTGTTCCTTTTATCCCCCTGCTGGGGTATCGCCTGTCCATCAAACTTCAAACAGTTCATGTTCAAAGCAACCGGTCTGACGGTACTCGGAACTGTGTCTCTTTTGGTTAATCTCTCTCATCTCTCATTTATTAGCATTTTGAATGTTTCCCCATTGTCTCTCTCTTATCTCTCTTCTTGGCATCAATCTTCTGATAACTTGGTCTGTTGTCACAATGGCAAGAAGGCAGGTGTGTGGGGTTGAGTGGGATCTGGGATCAGCCATGATGGAAGGGCAGAGCAGACTCGATGGGCTGAATGGCCTAAATCTGCTCCTCTGTCTTATTGTCTTCACACAATTAGCTCTATTGGGCAGGCCGTGCCCCAGACACCATTCGCTGTGGTCTTTCTTTAGAAGAGATTGCAAGGCAGATTTCTTGCAGAATTGCAGCTTCTCTACTGACTCCTGGATGAACGCTCCATGTAGAGGAGAAACATTTGGACTGACTGTGAGGAATTCCAAGTCCACACGTTGGAATCACACAGAGTCCTGTGTGAGTGGCAGGAGTGCATCACCTCACAGATGAAGTGTCAGGTGCCTGGTGCCTCCTGACCCATCCCTGGAAGAGTGTGAGATTCCCACATTGGCTTCAGTAGTCAACTCAGAATCCATGAAGCTGGAGCAGATGCAAGCGTACCTCAATCAGAGCATCCATAAGCTATGAATGTTCTTCTGCACTATTCAGTTATTGTTTGTTTGTTTGTTTGTAGTTTTTGATAATTTTATGTCTTGCACTGTACTGATGCCACAGGCGACAAATTTCACGACACATTGCGGTGATAATGAACCTGATTTTGATCCCAGTGGGCTGCTTAAGAAGAAACTGTTCACCAACGTACTCCAGTTCTTGCCTATATATAGTGGGCGGCTTGGATAAAGGAAAGTAAAAATAGAACATAGAACAGTACAGCACAGGAACAGGCAATTGGCCCACAATTGTTGTGCTGAACCAAGTAAAAAGCAAATCAAAAACATCCAATCACTAATCCCTTCTACCCATACCGTGTCTGCATCTCTCCATCTTCCTTACACCCATGTGCCTATCCAAGCATCTCTGAAAAGCCTCTAATGTATTTGCCTCCACCACCATACCAGGCAGCGCATTCCAGACATCCAAGACTCACTGTGTAAAAGACTTACTCCTCACATCCTCCATGAACCTATCCCCCGCCCCACCTTCAATGCATGCCCTCTGGTATTCGACATTTCAACTCTTATAACAGATACCCTCTGCCCACTCTATCAATGCCTCTCATAATCTTGTAAATTTCTGTCAGATCTCCCCTCAACCTCTGATGCTGCAGAGAAGACGATCCAAGTTTATCCACCCCTCGTGATAGCACATGCCCTCTGAACCAGGCAGCATCCTGGTAAACCTGTTCTACACCTTCTCCAAAGCCTCAGCATCCTTCCTATGGTGAGGCGACCAGACTTGTATGCAATGCTTCAGATGTGGCAAAACCAGAGTTTTATAAAGTTGAAACCTACCCTCCTGACTTTTGAACTCAGTGCCTTGATTGATAAAAGCAAGCATTCCATAAGCCTTCTTAACCACCTTATTGACCTGTGTAGTCACTTCAAGGAGCTATGAACTTGGATCCCAAGATCTCTTTGCTCAGCATCTTGCCCTTAACAGTGTACTGTCCCTTTACATTTGCCCTACTGAGGTGCGACATCTTACATTTATCTGAGTTAAACTCCATTTTCCATTGTTCCGCCCATATCTGCAACTGATCTATGTCTCAATGTATTCTCTGCCAGTCATCTGCGTTATCCACAATTCCACCAATCTTGGAATCATCCACAAATTTACTAGCCTACCAAACTACATTTTGTCATATGATTTCTAACCATATCACATTTTATCATACCAATAATATCATATCATTTGTAACTATATCACAAATAGTTTGCCCTCTTCCTTCCCGTTCCTCCATTGTCTACTATCCTTTCCTGTTAGATATCTTCTTCTTCAGCCTTTTACCTCTTTCATCTCAGCTCCCTACTTCATTCTCCCCTACACCCCACCCATTCTCCCGTTCACCTGGCCTCACTCATCAACTGCCAGCTTTCACTTCTTCCCCCATTACTTATTCTGCATTTCCTGTCTTGGTGAAGGGTCCTGGCCCAAAACGTCAGCTGTGTATTCCCTCCATAGATGCTGCTTGACTTGCTGAGTTCCTCCATTATATGTGTGTGTTGCTCAAGGTTTCAGCACCTGCAGAATCTCTGAAGTTCACAAATAGAAATAACTTGCTCTTGATTAAGTTTATTACAGACCTCTAAAATATGAAACACTAATCAGTGCCTATATTCACATCCTTTGACTGAAGAAGAGTGACCTTGCTTCTCTTGACTCTCCCACAATACAAGTAGGTTCGACATTATTTACCAGCTACTATACCCGGTATTGCCTGGGTATTCTGGCAGGCATGATTTTGTATTTATTTACATGTAGCTGGGGTTTTGTACCACCCCTTGGAAAGGAAATAAGCGCTAAATAAACAACATAATTATTCCATGAATAACATAACTAAAGGGTTAAAAGTACAGAGCTTAGCTAAAGTTACCAATAAAAACATACAAACATACAAAATCACATTTAAGCAACATACATCAAAGTTGCTGGTGAACGCAGCAGGCCAAGCAGCATCTATAGGAAGAGGCGCAGTCGACGTTTCAGGCTGAGACCCTTCGTCAGGACTAACTGAAGGAAGAGTGAGTAAGGGATTTGAAATCACATTTAATATACTTCTCAATAATTAGGTATGTACTTAGGCACAACTGAGTAAATGCAGTTGATTTTAATGTTGAAGTGCTTCTGATTTCACTAGCTTCTCTCTTTTGAATTCAGTTTAAGGTTATTTTTTATCTCTAACTCTGGATCAACCAACTGACTCCATGAAAAGCATTGAGTCTTGAGATTAAAACTGATAACTTCTAGTGATTGTACTTGCAACTGACGTTGCTTGCACTGAAAAGGTAGACCAGGTAGGATGATTTGTACCTGAAGGATGAGGACATCTTCTTCAACAACATCGCTGGTCAGTCTCAGTTACACATGGTAATAACTATTAAACCGTCAACCTTGTTAAGTTGCATAAAACCGCTGAATCCAAATTCCAGAGGAGTATGGTTGGTTAACGATTATGTGATAACACATGAGGCAGAGTCAAGAGTGTTTAAAATTTTACATGAAAATATACAGCGTCTTCAATGTCTGTCACACTGTCAATAGATGTACTGTATCTATATCTGGGAAATTTCAAATGGAAGGCTTTATTCATGCCCTTTGCTATGTCATTATTTTTTCAGCTAAAATTGCTTTTTCATTGCTAATTCAAAAAGTCCTGCGTGACATTTGGCAAATAACTTGAATCAGATGAATTCAGCCAAAATTTTGCACTGAAATATGCTGAGTCTTTGTGCTTAATATCCCCATTTTTTGAGTAAAATCAAAGCAATCTCTTTTGCAGATGGAGTGCCTGTCAGAGAGACACATATATTGGCTTTAAGATGTAATTATTTAACATTTCCTCAACTATATTGTACTTGAATATAGGCTTTCAATTTATCTGCTTTTGGACTTTGTGGAATGATAGGTAATGCTTGATGAAAGTCTCCAGTTAGCACTGATGTAACACCCCCATTAATATATTATTGTGTCTAAAATCTTACTTCATTTTCAAATATATTTTTCTGAGAGTGTAAGGCATTAGGAGTATTACTTGTTAATAAAGATGCAAGGATCCTAGGAGGAGCTGAAAGAAGAGAGTTTTGAGCTTACCAATGGCTGCAGCACATTCCGAGGAAGTCTTCTTTCAGTTTTAAAACACAACAGTGAGTGCAAGCCATGGACATTGATCAAATTGAAACTGTTGGCTCAGAAACACAGTCAACATTTTGGTTATGAGCAAAAGCAAGTATTTTCAAAGGCTGACAAATGCAGTATCTTGCTGCTGCCTCGGTAATACAGTATGCAATTGCCCCTTTGAATTTTGCCAGAAGCCTTCCTCTTTCTCTGTGGCATCTTAAGGCAACTTTAGAAGTCCAGTAAAACTTCTTAAAAAGATAGCACAGTGTCAAAAGACAGTACATATTTAATATTTTACCAGATAAAGCTGTGTTTATCTTTTAAAATACATATATTGAAATCCTTGTAGAGTTATTTCACCTTGTTACTGAGCTATATACTCTAAAGAGTAAGAAATGATGTGATTATAGTCTCTTGGGCATAATTGAGAATAGTTGCTTCTATAAGGTATACTGTTTGTCCATTTTATAAATGCATATTTAAGTGAACAGTCAAACAATATCTATCTTAAAAAAATTAAACATTAGATGATTTTTAAAAATAAACATGATTACCAGTCGTTTATATGGTTGAAAGAAAAAAGGTTCAGAATTTTGGAGTCTCATCACTTCAAAAATATCTTAGACTGTGGGACTGTTGATGAATCTTTAGCTTAAAGCTCTTGAGCAAGATAAAGAAAAAAAAACTCATCAATTTTCAGTGGACCAAATTAGAATTAGACCCTCTTTGGGCTGTAGCGGGCCCCTGATGGGGGTTCAGGCGAACTAAGAATGTAGTGTCCGGGTGAAGGGCCTTGGACCAAAATGTTGAATGTTTACTCTTTTCCATAGATACTGCCTGGCTTGCTAAGTTCCTTCAGCATTTTGTGTGTGTTGCTTGGATCTCTAGCATCTTGTGTTTATGTAGTGTACATCCCAGAATTGAAATTGGTCTATTACTGTTGCCCGTAGTAAGGTACAACAAAAAGTTTGTCTTGCATGGCTCTTCACACAGATCAAATCATTACATAGTGCACTGCGGAAGAGCAAGGTACTGTAGAACAACACTGAAATGCAGAGTAAAGAGTAACAGCAGCCAAGAAAGTGCAGAGCAGGTAAGCAGTAAGGTACAAGATCATAATAAGGTAGACTGTGAGGTCAAGAGTCCATCTTATTGTACAAGGGAACCCGTCAGTAATCTTTTAACAGTGGAGTAGAAGATGCCCTTGATCCTGGTGGTACATGCTTTCAGGCTTTTGTACCTTTCTGACTAATGGAAGGATTGTCTGGCGCGTATGGGGTCTTTGATTATGCTGGCTGCTTTACTGCGACAGTGGAAGTTATAGATAGAATCCATGGAGAGGAGGTTGGTTTCTGTCACGTGCTGAGCTGTGTCTCCAACTCTATGCAGTTTCTTGTAGTTACAGTAATAGTAGTAGTCATACTTTATTGATCTCAGGGGAAATTGGTTTTCATTACAGTTGCACCATAAATAATTAAATAGTAATAAAACCATAAACAGTTAAATAGTAATATGTAAATTATGCCAGGAAATAAGTCCAGGACCAGCCTATTGGCTCAGGGTGTCTGACCCTCCAAGGGAGGAGTTGTAAAGTTTGACGGCCACAGGCAGGACTGACTTCCTATGACGCTCTGTGCTGCATCTCAGAGGAATGAGTCTCTGGCTGAATGTACTCCTGTGCCCACCCAGTACATTATGTAGAGGATAGGAGACATTGTCCAAGATGGCATGCAACTTGGACAGCATCCTCTTTTCAGACACCACCGTCAGAGAGTCCAGTTCCATCCCCACAACATCACTGGCCTTACGAATGAGTTTGTTGATTCTGTTGGTGTCTGCTACTCTCAGCCTGCTGCCCCAGCACACAACAGCAAACATGATAGCACTGGCCACCGCAGACTCGTAGAACATCCTCATGCAGAGCAGTTGCCATAAATCCATGTGGGATGTATTCTGTGATGCATCAATAAAACTTGGTAAGGGTCAATGAGGACATAACAAATTTCTTTTGCCACCTGAGCAAGTAGAGGCACTGGTGAAATTTTCTGGCCATGTTATCTACCAAGGACATTGGTGCTATTCACTCTTGGGATCCTGAGGCTCTCAAACTTACACTGTTTCTCACATTTCTAGATTGAGCTATGTGTAAGACACAGAGACAATCTGTTTTATTGCATATACTTAATTTATTATCAAAAACAGTGTTAAGGAGGGCATTTTGTTATGTGCCACCATAAATAATGTTGGAACCAAAATTCAAAATTCGGTTTAAAATCAAATACTGAACAAAAAGTAATCCAGAAACAAAGAGGAAAAATGAACAAGGTAAGGAGATTTGGGGAAGTACACACAAAATGCTGGAGGAACTCAGCAGGCCAGGCAGCATCTATGGAAAAAAAGTATAGTCAACAACCGGCTGCCTGACCTGCTGAATTCCTCCAGCATTTTGTGTGTGTTGTTCGGATTTCCAGCATCTGCAGATTCTCTCTTGTTTGTGATGAGATTTTGGGTGCAGCTCTTTCAATGATTTGACTTGGCAAGGTGGGACAAATACCTTTCTGCTGAACTGCAAAATTTTAAACCTGATGCAATGATAATTTTGAGAGTTTGAATTAAGGCATCCATGTATGCAGAAGTTACCCTCCAATTCACTTTGCAGTTTATCTGACTTCAGATAAATAGAATGTAATGCTATTACAATAGAATAGAAATGTAAATACCTAATACATAGAAATAGAAATATTAAATAGGATGTAATGCTAATCCCTGTTGAATTTGGAGTTATCTTTCTCTTCCAATTTTTTTTAAGTGCTCAGTCCACTGAGTGTGTGACAGCTCTCTGTGCCTGATTAGAACTGCATTTAGTGTCGACTAATTAACAGAACCCCAGAATCGCTCAATAGAATGGCTGTTTGCCCTCAGAGCGAAATGCCTACCAAAGCAGAGTTTAAGTTGTTGTCAGCCTATGCTTCTCCTATCCTGGCTAAGTGCTCATGGAAGTTGTAAAGGAGACGACATCTTGCTTATGGTACCCAATCCTGATTACATTTGGTACACAGGGTACGTTTGCAATGGAAAGCTTTGATTTGGCCCTAGGCTGTCCACTGCTTATGATATATGATATTTCCATTATGTTTCATTAAGCCAATCCTTTAAGTTGATTTATGGAGTTCTGGTGAGTTAAAAAGTTGTCTTCCCAGTTCCTGATAGTCGGTAAAAGATGCCACAAGCTATAAATCAAGAATAACAAAAGGGTTGTGGTATATCCAGTGATCACCCTGCTTCACAACAGTTTTTCCCTCATTCCATGTATGTGGGTATTACGGGTTATCCCTAATTGCCTGAGATCTGACTGCATTGGAGAGCAATTAACAGTCAGCCACAATGCTGTGTTGCAGGCACTGCAAATTTTCTGAACCAATATTTCAACAGTCCAGCTGGTTTTGTGGGTACTTCAGTTAGTTTTTCAATCGCAGAGGGAGTTGAACTCACGTCTCCTGATCATTCATCCACATCACTCAGCTGGTAACATAGGCACTGTGCTACCAATCTGCTGGAGTGAAGATTGCATTTTCAGCCCTTGAACCGAATCTCTCTCATGAGCTGTACAAATTAGATGTCAGATCCAAAGCTCTGAGATGTATGCTGTGTAATTCTGTCTTGTCTACTCACAGAACTCATTTAATTTGTGACCCTTAATAACCAGCAGTCAGGAAAGGTTGTTCCCTCTCTCCCAGGCTAGCTTTCTTTCAGTCTCCATGGTAACTCCATGGACGAATTTCGGAGTTGTATACTGCATACATACTTTGTTAATAAATGTCCCTTGAAACGAACATTTGCAAACCAAGAAACAGGACCTTAAGACTATTACACAGGGGTTCCTAACCTTTTTTATGCCATGGACCATTACCATTAAGCAAAGGGTAATGGACTTTAGGTTGGGAACCCCAGCCATAAGACATAGGAGCAGGGTTAGGCCATTTGGCCAGTGAGTTTGCTCCACCATTCCACCAGGCTGATTTATTAGATTAGATTATGAGGACACTCAGTCCTGTTTTATTGTCATTTAGAAATGCATACATGCATTAAGAAATGATACAATGTTCTTCCAGAGTGATATCACAGAAAAACAGGGCAAACCAAAGACTAACACTGACAGAACCACATAATTATAACATATAGTTACAGCAGTGCAAAACGATACCATAAGTTGATAAAGAGCAGACCATGGGCACGGTAAAAAAAAAGTCTCAAGTCCCGATTGACTCCCGAGTCCCCGACAGCAGGCGGCGAAAGGGAGAAACTCCCTGCCATAATCCTCCAGACACCGACAACTGCCGATGCATTGGGAGCACCCGACCACAGCCGACATTGAGTCCGTCCATCCAAAAACTTCGAGCCTTCGACCAGCCCCTCCGATACAGCCTCCCGAGTGCCTTCGACCTCACCCCAGCTGCCAATACAAGCAAAACGGAGGATTCGGGGCCTTCTGCTCCAGAGATTCCGGTTACCACACAGTAGCAGCGGCAGCGAAGCGGGCATTTCAAAAGTTTCTCCAGATGTTCCTCCGTACTCTCACGACTGTCTCCATCAAATCAGAATTGTGCACGGTACCCTACTTGACAGATTACAGATATCATTCACCGGAGAGGCCACGCGCACTGCATCACGCCGCCATCTTCTCCTCCTCCTCCAACATCACCCCATTCTCCTGCCTTTCCCCCATAACCTTTGACAACCTGACTCACCAAGAACCTATCAATCTCCACTTTAAATATACCCAATAACTAAGCCAACAGTTGATGTCTTGAAAACAGTAGGTGTTTTTCCCTTCAATGCCCTTCGCTCCTGGCTGTAGCTTGATGTTTTTCCAGCATGTGGTTGTGGATTTACATATTTTTAAGCAAGAATATTAATGAGTGCTAAGTGCTCCACACCTGCTGCCCATCAACTAAATTCCAACACTACTGATTAGCCGCTTGGTTTGCCTGAGATGACCCTGAGCACTGGCCTGTGATGTGTTAAGCAACTTTGTGTCATTTCTAATGGGAGCAGCTAGTTAAGAAGGAACCTCGACATGGAGGCTTGGAACTGCTGATGCTAGTACTCTGAGTTTTACTTACACTACAGAGATGTGTTCCTTTACCAAAGAAATCGTGATTCCTTTTGACAGTGTCTAAATATTCGCATGACATGACTTACCTAAATGTGGCATTGTTGCCCAGTTTTCCATTCAATGCATTCATTTTCTGGACACCTATGTTAAATACAGTTGAATATCTTTTGTAGCCTGAGGAAAAATACACACTCAGGATAACAAATACTTTTTCAGGTCTTTAATTCCTTTGTCTGTTTTAGATATTTTAATGCAGGAAGAGGGTATCAAAACAAAAACAACAATGTGAATAAAAAAACACATTCTGCTGTTACAATCTCAGCTGAATTTCGGTCCACACCCTTGTTACGTATGCAGTATGAAAGTAACTAAAACAAAATATACAAAGTACACTCACTTTGGCACAGACGTGCTTAACTTCCAAACACATATAGGCTAGACCCTGAAATGAGTTCTCGCTTATGCTATATGAATGGAAATTAACACACTCATATTACTCTGTTACATTCACATTTGGTCATGAAACAATAAAATAAGACAAAAATAAACTTTTACAAAGACTTTTACAATATATTGCCTTGGAGTTAAATTACTAGAAAGACTAACCTACTAAGCCAATAAGGAATTTCACACAACCACGCTCTCCAGCACCGATACCTTACTCACAAAAGTCTAAGGCATCCACATGTAAACCGTATCAAATTACCAATATTCTAGATTTACAAATAAGTATAAACGGATTTTGTCAAATATTATTCACCTTTCCTCACCATATGACTGGTACTGAGCGTACTTCTAAAGCCTGGAAACTCTTCTTTCTACTCCGCACGTGCGTAATGACGTCACCATTTTCTCTTAAAGGCACAGGCAGCTATTTTAGCATTACCAGGGTGAATACATAAGTGCACTTTAACAATAAAAATTAATATTCAATGGTCACCTGGTTACATATCAGTGCAAGATACAAAGGATAACAAAGCTTGGCAAATATTGTTATTTTTAATAGTGGGTCCATGAACCAGTGAACAATACCTCATGGTACCATTTCTTTGCACTATATATTTATCTTTTAACTTACAGTAATTTTATGTCTTGAGCTGTACTGCTGTTGTGAAACAACGTATTTCACATCTTATAAGACAGTACTAATAAACCCGACTCATTATAACTGTAAAACTAAGATAAATTATAATTCACATTGAAAAAAGGAGCACAGAGAGCGTCACTTAAATTGAACTATGGACAGATAAGTTACTAATACTTGTTAAAGGCATAGGAGAGAGCCTTATACTTATAGCTGATCTTGGATGGAGATGTGCCCCCGCACTCTGCACCCTGCATGGATCTCTGGCTCCTGCTGTAGAGAGAAATATCATATGGAAATAATATTTTTAATAGTATGAGGCCATACCAAGCTGGGTTTAGTTGGTGGTTCTGAAGAGAAATGCTGACATCATTTGCTTACTGTGTGGACAAACCAGGACTATAGACACAGGTCATCTGCCACTTTGATTCAGTGCTGCACTCCAGCAACAGCGGAGCCCAGATGGGTTTGGAATTCCTGGTACATACTGGGTTACCTGTCCCGCAGATCCCATGCCCACAGGATCAGGGGGTACATTAGCTTGCACTTGGATCTCTCAACTAAGTATTAGTTGGAAAAGGTCACATTCATGTTCTTTTCCTCAAATTTAATATTCACTTTTTTATTTTAATGCATTTGTAATCAATTGCATTGCTTAAATTTTTAAGTAGTGTTTAAAATAACTTTAGTAGAACTTAAATAGCTAAAGAGCCTTGAGCGATGTGACAGGAGCTGGGGTTTTAGCCTTCTCCATCCTCCCATCCATCAGATGATGAAAAACCCAAACATAGGTAAAAATGAAGTTACTTTGGGAAATGCCATGAGGATTAAAGTAGACAGCTGACAAACTTGCAGTGGTTAAGGATGAAAGTTATCACCAGTTTAGGAATGAACTATCAATGTTAACTTTGCCAGAAATGATCAGGTTCTGAAGTTGAAAGGTGGATTCAAGTTAATAAGGGATGGATAAGTAGTTGACAAGTTTGCAAAGAAGTATGAAGAGAAACCAATGTAATTGAGTCTGTTCTCCTTGGATTAAGGAAAACTCAGAGGGAATCTTAGAGACATTCATGACTGGTTGAGATTCAATGGATTGAGGAATCTGTGCCAATCTGTTCAGCAACAGTACTTTAAAATTATGGTCATCAGTTTCAAGGAGGATGTGAGGGAATACATTTATATTCAGATGTCAGGTTTGATCTGTAATTGTTTGCCTGTAGGACTGAAGGAAGCAGTTAGTGCTTTCGGAATGAACCGGATAGACTCTGATCTGGGATTAACTTGCAGGACTCTGGGGGAAGAGTGGGGAAATGGAACTCCTGTCATTATGGTACTGGGTGTGAGTATTGACTCAATGAGTCCGAGGGATATGCTATTCAGTGATCAGTATGATCTTGTGGTTTTTCAGAGCTGATGCAATGTGGACAATACCACTTCAGCTGCACGCTATGAAGCTTCGAATAAAACATTTTCAGATGGACAATGGGCAAAAGGCACAGTAATATGCAGCCAATTATTTTGATGTGGAGCTCACTGCCTGAAGAGATGGCAAGTTGGGAATGGGATAAATAATAGAAGAGGGAAGAGTTGTGGGTCTGTTGGGGAGAGTGCAGGAGAGTGCGACTAATTGGATAGTTCTTTCAAAACCTGCCTCTAGCATGACAAGACAAATTCTCTTGTGTGCTGAATGGTGGTTGTCCATTATGTCCGACAATTATAGGAAAACTGCGTTGGGAGAGTTTTTAAAGTTCAAAAGCCGTTGCACTGGGGCAGGTCCGCTCTCTTGACCTCAGAAGTCCGGGTCCAGTGGTACAAACAAGCATCACAAACTGGGGTCTTCCTCAGTTGCAGTGGATGACCGTGTCATCTTCTGCGCTTCGCCATGCCCTTCACTCTCCACGGAGTGTTACAGTACCACCTTGCTGAGATTTGGATCACACTGTGGATCTCATCCGCCCAGTCTGCCAGAGCTGACTTCACATGCTGGGACAGGTGACAGGCATGTCCCTGTTATGAGGCCACCAGCTACCCTCACCTGGTTTAGTGGGTGTGTGGCTGCTGTCGCACGCAAACAGATACTTGGAGCCACAGGTGAGAGACGAGAGTCCGGTGAGAGACGAGTTGAGTGAGCTGCCCCAGAATGGACATGACAGGCCCCTTCACCAGAGATGCTACCCCTCCTTGGACACCCCATATACCCCAAATACTGAACAATTAATAAAATAATGACATTGACATCTTTTATATGCTGAAACAACAACTGCCTTTTTGTGTGGAAAATGATAATGTGAGATTTCCATCAAATATGCAGATGACTTTTTATTAAAGCTCGATTTGTTTTCTTCTTAAGATGCTGGTTGATTAGATATTGAAAATGTACGCTTGATGTGTGACATTTAACATTATGACTGCACAGTTTTTGGAACAAATTGCAAACTGCAAAACACTCGCTGTTCACAAATATTAAGGCCATGTTTGGAAGTTGACAACTCAGATTTAGCTGCAGTATTATTGCCCTGTGGGCAATAACCATTTACCATCGATCCTACAAGGTGTAGATTTACTGATAATACAACATCTAGCTGTGAATTAGCTGCGCTATATCCAGCCGAGATTAATTTGACAAATTAAATAATCAAAGGAAAGGAAGTCCCATGGGCAGGAATCCTTTGGAATGGCTTGGGTTCAATGCCGCAGAGCCTGAGTGAAGAGTTTGAAACAGAAAACCTGGGAAGTGTCATGGAACTACAAATTGGTAGTGTCAGTGCAGATACAGGAGACAGCACATCTCAGACAGCAGCTCCACCAGTACCAGGGAGCCAGGCTCAGTTCCGACCTTGGGTGTGTCTGTGTGGAGGTTTGCACTTTTCTCCCTGTGAACTGCACAGGTTTTCCCTGGAGGCTCTGGTTTCCTCTACAGCGCAAGCACATGTGGACGGGTAGGTTAACTGGTCACTTTGACCTTCCACTGGTGTGTGGGTGAGGTGTAGGATCTGGAGGTGTGTTGATGGGAATGTGGGGAGAGTTTTGTAAAAGAGGGATTCATGTAGGAGTGTTAGTGCACGTGGAATCTGTGGGCCGAGGGGGCTGTTTCCATGCTGACTCCATTTAAACCTGGAAAATTGCAAATGTCACTCCAGCCTTTAAGAAGGTAGGGAGGAAAAAGGAAATTATAGGCTAGATAGAAGACCACTTCATCAAACACCTACACTCCATCCACCAGAAGTCCATGGCCTCCTCTACTGCGATGAAGTCGCACTCAGGTTGGAGGAGCTACACCTTATATTCCCTCTTGGTAGCCTCCAACCTGATGGCATGAACATTGATTTCTCGACCTTCCAGTACTTACCCACCCCCCCTCACCATTCCCCATTCTGCTTCCCCCTCTCAACTAATCTCCTTACCTGTCATCACCTCCCTCTGGTGCTCCTCCTTCTTCCCCTTCTTCCACAGTCTTCTATCCTCCCCTATCAGATTCCCCCTTCTCTAGTCCTTTATCTCTTTCACCAATCAAGTTCCCAGCTCTTTATTTCACACCCTCCCCTGTCCCAGTTTCACCTATCACCTACTGCCTTGTACTTCTTCCTGCCCTCCCCCACCTCCTGCTCTAACTTCTCATCTTTTTTTCCCAGTCCTGATGAAGAATCTAAGCCCAAAACTTCAACTTGTTACTTTTTTTCCGGAGATGCTGCCTAGACTGCAGCATTTTGTGTGTGGTGTGCTGGAGTAACTCAGTAGGTCAGACACCATCTATGGAGAGAAATAGACATCCTGTCCAGATGAAGGGTCTCGATTCTCCATTTCATGCCTGACCTCCAGCACTTTGTGCGTTGCTCCCAATTCCAGCGCTTGCAGGCTCCCGTGGTCCCTGAAGCAATAGGAACAGGGAGATAGCATTCCGTGGAAGGACTGTGGATCCAAGATGAAGAGAAGCAGGGAGAGATTCAGGGAGGATGGCTGAAGGGAAGACTAAGGAGAAGGTGTATTAGCGAGAACATTTTAATGGTTTGTGAGTAGGCATCAGCAAAATGAGCAAACAAGAATGGCAAATGGAGAGGAGAGCAACCTGTTTGCCACCTGGGAGCATCTAGTTAGGGAACAGGCACTGTTCTCTGATGCTGAGGCAGAGAGCCTGAAGGCTGTGTGACTGCCAGGTGCCAGGGCTAAGGACGTCCTTTCTGGTCTGGAGAAGAACTCGAAGGGGATGGGCCCAGTGGTCATGGGTTCAACAACACAGGTAAGACAAGGAAAGCTGCATCTCTGGGAAGAGAAATAGAGCTGCTGACATCCCCTCACACAACCTCTCTGCAACTTCATCTGTCTCATTGCCTGTTCTGACGAAGGGTCCTCAACTGGAAACATTAGAATGCTTCTCTTCCCAACTGACTTGCAGAGCATTTGCAGCATTTTCTGTTTTTAATTTTGGAATTCCTGATGCAGTTTGGGGGTGGACATCACAGAAGCAAAGCTATTGTCTTCAACATAAATAAGAACTTATTCCAATTAGAAAAAGACTGATTCTGAGAGAGAGAGACACCATCTGTGGTTAACAAGGGCCATGAAGGTTACTGTTAAATTGAAAAATCATGAGGACTTGCCAGTTTTTAGCACCCAGCAGTGAAAGACTGGAAAGGTTACATGAAGGGAGAAGACTGATTTTGAGAGAAGCCTTGTGTTAATATCAAACTGAACTGTAGGATTTTCTATTAATAAAGGAAAATGTTGGCTGAGGATAGAGAAGGACACCTACAGAACGAGGCTGGTGAATTAATAACAGGCAACAGGAAACAGAAATGCAGAGACATTGAATCAATTTTTTGCATCCATCTCCACCATGGAGGACACTGCAAATATCCCGAAAGTGATAGATGGGCCAATCCCAACTAACAGGGCGCAACTTTCAACCATCTCAATCACAAGGGATAATATATTAGGAGAAACTCAAGGGACCAATGGTGGACAGGTTGCTGGGATCCTACTACCTACACCCAAGAGTTTAAAAAATATGTGGCTGCAGGGCTTATGGAATATAAGAAATGCAAGAGAACACTTAAGAAAGAAATCAGGATTGGCTAAAAGAAAGCATGAGGTTGCCTGAGCAGACAAGGTGAAGAAGCATCCTAAGGGACTCTACAAATATGTTAAGAGCAAAAGGATTGCAAGGGGCAAAATTAGTTCTCTGGAAGATCAGAATAGTCATCCATGCATGGAGTCAAAAGAGATAGATCTTAAATTAATTTTTTGCATCTGTATTTAAACAGGAGGTGGTTACAGAGTCTATAGAAGTGAGGCAAAGTGGCATCAACTTCATGGACCTTATACAGATTACAGAGGAGGAGGTGTTTGCTATCCTGAATTAAATTAGGGTGGATAAATCCCCAGGGCCTGACAAAGTGTTCCCTTGGACCCTATGGCAGACAAGTGCAGAAATTGCTAGGGCTCTGCAGAGATATTTAAATCATCCTTGTGACAGGTTAGTCAGCATGGCTTTGTGTGTGGTAGGTCATGTCTAACTAATCTTTTTCGAGTAAGTTACCAAGGAAGTTGATAAAGGTAAGGCAGTGAATGTTGTCCATACCAGGGGTCCCCAACCTTTTTTGCACCGCGTACCGGTTTAATATTGACAATATTCTTGCGGACCGGCCGACGGTGGGGGTGGGGGAGATGGGTGTTAATCACGACCGGAATATAGGTGATATGTCAACTATAAGTCACTTATAAGTGGCTAATACATTCAATTTCATTTCTAAAAGGGTTTATCTAACAAATTCAATATTAAACACAGCGCATATTCTCCTAGCGTGAATATAGTGATATATTCATTGCCTCATTAGACAGCTTGTCTCCACGTGTCACACACAGGGGGCTTAGAGCGTGTGAGCCACCGGTTGCAATAAAGCCATATTTTATGTACGACTCGTCGTATTTTCTGTTGAAAGAAGCTTTCTTTTTTTTTTAGCAGTCTCCGCCTCAGCTGTCTCTGCGTTATCTTCATCGTTAGGCCTTTTAGGTCCCCTACCACCTCTTCCAAAGAAACCCTCAAGCAACGTTTGTTTTTTACTCATTGAGTAATTGTAGGTTAATGACCGACTGATGACCCCACGTGCGTAATGACCTCGCATGCGTTCAAGTTCAACAGTGGGCGTGACAGGGAATGAGGAAAGGTGCAGCTGACTCATATCATTTCATATCGCCAAATCATATTGTTTCCTCGCGGCCCGGTACCACATGCTTTGCCACCTGGTACCAGTCCGCGGCCCGGTGGTTGGGGACCACTGGTCTATATGGAATTTAGTAAGGCATTTGACAAGGTCCCGCATTGGAGGTTGGTCGACAAGGTTCAGTTGCTCGGTATTCAAGATGAGGTAGTAAACTGGTTCAGACATTGGCTTTGTGGGAGAATCCAGAGAGTGAGTGGCAGTAGATGGTTGTCTCTCTGACTAGAGGCTGGTGACTAGTGGAGTGCCGCAGGGATTGGTGTTGGGTCCATTGTGGTTTGTCATCTATATCAATAAGTGGATGATAATGTGGATGACTGGATCAGCAAATTTGCAGACGACACCAGGATTTATGGGTGTAGTGGACAGAGAGGAAGGCTATCATAATTGCAATGGAACCAACCAACAGGAATTCTGCAGATGCTGGAAATTCAAGCAACACACATCAAAGTTGCTGGTGAACGCAGCAGGCCAGGCAGCATCTGTAGGAAGAGGTGCAGTCGACGTTTCAGGCCGAGACCCTTCGTCAGGACTAACTGAAGGAAGAGTGAGTAAGGGATTTGAAAGTTGTAGGGGGAGGGGGAGATCCAAAATGATAGGAGAAGACAGGAGGGGGAGGGATAGAGCCAAGAGCTGGACAGGTGATAGGCAAAAGGGGATACGAGAGGATCATGGGACAGGAGGTCCGGGAAGAAAGACAAGGGGGGGGGACCCAGAGGATGGGCAAGAGGTATATTCAGAGGGACATAGGGAGAAAAAGGAGAGTGAGAGAAAGAATGTGTGCATAAAAATGAGTAACAGATGGGGTACGAAGGGGAGGTGGGGCCTTAGCGGAAGTTAGAGAAGTCGATGTTCATGCCATCAGGTTGGAGGCTACCCAGACGGAATATAAGGTGTTGTTCCTCCAACCTGAGTGTGGCTTCATCTTTACAGTAGAGGAGGCCGTGGATAGACATGTCAGAATGGGAATGGGATGTGGAATTAAAATGTGTGGCCACTGGGAGATCCTGCTTTCTCTGGCGGACAGAGCGTAGATGTTCAGCAAAGCGGTCTCCCAGTCTGCGTCGGGTCTCGCCAATATATAAAAGGCCACATCGGGAGCACCGGACGCAGTATATCACCCCAGTCGACTCACAGGTGAAATGTTGCCTCACCTGGAAGGACTGTTTGGGCCCTGAATGGTGGTAAGGGAGGAAGTGTAAGGGCATGTGTAGCACTTGTTCCGCTTACACGGATAAGTGCCAGGAGGGAGATCAGTGGGGAGGGATGGAGGGGACGAATGGACAAGAGAGTTGCGTAGGGAGCGATCCCTGCGGAATGCAGAGAGAGAGGGGGAGGGAAAGATGTGCTTAGTGGTGGGATCCCGTTGGAGGTGGCGGAAGTTACGGAGAATAATATGTTGGACCCGGAGGCTGGTGGGGTGGTAGGTGAGGACCAGGGGAACCCTATTCCTAGTGGGGTGGCGGGAGGATGGAGTGAGAGCAGATGTACGTGAAATGGGGGAGATGCGTTTAAGAGCAGAGTTGATAGTGGAGGAAGGGAAGCCCCTTTCTTTAAAAAAGGAAGACATCTCCCTCGTCCTAGAATGAAAAGCCTCATCCTGAGAGCAGATGCGGGAGATGGAGGAATTGCGAGAAGGGGATGGCATTTTTGCAAGAGACAGGGTGAGAAGAGGAATAGTCCAGTTAGCTGTGAGAGTCAGTAGGCTTATAGTAGACATCAGTGGATAAGCTGTCTCCAGAGACAGAGACAGAAAGATCTAGAAAGGGGAGGGAGGTGTCGGAAATGGACCAGGTAAACTTGAGGGCAGGGTGAAAGTTGGAGGCAAAGTTAATAAAGTCAACGAGTTCTGCATGCGTGCAGGAAGCAGCGCCAATGCAGTCGTCGATGATTGCTATGGGTCTGGACCAGCTGAAGAAATGGGCTGAAAAGTGGCAAATGGAATTTAATGTGGACAAATGTTGCACTTTGGTAGGACCAACCAGATTGGTTACACAGTGAACAGTAGGGCACTGAGGAGTGTGGTAGAACAAATGGATCTGGGAATACGGGTCTATAATTCATGGAAAGTGGCATCACAGAAAGTGGTTGTAAAGAAAGCTTTTGCCACATAAATCAAAGTACTGAGTATAGGAGATGGGATGTTATGTTGAGATTATATAAGACATAGTTGAGGCAAAATTTGGAGTATTGTGTGCAATTTTGGTCACCTACCTACAAGAAAGATATAAATAAAGTTTAAAGAGCACAGGGAAAATTTATAAGGATGTTGCCAGGTATGGAGGACCTGAGTTATAAGGAAAGATTGGATAGGTTTGGACTTTATTCCTTGGAATGTAGAAGATTGGGAGGAGATTTGATAAATGTATACAAAATTATGAGGGGCATAGATAGGGTAAACACAGGCAGGCCTTTTCCACTGAAGTTGGAGTGACTACAACTAGAGGTCATGGGTTAAGGGTTAAAGGTGAGAAGTTTAACGAGAAACTTCTTCACTCAGAGGGTTATGAGAATATGGAATGAGCTGCCAGCACAACTGCATGCAAGCTCGATTTAAATGTTTGAGAGAAGTTTGGATAGGTAGGGATTTGGAGGGCTATGATCCAGGTGCAGGTTGATGGGATAGGCGCTATAAATGATTCGGCATGGACTAGTTGAGCCAAAGGGCCTGTTTCTATGCTGTACTTATTTATGACTCTCTGACTCTTTTGTGTTTCTGCAAAAGGAAATGGATGCATAGATATTTGGTGTAAACCTACAAATGCAGTTTAATGTGGGGAAGCGTGGGGAAATTTTATCGCGCACTTTGCTAAGACAGATCCAAAAGTGAATTTTGTCAATGGAAAGAGACTTCAATTGAGTTATATTCAGAGGGATTGAGGTGTTCTACTGAAATCTGAAAAAGGTTGTAATACCAATAAGGGTAGGCCAGCGAAGATTCACCAGGCTAATTCCTGTGATGAAAGGATTCTCTTATAAAGGGAGACCAGACAGTTTTGGTCTGTATTCCTTGGAGTTAAGAAGAATGAGAGGTGATCTTATTCAAATATATAAGAGCCTAACAGGGTTTGAAATTTGACATGGGAGATGTTGAAGAGCTTCCGCTAGTGGGAGAGTCACAAGCAAGGGACATAATGATAGAAAAAGGCCCTTGAGACCTGAGGTGCATGGAAATTTCTTTTCTGAGAGGGTACTGAATCTCTGGAATTCTCTGTCTCTGAGTGTGACGGGACCAGGTCATTTGATACTGTTAACGTAGAGATCAATAAATATTTGAAAGATCAAGGAGCTGTTGGCATTGCCGTGAATTTGTTAGAAAGGTTAGGGCTGTGTATTATCTTCCTAAGGAGGTGAGATATAAAGAATATGGAAGCACTTGAGTTTTGAGACATTCAGAATTGATGGAGCTGTAATTTATTTTTGGGTTTATTATTAGGTGTTTGCTTGTTTCCGAGATAGAGTTGTTAATAGTCTTGTGTGTAAAGAGCACTTAATAAGACCACTTAGGTTGCAACTTTTAATCAGAAACACATTTACTAACTGCTCAAGTACTTGGATTTAATGTGTGGTTGCAACAGGCAACACATTAACAATTTCAGAGGCTCAGTCCAGTCAGCTGTCATGAGAACCTGCTAGTGTTTAGACCATGAGGACGTGAGTCACCATGTGGTGTTTGGCTTCTGCCACATTTTTGCAGTTTTCTTTTGGTTGAATGTATGCTGGATGTAATGAATTGTTCAGGATGGAAAAAGAAATTAATGGAAATGAACTTGCCACTGGCAAATCTAGCATTCATTGTCTATCCACAATTGCCCCAGGCTGGTGAGCTGTTATAGTCTTTGTGTGGTTCTCAGTTGGGCAGTGAGTTTCAGATTTTATAACAATGAAGAAATGGGGATATATTTTCAAACCAGGATAATGTATAAAATGCATGTGGTGGTATTTCCAGAATTAAATTTAAGGTTTGCATCTCTGAATTTTGGCCATCACCTAACACCGAAGTAAAGCAGCTCGACACTTTACATGAAACATTGCCTCACCAGTGTTAAGTTAGTTATCAAATGATCAGAGATAGTTGCTGAAGGAGATTCATGACACAGCTGCACATCGAGGAGGGGGTATTGTCACGTCACCTGAGTTGTACATTTGCAAAGTAAATGAATTAACTACAGACAGTTCATTAGTTTTACCTGTGGGAATGGCAGATGCTACTCAATGCGAGATAGTATCGATTGCAGAACTAACTTTAAAATGCTTGCAAGACCCAACTAGCAAATAACATTCTGGGTATCATGAATTTCCAATGAGCGGAAAATAATTGAATTAGCAGTCCACTGTAAAGTTGGTATGGAGCTCGCAACATGTCTGCTGTACATGGCGCCATCTTGGAGTTTTAATAATATTACCTGTTAAGAATTTTTTTTTTAATTGGGGAAATTGATCCAAATAGATGACAAACTACAGTGGGCCCTGCCAAAGGGTCTCGGCCCGAACCGTAGACTGTACTTTTTTTCCATAGATGCTGCCCGGCCTGCTGAGTTCCTCCAGCATTTTATGTTTGTTGCGTGCATTTCCAGCATCTGCAGATTTCCTCTGGTGCTAAGTAGATATAGAGCATGGGGTATCTTCGTAATGGTTGCAGGTGCACTTGCATTGTATTTATATTGTCAATTTATACAGTATATTATGGCCAATAATTAGGAATTTTATAAAATCTTGTAATCATTGCTGATTATGTCCGATAGCTCCAATTTTCCAGTTTTCCAGTTTTCCAGCTTTACATAAAAAGCTTTCACTTTCCCGGAAGCATGACCCTGTTCAACAGATGCCTGACAATAGTCCTGTGTTGTGAATCAGTGGCTGCCGGTGAAAGATTCACAGAAACTGATTTTGTTTAGTTGCAGGGGACATTCAGCGTGTACATTAGCCATCTGCCAACAGTGTTCTTAGCTCAGTGAGCCGATGCGGCAGTACCATAGCTGTATTACTTTATGATTTGATGAGTGTTTGGATTGTAAATAGCTCACGTCATGTACATGTAGAAGGGTCCATCAAAAGGGAAAAGGGACAGAGTCCAGTATGTTGTAATCACATCACCATGGTACTGAAACCAGCTAGTGTCGCACAAATGAACAGAGCATCTGAGAGTCACTTGATTAAAGGATCTGGTTTCCCCTTTCCTACCTCAGTATCTTTGCGATTATTCATATCTCTGCCAATATTTGACTGGGGGTGGGGTGCGGGCAATGACCCAAAAAGTTCTGTCTTTCTCTCCACAGACGCTGCCTGACTTGCTGAGGCTTTTCAGGAGGGTTGTTATATTTTGTAGGCATCGAAGGTTATTTATTGTTCGCTTTGCTGGCCATGTTGATGCCCAGTATTTCCTGGAGGACCTGGACTGCATGGGTGGTGCAGCAGGTAGTGCTGCTTCTGACAGTTCTGGAGATCTGAGTTCGATTCTGAGCTCTGGTGCTGTCTGTGTGTGGTATCCACATTCTCACTCTGATCATGTGACTTTCCATCGGGTGATCCAGCTTCCTCCCCATCTCTCAGACTACTGGTAGATGAATTGCCAGTTGTAAATTTCTTTATTTCATTCAGAGGCGTCCTTTGAGCACACCCCCCAACAACCCCAATTTCACCCTACCCTAATCATGGGACAATTTATAGTGACCAGCAACCTACCCGGTAGGTCTTTGGTCTGTGGGGGGAAATTGGAGGACCCGGGGACAACCCACACAGCGCACGGGGAGGATGTACAGAGACTCCTTACAGAGGGCACCGGGATTGAACTCCAAACTCTCGACGCCCTGAGCTGTGATAGCAGTGCTCTAACCACTACACTACCGTGGCACCCTTGAATATGCTGCCCGTAAATCACTCATTGGTGTATGTTAATGGCGAAAAGAATCAGGTAGAGAGTTAATGGACAAATACGAGAAGGGATAAATTGGAAGGAAACAGGGAAATAAGGAGAGACAGTGTGGAACCAATGGGATTGCCCACTGAGAGCTCGCATTGACTCAATGGGCTGGATGATCTCCTTCGTGCCATTTGAAGATACCAGTTGGCAGTGCAGTTACAAATCCATTCTTGCTCTCCTTACAAGTATCTGTTGATAAAGTATAATCATATCGAACCTCTGGGTGTGTTTATCAGCTATCTCTGGAGATAACTTCTGAAGATGTTTTGTATGCTACCAGTTGTATTCCCTGTGTTCGACATGACAAGCTGTTGTGTGGAAGACACGACATCTGTGTAAATTGCTTATGGTCTTTGTACAATCCAAAAAATATTGACAATACTTTATACTTTATTGTCGCCAAACAATTGATACTAGAACGTATAATCATCACAGCGATATTTGATTCTGCGCTCCCCACTCCCTGGATTACAAATACTAAATATTAAAAATATTAAAATAAAAATGAGTAAATATTAAAAATTTAAATTATAAATCATAAGTAGAAAATAGAAAAATGGAAAGTAAGGTAGTGCAAAAAAACCGAGAGGCAGGTCCGGATATTTGGAGGGTACGGCCCAGATCCGGGTCAGGATTCATTCAGCAGCCTTATCAGAGTTGGAAAGAAGCTGTTCCCAAATCTGGCCGTACGAACCTTCAAGCTCCTGAGCCTTCTCCCGGAGGGAAGAGGGATGAAAAGTGTGTTGGCTGGGTGGGTCGTGTCCTTGATTATCCTGGCAGCACCGCTCCGACAGCGTGCGGTGTAAAGTGAGTCCAAGGACAGAAGATTGGTTTGTGTGATGTGCTGCGCCGTGTTCATGATCTTCTGCAGCTTCCTTCGGTCTTGGACAGGACAACTTCCATACCAGGTTGTGATGCACCCTGAAGAATGCTTTCTACGGTGCATCTATAAAAATTATTGAGGGTTTTAGGGGACAGGCCAAATTTCCTTAGTTTTTTCAGGAAGTAAAGATGCTGCTGGGCCTTCTTGGCAGTGAACTCTGCTTGGTTGGACCAAGTCAGGTCATTTGTGATATTGACCCCGAGGAACTTAAAGCTTTTGACCTGTTCCACTTGTGCACCACCGATGTAAATTGGGTCAATAGGGTCGATGTCAATACCCTGTAGCATTCAAAGCTACAGCACACTGGTGAATTTTTTACCTATCACTATTTCAGGTATTGTTAATCACTGAGCAAAAATCCCATAAAGCTCACTATAATTCAACACCACCAGGTATGTGTTGAAAATATTTTGGTTTGTTTCATGCGAGAAGGTAATCAAGTAAGCCGATGTATATTTCTTTGATCAAATAGCAATCTGTTAATGATTCTATCTATGAGGTAAATCTTAGTACTTTAGATCTTCCCATGCCAATCCCACATGCCTGCTCTGCACCTGCACTATCTTTTTGTAGCCCTGGGACTCCCTTAACTTCAGGTATCTATGCTGGGACCACATTGATTAGTGGAGGAGGCTGTCAGTGGTGTCATACATAGTCTGACCCCATAGCACCGTCTTCATGGCCTTAGAGAGCTGATGTTTCTTCTGCTTCTAAATGTCTCTAATATAGAACAGCCCCTCGCCCTTTGATGTTGAGGCAAACTAATTAATATCCAACTGTTAATTCCGTTTGCCTCCACAATATACGTATCACAATATGTATGAGGAGAAGATGGCGGTGAGACGCAGTGCGCGTGGCCGCTCCGAAATGATATCGTATTTGTTAAGTAGGTACCATGCACAATCCTGAATTGATGGAGATGGATGTGAGAAGCACGGAGGAACATCTGGAGAAACTTCTGAAATGCCTGCTTCGCTGCTGCTGCTACTGTGCAATTGAAAATCTCCGGAGGGGAAGGCTCCAAATCCTCGGCTTTGCCTATTGCTTGTTGCCGGGGCCGGGGTCGAAGCGCTCGGCAGAGATGGTGCTCTCTGGAGATTCTCGATCGCACAGTAGCAGTAGCAGCGAAGCAGGCATTTCAGAAGTTACTCCAGGTGTTCCTCTGTACTCTCACAGCTGTCTCCATCAAATCTGGATTGTGCATGGCCCCCCTAGTTACACATATCGATATTCATTCGGAACGGTCGTGCGCGCTGCGTCGCGCCGCAATCTTCTCTTCCCTCCCTTATTCTGCCCATATCTGCAGTGAATCTATATCCCGCTGTATCTCTTGGCAGTCTTCTCTGCTATCAACAATACTAGCAATCTTAGTATCATCTGCAGACTTATTAAGCCACCTATCTCAATGTTCATCCAAGTAATTTTATATATATGTGTGTATATGTATATATATCTCAAACAACAGAGGGCCCAGTACGAATTCCTGCCGAACACTACTATTCACAGACCTCTCACTAGTGCCATTGACCATTACTCCTTTCCAAAATCTGTCTCCTAATCTGTTCCTCAGTGTCTACGTTGCTGTTGGGGTGTCTATAAAGTACTCTCAATGGAATCTGTAGTTCCTTGCAAGTGGCTACACAGATTGATAAAGTGGTTAAGAAGGCTTATGGAGTGCTTGCTTTTATTAGTCAAAGCACTGAGTTCAAATGTCAGGAGGTTATGTTGCAACGTTATAAAACTCTGGTTAGGCCACATCTGGAGTACTGTGTACAGTTCTGGTCGCCCCACTCTAGGAAGGCTGTGGAGAGGGTGCAGAAGAGGTTCGCCCGGATGCTGCCTGGTTTAGAGGGCATGTGCTATCATGAGAGGTTTGATAAACAGTTGTTTTCTCTGCAGCGTCAGAGGCTGAGGGGAGATCTGATGAAGATTTACAAGATTATGAGAGGTATGGATATGGCAGAGGGTGTCTGTTACAAGGGTTGAAATGTCCAATACCAGGGGGCATGGATTGAAGGTGAGAGGGGTAGGTTCAAGGGGGATGTGAGGGATAAGTTTTTTATTTATTCAGAGAGTCTTGTATGCCTGGAATGTGCTGTCTGGTATGGTGTAGAGACAATTACGTTAGAGAGTTTTAAGAGATGTTTGATAGGCACATGGGTGGAAAGAAGAAGGAGGGTTATGGACATGGTGGCCTTGTGACAGCCAAGTCTTGATAATGGTCACAGTGTCATAGTTCCATGTACCAAGCCACGTTCTGTTAATCACCCTTGTTTGTGATACCTCTTGCATTAAAATTGACACAATTTAACCCATCCCACTGACTGTAATTTTGCCCTATCAAATGCCTGACCTTCTTCACAGTCTCACCAGATTCTGCATCTACCTGTATACCAACTGCTTCATCCACTGCCTGATCACTGCAGTTGCCACCCCCTGCCAGACTGGTTTAAATTTTCCCCATCACAAAGAAGAGAAAATCTGCAGATGCTGGAAATCCAAGCAACACACACAAAATGCAGGAGGAACTCAGCAGGGCAGGCAGAGAGTACAGTCGACGTTTCGGGCTGAGACCCTTTAGCGGGACTGGAAAAACCTTCCCCAACAGCTTAGCAAACCTGCCCTGTAGTATTTTGCCATAGGAGTGACTATACCTTACTTATTTTTGAGTTTTACCCATGCATTATTTCCCCTCTGAGTGCACCCATGATATTGTGTCTGACTGATGGTATAACTCCCAACCCCTCTTTTACCTCTTTCGCTATCTTTTCTAAGTTCTCCACAGAATCACTGGACGGCAGTCAGCAAGGCTAAATCTGAAAGATATAAGTGACTTTATGCGTTATTCTTCTGTACAGAGAGTATAACTTTGCAATAAAGATATTCAAACCAGTTTGAGGAACTGGTGCTAGCTATTTAGATGCTTGTAATAAAATCAAATACCGTCGGGTGAATGAAAACCGACAATACTGCAGATGCTGGAATTCTGAAATAAAACTGCTAATGTGAGTGAAAAACTCAGCAGATCAGGCAGCGTCAGTGGGGAGGGGTACAGTCAATGTCTTTTTCCTGGAACTGTAATTGTTCCTCTTTGCAGAAATATTAAGTTTTTCTGTTTCTATTAAAGTTAATTAAAATTTTCTCTTTTTGATATTTATAAGGAGATGCAAAATAAGGAGACAAAGGAACAGGCCCTTTGGACTATCTTGTCCTTGCCCCAATGCCCCAGGAATGAGTGATGAATCATCAGTGGTTTACTGGTGCTTGAGGTTCTGGAGTTGCTGCATTTTGATCTCGTATCTATAGTCTGTTTTCTCATGGACTTCAGGTGCACCCTTTGATGGCTTTCTGAGGCAGTTTCCTGGGATTGAGGAATTTTCATGCCCCGTCCGATTCTCTTGTTCCTGAGATCACTGCTGAGGACAGTTTGGGAATAGGACACTCCTCCATTGAAGGGGCTCAGTGTGAGGAGGTTAGCCCATGTGGTGCTCCTCTCATCCAAGCACTTTTGCAGAGATCAGGTTTCATATCAGAATCAGAATATCACTGGCTGATGTCGTGAAATTTGTTGTTTTGTGGCAGCAGTACAGTGTAATACATAAAAAACCTGTAAATTAAAATATGCTATGTTTCTACTGTAAAAACATTGAATTAAAATAGTTGCGCAAAAAGAGAGCAAAAAGTAATAGTGAGGTAGTGTTCAAGGGTTGGTTCATTGTCTGTTCAGAGATCTGACAGTGGAGAGGAAGAAGCTGTCTCTAAAACATTGAGTGTGTGTTTTCAGGCTCCTGTATCTCCGTCTCGACTCTGTCTTGCCACTGGATCCAGAGGGGAATTGGGAAGAGAGAGTGAGGCTGACGCTGCGCAACTCTCCCTCACTTAAATCCAAATCACGCGCTAGTCTCGACACCATCATAATGGTGTCGAGGTCCTCATTGTCGTCGACGATGGACAAACACACCTCCTCCCTGCTGGTAGCAATGAGAAGAGGGCGCATCCTGGGCGATGGATACCAACTTTTTGAGGCATTACCTTTTGAAGGTGTCCTCGATGCTGGGAAAGCCGGAGCCCGTGATGGAGCTGACTGAGTTGGCAACCCTCTGAAGCTTTTTACAATCCTGTGCAGTGGCCTCTCCGTACCACACGGTGACGCAATCAGTTAGACTGCTCTCTGCGGTACATCTAAAGAAATTTAATAGAGTCTTTAGCAACATACCAAATCTCCTCAAACCTCTAATGAAATATGCCCAGTATGGTGCGTTCTTTGAAATTGCCTCAATATAGATCAATATAGACCTGGGGCACAGGATAGGTCTTTAAAGAGCTTGAAACTGCTAACTCTTTCCACTGCTGATTCCTCATAGAAACATAGAAACATAGAAAACCTACAGCACAATAAAGGCCCTTCGGCCCACAAAGTTGTGCGGAACATGTCCCTACCTTAGAAATTACTAGGCTTACCTATAACCCTCTATTTTACTAAGCTCCATGTACCTATCCAAAAGTCTCTTAAAAGACCCTATCGTATCCACCTCCACCACCGTTGCCGGCAGCCCATTCTACACACTCACCACTCTCTGTGTAAAAAACTTATCCCTGACATCTCCTCTGTACCTACTTCCAAGCACCTTAAACCTGTGTCCTCTTGTGGCAACCATTTCAGCCCTGGGAAAAAACCTCTGACTATCCACACGATCAATGCCTCTATCAGGTCACCTCTCATCCTCCGTCGCTCCAAGGAGAAAAGGCCGGGGACTGGTGTGTGTTTCCTTAACTTCTCCTCCTTGAAGTCCACAATCCATCCCGTGGTCTTACTGATGTTGAGTAGAAGGGTGACTGGCCACTCACCCAGCCAGTCTATCTCACTTCAGTATGTCTCCCTGTCTGCACCTGAGATTCTCCCAACAGTGCTTGTGCTTTCAGGAGATTTATAGATGGCGTTTGAGCTGTGACTAGCTACGTAGTCCTAGGTGTAGAGGGAGGGCAGCAGAAGGCTAAGCACACGTCCTTGAGGTGCTGGCCATGAATAACCTCTCAAAGCACTTCATCACAATAGAAGCAAGTGCAATTGGGCAATAGACACTGAGGCAGCTCACTCTGCTCTTCTTGGACACCGGTATGATGTACGCCCTTTTGAAGCAGCTGGGAAGCTCTGACTGCGGCAGTGAGAGACTGAAGGTGTCGTTGAACACTCCCGCCAGTTGGTTGGTACAGGCTCTCAGTGCTCTACCAGGTACGCCATCAGAACCTGACGCCTTGCAAGGGTTCACCCCCTTGAAAGATGTTCTGATGTCAGCCTCTGAAACAGAGATCACAGGGTCACCAGATGCTGTGGGGGTTTGCAACAGGTGTAGTTTTATTCTCCCTTTCAAAGTGTGCATATAGAAGATTGAGCTCATCTGGGTGTGAAGCGTCACTGCCATTCATGATGTTAGGTTTCGTTTTGTTGGAAATAATTGTCTGCAAACACTGCCAGAGCTGACATGCATCGGATTCTGTCTCTAACTTCAACTGGAATTGTTTTCTCACTCTTAAAATATCCTTCCATAAGTTGTACGTGGTGATCCAAAACTATATGAGAAGTCTTGAATCACTGGTCTTGAATAGCACAGATCCTGCCCTCAGCAGACTACGAATCTGGTTCATCCCCGCTATTTCCGTTTGGATATGTTCGGTACGTTCTCAAAGGCACGCACTCGTCCACACAGGATGAGTGTTGAAGCCAGTGACAACTTTGGCACATTCATTCAGATTTGACGATGAGTCCTTGAATATTGTCCAGTCCACCAGTTCAAAACAGTCCTGTAAGCATTCTGTGCCACCCTTGACCATATCTTCTTGTCCTCACCTCTGGGGATGCAGTCCACAGTCTCTGCCTATACTCCAGGAGTAGAAGTACAGCCAGCTGATCGGACTTGGGCGTGGGGTGGGAGAGTAACCATTCCAGGTGGTGGTGTAACAGTGGTAAAATGTGTTGGTTCCTCTGGTTTCACAGGTGGTACGTTGGTGGTAGTTGGTCAGAGACTTCTTCAAGCAGAAATTCCCCGCAAATGATTGGGAAGGCTGCGCGGTGTGCTGCTTCATGGCTGCTGATCACAGTGTTCTGCTCCTCCTGTGCCTTCCAATATTGACCATTCCAGCCCAGAAATTGGCTAGGATTGAAATGTACGCTCCTACCAGAATGATGGCAGAAAATTCCCTCGAGAGATAAAATGGAAACACATTACTGCTAGATGTTGCAGGTCAGGTGAGCAGGACTGAGACAGAATGAAATTAATCATAAGGAAACTCCTCATCCTCTACCTTTAGGAGGCTCAGCTGTTCTGTCCATGCGATGGATGGCGAAGTCCTCAGTCTGCAGCACTGCATCTGAAATGGTAGGGGTGAGCCATATTTCTGTGAAGCAAAGTACACAGCAGTCTCTGATCTTCCTTTGGTACTGCATCCTTCGGTCTGCTTCTGCTTTATAATTTTGAGATTATTGGTAAATTCCCAAGTTCCTGAATTTGGGATTCAGTCTGCATCCGATTCATGATTATCAGGTTATCAGTACGGGCATTGATAGCTGCAAACAATGCCCTTTCGCTTCACAGTCGAAGTTGAGCTAAATTGCCTGTACAACCCGGCATTTTTGTGGTGTGGGCTTGGGTCTCGGAGAGGCAGGACAGTTGCAATATGTCTAGGCCGGAGTGGCTGGAGTGGACGGAAGCAATTTGATGCAGCGGAGCTGAGGCGAGGCAAAGTCGAGGAAAGGTCTGAAGTTTGATCAATTTAAGACCCAAGCTGAATTGGAAAGGTTGCCTACTGGCTGAATCAAGGCAGCGGGGCCTGAGCTCGAGGGAATATCAAAGTGGCAGAGAGCAAGGATTTGGACAATATAAGCGCCGGGCCAGATTGGAATGGTCAGGGTGTCGGGGTCAGAGGCAAGGGACGGTCCGGTTCAGCTCGCTGCTCTGCAGGGTTTGCTCGTCTCGGTGCTGGACTGAGGTTGTGGCCTGCAGTTACTGGACTCCTGGATCGGCTGCAGTGATGCCTGGTTTGGTGAACTTCAGTTCTGAATTCTGTTTGCCTGTTTTTGTTTGTTTTTTTTTCTCTCTGCACACTGGGTGTTTGATGGTCTTCTTCTGTTTTTAATGGGCTCTATAGGGTTTCTTTGTTTTGTGGCTGCCTGTAAGGGGACGAAGCTCAAGGTATACATACTTTCATAATAAATGTACTTTGAACTTTGAATACCATCCTGAATTCTCCATCTCCACCTTAAGTGATTTTGTGCTTCTTCAAAGAATCATTAAACACATCTTGAATGTTTTATCATATCTTGAATGTTTTAAAATCGAGGCGAGAAGACTGCAACTAGCGGGGCACTGTCTACGCCACCCCGAGCTACCTGCCAGCCTAGTCATCATTTGGGAGCCCAAGCATGGGAGGATGAACCCTGGGCGCCCTCCCAAGACTATGGTCAACACGCTCCTAGAAGACAACGGCGTGGCTAATGTAGACGAACTGAACACACCGATGAGGGAGAGGGAGAAGTGGAGAGTCCGTCATCGTGCCCGACGCCGGCCCCCTAGGCCTGAGTCGACGGAGTAGTAGTAGTGAATGTTTTATCCATTAGCCTGCTCATCTCCTGTTAGAGCTCAGCCCTCTGTCTGTTCCAGGGGGCTGGTATTGGGGAATCTGGTGTAGAATCACAATAGTTGAGAAAGACAAAAGGATTCAATTATTCTCCTCTCAGCTGGCATTATATAATGAACACTTAGGGAAAAGACCTGCAGTCTACAGTAGGTTTCTTCAGGTCTATTCCTAGCTTAATACTTGTTTCAAACAGGAAAGCTGCTATCATTGGACAAACCAAAGCAGAAGATGTTGCTGAACATGGCAGTGCTGTCTATAGCAATCAAGGGAAAATATGGAGCAATTATAATCTAGTACATATGCCAAGTATCATTATGTAATTTTCCCTTACAAACAGCAATTTCCTCTTCCTGCATTTGACTTTGTATCGACTGCCATCTGGAACCCTCAGCACAGGACTTGGCTTCCTTGCATTAGCCGGTCCACAGAGTAGACCTTTTTTCTTTTAAAACCAAGACGGAGTAGGCCGACTAGAGGCTCTCACAGGCTGGACCATATTAGCTAGTAGCAAACCTATATAGACCCAGGAGAGGCGGCAGAGAACGGGTGGTGCACAGCCCGAAATGATCAAGGTGTTGCATGGAGGGAGTTAAGTAAACAGTATTTTCATTGACATTTTTCCTAGCTAACTACTCGAAATGGTCGCATTTCTGCACGATCTACCCACCCACGTCCCTTACCCCCCCTCACCAGGTCTCACCAATTACTTGTATGCCTGTGCTCCTTCCCCCTCTCTCCACCTTCTTATTCTGCTTCTGCCCCCTTCCTTTCCAGTCCTGACGAAGGATCTTGGCCCAAAATGTTGTCTGTTTATTTCCCGGAATAGAAGCTGCTGGAGCTGCCGAGTTCCTCCAACATTTTGTGTCTGTTGTTGAACTGTCAGATGGAATGGAGAGGACCCTGTTTGAATTTTCTGCAATATAACAAGAGCAATTTCATTCTAAACTGAGGAGTGTAAATGCTCAGCTTGTTCAATTTCTCTTAATATGACAAACCCAACATCCCAAGAGTCAATCTATTGAAAGTTGTGTGATGTTCCCTCAATTGTAAGTGTAACATAGAACTGTACTTCACAGGATCAGGCCATTCAGTGCACAGTCTTGTATCAAATTAATTAAACTTGAAATTAGTGTATAACTAACCTGATCCTGTAACTACTACCCACACAGAGTTTATATTCCAGTATTCTCTGTACATGCTGAACTAGTAACTAAAAGCCTACTAAACTAGAGCGTTTGATGGCTCTGGGCCTGCATTCACTGGAATTCAGAAGAATGAGGGGTGACCTGATTGAATCCTATTGAATGATGAAAGGCCTTCATAGAGTGGATGTGGAGAGGATGTTTCCTATAGTGGGAGTGTCTAAGACGAGAGGACACAGAATAGAGGGGCTTCCTTTTAGAACAGAAATGAGGAGGATTTTTTTTTAAGCTGGAGAGTGGTGAATCTGTGGAATTCATTGCCTCAGGTAGTTGTGGACTATATCTGTATTTATGTTTAAAGCAGAGGTTGATAGATTCTTGATTGGTCAGGGCATGAAAGGTTACGGGAAGAAGGCAGGAGATTGGGCTGAGAAGAGAAATGAATCAGCTGTGATGAAATGGCAGACAAGGCTTGATGGACCAAATGGCCTAATTCTCTTCCTATGTCTTATGGTCTTATAAACTAGGCCTCTCTGCCTACTCAATGTCTATATCTCTCCAACTATCTCAAGTGCTAGTCTAAGAGTCTCTTAAATGCCTCTGTCATATTTGCCTCCACCACCACCCATCTGGCAGCACAATGCAGACACTCATCACTCTCTGTGTAAAATGAGGAGAGAGGCCTGCACACAGTATTTCAGATGTGGTCTCACCAGTGCTTTACATAAATGAAGCAAGGTGTCGAATAGCACCAGTATCCTTAGTAGTTTAATCTCAACATATGTTATAGTGCTTTCTTTTTTATGTATTAGCTAGGTCTTTATTTTTCAGATTAAACAGCTATAAATTTAGAAAGTTTTGTGGACAAAATCTGGCGCAAAGTTTAATTGGCCGATGTGCTAATATGATGGACCATAAGTTGTCCTTTTAATTTCAGCTGGTTTGATAAGCTCAGTCTGCTGAAAAGAACAATAAAGCCAATGGTGTTTGATAGAGGAAGTTCTTCCCACATGGTTGAGTTTTATAATTACTAATAATCTGTCAGTCACAATGCCTTCATTATGCATCCTCTGCTGCTTCTGCCTTCTGCCATTTGGAAACGCTTCCTCTCTCTAAGCCCTTAGTGATTTCAAATACCCTTTGCAATTTCTACTGATCTAAAGTAAAAAACATGTTTCTCCAGTCTAAGGCATAAGGGAAAGGGAGTGAAGAACTCAAAAACACAGGATTAAGGTGAGAGCTGAAAGATTTAAAAAGGACAACACATTCAAGCCGAGAATAGTGTGTATTTAAGCTGCCAGAGAAAGTATTTTAGGCAGGCGCAATATCAGCTTTTAAAAGATATTTGGATAAGTGAATGGATAGGAAAGGTTTTCAGGGATATGAGCCAAACTCAGGGAAATGGGATTAGCTCAGGCAGGCACCTTGGTCAACATGAAAGGATTGGTCCAAAAGGCAACCACACTTGGTAATATCAACTACACTCACTTCCGCCCGCTACCACTCTTGAATTTCTGGCAGAATGCTGGTATCTTCTACTGTGAAGACTGATGTAAAATAGTTATTAAGCTCATCTGCCATTTCTTTGTTACCCATTACTAGTCTCTTCAGCATCATTTTCCCCAGCAGTCTGATATCCACTCGCGCCTCTCTTTTACTCTTTATATATGTGAAAAAAATTGTATCCTGTTTTATATTATTGGCTAGCTTACCTTTATATTCCATCTTTTCTCTCCTTACGGCTTTTTAGTTGCCTTCTGTTGGATTTTAAAAGCTACCCAATCCTCTAACATCCCACAAATATTTGCTAAATTATATGCCCACTCTGGCTTTTATGCTGTCTTTATTTCCCTTGTCAGCCACTGTTGCATCATTCTGCATTTAGAATCCTTCTTCTGTGGGATGTATGTATTGTGCACCTTCTGAGTTGCTCCCAGAAACTCCAGCCATTGCTGTTCCTCCATCATTCTTGCTAGCATCTCCTTCCAATCAACTTTGCCCAGTTTCTCTCTCATGACTCTGTAATTCCCTTTACTCCACTGTAATACTGATACATCTGATTTTAGCTTCTCCCTCTCAAACTGCAGGGTGAAGTCCATCATATTATGATCACGGTCTTCACCTTAATCTCCCAAATCAAATCTGATTAATTACACAAAACCCAATCCAGAATAGCCTTTTCCTTAGTGGGCTCAACCAAAAGCTGCTCTAAAAAGCCATCTCATAGGCATTCTACAAATTTCCTCTACAGGACATAGCACCAACCTGATTTTCCCAGTCGACCTGCATGCTGAAATCCCCATGACATTGCCTTTTTCACAAACCCTTTCTATCTCCCATTGTAAGTTATATCCTACATCCTGACTACTGTTCACAGGCCTGTATAAACCCCCCATCAGCATCTTTTTACACTTGCAATTTCTCAGCTCTATTCACAAGGATTCTACATCATCCAACCCGAGGTCACTTCTTTCTAAAGGTTTGATTTCATTTTTGACCACCAGAGCCATGCCAACCCCCTTGGCCTACCTGCCTGTTCTTTTGATACAAAGTGTATCCTTAGATGTTATGCTCCCCACAATGTCATACCTGCCAATCTCTAAATGCACTTCAAGACCATGTACCTTATTCTGTATACTGTGTGCATTCAAATATAACACCTTCAGTCCTGTATTCATCACCCTTCTCAATGTTGCCCCCTTGTTACACTCTTCCTACTGACTGCTTTTTTGCCCCATTACACCATTTCTCACCCCCCTATCATATCTGAAGCCACAGGAAAACAGTGCTCCTTGCTAACACCAGATTTTGGGGAGGGAAATATTTTGTGCTTTGTTGGTTATGAGGTAGGTACTTGGACATCTTGTGATGTGAAAGGTTAATTATCAAAGTTGAAAGTAAATTTATTATCAAAGTACATATATAACCCTGAGATTTGTTTTCTTGCAGCTATTATCAGTAAATCCAAGAAAAATAATTGGAACCAATGAAAGACGTGCACAACAGGACAAATATCCAATGTGCAAAAGCGAACAAACTGCAAATGCTAAAGAAAAGAAAAACTAATAATAATGATAAAGAAATAAGCTGTAAACATCAGGACTATGAGGTGGAGTCCTTTAAAGTGAGTCTATAGGTTGTGGGAACAGTTCAGTGATGGGGTGAGTGAAGTTGAATGAAGTTATCCTCACTAGCACAAGAGCCAGATGGTTCATGAATTTTATGCTGCCTTCCGTCACTTCTATAGATTTTATGTCCATCTCCTGAGCAAATACAGATGCAAAAAATGCACTTAAGATCTCCCTCATCTATTTTGGCTCCACACATAGATTACCATTCTGATCTTCCAGAGGACCAGTTTTGTCACTTGCAATCCATTTCCTTTTAACCTGGCTGTAGAATCCCTTAGGATTTTCCTTTACCTTATCTGCTAGAGTGACTTTACGTCTTCTTGCATTTCTTACATTCCAGAAGCATCTCATTTGTTCCTATCTGCATCTATGTTTGCTCAGGAGACAGACACAGAGTCTATTGAAGTAAAGCAAAGCAACATCAAATTCATGGACCCTGTGCAGATTACAGAGGAGGAGGTATTTTCTATCCTGAGGAAAAGCAGGGTGGATAAATCCCCAGGGCCTGACCAGGTGTTCCCTCAGACCCTACAGGAGGCAAGTGCAGAAATTGCTGGTGCCCTTGCAGAGATATTTAAATCATCCCCTGGGACAGGTGCGGTGGCTGGGGATTGGAGAATAGCCAATTGTGTTCTGCTGTTTAAAAAAAGGCTCTAAACATAAACTAGGAGATTATAGGCCAGTAACCCTGAGATCAGTTTTGGGAAAGTTATTAGAAGGTATTCTAAGGCACCGGATATATAAGTATTTGGATAGACATGGACTGGAGATGGGATGTTATGTTGAAGTTGTATAAGACATTGATAAGGCCTAATTTGGAGTATTGTGTGCAGTTATGTCACCTACCTGTGGGAAAGGTGTAAACAATGTTGAAAGAGTACAGAGCAAATTTGCAAGGATGTTGCTGGGACTGGAGGACCTGAGCTATAAGGAAAGATTGAATAGGTTAGGATTTTATTCTTTAGAATGTTGAAGATTGAGAGGGGATTTGATAGAGGTATACAAATTATAAGGTGTTCAGATAGGGTAAGTGCTAACAGGCTTTTTCCACTGAGGTTACGTGGGACTACATCAAGAGGTCATGGGTGAAGGGTGACAGGTGAAAAGTTTAAGGGGAACATGAGGGGAACCTTGTTCACTCAGAGGGTCATGAGAATGAGCTGCCAGCATGTGGTGCATGCGAGCTTGATTTCAACATGTAACAGAAGTTTGGATAGGCACATGGACAGTAAGGACATGGTTGTGGTCTCGGTGCAGGTCAATGGGAGTAAGCAGTTTCCCTGGTTTCAGTATTGAATAGATGGGCTGAAGGGCCTGTTTCTGTGCTGTACTCCTCTATGACTCTATGACTCTAAAGATGCAGACAAACAAGTTGTCCATTGCAGAAAATGAAGCTAAAGGAATGGACTCTAGTTCTTCCATGCTTCTTGATGTTGCTTGCCACATTCCTAATAAACCTGAACTGCTTTCTACATTTATACCCTTTTCAGCCACTTGGGTGTCTTCATAAACACTTGATATTTGATATTTTCTCAAATATCCTTTTAACACAAATGGTTTAAAGACATCTTTTGGAGATGTAGATCTTAATACTTTAAAGCTAACTTATTTGAGTACATAAGCATTTCAAACTATAAACATATCAATTATTACTGATATGCTAAATGATATTAATAATCTGTTCTATGAGCTTCCTTGAACTAAGCAACTTAAGAGTCAGCTTGTTTGTTTGAAACAACCCAAAGTAAACAACCCATTGTGTTATACACCTTTCTTGAGCAATAAAAAATTATCTGCAGTTACTTTTCACAGAGAGATCATCTTCAGAACATAAAGCCTATTTACAAAGCTGTTCCATGAAGAACGCTTTTCATTCACACTTTAAGAACTGAAAATTGACTTCCATTTACAACCGGTGTTAAGCAAACTGTCAGTTGGAAGTTTACTTACAACAGTCTATGACCTTTCAAATGGTAGTTGCTATTTAGAAAGCAAGCTTAGCAAACAACGAAGAAAGTGAAAGAGACCTATTGGCCAAGAAGTGAATATCCATCACATTTCACTGAACACAAAACTACCAATTTTACTGTTGTCTTCCAGCTTGCTACCTAATTCTCTTTCATTAATATATACTGGATAACAAGGTTTAAAGCACCCAATGGCGCATCACTAGTTACATACAGGTCTCCAAACTGAAAAGCAAGCCTCTGCTACCACACTTTACATGCTACCACCAAGTCAATTTTTAATACAATTTGCTAGCTCATCTTGGATCATATTTTTGGATTTAGCAATTCTGAAATGCTCTACCCAATGCTTTTCAATGTAAGTCTCCAATGGTATCTAAATCCCATTTTCACAGACATCCAGCTGAAGCTTAATAAGGCATTAGGCAGAATCAGAATCAGATTTAATATCGCTGGCATATGTCATGAGACTTGTTAACTTTACAGCAACAGTACAATGAAATACATGATAAATAAATATAGAGAAAAAACTGAATTAAAGTAAGTATATATGTGTCTATTAAGTAGTTAAGTTAAAATAACTAGTACAAAAAAAAAGAAATAAAAAAGTAGTAAGGTAGTGTTCATGGGTTTAATGTCCATTTAGAAATCAGATGGCAGAGGGGAAGAAGCTGTTCCTGAATTACTGAATGTGTGCCTTCAGGCTTCTGTACCTCCTTCCCGATGGTAACAGTGTGAAGAGCATATGTCCTGTGCAGTAGGGATCCTGAATGCTGGATGCTGCCTTCCCAAGGCACTGTTCCTTACAGCGGACTGAAAAGCTTGAGCATGTAGATATTAAGAAAGAGGATGTGCTGGAGCTTTTGGAAAGCATCAAGTTGGATAAGTCACCGGGACTGGATGGGATGTACCCCAGGCTACTGTAGGAGGTAAGGGAGGAAATTGCTGAGCCTCTAGTAATGATCTTTGCATCATCAATGGGGACGGGAGAGGTTTCGGAGGATTGGAGGGTTGTGGATGTTGTTCTCTTATTCAAGAAAGGGAGTAGAGATAGCCCAGGAAATTATAGACCAATGAGTCTTACTTCAGTGGTTGGTAAGTTGATGGAAAAGACCCTGAAAGGCAGGATTTATGAACATTTGGAGAGGCATAATATGATTAGGAATAGTCAGCATGGCTTTGTCAAAAGCAGATCGTGCCTTATGAGCCTGATTTAATTTTTTGAGGATGTGACTAAACAGATTGATGAAGGTAGAGCCGTAGATGTAGTGTATATGGATTTCAGCAAGGCATTTGATAAGGTAGCCCATGCAAGGCTTATTGAGAAAGTAAGGAGGCATGGGATCCAAGGGGTCATTGCTTTGTGGATCCAGAATTGGCTTGCCCACAGAAGGCAAAAAGTGGTTGTAGATGGATCATATTCTGCATGGAGGTCGGCGACCAGTGGTGTGCCTCAGGGATCTGTTGTGGGACTCCTACTCTTCGTGATTTTTATAAGTGACCTGGATAAGGAAGTGGAGGGATGGGTTAGTGAATTTGCTGATGACACAAAGGCTGGGGGTGCTGTGGATAGAGTGGAGGGCTGTCAGAGGTTACAGCGGGACATTGATAGGATGTAAAATTGGGCTGAGAAGTGACAGATGAAGTTCAACCCAGATAAGTGTGAAGAGGTTCATTTTGGTAGGGCAAATATGATGGCAGAATATAGTATTAATGTTAAGAATCTTGGTAGTGTGGAGGATCAGAGGGAACTTGGGGTGCAAGTCCATAGGACACGCAAAGCTGCTGTGCAGGTTGACTCTGTGGCTAAGAAGGTATTACAGTGCATGGGATTGAGTTTAAGAGCCAAGAGGTAATGTTGCTATAGGACCCTGGTCAGACCCCACTTGGAGTACTGTGCTCAATTCTGGTTGCCTCACTCGAGTGGTTTAGATGACAAACCAAATCTCCTCAAACTCCTAACGAAATATCATTGCTGCCTTGCCTTTTTTATAACTGCTACGTTGCATCCAGGTTAGGTCCTCAGAGATTTTGACACCTAGAAACTTGAAATTGCTCACATTCTCCACCTCTGATCCCATTATGAGGATTGGTTTTGTGTCCCCTCATCTTACCCTTCCTGAAGTCCACTGTCAACTCTTTGGTCTTGCTGACGTTGGGTGCAAGGTTGTTGCTGTGACACCACTCATCCAACTGGAATGTGTTGGTCTTGTATGCCCTTTCGTCTGCATCTGAAATCCTGCCAACAATGGTTGTATCATCAGCAAATTTATAGATGATGTGTGAGCTATGCCTAGCCACATAGTCATGGGTGTAGAGAGAGTGGAGCAATGGGCTAAGCACACATCCTTGTGGATCACTAGTGTTAATTGACAGCGAGAAAGAGATTTTTTTTCATATCCACACAGATGTGGTCACCAAATATTGGAAAGATATAGTGGACGTGGAGAGGATGTTTCCATTACTGAGCAAGTCTAGGACCAGAGGACGCAGCCTCAAAAAAGAATGATGTTCCTTTAGAACAAAGAGGAAGTGGAATTTCATTAGCAGATGGTGGCGAATCTGTGAAATTTGGTGCTACAGATGGACGTGGAGGACAAATCACTGTCTATATTGAAAGTGGAGGTTGATAGGTTTTTGATTAGTAAGGGCGTCAATGGTTACAAGGAGAATGGGTTTGAGAGAAAAAATAAATCAACCACAGTTGAATGGCAGAGCAAACTCAGTGGGCCAAATGGCCTAATTTTGCTTCTATGTCTCGTGGTCCTAACCTGTTAATTTGCACATTCAGATATGAGCAATATTAACCTTGGTCAAAGTTGGCACTGCCCTGTTATGATGTGGTGCATGCACACCTAATCTCTAGCATACAGCTCTCAGACCTCGGGGTATTACAGACTGCCTGGCAAATGTATAAATAATAGAGTTTCTCATTCTTTCCACTCTTGGGTGGTATTTGTCATTGATAATAAAATAACTCATCACCAGCACAAATTCAAGGTCAAAAAAGGATTCAATTATCTGAGCTTTGATTTGATCAGTGCATGTGATGGCTTAGGAAGTGTGGTGAGTGGCGGTGGTGGGGTGGGGAGTGTGGTGAGTGGCAGTGTTGGGGTGGGGAGTGTGGTGAGTGGCGGTGGTGGGGTGGGGAGTGTGGTGAGTGGCGGTGGTGGGGTGGGGAGTGTGTTGGGGGGGCAGAGAGTGTAGCGACTTTGCAAATCTTTGAGCATATTCAGACACAACACGAATTCTGTTGCTGTCAAGTCCATAATTATTTGCAGCATTCTCTATTTGTAATGATACTAGGCAATACAAACCACTTCAGCTTCAGATGTAATGTCACCGGCATATGTCATAAAATTTGTTGTTTGCAACAGCAGTACTTTGTAATAACAACTATAAATAACAACAAGTATATATAAAAATACTTCGCATAGTGTAAAAAGAAGGGAAAAATTACTGAGGAGGTGCTCATGGGTTCATTGTCCATTCAGAAATCTGATGGTTGAGGGTAACATTGAGTCTTCAGGCTCCAGTACCTCTTCCGTGAAGGTAGCAATGACAAGAGAGCATGTCGTGGGTGATGGGGGTCTTCAATGATGTGTGCTGCCTTTTTGGGCTATCAGCTTTTGAAAATGTCCTGGATGCTGGGGAGACTAGTGCCTATGTTGGAGCTGGCTGAGCTTACAACTTTCCGCAGTTTATTTCGATCCTGTGCAGTAGCCCCTCCATACCAGCTGGTGACGCAACCATTTTGAATGCTCTCTGCCGTACATCTGTAGAGATTTGCAAGTGTCTGGTGACGTTCCGAAACTGCTCAAACTATAGCCACTGTCATGCCTTCTTTGTAATTGCAGCAATATGTTGGGCTCTGGATAGTTCTTCAGACACGTTGACACCTAATAACTCGAAACTGCTCACCCTTTTCACTTCTGATCCCTTGTTGAGGATTGGTGTGTATTCCCTCAACTTGCTGAAGTCCATAATCCTTGGTCTTACTGATACGGAGAGCAAGGTTGTTGTTGTGACACCACTCAACCAGCTGATCTATCTCGCTCCTGTACGCCTCCTCGTCACCATCTGAAATTCTGCCAACAATAGTTGTGTCAACAGCAAATTTATAACCGGCATTTGAGCTGTGCCTAGCCACACAGTCGTGGGTGTAGAGACAGTAGAGCAGTGGGCTAAACATGCATTCTTGAGGTGCACCAGTGTTGATTGTCAACAAGGACGAGATGTTATTTCTGATCCATACTGACCGTGGTCTCCCAATGAGGAAGTCGAGGACCCATTTGCAGGGAGAAGTACAAAGGCCAAGAACTTGGAGTATTTTGATTAGAAATGAGGGCATGATTGTGTTGAATGCTGAACTGTAGTCAATAAACAGCAGCCTCGTGTCATGCTATGTGTTATGACAGGATATGTTTTTTTTCCAAAACTCAAGCAGTATGATTAAGCTAAAATACTACAGCTCAAAGGCTAACATGATTTCTGATGTTCCTACTCAGTAATTATGAAACCTGAAGGTTTATGGCCTTTTCATCCTAGTGTGCAAATTATGGATATCAAACACCAAATGAATGCAGGCTTTCTGACCCTTGAATCCAATGGGCAAAGTAGATGGTCACAATTACTGTGTCTTTAAAGTAGAGATTACAGAATAGTTGTATGAAATTATACAAGAGGATCATTTTGCTTTGATAACTTTTGAAAGTACTGTGACATTCATTACACTGATCAATGGCCAAAGATGGGATGTTATATAATTGCAACTGAACATTTCAATATCACTTCTTTTATTGTTTTAGTATTTCTGATATAATGTTAATAGGATCTCTGTGGATATGAGAAACATGTTGGAGAGTCAAAAGCTTATACAAAAATGTATATGAAAATATATTCATATACACAGTACTATATGAAAAATGATGGAAAACATTTTAGATTTTCTCCAGTGGATCTCGGCTGTTTTCACATTGATTTTGGATTATACTGAGGAGACACAAGAAACGGAGGTTCTTGTGTCTGGAGCACAACCAGCATGCTGGAAAAATTCAGTGGGTTGATCAGCGTCTGTGGTGGAGTGATGGGGTGAAGTGTTGTGATGGGGTGGAGTGTTGGGGGTGATGAGGTGGGGTAATGGGTGGGGTGTTGGGGTGGGTTGATGGGGTGGGGTGTTGGGGTGGGGTGTTGGGGTGGGGTGATGGGGTGGGATAATAGGGTGGGGTGATGGGGTAGGGTGTTAGGGTGGGGTGTTGGGGTGGGTTGATGGGGTGGGGTGTTGGGGTGGGTTGATGGGGTGGGTTGATGGGGTGGGGTGTTGGGGTGGGTTGATGGGGTGGGGTGATGGACTGGTGTGTTGGGGTGAGGTGATGGGGTGGGGTGTTGGGGTAGGGTGGTGGGGTGGGGTGTTGGGGTGGGCTGATGGGGTGGGGTGATGGTGTGTGGTGTTGGGGTGGGGTGATGGGGTGGGGTGTTGGGGTAGGATGATGGGGTGGGGTGTTGGGGTGATGGGGTGGGGTGGTGGATTGGGGTGTTGGGGTGGGGTGTTGAGGTGGGGTGATGGGGTGATGGGGTGGGGTGTTGGGGTGGAGTGATGGGGTGTTGGGGTGGGGTATTGAGATGGGGTAGGGTGTTGGGGTGGGGTGATGGGGTGGGATGTTGGGGTGGAGTGATGGGATGATAGGGTGGGGTGTTGGGGTGATGGGATGGGGTAGTGGGGTGGCGTGTTGGGGTGGGGTGATGGGGTGGGGTGTTGGGGTGTTGGGGTGGGGTGATGGGGTGGGGTGATGTGGTGGGATGTTGGGGTGGGATGATAGGGTGTTGGGTTGAGGTGTTAGGGTGGGGTGATATGGTAGGGTGTTGGGGTGATGGGGTGGGGTGGGGTGTTAGGGTGATTGGGTGGGGTGATGGAGTGGGGTGTTGGGGTGGGGTGATGGGGTGGGATAATAGGGTGGGGTGATGGGGTAGGGTGTTAGGGTGGGGTGAATGGGTGATGGGGTGGGGTGATGTGGTGGGATGTTGGGGTGGGGTGATAGGGTGTTGGGTTGAGGTGTTAGGGTGGGGTGATATGGTAGGGTGTTGGGGTGATGGGGTGGGGTGGGGTGTTAGGGTGATTGGGTGGAGTGATAAGGTGGGGTGATGGAGTGGGGTGTTGGGGTGGGGTGATGGGGTGGGATAATAGGGTGGGGTGATGGGGTAGGGTGTTAGGGTGGGGTGTTGGGGTGGGTTGATGGGGTGGGGTGTTGGGGTGGGTTGATGGGGTGGGGTGATGGACTGGTGTGTTGGGGTGAGGTGATGGGGTGGGGTGTTGGGGTAGGGTGGTGGGGTGGGGTGTTGGGGTGGGCTGATGGGGTGGGGTGATGGTGTGTGGTGTTGGGGTGGGGTGATGGGGTGGGGTGTTGGGGTAGGATGATGGGGTGGGGTGTTGGGGTGATGGGGTGGGGTGGTGGATTGGGGTGTTGGGGTGGGGTGTTGAGGTGGGGTGATGGGGTGATGGGGTGGGGTGTTGGGGTGGAGTGATGGGGTGTTGGGGTGGGGTATTGAGATGGGGTAGGGTGTTGGGGTGGGGTGATGGGGTGGGATGTTGGGGTGGAGTGATGGGATGATAGGGTGGGGTGTTGGGGTGATGGGATGGGGTAGTGGGGTGGCGTGTTGGGGTGGGGTGATGGGGTGGGGTGTTGGGGTGTTGGGGTGGGGTGATGGGGTGGGGTGATGTGGTGGGATGTTGGGGTGGGGTGATAGGGTGTTGGGTTGAGGTGTTAGGGTGGGGTGATATGGTAGGGTGTTGGGGTGATGGGGTGGGGTGGGGTGTTAGGGTGATTGGGTGGGGTGATGGAGTGGGGTGTTGGGGTGGGGTGATGGGGTGGGATAATAGGGTGGGGTGATGGGGTAGGGTGTTAGGGTGGGGTGAATGGGTGATGGGGTGGGGTGATGTGGTGGGATGTTGGGGTGGGGTGATAGGGTGTTGGGTTGAGGTGTTAGGGTGGGGTGATATGGTAGGGTGTTGGGGTGATGGGGTGGGGTGGGGTGTTAGGGTGATTGGGTGGAGTGATAAGGTGGGGTGATGGAGTGGGGTGTTGGGGTGGGGTGATGGGGTGGGATAATAGGGTGGGGTGATGGGGTAGGGTGTTAGGGTGGGGTGTTGGGGTGGGTTGATGGGGTGGGGTGTTGGGGTGGGTTGATGGGGTGGGGTGATGGACTGGTGTGTTGGGGTGAGGTGATGGGGTGGGGTGTTGGGGTAGGGTGGTGGGGTGGGGTGTTGGGGTGGGCTGATGGGGTGGGGTGATGGTGTGTGGTGTTGGGGTGGGGTGATGGGGTGGGGTGTTGGGGTAGGATGATGGGGTGGGGTGTTGGGGTGATGGGGTGGGGTGGTGGATTGGGGTGTTGGGGTGGGGTGTTGAGGTGGGGTGATGGGGTGATGGGGTGGGGTGTTGGGGTGGAGTGATGGGGTGTTGGGGTGGGGTATTGAGATGGGGTAGGGTGTTGGGGTGGGGTGATGGGGTGGGATGTTGGGGTGGAGTGATGGGATGATAGGGTGGGGTGTTGGGGTGATGGGATGGGGTAGTGGGGTGGCGTGTTGGGGTGGGGTGATGGGGTGGGGTGTTGGGGTGTTGGGGTGGGGTGATGGGGTGGGGTGATGTGGTGGGATGTTGGGGTGGGGTGATAGGGTGTTGGGTTGAGGTGTTAGGGTGGGGTGATATGGTAGGGTGTTGGGGTGATGGGGTGGGGTGGGGTGTTAGGGTGATTGGGTGGGGTGATGGAGTGGGGTGTTGGGGTGGGGTGATGGGGTGGGATAATAGGGTGGGGTGATGGGGTAGGGTGTTAGGGTGGGGTGAATGGGTGATGGGGTGGGGTGATGTGGTGGGATGTTGGGGTGGGGTGATAGGGTGTTGGGTTGAGGTGTTAGGGTGGGGTGATATGGTAGGGTGTTGGGGTGATGGGGTGGGGTGGGGTGTTAGGGTGATTGGGTGGAGTGATAAGGTGGGGTGATGGAGTGGGGTGTTGGGGTGGGGTGATGGGGTGGGATAATAGGGTGGGGTGATGGGGTAGGGTGTTAGGGTGGGGTGTTGGGGTGGGGTGATAGGGCGTTGGGTTGGAGTGTTGGGGTGTTGGGGTGGGGTGATATGGTAGGGTGTTGGGGTGTTGAAGTGGGGTGATGGGGTGGGGTGTTAGGTTGATAGGGTGGGGTGATAGGTGGAGTGATAGGGTGGGGTGTTGGGGTGGGGTGATAGGGTGGGGTGTTGGGGTGGGGTGATAGGGTGGGGTGATGGGGTAGGGTGTTAGGGTGGGGTGACGGGGTGATGGGGTGGGGTGTTGGGGTGTAGTGATGGGGTGTTGGGGTGGGGTGATATGGTAGGATGTTGGGGTGATGGGGTGGGGTGGTGGGGTGGGATGTTGAAGTGGGGTGATGGGGTGGGGTGATAGGATGGGGTGATGGGGTTGGGTGATGGGGTGGGGTGTTGGGGTGGGGTGATGGGGTGGGATGATGGGGTGGGGTAATGGGGTGGAATGATGGGGTGTTGGGGTGGGGTAATGGGTTGGGGTGTTGGGGTGGGGTGATGGGATGTTGAGGAGTGTTCGGGTGATGGGGTGGGGTGATGGGGTGGGGTGTTGGGGTGGGGTGATAGGGTGGGCTGTTGGGGTGGAGTGATGGGGTGTTGGGGTGGGTGTTGGGGTGATGGGGTGGGGTAATGGGTTGGGGTGTTGGGGTGGAGTGATGGGATTGGAGTGATGGGATGGGTGTTGGGGTGGGGTGTTGGGGTGCTGGGATGTTGGGGTGATGTGGTAGTGTGTTAGGGTGGGGTGATGGGGTGGGGTGATAGGGTGTTGGGTTGGGATGTTGGGGTGTTGGGGTGGGGTGATATGGTAGGGTGTTGGGGTGATGGAGTGGGGTGGTGGGGTGGGGTGTTGAAGTGGGGTGATGGGGTGGGGTGTTAGGGTGATGGGGTGGGGTGATGCGGTGGGGTGTTGGGGTGGGGTGTTGGGGTGAGGTGATGGGGTGGAATGATGGGGTGTTGGGGTGGGGTGCTGGGGTGGGGTGTTGGGGTGGAGTGATGGGATGGGTGGGGTGGAGTGGGGTGCTGGGGTGATGGGGTGTTGTGGGGTGTTGGGGTGGAGTGATGGGTGGTGTTGGCGTCAGGCATTCGTGTGGAGTGTTGAGGTGTTGCAGTGGGGTGTTAAGAGGTGTTGGGGTAGGATTGTTGGTGGGGTTGTGGGGTGAGGTGGTGGGAGTGGAGAAATCGTTGATGTTTCAGGTCAAACCTTGCATGAGGATTTAGAATAGAGAGAGGGAGGAGTGATCAGGACTGTGGCTGATCCCTTTTCCACTGGCAATTTCCTCTCAAGTCTGATGCAGGATTTAAACTGAAAGTTTTGACACTTGTTCACCCTCGTCCAACCCTGACAGATACTGCTCAGCCCACTGAGTTCCTCCCATAGTTTGATTTTTGGATTTCAGTGGTGCCTGAGTAGGCCACTGCTCTGTGCATCCAGGTGAGGGGGTCCTTTTATAAGAAATAATCTCTTTTCACACCAGGTGTTAGAACTAGATAGCATTTCTGAAAGGATAAATTTACATTGATCCTGCAATGATTCTATGGAATGTTATTTATCTGTTCTATATATGTCAGAACGTCCCTTAAATGTAACACCAGAAGTCTGGTATCTGCCCATTTCATTTTGATATCAATACTTCAACGATAATCCAGAGTTTAGTGTTAGTGTAAAGAAAGCAGTATATATTTTGCTGCCAGACAATATAGATTCACTGTGCAAAAAGTGTACATGAAATCCTGCACTTAGTAGTTAGCACGCACCTCAACTCGGAACATAGATCATAGAATATTGAAGGATACAGCACACGACAGGCACTTCAGCCCATAATGCTGTGCTGAATCAGCAAAAATGTAAATCAAAACCCCCAAAAACGAATCCCTCCTACCTACATAATGTCCATATCCCCCCATTTTCCTCACATTCATGTGCCTATCCAAATACCTCTTAAAAGTCTCTAATGTATTTGCCTCTGCCACCACACCAGGCAGCACATTCCAGACATCCTTGAATCTCTCAGTTTCAATGCATGCCCTCTAGTGTTAGACCTTTCTATTAGAAAAATATACTTCCTGTCCATAAGACCATAAGACTATAAGGTGTAGGAGCAGAATTAGGCCATTTGGCCCATCAAGTCCACTCCGCCATTTAATCATGGCTGATCCTTTTTTTCTTCTTTGTTTTCCCTCCTCAGCCCCATTCCCCAGCCTTCTCCCCGTAACCTTTGAATTCATGCCCAATCAAGAACCCATCAAGCTCTGCTGAAAATACACCAACAACCTGGCCTCCACTGCTGCCTGTGGTAATATATTCTATAAATTCACCACTCTCTGGCTAAAGAAATTTCTCCGTATCTCTTTTTTAAATGGACGTCCCTCTATCCAGAGGCTGTGTCCTTTTGTCCTAGACTCCCCAACCATAGGAAACATCCTTTCCACATCTACTCTGTCTAGACCTTTCAACATTTAGAAGGTTTCAATGGGATCCTCCTCGTCCTTTTAAATTCCAGTGAGTATAGACCCAGAGTTATCGAACGTTCCTTGCATGATAACCCTTTCGTCCCCAGAATCATCCTTATGAACCTCCTCTGAACCCTCTCCAATGCTAGCACATCTTTTCTTAGATAAGAAGTCCAAAACTGCTCACAATAGTCAAGGAGAGGCCTCACCAGTGCCTTATAAAGCCTTAGCATTACATCCCTGTTCTTGTATTGTAGACTTCTTGAAATGAATGCTAATGTTACACTTGCCTTTTTCACCACCAACTCTACCTGCAAGTTAACCTTACGGGTGTTCTGCACATGGACTCCCAAGTCTCTTTGTATTTCAGTCTACTCTATCTATTCCTCTCATAATCTTCTAAATATCCATCAGATCTCCCCTCAGCCTCTGCTACTCCAAAGAAAACAAGTTTGTCGAGCTTCTCATGATAATACATGCCCTCTAAGCCAGGCAGCATCCTGGTAAATCTCTTCTGAACCCTCTTCAAAACCTCAACATCCTTCCTATAGTGGGGTGTCCAGAACTGGATACAATACTCCATATGTGGCCTAACCAAAGTTTTATAAAGTTGTAACATAACCTCCCGACCTTTGAACTCTGCCTCGATTAATGAAAGCAAGCATTCCATAAGCCTTCTTAACCATCTTATTGACCTGTGCAGCCACTTTCTGGAAGCTATGAACTTGGATCCCAAGCTCTCTCTGCTCAGCAACACTGTTAACAATGCACTGTCTCCTTGCATTTGTCCAACCAAATCACAACACCTCACATTTATCTGTACTAAACTCCATCTGCCATTTCTCTTCCCATATCTGCAACTGCTCTATATCACGCTGTACTCTTTGCCAGTCTTTTACACTATCCACAACTGTACCAATCTTAGTACATTCCGCAAACTTAATAACCCACCCGTTTACATTTTCATCCAGGTCGTTTATATGCATCACAAACAGCAGAGGTCCCAGCACAGATCCCTGCAGAACACCACTAATTAAAGACCTCCCGCTCAAATAAGTCCCTTTGACTACTAGCCTCCGTTTTCTATATGCAAGCAAGTTCTGAATCCAAGCAGCCTATTCGCCACGGACCTGATGCATCTTAATCTTCTGGATTAGTCTCCTATGAGGGGCTTCATCAAACACCCTACTAATATCCATGTAGGAAATATCCAGTGCTCTACCTTCATCAATCTCTCTCATGACCTCATCTAAAAACTCAGCTGTTGGTAAGACATGACCTGCCCCACACAAAGCCATGCTGGTTCTCCATAATTAGGCCATGGGTATAAGAAACAACATTTCTTATACTCCCAGTAGCATTATAAAGTTTTAGATTAACTAAATTTGAAAATCATTTTTGCACATCTGAAATATTTATCTTTCAATTATTTATTTGGGAGACCGTACACTAGGTGTGTATTGTCTCCTCTATCCAGTTATTTTAGTTTCTGCTGGGAGTGTCATTTTTTTCACAGAGAAATATTGATGGCCTGTTCTTGCAATTGTCTAAAGTGGTGTGTGATCTATCAGGGTCTAGGAGTCGATGACATTCTATAGGAAAATGAATGGATCACCGCAATATTTTGAAACTTATAAAATTTCCAGTTTCTGTTGACTAAAATAGGAATTGTTGTAATGTGAGCATTATTAAAAGTAAGTTAATACTAATTAGGATAATGGGGAGTTTTTACTTCCGTTCTTTTTACTTCTGGTGTGTGTTGTATATAGTGTTCTTGCCATGCCGTATGGATTCTAAAAGCCTCTGTATGTACATAACGGTTTTTGACATTCGAGATAAAGTTGTTTCTTTGGGCCGGAAGTTGTCGAGTGTGCCTTTTTCAAAGTAGAAGTTACCACATATTTTTGGCAACGAGGTAAACTGGGTTTTGTGGACGTGTCAGCACGTTTCGAACGGGAGCAGCAGCGCTGATAAGGGGCCTCACGTTCAGATGGCTATGTTTGGGACTATTGGGAAATTTGTGGAGAGTATGAGGAAAGATTGGGACACTTTTTCTGTGCTAATGGAATTACTGAGGAGGCTAAGAAGCGCTCTATTCTCCTGAGTGCGTGTGGGGCAAAGACTTACAGGCTAATAAGGAATTTAGCCGCATCACGGAACTGGGGGACATTCCATATGATGAACTGGTCAAGCTCGTGGGGAACCACTACAATCCGAAACCTTCTGTGATAGTCCAACGGTGTAGGTTTCACAGCCATCTCAGGAAGCCAGGTCAGTCTGTGGACAATTTTGTGGCCGAGCTTCGGCAGCTGTCGGAGCATTGTGATTTCGGAGCGGTGTTGGAAGACATGCTCCGTGATCAATTGGTATGCGACATTAATAGTGACGACATACAACGCCGCCTGTTAAGGGAAACCCCACCGTTGACTTTCGAGAAAGCCTTAGAGATTGCCCAAGGCATGGAGATGGCTGCTAATAATGTCAAGGATATCCAGAATGGACATGGGGGAGGTCGCAGTCGGCGGCAGTGCACCGAGTCAGGAGGGAGACTGGTAAACAGGCCAAGCGGGTGGAATGTTTCCGGTGTGGAGGTATGTACTATGCAAATGATTGCAAATTCAAAGACACTGTCTGCCATGCTTGTAGCAAAAAGGGACACTTAGCTAAAAAGTGCAGAAGTTCAAAGGGTAAGATTAAGCCTGGGCAGGGGAAAGCTCAACAGGTTCAGGCAGCCACACACCATCTAGAAGAAGCAGATGGAGAGGCAGCGTGTGCCTACAACATGTTTGGAGTGGAAACAGATGAGGAACCACCTGAACCATATTATGCCACAGTCACTGTCAGGGGAAAGGACATTAAGTTTGAGGTTGATTCAGGGGCTACTGCATCGGTCATTAGCGAGGAGACCTACAGGAGGACATGGGGCTCCAACTTGCCTCCCATTAGACCATCAAAGATCAAACTCAGGACCTATATGGGGCAGCCCATACCTCATTTTGCGGTGTTATATGTGGACATTTCAGCCGGGGATCAGAAGGCTGAAGCCAGGCTAGTGATAGCTAAGGGCAGGAGGCCCAGTCTTTTGGATCACGATTGGCTTCACAAAATCCGGCTAAACTGACATGAAATTAAGTGTGCACACGCGACGGAGGACATTCTGCAGTGGTACAGTGATGTTTTCAGGGACGAGCTGGGAACACTGAAGGGTGTGACAGTGAAACTCCATGTCAACCCTGAGGCTACACCACGTTTTTTAAGCCCAGGTCGGTGCCCTATGCCATGAAAGGCAAAGTCGAGGAGGAGCTGGAACATTTACAGAGGCTGGGCATTATTGAGCCCATCCAGTTTTCAAGGTAGGCAGCTCCCATTGTTCCAGTTTTGAAGGCAGACAAAACGGTGAGGATACGTGGGGATTATAAACTTACGGCGAATCAGGTCTCTAGGCTGGAGGAGTAGCCATTGCCACGGGTGGATGACCTGTTTGCGACCCTGTCAGGGGGTAAGCTGTTCACAAAGCTGGACATGAGCCACGCCTAGCAACAGCTGCCGCTCGACGAGGATTCAAAGGAGTACGTCACAATTAATACACACAAGGGATTATTCAAGTACAATCGCCTGATGTTTGGAGTGGCGTCCAGCCCTGCCATTTTCCAAAGGACAATGGACATTTTGCTGCAGGGGATTCTGCACGTAGCAGTGACCTTGATGATATTTTGATCCGGGGGTTACAGAGGTGGAGCATCTGGCTAATTGAGAACGGGTGCTGAAGAGGCTCTCAGTTGCAGGGCTGCGGTTGTAACGCGGAAAATGTGTGTTCCTGGCATCGAGTGTGACTTACCTGGGACACAAGATCACAGCTGAGGGGCTTTGCCCTGTGGAGGACAAAGTGAGAGCTATTAAGGAGGCCCCAAGCCTTAAGACCGTCACGGAACTCAGATCATTTTTGGGCATGGTGAATTATTATGGCAAGTTTCTTCCTGACCTCTCAAGGGTTTTGACCCCACTGTATAAGCTGCTTCACAATGACACTAAGTGGCAGTGGGGTGAAGAGTAGGATAAAGCTTTCAAGGAAGTGAAAGAACTCCTCCACTCAGCGAAGCTGCTTGTTCACTATGACCCAGACAAGGAGATCACCCTTGCATGTGATGCCTCGCCCTATGGAGTCGGGGCAGTTCTCTCAAATGTAATGGAGGACCACTCAGAGAGGCCTATTGGTTTTGCTTCACTTGCTTCAGAGGGGTCGGGGTCCCCTGAGGAGGATGGACATTCTCATGCAGACACACAGACCCCTCCAGACCCCTCTCATGCTCCCAAAACCAGATCCACCCAAAACACCCTCACCAGTGGTGCCTGCTGGGTCACCGGGGGTAGTGCGCAGATCACAGAGCACTCGTAAACCTCCTGACAGACTGAATCTTTGACGGGACAGTTCTTTTTTTGTTGTTGTTGTTAGATTGAATGTTGAATCTGTCACATTTCCCAAATGTTTTGTACTGATAAACTGTTGCTGAGATACTAATATAAGTTTTCACGGGTACGCAAGTTAATAACACCACTGTTTTATTTCCTTGTTTTTACATTTGGGGAATGTTGGATTTTAAAGGTGGAGAAGTGTTGTAATGTGAGCATTATTAAAAGTAAGTTAATACTAATTAGGATAATGGGGGGTTTTTACTTCCGGTGTGCTTTGTATATAGTGTGCCTGCCATGCCGTACAGGTTGTAAAAAAGCCTCTGTATATACATAACGGTTTGACGTTCGAGATGAAGTTGTTTCTTTGGGCATGAAGTTGTCGAGTGTGCCTTTTTCAAAGTAGAAGTTACCACAGGAATCTCTCAAATAAAATATTCTGGAAGGGTGAAACTTTTCTGGAGCTCGGTGGAGCAAAATGATTTGCAATTTTAAACCACTTAACATCTCATCACAGTCAGAAATTAATTTGCAATGCAATTTCTGGCACAGATTTATAGCATGCAGAAGAAAATCTCCTGTAATGATATAGAAATCTGTGGCCTATTATGTGAAGGATACACTGGGATATTACTAAGAGTAGCGAAGGAGGATTTTCATTGGAATGAAACAAAAAACTAGGGCTTTGAATTCTGTGTGTTAAAATGGAATGGAAATAAGCACCAAATCACTTTCACTCTCCCAGAACCTACGGGGTCCCCAACTGAATGATTAAGTGATAGTAAAAGATTTTAAATCAATGCCTCAGGGAAATTAAATTCTATGTTTTCATGTCATTATTCCTATGAAAAAAACTGAAATAATTTTGTCTCTTCATTAATCTAATCAATGACCTTGGATAATATCTATTTATACATGCAACTGCAGTAAAAAATATATTGCTTAAAATTAATTAATGATTAAAAAGTTATAAACTTGGCCACCATTTAAATTAAGATTATTGCCTTTTCTGCCTCAAAGTATCAATTCTCCAAGAATTTTTTTTTTTGTTTCTAACATTTAACCCACACTGCAAGGTAAATAAATGCAGCTGTCGTTTGTCTCTAGACCTAATGAACAAATAAGTTGTTCACTGTTTGCAGTAAAGAGAAAACTGAATATATCAGGCAATTTGCCATCTTAGAAGCATTTTCTCCCCCAAAATTTGTGTGAGTACAGGCTTGCTGTAAGAAAAATCTAAAATCCAATGCTGAGGGTGGATAACTCTCCTGGACCTGATGGATGCGCCCTTGGGTTCTGAAGAAAGTAGCTGGACAGATTGCGAAGGCGTTAACGATGATCTTTCAAGAATCGACAGATTCTGGCATTGTACCGGATGACTGGAAAACTGCAAATGTTACTCCGCTATTTAAGAAAGGTGGGAGGCAGCAGAAAGGAAACTATAGACCTGTTAGCTTGACATCAGTGGTTGGGAAGCTGTTGGAATCGATTGTTAGGGATGAGTTTACAGAGTACCTTGAGGCACATGACAAGGTAGGCCAAAACCAGCATGGTTTCCTGAAAGGAAAATCCTACCTGACTAACCTACTGCAATTCTTTAAGGAAACTACAAGCAGGGTAGACAAAGGAGATGCAGTAGACGTGGTGTACTTGGATTTTCAGAAGGCCTTTGACAAGGTGCCGCACATGAGGCTGCTTAAGAAGATAAGAGTCTGTGGAATTACAGGGAAGTTACTAGCATGGGTGGAGCATTGGCTGGTTGGCAGAAAACAGAGAGTGCGAATAAAGGGATCCTATTCTGGCTGGCTGCCGGTTACCAGTGGAGTTCCACAGGGGTGGGTGTTGGGACCGCTGCTTTTTATGATGTATGTCAATGATTTGGACTATGGAATTAACGGATTTGTGGCTAAATTTGCCGATGATTCAAAGATAGGTGGAGGAGTGGGTAGTTTTGAGGAAACAGAGAGCCTGCAGAGAGACTTAAATAGTTTAGGGGAATAGGCAAATAAGTGGCAAATGAAACACGTGTTGGAAAGTGTGTGGTCATGCATTTTGGTGGAAGAAATAAATGGGCAGACTGTTATTTAGATGGGGAGAGAATTCAAAATGCAGAGATGCAAAGGGACTTGGGAATCCTTGTGTCGGATACCCGAAAGGTTAACCTCCAGGTTGAGTCGGTGGTGAAGAAGGCGAATGCAATGTTGGCATTCATTTCTAGAGGTATAGAATATAACAGCAGGGATGTGATGCTGAGGGTCTATAAGGCACTCGTGAGACCACACTTGGAGTACTGTGTGTAGTTTTGGGCTCCTTATTTTAGAAAGGATATACTGACATTGGAAAGGGTTCAGAGAAGATTCACAAGAATGATTCCAGGAATAAAAGGGTTACCATATAAGAAACGTCTGGCAGCTCTTGGGCTGTGTTCCCTGGAGTTCAGGAGAATGAAGGGGAATCTCATAGAAACATTCCAAATGTTAAAAAGCCTGAACATATTAGATGTGACACCACCTCTTACTTACCCCTGGAACAGGACCCCACCAAAAAATATCAAACCATTATCTCCCGTACCACCACCGCCTTTATCAACTCCGGAGACCTTCCATCCTCAGCTACTAAACTCATAATTCGCACAGCCCGTACCACCTGGTTTTACCTCCTCCCCAAGATCCACAAGCCTGACTGTCCTGGTAGACCCATAGTTTCTGCCTGCTCTTGTCCCACCGAACTTGTATCTGCCTACCTGGACTCCATTTTGTCACCCATAGTTCAGTCCCTCCCCACCTACATCCGGGATACATCCCATGCCATCCACATCTTCAATAACTTCCAGTTCCCCGGTCCCAACCGCTTCATTTTCACTATGGATGTCCAATCCTTATACACCTCCATTCCCCATTAAGAAGGCCTCAAAGCCCTCCGCTACTTTCTGGATTATAGACCTCACCAGTTCCCCACCACCACTACCCTCCTCCGGTTGGCGGAACTGGTTCTCACACTCAATAACTTCTCTTTTGGCTCTTCCCACTTTCTTCAGACTAAAGGGTGGAGCTATGGGAACTCGCATGGGCCCCAGCTATGCCTGCCTCTTCGTTGGTTATGTGGAGCAGTCTATGCTCCAAACCTGTGCTGGTACTGCTCCCCAACTTTTCCTTCGGTACATTGACGACTACATAGGTGCTGCTTCCTGCACCCATGCTGAGCTCGTCAATTTCATCGACTTTACTTCAAACTTCCACCCAGCCCTCAAATTCACTTGGTCTATCTCGGACACTTCTCTCCCCCTTCTCGATGTCTCAGTCTCCATCTCTGGAGACAGACTGTCCACTGACATCTTCTGCAAGCCCACTGACTCTCATAACTACCTCAACTATACCTCTTCCCACCCCGCCACATGCAAAAATGCCATTCCCTATTCCCAGTTCCTCCGTCTCCTCCGCATCTGCTTCAAGGATGAGGTTTTCCATTCCAGGACATCTCAAATGTCCTCTTTCTTTAAGGATCGTGGCTTCACTTCTGCTGTCATCAATGATGCCCTCACCCACATCTCCTCCATTTCCTGCACTTCTGCCCTCACCCCATCCTCCCGCAACCACAACAGGGACAGAGCTCCCCTTGTCCTCACCTACACCCCACCAGCCTCCGGATCCAGCACATTATCCGCAGCAACTTCCGCCACTTTCAACAGGACCCCACCACCAAGCACATCTTTTCCTCTCCACCCCTCTCCGCAGGGATCGGTCCCTCCATGACTGCCTGGTCCACACGTCCCTCCCCACGGATCTCCCACCCGGCACTTATCCCTGTAAGTGCAAGTGCTACACCTGTCCCTACACCTCCTCTCTTGCTACCATTCAGGGCCCCAAACAGTCCTTGCAAGTGAGGCAACACTTCACTTGTGAGTCTGTTGGGGTCATCTATTGCATCCGGTGCTCCCGGTGCGGCCTCCTCTACATCGGTGAAACCCGACGCAGATTGGGGGGACCGCTTCGTCCAGCACCTCTGCTCCGCCCGCCACAACAAACAGGATCTCCCAGTAGCCACCCACTTCAACTCTGCTTCCCTCTCCCATTCAGATATGTCCATATGTGGCCTCCTCTACTGCCATGATGAGGCTAAACTCAGGTTGGAGGAGCAACACCTCATATACCATCTAGGTAGTCTCCAGCCCCTTGGTATGAAAATAGAATTCTCCAACTTCCGGTACTTCCCTCCTCCTCCTTTCCTCTATTCCTTTGTCACTCTGCCCCTTTCCCCAGCTGCCTATTGCCTCCCTCATGGTTCCGCCTCCTTCTACTATCCATTGTGTTTTCCCCTATTCCTTCTTCACCTTTCCTGCCTATCCCCTCCCTGCTTCCCCTCCCCCACCCCTTTACCTTTCCCCTTACTGGTTTTTCACCTGAATCCTACCAGCCACCTCCTTCCCACCCTCCCCCCAACTTCTTTATAGGGCCTCTGCCCCTTCCCTCTACAGTCCTGACGAAGGATTCCAGCCCGAAACGTCGACCGATCTCTTCCATGGATGCTGCCCAACCTGCTGAGTTCCTCCAGCGTGTTGTGAGTGTTGCTTAGATATGACAAAGTTATTTCCCATGGTAGGGGATTCTAGGACAAGAGGGCACAACTTCAGGATCGAAGGACGTCCATTTAGAACAGAGATGCGGAGAAATTACTTTAGTCAGAGGGTGGCAAATCTGTGGAATTTGTTGCAACGAGTGGCTGTGGAGGCCAGGTTATTGGGTGCATTTAAGGTAGAGGTAGATAAGTTCTTGATTAGCCAGGGCATCAAAGGGTATGAGGTGAAGGCAGGAGAGTGGGGATGACTAGAAGAATTGGATCCGCCCATGATTGTATGGCGGAGCAGACTCAATGGGCCAAATGGCCTACTTCTGCTCCTATATCTTATGGTCTTATGGTCTTATGGTCTTATCTTAAACCCATTTTCAAATCCTTTCAGAGGGAATAGTAGATAATGCATCCTGAAGTTTGACAGTTAACCATGGATTGATAAATGCTTTCCATTGATCTAAAAATAATACAAGCTAAGTATTAATTGCTCTGGAAAGGTCATGCACTTTCTCCATTGGACTACACCCATGCATTTGAAAACTATATATTTTATTTTGGGATACATGGTTGTTTTTAATTATGAATATGTCTTGTATCCTTTTGTGGTTGAGATTTCACAGACACAGCTTATAACTTGACAGAGAGGGGACATTAGTTTAATACTGTAAATCAAACTGAATTTTAACCATGTTCGATGACAAATTCTGCCATCTTCATCAGGGATGATGCCTGGGCATGCCTACTCCTGTGGTATTTATACCCCCAACATTCATCCCTCCTGATTGGTTAGTCCTCTTCCAAACAGGTTTCCACTATCCCACCTTGTTTACAATCAAATTCCAGTTCTCACTTAGAGCGACACCTTTATCTTTGTTAAAATTCTTTTCCTCTAGTTTTATTTCAATGGCTTCCTTCACCAGGCAGTCCCAAAAGAATTAGTGCAGCTAAGTAGTTTTGTGCCATCAAGGTGAATCCTATGCCCATTGTGAATGCAATGTTCCGCTAATGCCGATTTGTCTGGGTAACCAAAATGGATACACCGGCTGTGATCCTTGATGTGTGTTTCCACCATGCATCCCGTCTGGCCGACATACACTGCTCTGCGTTCACAGAGAATCCTGTAGATGCTAGCCGTGGTGAGTCCCAGGTCATCTTTGACCTGCATAAACTGCAATTTGAGCTTCCTTATGGACTTATGGGTGATATAGTGTTGGTGCATGGCCAAGTGGTTAAGGCGTTCGTCTAGTGATTTGAAGGTCGCTAGTTCGAGCCTTGGCTGAGGCAACGTGTTGTGTCCTTGAGCAAGGCACTTAACCACACATTGCTCTGTGATGACGCCGGTGCCAAGCTGTATCGGTCCTAATGCCCTTCCCTTGGACAACATCTGTGGCACGGAGAGGGGAGACTTGCAGCATGGGCAACTGCTGGTCTTCCATACAACCTTGCTCAGGCCTGAGCCCTTGAAACCTTCCAAGGCGTAAATCCATGGTCTCATGAGACTAACGGATGCCTATATATATATATAAAAATCCGGTATTTCTTAAGGATCCTGGCGATCCTTCCAGAGACTATGTATATATAGGGAAGACAGGCTGTAGTAAGGGGTTCCTCCTTGTTGTTAGGTTTCCTGGTTAGGAATCCTGATTGGATGAGGGCTAACCAATCAGGAGGGACGGATGATGGGGGTATTAATACCACTGGATGAGACGTGCCCAGGCATCATCCCTGGTGAAGATGGCAGAGTCATCAAAATGTTGGTTAAAGTCGATAATTGTACCCAGCTGGAAGCCTGAGAACAGTTTATTTGTAATAGTTGTTTATAATTAACCATGCGGTTCACTTACCTTTGTGGTTAGATTTTATCTGTTAGTCATCTATTAGTAATGCCTGTGCTCAACTAAACAGTAAAGAAACTTCTCACTATTAGACTACTGATGAGTTACCAAAATTCAGTTTAAAAAATCCTGGTCTTTGATTAATCCTATAACTGTTCTCCAAGAAATGCAATGCCCCTAGCACTGATTTGACCACTATATTGAGTTCTGATCAGCATGTCACAGGGAATTATGTTGGCAAGGATGCAGAGGAAAGTTAACAGGGTGCTGCCAATATTACAAAACTGTAGCCATGAGGAAGTCCAGAGAGGCAGATTTTGTGTCCGTAGGGCAGATGAAGCTGAGGAAAGTGAAAAAAAAAACAAGCCAATACCACAGGACATCTGTTTGAGGTGGCTGGAAGGAATTTTAGGGGAGATGTCAAAGGTAGGTATTTAGTCATAGTCATACTTTATTGATCCGGGGGGAAATTGATTTTCGTTACAGTTGCACCATAAATAATTAAATAGTAATATGTAAATTATGCCAGGAAGTAAGTCCAGGACCAGCCTATTGGCTCAGGGTGTCTGACCCTCCAAGAGAGGAGTTGTAAAGTTTGATGGCCACAGGCAGGAGTGACTTCCTATGACGCTCTGTGTTGAATCTCGGTGGAATGAGTCTCTGGCTGAATGTACTCCTGTGCCCAACCAGTCCATTATGTAGTGGATGGGAGACATTGTCCAAGATGGCATGCAACTTGGACAGCATCCTCATTTCAGACACCACCGTCAGAGAGTCCAGTTCCATCCCCACAACATCACTGGCCTTACGAATGAGTTTGTTGATTCTGTTGGTGTCTGCTACCCTCAGCCTGCTGCCCCAGCACACAACAGCAAACATGATAGCACTGGCCACCACAGACTCGTAGAACATCCTCAGCATTGTCCGGCAGATGTTAAAGGACCTCAGTCTCCTCAGGAATTTTACACATCAGTGCCTAGGATGCACTTCCGGGGATGTTCATCGAGGCTGGGGTAAGAACACTCTTAGATAGGTACATGGATGGAAGGAAAATGGAGGGTTATGGCCCATGGAGGAGAGGAAGAGTGAGATTGCTTGATTGAGGTTTATATAGTTGGCACAACATTGTGGGCAAAGGACCCCTACTGTACTGTACAATTCAATGTTCTATTATGAGGGAACTGGATGGAGTAAATAATTTCAAAGTAAGTTTATTATCAAAGTCAGTATATGTCGCCATTTACTGTACTACCCTGAGATTCATTTGCAGATGGACTGATAAGTGCTGTACATACATACTGTATTTACTGAGAACTTGAGTCCTTGAAATTGACTCCATAGGTTGTGGAATCAGTCTGGTGTTGAGGTGAGGAGTAAAATTATCCATATTTGTTCAGCAACTTGATTGTTGAAGGGTGATTACTGTCCCTAAACTTGAGACGCAAGGCTCCTGTACCTTCTTCCCAATGGCAGCAGCGAGAAGAGAACGTGGCCTAGATGATGGAGGTCTTGGTGCTTTCTTATGACAGCACGCTTGTACGTGTGCTCAATGATAGGGAGGGCAAAAGGAAGGACTTATTACCCTCAGCAGTGGTGAAAAAATTTAAAATAATTACTGGAAGATTAAGGAGAAAATGTTTTCACCAAAATGGCGGGGAAGACTAAGATACTCTGTCTGGAATTCTGGAAGAGGCAGAGAGGCCTCCCAGCATTGAAACAGAACTTGTGTGGGGTTTCACACCTAGCAGGAGAATGCTGTTCTGCTGCCATCAGCCCTCTCAACAGCAGTGACTATACTGACGTTCTCCCGACCTTGACCCTGCAGGATGGGATTCTTCATGACCTTATGTGGGCAGGTGGTGTGGGCTGGGCAGTTCTTCACTCTCCAGCACAAAGGCAATGAGCCCTGTGTTGTAAGAGTTCTTTCTGCCAGTCTTTGCTAATGTTTACGGAGTGGAAATCTGCCCCCTCCTGGTAACGGTGCTTAAACAAGTTGGTATTCTCAAAAACAGCTGATGCTACGTAACATAGATTGGTGCAAGGAAATGCAGAGGTACAGATCAAACTCTCAGCAGAACAACATGGCTCCTTCTGCTATGACGACGGAGGTGTCATTACTGGAATTCAGCTATACAGGTGACTGGATAATATCTATTCTAGAATGAAATCAATTGTTACTTTCATGATTGGGTCAAGGAAGACCTTACCTTTGGTAATGCTTCCTTGGAAGTTCCACTGTGTGATTTCATCTCCCCCAGGTTTTTATGCTGAGCGTGCAGAGATCCATACACAGTGCTTTTCATTTTGACTGTGCTAGGCACGTTCAAAGTTCAAATTTATTATTAAAGTGTCTATACCAAATAAACCCTTGCAGGCTTTCACAAAACAAAGAAACGCAATAGAATCCATGAATAACCACACACAACAAAGACTGACAGACATACAATGTGTAACAGAGAACAAATCATGCAAATAGTGAAAAGTGGGTCAACAAATAACACATAGAACATGAATCCCGAAAGTGAGTCCACACCGCGGAGCCAGTTCAGCGCTGAGCTGAGTAGAACCAATCCAGGAGCCTGATGGCTGTAGGGAAACAATCACTCCCGAACCTGGCAGCGTGGGATCAAGACTCCTGCACCTCTTGCCCAATAGTAGTAGCTAGAAGGGAGGGAAGCGGGTCAAACGTGGGATAGGCTCAAGCGGGGGGATTTTGGCTAGCACGCAGAAGAACACAGGACAACATGAAACAGATGGATACCTCAGTCTGCTGAAACGGGAGTTTAAAGGTACGTGAGCACTCCTGCCAGTTGATTAGCACAGGTCTTTCATGCTTTGCTGGGTCAGATACTTTCCCACCTGAAAGAGACTCTCTTGTCGGCCTCAGGGACTGAAATCATGGGTTTCCCAAGAGCTGTGAGAGTTCATGAAGGTATCTTCAAGTTTTGTCAGTCAAAGTGATCATAAAAGGCATTGAGCTCATCTGGGAGTAAAGTCTTGTCTGACATGTCACTTGATTTTACTTTGTAGGAGGTGATAGCATTCAAGCCCTGTCACAGCAGTCGAGCATTCTTCTGTGATTCATTTGTTCTGGAATTGCCACCTCGCGTGAGGCGGCTTTCCAGAGGTCATACCTGGACCTCTTGCATTTTCCTTGGTCGCTGGAACTGAATTCCACCTCACTTTGGCCCTCATTTTGCCTCCTGTTTCATCCAGGGCTTCTGCTTGGGGAATGATTCTGCTCTGAATGATTTGTGAGGGGCGCACTTGTCCACGACTGACTTTAAGTCCATCACAACCATGGCGTATTGGTTCAGGTTCTCTGATGAGTCGAACATGGCCCAGTTCACTGACTCAAAGCAATCCTGTACCCGGTCATCTGCCTCCTGCAACCGCCTCTGTTTTGCCCTTATTTCAGGAGCCTCGTTCTTTTGCCACTGCCTGTATGCAGGACAACCAGATGATCAGATTTCCCGAATACCCAAATCCTGAAGTATGTCTAGTAGAGTATCTAGTCATTTTGTGAGCTCTCTACAAAATGTCACCTTTAGGCAGCTTCTACACTGCCTTTCTCACTTTGGCTAACTCATTCTTCCTGTAACTATTATAATAAATGTAAAATCCCAGTGCTCCAGCAGTGTCTAAGAACCTGCTGAGGATACATAATATATGTCAACCTCTCCGCTTAACTTCCATTGAAGACTTAAAATTCTGAAGAGATGCGGAAGAGGAGAATGAATTTGGAGGAGCTACCGGGAATTTTATTCTTGACAGGCGAATGCTGTTCGTGCCATCTAACAGCCTTCTCATCCAGTTAAAAGATTAACGAGCACTCTAATCAGTTGGCTGGTCTTGGGCTGGGAAGTGTATCCAGGGCCAAATAGATTTGTCAGTGTCTAAATGGATTTTTACAACCTTCAGGAGCACAACTGCTCTTGAGAATCCAGCAAAACAGCTGAGATCAGACAATCCATGTGTCAGATGTAAACTATATTTAAGCTTTACTCCTCTTGCATCATCTTTACTAGAACCATAAATACTTTAGGCTTGAATCAGTAAGAATTGGGCAATAATATGCTAAATGGAACAAAAAAAACAGTTTAATGTGGTTTTGAGTGTTCCATCAGCAGTGTGAGATGCATTAGTCCTGCATCATTGTTCACATTTTAGTTGTGCTATCACCACAATGATATTCAGAAAAACGGTTGCAAATTTAACATGACATGCGTTGTGAAATTTGTTGTTTTGTGGCAGCAGTACAGTGCAATACATAAATATTATGATATATTACAATAAGAATATGTTCTCGTGTGGCTTAGCCTCTAAACCCAGCAGAACTGTTTCTACTGACAGGAGAAGGGGCGAAGGCGGGTCCTGGCGCCTTAAAACCAGTGCTTCGGGCAGATGGAGCTTGTCAGCCTGGGAAGGCAGTCCATCTAAGAGAGGGAAAACTCTGATTTCAAACCTCCGCTGCCTTGCGGCCATACCCACTCATGGGAAAGGCTTTTTGAGTAAACCCCGAGGACAAATCCGGAGCTGGAGTCCCTAAGGCAGTCCAACGTTGCCTTCAACCTTGTGCTGGCAACTCCTGCGACAACACTGGTGCCAAGCTGTATCGGCCCTTGCCCTTCCCTTGGACAACATTTGCACAATAGAGAGGGGAGACCTGCAGCATGGGCAACTGCCAGTCTTCCATACAACCTTGCCCAGGCCTGCGCCCTGGAGACCAATTCCAGGTGCAGATACATGGTCTCGTGAGACTAACAGATGTCACCATATTAAAAAAAAACGAATCAAAAAATGAACAAAATAATGAGGTAGTGTTCATGGCTTCATTGTCTATTCAGAAATCTGACAGTGGACAAATAGACAATAGACAATAGGTGCAGGAGTAGGCCATTCAGCCCTTCGAGCCAGCACCACCATTCACTGTGATCATGGCTGATCATCCACAATCAGTATCCTTTTCCTGTCTTCTCCCCATATCCCTTCACTCCACTATCTTTAAGAGCTCTATCTAACTCTTTCTTGAAAGAATCCAGAGAATTGGCCTCCACTGCCTTCTGAGGCAGAGCATTCCACAGAACCACAACCCTCTGTGTGAAAAAGTTTTTCCTCAACTCCGTTCTAAATTGTCTACCCCTTACTCTTAAACTGTGGCCTCTGGTTCTAGACTCCCCCACCATCGGGAACATGTTTTCTGCCTCTAGTGTGTCCAATCCCTTAATAATCTTATATGTTTCAATCAGATCCCCTCTTGTTCTTCTAAATTCCAGTGTATACAACCCCGGACGGAGTTGTTCCTAAAAAGTTGAGTGTGTCTCCTCAGGCTCCAGTACCCCTTATCGAAGCTCATAATGAGCAGAGGGCATGTCCTGGTAGAGGGTCCTTCGTGGCCGAGGCTGCCTTCCTGAGACATCGCCTTTTGAAGATGTCCTTGATGGTGGGGAAGCCAGTGCCCATGATGGAGCTGGCTGAGTTTACAACCTTATTCTAATCCTGTGCGTTGTTGCCTCCCCACCACGCGATGATGCAAGCACTCAGAAAGGTTCCCACGGTACATCTGTAAAAATTTGCCAGAGTACTTAAGGCAGAGATAGATAGGTTCTTGATTAGCCGGGGTATGGGGAGAATGCAGGGGAGTGGGGAGGACTGGAAGAATTAGATCATCCCATGATTGAATGGTGGAACAGACTCGATGGGCCGAATGGCCTACTTCTGCTCCTATATCTTACGGTTTTATGGAGTCTTCGCTGACATATCAAATCAACCCAGACTCTTAATGAAATATAGCTGCTGCCGTACTTCCTTCATAATTGCATCAATATTTTGGGCCCAGGATGGATGTTCAAAGATGTCAACACCCAAGAACATGAAGTCGCTCACGCTTCAAACAAACTAAAAAAAAAAGGGGGGAAACAATCAGCAAATGATGTGCTGGGCAGTATTCCTTTGCAAGGATTTGCACATCGTGGACTCTGACTTCGAGACTTCTCTCTTTGATGCTTCCTCTCTTCAGTGAAACTCCTAGGGTGTCCTACGCAGTTGGTACGAGCTGTTACTTTATTTAATCGCCGAGCCCCGTAACACAGTAACAGGCCATTCAGCCCATCACATCCTGCTTCATAGTTTAGTTATTTGTAAAACAAGCAAAACAAATGAGGAAAGTGCTATGTGAACACAGCTCTCCGGGCAATTTATTTTTAAATTGGTTCCAGGTGCTGTCTTTTGTGTTGTCTAACACTCTCACGTACTGATCAACAAGCAACAGAACTCCATGGGGAGAGTCACAGCAGCTCTTGTTCTTCTGGTCAGCAGCTTCATTAGTTTACTTAGATTGGCCTTACTGCCCTGACTAAAAGCAATGCTTGTGACAAATAGCGTTTTGATTCATGTTGCATATTTTGTTACCTCTAAATTTTAAACTTTGGCAACTTAATATTTCAACTCCTTCCTTTTGTTTGAGTAATCCATGAGACTTTGCAAACACAGTTTTGCTCCAGACCTTGCTGAGCTCACAGGTTGCCTAGTAACACTGCCTTGACGGATCTAATCCGGAAAAGTTTCAGAACCACTTGCATGAATAGTGTAAATTGCTTGTTTGGAGACAAGAAGACCGGTGACAGTTTTGGTGAAAGTAACACTCTCACTTCATCCCACGATATTTTTAGCGACAATCAGAAAACTGATAGAAAAAAGAATTGCCTATTGTGTCACTGACAATCAGATTTCACGTTATGGTATATCTTAATCCTATGGATTAACCTGTTGCATTGTAATTTTTTATTGCAGATGCGATTAGTTGAATTTTCTTGCATTAGTCTTTACATTCATTAAATGGCGATTGTTTTAAACAGAAGTTATTAAAGTATTTATTTAATCAAACTGTTTCTCCACTCTCATTCATTCATGACTAGGCACAGTTTAGATGTGGTAGCAGTGATGTGTGATGTGTGACGGTCCATTACTGTAAGTGTGGGGGAAATTCTTTTTTAAAACAAACTCAGTGCTGCTGTTATATGCTCACATTGTTTTGTAGTTCTTTCTTTAATTATGCACCACTTGTCACACTCTCTGGATCCTTGGTGAATCGTATGAAGAGCAACACACATCAAATGCTAGAGGAACTCAGCAGATCAGGCAGCATCAATGGAAGGAGATGAATGGTCAACATTTTGGGCTGAGACCTTTCATCAGGGGTTACATACGTTCACGAGAGTACAGCTTTTGAGTTCTGATGAAATGTTAACTCTCATCTCCCTCCGTAGATGCTGCCTGACCTGCTGAGTTCCTCCAACATTTTGGGTGTGTTGCTCAAGATTTCCAGCATAACATAGAACATAGAAATTTACAGCACATTACAGGCCCTTCGGCCCACAATGTTGTGCCAACCATGCCTATGCTAGAGACTGCCTAGAATTTCCCTAGCGCATAGCCCTCTATTTTTCTAAGCTCCAGGTACCTATCTAAAAGGCTCTTAAAAGACCCTATTGTATCTGCTTCCACTGCCGCCACTGGCAGTACATTCCACACACCCACCACTGTGAGTCTGTGTGAAAAACTTACCCCTGAAATCCCCTCTGTACCTATTTCCAAACACCTTAAAACTATGCCCATCATGTTAGCCATTTCAGCCCTGGGAAAAAGCCTTTGGCTATCCACATGATCAATGCCTCTCACCATCTTATACACCTCTATCTTACAATTTATATTATATTCTGTCTTCAAATCGCTCATCAGCAGAATCACTCATGAATCCTATGAGGAGAGTAGTACAGAGGTACTCTCATGCCTGAAATGTGTTCGTCCTCCATCATGGGAACGTCTGCTGACAGGAGAATGCTTGATGCTTACAGCTGCCTGCTTTTCCATAAGAAGGTATTGCATCTTGAAAAATATGTTGCCTACTGCTTGCTCACAATATGGAGTCTGTATTGGCTCGTGGTACTCCTCTCAGATACAGGGGGTCAGTTGTCACAGGTTAGTGTGGCCAAAGGGCAGATCCAGGATGAACTACCCCCTTGTTCATCATATCAACAGCAACCACCTTCAGTGGAGTTTCAGATTTACAGAAGCTTCAATGTGTAAATACTTCAACAGATTCATCTGACCTCTGAGGGTCTCAACTCTTCCATTCATCCTGTAGTGTGTCCCGGTAAGTTTGGAACATTAGGCAAACATCACTGTGCTTTTATTGACATAACCATATTCAGATCTGTCATATGGCTTCATTAATGGTTCACTAAATATCTTAGATAGATAGATACTTTATTGATTCCAAAGGAAATTACGGTGTCACAGTAACATTACAAGTGCACAGATATACAAATATTAGAAGAGAAGTAAGAAAAAATAAAAAAGGAAGTTACTTCAAGCAGTCTAACAGGAGGGGGTCATCCCTTCCCCAGCTATAGGTTGACTCATTATAAAGCCCAATGGCCGAGGGTAAGAAAGACCTCATATAGCGCTCTTTGGAGCAGCTTAGTCTGTTACTGAAAGTGCTCCTCTGTTCAGCCAAGGTGGCATGCAGAGGGTGAGAAACACCGATGGTTGGAGGGCACATTGTAATCCATATTTATTTATTGAAGTGTAAACACGTGTTTGACTGTTCAATAGGATTAGTTCAAAAGAATTTCAGTTCTGTTCAAATGTAGAAACCTATGTGATAACAGACTTTATCAAGTTGAGCATATTTAAAATGAACATATTTTTTCACTTGCTACATGAGGGGTGCTTAGTCTGAAAATGCAGAGAAGCTGGAAGTGCATTCAGTTTGAATTCATTGACAATTTTTCTCTCGTAAACATGTGAGAACTCTTACCTCTTGGTGTGAGAACCCTTGGTGTGGGAACATGTGAGAACCATTCCCCTTGGTGTGCTTTAAAGTCTCTCCTGGCTGCAATGATCACACGAGATTTCATGATCGCACTGAACTATTGAAGCATCAGTGTTTTCCCTATGTGTGCATCAGATTAAGGGAAACAAAGCCTGAAACCTGCATCAGTTCCATCCAATGCATTCAACAAGGGGAAATCTGTAGTTGCTAGAAATCTTAACATCAATCTGGAAATGCTGCAAGTACTCAGCAGGTCAGGCAACATCTAGTTCGGATGAGGGGCTATTGAACAAAACATTAACTATGTTTCTCCTTCCATTGCAGCTGCCTGACCTGCTGAGTATCTCCAGAAAATTTCATTGTTAAAATGTCTGTATTTCCTTCTATTTCCTGCCTATCATCAGTTCCCTTGGTTACTGACATCCCGCTGAAATCTGCGTACATTTCTGCCTCCTGCATGCCTTGTTCCACCCACCAAGTGTACCTTTATTGTATTCAGACATTTTCACTCCTCCTCCCTCGGTTACCTCTTTACCCCTTAGATCTTTCAGTTTTCACTTGTATAGTGTGAGGGACCCTGTGCTCTGCTCCTGCTCCTAATCATCTCACCAAAGAAGAGTCAGGTTAATGTAACTAATTTGGGAAAATTTGGTGATGAAGATTACATGACTCAAGCATATGTAGGAAAACGGACGTAGGAAAGAGGCCTTATCATTGCACCAAGCATATGTCCTGAAATTTCCTCTACAGCAGAATCCCACCAAAATTCCAGGTCCGGCCTCTCTCCAGTACTGTTACTCTGCCTTTCGCATCTGTTGAAACCCATTGTCAGTAGATAGCATTGTCTTACCTGACCCAGTTTGCTTGCCCAAGTGAACTGAGAAACAGCACGTTTCCTCAGTCATTCTCTGAAACAATGCTGAGTCTTCATCGCTTGCATTGTGCTGTGCCTCAATTTCCTTGAATCAAACTGAGCTAATCTCCTGAATATGTAACCAAGACCGAACAAAAGCCAGCACCTTAAAATTTGGGTAGCCTCCAACCTGATGGCATGAACATTGACTTCTCAAACTTCCCCTAATGCTCCACCTCCCCCTCATACCCCACCCATTATTTATTTATATACACACATTCTTTCCCTCTGTCCCTCTCACTATACCCCTTGCCCATCCTCTGGGTTTCCCCTCCCCTCCCTCTTTTCCTTCTCCCTGGGCCCCCTGTCCCATGATCCTCTCATATCCCTTTTGCCAATCAACTGACCAGCTCTTGGCTCCATCCCTCCCCCTCCTGTCTTCTCCTATCATTTCGGATCACCCCCTCCCCCTCCCACTTTCAAATCTCTTACTAGCTCTTCCTTCAGTTAGTCCTGACGAAGGGTCTCGGCCCGAAACGTAAACTGTACCTCTTCCTAGAGATGCTGCCTGGCCTGCTGTGTTCACCAGCAACTTTGATGTGTGTTGCTTGAAATTCCAGCATCTGCAGATTTCCTCGAGTTTACATTAAAATTTAACTGAAATTCAAATGCTCCAGCTGCATAATCACATTTAATGTTCTCAATAATACAAGTTCATATTCTTCTGCATAATTCATTTTTTTTTTAATTTAAGAAATCATTATTCAAACATTGTGGGGACCTTTTCTGAATTGTTTTCAAAACCTTCAATTCGTTGTTTAAATTCAGATGTTGGCTATTATTATTTTTTATTATATGGGAAGGTATTTTACCATTTTTCTCCTTAATAAACAGCTTTGATCTTGGTAGGGGTTAGATTTGTTCTTTTTGTGATAAATTAGTATATTTCAATGTAGCTATTGATTAACTTACATGAATACAGGGTAATGAGATCGTTATTATGAACAGATATAATGTAATTGGTAGTTTTTTAAAAATCTTTTTTGACCTTATATATACTTTCTTGTACTCTGTATTCTTCTATGTAGAAACTAATAAAAAATTTTGGAAAGAAATCATTATTTGATTTGCAACAATCAGTACTATTATATACCTGAGATGATTCCTTCTGTACACCTTTTATAATATAGATGAAATCCATTATTTACTCTAACTATATTCTGCATACAGGTTGGTAGATTTCAACACCTGATTAACCTGTACCTGTTCGGTGGAATGCTGCCAGATGCCAACATGAGAGGCTGTTACTGTAAGTGATTAGTGCAGGTTAAAGCAAAGGGTCACTGTGGCTGCAGTTGTACCTGAGCAGATCGGGGAATTCCCATCCGAGAGAAGATGCCACTAATTTACGATGCAGCAGTGGAGGTGCAGTGGTGGTCTGTCTCTTTGGAGGCCACTGGGTTCCCAGAGAACAGTGAGATCCCAGTGGGAGATCAACACCACACTCCAGAACCCTGGATACTGCCCCAGAAGAGGTTTATTAGGCACCATTGAGTGGCCTATCAATCATCAATTCAGCTCATGTTAGTGACCACCAACTCAATTATTGACACTAGTGGGGAGTTTAAGGGTGGGACCTTTGATGATGGAATAGATGGCTTTGTTGCCAAGTTTGCAGATGATACGAAGATTGGTAGAAGGGCAGATAGTGTTGAGGAAACAGATAGGCTGCCGAAGGACACAGACAGATTAGGAAAATGGGCAAGAAAGAGGCAAATGAAAGACAATGTTGGAAAATGCATAGTTATGCACTTTGGTAGTAGAAATAAATGTGCAGACTATTTTCCCAATCCAAAAAGATGTAAAGGGAGTTGTGACTTCATGTGAAGAACACCCTAAAGATTAACTTGCAGGTAGAGTCAGAGTTGAGGAAGGCAAATGCAACGTTAGCATTCATTTCAAGAGGTTTAGAGTACAGGAGCAGGGATGTGATGTTGAGGCTTTATAAGGCACTGGTGGGGTCTCACCTTGAGTATTGTGAACTGTTTTGAGCTCCTCATCTAAGAAAAGATGTGCTGGCATTGGAGAGGCTTCAGAGGAGGTTCACAAGGATGATTCTGGGAATCAAAGGGTTATCATACAAGGGTTGTTTGATGGCTCTGAGCCTGTACTTGCTTGAATTTAGAAGGATGAGGGTGAATATCATTGAAAACTTTTGAATGTTGAAAGGCCTAGACAGAGTAGATGTGGAAAGGATGTTTCCCGTGGTGGGGGAGTCTAGGACAAGAGGGCACAGCCTTGGGATAGGGGGTATCCATTTAAAACAGAGATACAGAGAAATTTCTTTAGTCAAAGGTTGGTGAATTTGTGGAATTTTTTACCACAGGCAGCTGTGGAGGCCAGGTTATTGGGTGTATTTAGCTAGAGCTTGATAGGTTCTTGATTGGACATGGCATCAACGGTTATGGGGAGAAGACTGGGGAATGAGGCTGAGGAGGGGATAAAAGGATCAGCCATGATTGAATGGCGGAGCAGACTCAATGGGCCAACTGGCCTAATTCTGCTCCCATGTCTTATGGTCTTATGGTCTTATGGTCTTATGGATCTGCACAAGATGACAGACCAGGAATGAACAGCCAAGTCAAGGACAAAGGGGAGACTGGTGCTTTCTGGTCCACTACAAGTCCGTCGCAGAGGACTCAGAGGAAAATGTTGTAGTATGCTAAATGAGGCATTTGATTACACAGCCCATTTCCAGTATCAAGAACCATGAATGAGCTTTGAACTCACCTGGTACAGTGCTGCAGACAGGAAAACAAATTTTAATGTCTTTATCTCGGGGGGGTGGGGGTTGCAGTTCGAAGGGGCCTGGGCAATTCTAGGAGAGGCGGGAAGAATACTCTTTCTTTACCCAGTTCAACACGTGTAACTCCAGATGGACTTATGTGGTTCAATCTGAAATGGCCTCCAGAACAGCTGACAAGCGTGTAGTTCCTGGGCATTTAAGGATGGGAAATAAATTCTGGTCTTGCCATAAATGCCATAAATCCTGAGAAATAAGTTAATAAAAAAAGAAAAATGGTGCAATTAACATTTCAATATTTTGATCTTTGAAATCCAGAGAACGTCATTGCAAAAAGCATTCTCTTTCTTGTCCGGTCACTTGATGTTGTGCTTCTACTCCAGTTCTGTGTGTCGTGTGTTGTCTGCTGAGGCCGGTTTGGGATGCACAGACTCTGCCACGAGTGAAGAGGTGATGATTGACAAGGTAGCTGGATGGGAGGTTTGTGACATGGTGCAGTCCTTGTAGCATTAATGCTGAGAGTCTAAGTGCTCCCCGATCCACAGACTTGAGATTCTTAACCCCCATCAGAGATGCCCTTCTTCATTTTCATGTCATCGGCCAGGCTTTCTCACAAGTTCCACTTGTTCAAGGAGGATTCACACGGTGCCTATGTAAATCTTTTCCTCCCAATAATCACTTATCATGATGTAACTCAGCAAAGTCTGTTGTTGGGCGCTCTGGTCACATGGCTTTCCCAAGAGGGTTGACCACGTGCTTTCAATGCCTGCCTTCACTGAGAGGTGGCTGGGGTATCACTGCTGGGGATAAGTTTGGAAAACAGAGGCATGTCATTGAAGGACCTTTGTTTTGCACATATTAAATGCCAGGCACCATCCCTTGTGTACTTTAGGGAGTCGACAGGGACTGGAAGCTCGCCCTCCGAACATGTGCATACTCAGACGTGTTCTGTATGCTGCAGTTCAGTGTCTGTGGTTAGGGTGATCTTGATTCTGAAGTGGAGTTTCAGCAGTCTCCATTTGTCCTGTGGACTAGCTCACGCTACCACCGGGAGCTCGTTGGCAGTAGGGGCAATGCTGCCACAAAAGAGACCGAGAAACAAGTGGCCATAGCTGAGCCCTGGTTTACCCTTTGCAGCTGTTGCAAGCCAGTTATGGAGATAATTACTTGGTGGATGGACAGTTCCAGCCAGTCTGAGTTTGGCTTTTAAATCATTTGCCAAAATGGCAAGCTCTTAAAACAAGTGCATTTGCATCTCTCATGAGAAGGAGGACTCATATTAGGCAAAATGAGTGAAGGAAGTAAATTAATTATTCAGAACGATATTTCTAAAATGGATTGAGCAATGCAAGTTATTAACAATATCTCTGGGGCAGCTACATTATTAACAGGGTGGGAACAATTCTGCTATTGCCTTCAAATGAGCATTGAGCACATTATTTAGTAAATCTATCACTGTGTTGAATATGTTGTGATTTTAGTTCAAGTGATGACCTGATACGGATGGATAAATCAGGCTTCGAATTGCACAGTTCTTTTGTGTGGGAAGTCTCCCTTAAATTAAGGCATATCCTCATTGGATTTAGCCGCTACAGAATTATTTTATCAGATAGAAAGGATGATTCCGATCAACAGATGTTCTGTAATCTTGGTGAAGGCTTCAGACTGCTTATAAATGATTCAGTGTGGTACTGACTAGGAAATCAGAGAACACATCTACACGAAGCAATCTCAATATTTAAATAGGTCTTTCAGAATGTGTCAGTAAGTGCCCGGAAGCAGTGCTGAATCCATTCCATGCCTGAAAGCAAGGCTCTAGCCTTCAATGTTCAGCCATTGCATTTACAGGAGTTGGTTTTCAATGATTCTCAGAAGCTTTGTTGCCACAGTGCAAATTTGATTTGAAGATCTTTTGTTTATCGCGAGATTCATAAATTGGATTTACTCTCAGATATGTCTCAGATGTTGTACAAAGTGACTAATGGTTTTGTGGCACCGGTTCAACAGCACTGATGATCGGAGTTAATAAATGTGTTCCTCAAAAATGAGCTGCTAACTATATTAGATCTTTTTGATACCTTGGAGTGCTGAGACAAAGTCACTGTTGCCTCGAGACCCTGACTGGACTCCATGATTTCGTTCAAAGTTCAAAATGAATTTATTATTATAGTGCATATATGTCACCATATACAACCCTGAGATTTGTTTTCTTGCAAACATACTGAGGAAATCCAAGAAGCATAATATAATCAATGAAAGAAACTGCACCCAACAGGGCAGAAAAACAAGAGATGTGCAAAGGACAACAAACTCTGCAAATACAAAAGAAAAAAAAAATTAAGCAATAAATATTGAGAACATGAGTTGAAAAGTGCTTGAAAGTAACTCCATTGGTTGTAGGAACAGTTCAGTAATGGGTCAAGTGAAGTTGAATGAATATTAAAGTTCAAAGTAAATTTATTATCAAAGTACATATATTTCACCATATACAAACCTGAGATTCATTTTCTTGTGGGCATTCTCAGTAAATCCATAGAATAATAACCGTAACTCATTGGTTCAAGAGCTGTGATGATTGAGGGATAGTAACTGCTTCTGAACACGGTGGTGTTCTTGTAGCTTCGTTCTGATGACAGCAGTGAGAAGAGAGCATGTCCTGGGAGGTGGATGCCCCTGATGATTGGTGAGACTTTCCTGTGGCAACGTTTCATGTAGATGTATTCAACGGTTGGGAGGACTTTATCCGTGATGCACTGGGCCGTATCCACTACTCTTTGTAGGAATTTTCATTCAAGGGCTTTGGTGTTACCAGACCAGGCTCTGATGCAGCCGGTCAATATGCTCTCTGCTACCCATCTATGGAAGTTTGTCAAAGTTTCAGATGTCATGCCGTATCTCTGCATACTCCCAAGGAAGTACAGGAGCTGCCTTACTTTCTTCATAATTACACATGTGCCAGGCAGATTCCCCGAGATAATAACATCTAGGAATTTAAAGTTGTAAACCCTCCCCACTTCTGATCCTCTGATGAGGATTGCTCACAGACCTCTGGTTTCCTTCTCTTCAAGTCTATAATCAGCTCCTTGGCTTTGCTGACATTGTTACAACACCACTCAGCCAGATCTTCAATCACCCTCTTGTATGCTGATTTCCACCTTCGATTTGGCCTATGTCAGTGGTACCATCAGCTAACTTGGATATGGCATTGGAGCTGTGCTTAGTCTCACAGTCATTAATCCAAAGCCAATACAGCAAGGGACAAAGCACACTGTGATCATCGCCACTGATTCAAGAGCCTGATGGTTAGGTGTACCTTCTTCCTAATGGTAGAAGTGAGAAGAGAGTATGACTTGGGTGGTGGCTGTCTCTGACGATGGATGCTTCTTTCCTATGACAATGCTCCTTGTAGACGTGGTCAATGGAGGGGAGGGCTTTATCCGTGATGGACTGGGCTAAATCCACTACTCTTTGTTGGGTTTTCCGTTCATGGGCATTGGTGTGATGCTACGATGCAGCCAGTCAATATACTTTTCACTACACTTCACTACACTTCTAGAAAAGTTTGTCAAAGTGTTAGATGCCATGCCGAATCCAAGCAAATTTCTAAGGAAGTAGAGGTGCTACCGTGCTTTCTTTGTAATTACACTTATGTGCTGGTCCCAAGACAGGTCCCTGGAACACCGAGGAATTTAAAGTTGCTGACCCTCTCCCCCTCTGATCCCAGGATGAGGACTGGCTCATGGGTCTCTGGTTTCCTCCTCCTGATTTTTGGATCAGCTCCTTAGTTTTGCTGACATTGAGTGAGAGATGGCTGTTGTGACACCACTCAGCCAGATTTTCAGTCTCCTTCCTGAAGTTGATAAAGAGCATCCTGGTGTATGCATCTTTGCTATTCAGACTGAGTAAAGAGCCAGTGAGATGGCATCTGCTGTGGGATCACAATTGGCCTTTGTTGACAATCACCATGTGTTGACAATGCCACAGATGAAAATAGTGTGGGGTGGTGGAGAGATGTTGAGGGTTGTGAATTCTTCCATGTTGTTTGTTATTCGTCTAAAATATTCGTGTTCCTTGTGTATCTGCAGGCATGCTTTCATTGTAGATCAGAAGGCGTCCATATTAGGCCTACTTCCTGCTCTCGAACTACGTTTATCAGAACACAGAATTCAGAACAGTACAGCACTTGGTCATTTAACCAAGCGAACTAAACTAATAATTTGATACCTAACTAAGCTAATCCCTTTTGCCTACACAAAGTCCATATCTCTCCAATCTCTGCATATCCATATGCCTATCTATGAGCCTCTTAAATGCCCCAATGATTGTTTTCCTTCACCACCATCCCTGGTAGCACATTCCAGGCACCCACCAGTCTCTCTGTGAAAAAACAACTCACCCAACACAATCTCCATTGTTTTTATCCCTCTCATCTTTAAATGCATGCACTCTGGTATTAAACATTTCAACCCTGGGAGAAAAATAACAGCCCTCTCCTCTACCTTTGCCTCTCATAATCTCATAAGCCTCTGTCAGGTCTCCCACCCAGCCTGCACTGCATCAGAGAAATCGACTCATGTTTGTCCAACCTCCCCTCATAGCATAAACCCTATAATCTGGGCAGCATCCTGTTAAATCTCTCCTGCACCTTCTCAAAAGCCTCAACATCGTTGCTACAACAGGGCGGCCAGAAATGAATGGAATACACCATATGTGGCCTAACTCGGGTTTATGAAGCTGCAACATAACTTCCTGATTTTTGAACTCAATGTCTGAACTGATAAAGGCGCACTCTTCATATCCATTTGGTACAATAATATAGAACACCAAGATAGGGAAGATTACTGCATTCACCTATCTCCCTCCCAGGGCAGTTTCCCCGGCAACCCCTGGAGGTGCAACACATGCCCCCATACCTCCTCCATCACCACTATCCAGGGATCTAAACAGCCTTTCCAAGAGAGGTTCAACACTCCAACCTTATTTATTGCATCCAGTACTCCTGTTGGGCTCTGCTGTGTATCGGAATGTTTTGTGGCAGTGGCATCGTGCAAGGCAAAGAAAAATTACAATAACTTACAAATATAAGTTGATAGTGCATAAGATGAGTAACAAGGTCATGTTCATGGGCCATTCAGAAAAATAAGGTCATGTTCATTAGTTCATGGGCCATTCAGAAAAACAAGGTCATGTTCATTAGTTCATGGGCCATTCGGAAAAACAAGGTCATGTTCATTAGTTCATGGGCCATTCAGAAAAACAGGGTCATGTTCATTAGTCAAAGGTCCATTCAGAAAAACAAGGTCATGTTCATTAGTTCATGGGCCATTCAGAAAAACAAGGTCATGTTCATTAGTTCATGGGCCATTCAGAAAAACAGGGTCATGTTCATTAGTCAAAGGTCCATTCAGAAAAACAAGGTCATGTTCATTAGTTCATGGGCCATTCAGAAAAACAGGGTCATGTTCCTTAGTTCATGGGCCATTCAGAAAAACAGGGTCATGTTCATTAGTCAAAGGTCCATTCAGAAAAACAAGGTCATGTTCATTAGTTCATGGGCCATTCAGAAAAACAGGGTCATGTTCATTAGTCAAAGGTCCATTCAGAAAAACAAGGTCATGTTCATTAGTTCATGGGCCATTCAGAAAAACAGGGTCATGTTCATTAGTCAAAGGTCCATTCAGAAAAACAAGGTCATGTTCATTAGTTCATGGGCCATTCAGAAAAACAAGGTCATGTTCATTAGTTCATGGGCCATTCAGAAAAATGATGGTAGAGAAGATGAAGCTGCTCATAAAACATTGAGTGTGGGTATATCAGTGAGGGTGAGATTCATCACAGACTGGGTGACCACTTTGCCAGCCACGTGCTCCATCTGCCTTGGCCAACCAGAGTTGCTGGCTGTGGTTCATTTCATTCTCCTCCCCATTGACATGACTGCATTTGGCCTCCTGCATGGCCAGAGGAACAACATCTCCTATTTCATGATATAGGAAATGGCATGATCATCAAATTCTCCAGTTTCAGGTAAGCTGTTCTTCCTCTGACACTTTTCCCTGCTGCTCTACCCAGTTCCTCAATTACCCTGTTTCATTCTGCTCCTCCAACTAATCCATCTGCCCATCACCCACACACTTGGCCAGGCAGCATTCTCATAAAATTTTCCCTGAACACTTTCCAGTCCACATCATTCCTATAAGAGGACGACCAAAACTATACACAGTGTTTCAAGTGCAGTGTCACAGTCTGTAATTGTCTGAGGAGGTGTGATGGAAGGGAAAGTGTGTCATTTCTTTAACATATTTGCCGTTCCTGCAGTAATGTGGCAGATTTTGTGAATGTCTTTATTGTGTATGTGGAAATGTACTCAAAATAGCAATCCATTTTTGTGTTGAAGATGGGAATTTGAACTTGGTGCATCTGAATACTAGAAAAGGAGTTTATCTCTCATACCTCTATAGCACCAGAGAACATATCCTAGAATAGTTAACACTTCAAGCTGTAATTCATCCTGTAGTCTCCTTAGAGTGTCATTCATTGCTGAAGAAATAGGCCAATACCATACAGTCACAAATAATTTATCATTGCACTCATCTCTCTGAAGTGTAGGGTATGAAGGAAGTTGGAGACGGTGCAGCTCAGAATGTAGTAAGAGCTAAAGAAGGCCAGTTAGCCCCTTCTGTTTATTCACTGATCATTGCTGGTCTTTTATGTCAGTAGCATTTTTCATTACTAACCCCTTATTCCTTCATTCCCTTATTATAGAAAAAGCAACCTTTTTATGCCTCCTAGAGTGCGATAACATCAGAAGTGGTCTCAATTATAAAAAGAAATTGTTTTAATTCATTGTGCAAAGACAGAGTAGAGACCATGGAGTCAGGGGTGTTCTGGAGCCGGACTCTGCAAAGGAAACTGGGAAACCAAAGACTACAGAGGCTTGCTGTCATCCCTATTGGTTTCAGCTGAGCTCTGCTTATTCATTTTTGCATTTCATTTAGTAATCCAATCATTTGCCATTTTATGAACAGCGCACATCTCTTTTTCTTGAATTTTGTTCAAAGAAAATATTGTATTCTATTGCCTTTTTATTCACTTAGAAGCAATTCGAGTATTTTTGATTAAATTAAACCGACACAAAGTTAAGAGACCCTTCCAAAATCAGAAGCACTGGAAATGGAAATTTGGCTCGAGTTGAAATTGTCAGTTATAATGCCATAAAACCTTAACAAGAAGTGACAGAAGGGTTTTTTTTTGATGTCATGCGTGGTTACAGTCAGTGATGCACAGCTGGAGTGGCAGTGAAGGCAGACTTAATCGCAGCATTGAGAGAGGACCTAGACATGTCACTGAAGGGGACTAATTTGTAGGGATATGGTGGTGGGTGAACGGTAAGGGGGTAGTAGCTTGATGACTGTTGCACATAGGCAGGATGGATTGATGGACTGAACGGCCTTCATCCATACAACGATTCTGTGAATGAGAATTTTAAAATTATTTGTAAACCTGATGAACTGTACACTCTTCAACTGCTTTTGCTCAAGCTCACGTTTCTTTCTTGTGGAAATAAAATAGGTTAACATTTTGATTTCTGTTAAATGATTCGTTGATATACGATGTGAAAAGGAGCGGTCCCAACACCAAACCCTGTGGAACAACACTAGTTATGGTCAGGCAACCAGAAAAGGCCCCCTTTATTCCCACTCTTTGCCTCCTGCCAGTCAGTCAATCTTCTATCCATGTTAGTATCTTTCCTGTAAGACCATGGGCTCTTATTTTGTTTAGCAGCCTTTTCCAGCTTAATTCAGTGTAATGATTTGATTGGGTGGCAGGGTGGAGCTATGTCTCTACCAAAGTGGGTGTTAGACGCTCCTTCCCTCTGCTAGCCTGCTTGGGCAAGGTGTAAACACTTGCTTAGCCTGATCAGAGTCACGTGAAGCCATGGGAACAGCTGGTGGGTTGGTCATATGAGCAACTTGAGTGCTTGCTTTTATTAGTGGAGGCATTGAGTTAAAAAATCAGGAGGTTATGTTACATCTCTGGTGAGGCCACATCTGGAGTAATACATATAGTCTGGTTGTCCCTCTACATGAAGGCTGTTGAGTCTTTGGAGAAGGTGCTGAAGAGGTTTATCAGAATGCTGCCTGGTTTAGAGAGCATGTGAGAGTTTGGTTAAAGTTAGGTTGTTTTCTCTGGAGCACTGGAAACTCAGGGGAGATCTGGTAGAGGTTTACAAGATTATGAGAGGCATAGGTAGAGAGATAGAGAGTATCTGTTTCCCGGGTTGAAATGTCTAAAACCAGAAGTCAAGCTTTGAAGGTGAGACGGGGTAAGTTTGAGGGGGGATGTGAGGAGTAAGTTTTTTACTCAGAGAGTTGTGGATGCCTGGAATGTACTGCCTGGTATGGTGGTAGAGGCAAATACTTTAGAGGCTTTTAAGAAACGTTTGGACATAAGGAAGATGGAGAGATATTAACATGGTGCAAGTACAGTGGTATGCAAAAGTTTGTGCACCCTGGTCAAAATTTCTGTTACTGTGAATAGTTAAGTGAGTAGAAGATGAACTGATCTCCAAGAGTCATAAAGTTGAAGATGAAACATTCTTTTCAAAATTTTAAGCAAGATTAGTGTATTATTTTTGTTTTGTACAATTTTAGAGTGATAAAGGAAAGGAGTACAATGGAAAAGTTTGGGCACCCCAAGAGATTTGAGCTCTCAGATAACTTTTACCAAGGTTTCAGACCTTAATTAGCTTGTTACGGCTATGGCTGGTTCATACTCACCCTTAGGAAAGGCCAGGTGATGCAAATTTCAAAGCTTTATAAATACCCTGACTTCTCAAACCTTGTCCCAACAATCAGCAGCCAAGGGCTCCTCTAAGCAGCTGCCTAGCACTCTGAAAATTAAAATAAATGATGCCCGCAAAGCAGGAGAAGGCTATCAGAAGATAGCAATGTGTTTTCAGGTAGCCGTTTCCTCAGTTCGTAATGTAATTAAGAAATGGCAGTTAAGAGGAACGGTGGAGGTCAAGCTGAGGTCTGGAAGACAAAGAAAACTTTCTGGGAGAACTGCTCATAGGATTGCTAGAAAGGCAAATCAGAACCCCCGTCTGACTGCAAAAGACCTTCAGGAAGATTTAGCAGACTCTGGAGTGGTGGTGCACTGTTCTACTGTGCAGCGACACTTGCACAAATATGACCTTCATGCAAGAGTCACAGAAGAAAACCTTTCCTGCATCCTCACCACAAAATTCAGCTTCAGAGGTTTGCAAAGGAACATCTAAACTAGCCTGATGCATTTTGGAAACAAGGCCTGTGGACTGATGAAGTTAAAATAGAACTTTTTGGCTACAATGAGTAAAGGTATGTTTGCAGAAAAAAGGGTGCAGAATTTCATGAAAGGAACACATCTCCAACTGTTAAGCACCGGGGTGGATCGGGCTTTGGGCTTGTGTTGCAGCCAGTGGCACGGGGAACATTTCACTGGTAGAGGGGAGAATGAATTCAATTAAATACCAGCAAATTCTGGAAGCAAACATCATACCGTCTGTAAAAAAGCTGAAGATGAAAAGAGGATGGCTTCTACAACAGGATAATGATCCTAAACACACCTGAAAATCCACAATGGACTACCTCAAGAGGCGCAAGCTGAAGATTTTGCCATGGCCCTCACAGCGCCTGTATTTCCTGTGGAGCATCAAGAAAGCTCACCTCTGTCCCAGGCTACTGACGGACTTTTACCGCTGTACCATTGAGAGCATACTCACCAACAGCATCTCAGTGTGGTATGCCAATTGTCCCGTATCAGACCACAAAGCACTCCAGCGTGTGGTGAAAACTGCCCAGTGGATTATCGGCACCCAATTGCCCACCATTGAGAACATCTACCATAAACGCTGCCTGGGCAGGGTGAAAAGCAATATCAGGGATGCATCTCACCCTAACCATGGACTTTTTACTGTCCTCCCATCCAGTAGGCGCTACAGGAGCCTCTGCTCCCGCACCAGTAGGCACAGGAGGAGCTTCTTCCCTGAGGCTGTGACCCTGCTGAACCTCACATCACAGCGCTAAGCAATATTGCACCCATATTGTACTGTCTCAGTACTTTTATATTTGTGTGCTGTAGCACTTCCTTTTTATTTGCAGTTATTTTGTAAATAACACTGTTCTTTGCATTTCTGGTTAGATGCTAACTGCATTTCATTGGCTTTGTATCTGTACTCAGCACAATGACAATAAAGTTGAATCAAATCTAATCTAATCTAATCTTAAATCTGTGGATAGACCTCAAAAAAGCAGTGCATGCAAGACGGCCTAAGAATCTCACAGAACTAGAAGCCTTTTGCAAGGAAGAATGGGCGAAAATCCCCCAAACAAGAACTGAAAGACTCTTAGCTGGCTACGGAAAGCGTTTACAAGCTGTGATACTTGCCAAAGGGGGTGTTACTAAGTACTGACCATGCAGGGTGCCTAAATTTTTGCTTCGGGCCCTTTTCCTTTTTTGTTATTTTAAACCTGTGAAAGATGGAAATAAAAAAGTAATCTTGCTTAAAATAGTAAAAAAAATATGTCATCTTTAACTTTACGCCTTTTGGAAATCAGGTCATCTTTTACTTGCATAGCTATTCACAGTAACAGAAATTTTGACCAGGGGTGTGCAAACTTTTGCATGCCACTGTAGGAGGGATCGGTGTTTGGATGTTTTTGATTTGCTTTCTAGCAGATTCAGCACATTGTGGGCCGAATAGCCTGTCCAGTGCTGTAGTGTCTATGTCCTATGTTCTAAAACAAAGTTTATTAACTGATAACTTTACAATGCACTGCTTTGCACTATGGTGTGACATTTTGACTGCTATCAGATATGCTTCTTAGTTAAAGGATTGTAAATTTGATTAGCTACCGTGGTATATTCTATACCTTTAGCTGAAACATGAACATGATTCTTATCAAACTAGCACTTGTAGCTCTTTTGTCAGAGTCAGAATCAGGTTTACTATCACCGGCATGTGACATGAAATTTGTTAACTTAGCAGCAGCAGTTCAATGCAATACATAATCTAGCAGAGAGGAAACAATAATAAATAAAATAATAATAATAATAATAAATAAGCAAATCATTTACGGTATACGTATATTGAATAAATTTTTTAAAAATGTGCAAAAACAGAAATGCTGTATATTAAAAAAAAGTGAGGTAGTGTCTAAAGATTCAATACCCACTTCAGAATCGGATGGCAGAGAGGAAAATGCTGTTCCTGAATCGCTGAATGTGTGCCTTCAGGCTTCTGTATCTCCTACCTGATGGCAACAGTGAGAAAAGGACATGCCCTGTATGCTGGAGGTCCTCAATAATGGACGCTGCTTTTCTGAGACACTGCGCCCTGAAGATGTCCTGGGTACTTTGTAGGCTCGTAGCCAAGATAGAGCTGACTAGATTTACAACCTTCTGCAGCTTCTTTCAGTCCTGTGCAGTAGCCCCTCCATACCAGACAGTGATGCAACCTTTCAGAATGCTCTCCACAGTACAACTCGAGAAGTTTTTGAGTATATTTGTTGACATGTCAAATCTCTTCAAACTCCTAATAAAGTATAGCCGCTGTCTTGCCTTCTTTATAACTACATTGATATGTTGGGACCAGGTTAGATCCTCAGAGATCTTGACACCCAGGAACTTGAAACTGCTCACTCTCTCCACTTCTGATCCCTCTATGAGGATTGGTATGTGTTCCTTCGTCTTACCCTTCCTGAAATCCGCAATCAGCTCTTTCGTCTTCCTGACGTTGAGTGCCAGGTTGTAGCTGCGACACCATTCCACTAGTTGGCATATCTCTCTCCTGTATGCCCTCTCGTCAGCACCTGAGAGTCTACCAACAATGGTTGGATCATCAGCAAATTTATTGATGGACTTTGAACTATGCCTAGCCACACAGTCATGTGTATATAGAGAGTAGAGCAGTGGGCTAAGCACACACCCATATAACCATATAACAATTACAGCACAGAAACAGGCCATCTTGGCCCTTCTAGCCTGTGCCGAACTCTTACTCTCACCTAGTCCCACCGACCCGTACTCAGCCCATAACCCTCCATTCCTTTCCTGTCCATTATGCTGTCCAATTCAACTTTAAATGACAATATCGAACCTGCCTCAACCACTTCTGCTGGAAGTTCATTCCACACAGCTACCACTCTCTGGGTAAAGAAGTTCCCCCTCATGTTACCCCTAAACTTTTGCCCTTTAACTCTCAACTTATGTCCTCTTGTTTGAATCTTCCCCACTCGCAATGGAAAAAGTCTAACCACATGAACTCTATCAATCCCCCTCATAATTTTAAATACCTTTATCAAGTCCCCCCTCAACCTTCTACGCTCCAAAGAATAAAGACCCAACTTGTTCAACCTTTCTCTGTAACTTAGGTGATGAAACCCAGGTAACATTCTAGTAAATCTTCTCTGTACTCTCTCTATTTTGTTGACATCTTTCCTATATACACCCCTGAGATGCACCAATGTTGAGGAGGATATGTTATCACCAATCTACACAGATCGTGGTCTTCCAGTTAGGAAGTCAAGGATCCAGTTGTAGAGGGAGGTGCAGAGGCCCAGGTTCTGCAACTTCTCAATAAGGATTGTGGGAATGATGATATTAAATGCTGAGCTATAGTCGATGAACAGCATCCTGACATATGTGTTTGTGTTGTCCAGGTGGTCTAAAGCAGGGGTCCCCAACCTTTTGCGCACCGTGGACCGGTTTAATATTGACAATATTCTTACGGACCAGCCGACGGGCTGGCGGGGGGGTGTTCAAGTTCAACAGTGCGTGACAGGGAATGAGGAAAGGTGCAGCTGACTCATATCGTTTCATATTGCTAAATAATATTGTTTCCGCGTGGCCCAGTAGACTCTAAAGCTGTGTGGAGAGCCGTTAAGATTGTGTCTGCTGTTGACCTATTGTGGCAATAGGCAAATTGCAGTGGGTCCAGGTCCTTGTTCAGCCAAGAGTTCAGAGTTCAGTCTAGTCATAACCAACCTCTCAAAGAATTTCATTGCTGTAGATGTGAGTGCTACCAGGCGATAGTCATTAAGGCAGCCCACATTATTCTTCTTAGGCACTGGTATAATTGTTGCTTTTTTGAAGGAAGTGGGAACTTCCCCCGTAGCAGTGAGAGGTTGAAAATGTCCTTGAATACTCCCGCTAGTTGGGTGGCACAGGTTTTCAGAGCCTTATCAGGTACTCCATCAGGACCTTCCGCCTTGCATGGGTTCACTCTCTTTAAAGACAGCCTAACGTCGGCCTCTGAGACAGAGATCACAGGGTCATCAGATGCAGCAGGGATCTTCACACCTGTAGTTGTGTTCTTCCTTTAAAAGTGTGCATAGAAGGCGTTGAGTTCATCTGGTAGTGAAGCATCGCTGCCATTCATACTGGTGGGTTTCGCTTTGTAGGAAGTAATGTCTTGCAGACTCTGCCAGGGTTGACGTGCATCTGATGTTACCTCCAACCTCGTTTGAAATTGTCTCCACCCTTGAAATAGCTCTCTGCAAACCATATCTGGTTGTCTGATACAGGCCTGGATCACTAGACTTGAATGCCACAGATCTAGCCTTCAGTAGACGACGTACCTCCTGGTTCATCCACGGCTTTTGGTTTGGGAATGTACAGTAAGTACATTCTTTACAAACACTAATGGAATGTTATTGTCCCCGGAAAATAAAGCCAACGTACATGTACATTTTTTAGAAAATAGAACGTGGAACAGTACAGCTCAGGAACAGGCCCTTTGGCCCACAATGTTGTGTCGATCCAACTAAATTAGTAATCAAATAATCAACCTAACTAATTCCCTCTGCCTGCACAATAATGTCTGTATCCTTTCAGTGTCTTCACATTCATGTGCCTATCTAAGCGTCTCTTAAACGTTTCAAATGTATCTGCCTCCACCACCATCCCAGGCAATGCATTCCAGGCACTCACCACTCTCTGTGTAAAAAAACTTGCCCGTCACATCTCCTTTGAAATTACCCCCTCTCACCTTAAATACATGCCTTCTGATATTAGACATTTCAACCCCAGGAAAAATATACAGTCTGTCTACTCTTTCTATGCCTGTCATAATCTTATAAGGCCTCTATCACGCCACCCCTCAACCCCCGCTGCTCGGGAGAAAATGACCTCTCGTTATAGCACATGCTGTCTAATCCAGGCAGCGTCCCGATAAACCTCTTCTGGACCCTCTCCAAAGCCTCGACATCCTTCCTATAATGGGGCGATCAGAACTGAAAGCAATACTCCCGATGCAGCCCAAATAGAGTTTTACAAAGCTGCAACTTAACTTCCTGACTTTTGAGTTCAGTGCCTTGACTAATAAAGGCAAGCAAGTCAGATGCCTTCTTAACCTCCCTATCAACCTGTGTAGCCACTTCCAGAAAGTTTGTGAAACTGGACTCCAAGATCCCTCTGCTCATCAACACTCTTAATGGTCTTAAGGGTTATAATTCTTAACTCAGTAGATTGGAGCGAAAGACTCCAAGCTTACAAACACCCCGTTTCATTGCTGAGCTCAAGCACGGCAATCTCCAACAGATGTTAGGTGCAATCTGTTTCATTTGAAGCTAATAGGGTATTATTTTTGTCGTATAAAATAACACAAGTCTTCTCTTTGGGGCTGTGAAGGCTAGAGGGGGATTTGAAAGAGGATTTCAGAATAATGAGATGGTTTGAAACAGTGGAAGGATTGATAACATGAGGATATGGATGTAGTGAAGTATTGGAGAGGTGATCGGAATGGGAAGAACTTTTCCGGAGAGTATACATGGGTGTGAATGACATTTTCAAAAACTTGGCACAGACTCTGTTGGTTGAATAGGCTCCTTTCAGGGAGCTTAAAAGAAATTAAAATCACTGTCCGTAAGTTCAAGAAAAGGCATCTTGATTGATATTGAAAGTACAGACTCCTTGTCCCATGCTGACACACTTCATAACCTGCTTAATGAAATGGAATGAGTGTAAGAGAGATGTGTGGGACACTGTTTATCAACTGATTGGTATAATAACTCAGAGATCCATCTTCTAGCTGAAAGGCACCAAGATACTCTGAGACATGCTACAATTTGAAGATAGAAGTCTTTTCAAGACTGTAAACTCTTCAAGGTGACACTGTATGCTTCAGAAAATCTGTTATAAACCTTTCAGCACCCACTGAAACAATCAGTCCTGATCATTGGTGTAAGAAGAATCTGTATAATGCCTGTAGAAAGCCAAACTTCTTAACTGCACAGGACAGCATTTTAAAGAATTTTGTTAGGAATAAGGGCCCTTACTATTTTACTGAGTTAGCTGATGGTTACTAAGCAACATACACCCTTGTGTGGGATGATAGGGCTGTATTTTCGACTGACCAGTGAGTTCCTTTTGCTGCAGAGAAGTCATTTCTAAGGTGACTGACAAGACCCATGAAACTCCTTTGACCTTGTCCCTCTCCTGGCTTACCTATTCTTAAGGAATAAACATCATAGATCATTGACCTACACACCTTCAATCAACATTGAAAATAATTTCACTTAAAAATTTATTTCACTTAAAAAATACTGACACTGAAAAGCGCAATCAGATGCATTTAAATCGATTTCATCTAATCGCACAAGAAAGAAGTTAACTTTGAACATAAAACAGAAATAATATATATAAAAAGTGTGAGGTAGTTAAACTTCTATCCTCGGGTCTCTCTTCAGTCTCTGATGCAAATTTGTCCAACCTCTCCTTGTAGCTCATACCCAATCCTGGCAGTGTCCCTGTATACCTCTTCTGTACCCTCTCCAGAGGCTGTACATCCATCCGGTAGTGGGGAAGTCAGAACAGCACACTTGTCACGACCACAGATTCGGCAGTAAAGCAGATATGGCAGTTGCGCTCGGGAATATGCAACTGTCAGCTAATTATTATTTCCTTGTGATAGTATTTAACTCCATTCTTTTTGTTGTGGTGCTTGTCGAGGCTTGAGCCAAGCACAGCAACGTTTCGCTGCCTGCTTGCATTCGGCCTTGCCTTAGAAATTGGACTGTCGAGTCAACTGACTCTGAAGACCAGCCATATTCGTTTTATATTTCGTTATTGCTCTCAGCCACAGTGTTGGCTTCATTTTCCATTTGAGAGTTTTAGTTAACGGCCCTGTTTGGCCGAGCATTTATTGTTTTCTTTTCCCTCTAATTTTGTTCACATCTAATTCTGTGAACTATCGACCCGCTTCAATGTCTCTCGCTTCGCACTTGGGCCGTATCCAAATGTAGTGACAACACTACTCTAAGTGCAAACCAAAGTTATCTGTGACTTCCTGACCTTTATAGTCATTGCCTGACTGGTGAAGGAAAGTATGTCGTATGCCTTTTCAACCAGCCTTTCTGCTTGACTTGCCACTTTCAGGGAGCTATGGACTTGGATACCAAGATTCCTCTGTACCTCAACATCACTGCTGCTCCTGCTATCAACTGTGTACTTTCCTCCTACATTTCGCTTTTCAAAGTGTAGCCCTTCATTTCTAGATTAAATTTGTACTTAGCATTTTCTCTGCAGTCCTTTCTCCATGCAGTTGTCCTGGGAATGTAAGAAGGTAGAACCAAGGCGTAACTGACGGATTTTGGAGAACAGGTCCAAGGTGCCAGCAACAGTGTTAATCCATTGCAAGGGGAGCACCAACACCCTCGTGTGACAGGACACTGAGCTACAGGACACTGCATGGTTATGTACTTGAAAATGTTCTGTCCAGCACTCTTCCCCTGAGACTGGATTGGGTCTAGTCAGAGACAGAAATAGGTTAATTGGCTGAAGCCCACCAAGGTCCCCACAAACTAGTCCAATATGTCTGGACCCATATCCATTTAAACTTCTCCTATCCACACATCTATGCTAGTGTCTTTCAAATGATGTTATTGTACCTGCTTCAAACACTTCCTCGAGTAGTTTGTTCCTTACAGGATACTGACAACACTCTGGGTGATAAAGTTGCTCCTCAACTTTTTGTCCTTCTCACTTTAAACATGCAGTCTAGTTCTTGAATCCCCATCACTGGAATCCAAACTGTGTGCGTTCACTCTACCTATGCCCCTTGTGCTGTTATACATATCTATAAAATCACTTCCTACATTCCAAGGAGTAGGTTGCCAGCCTATGCAACCTCATCCTGTATCCCAGTCGCTCAAATCCCAGCAACATCCTTGTAAAACAAGGTGGTGCCGGCGACCAACATGACCAACACCAATATCATGCGGACAGCTCACAAAACCACTTCTACTTCTTTTAAATGCGCTTCTTCTTCCTGGACTGTGATCGACTGCAGCCCATATTTTTGGGCCAGCTGAGTTATCTGGCGCTTTTGCTGTTTCCTGGGGAATTCGGCGAGGCTGAGAACGGAGAGTGTGGAGACCCTTTCCTAATGGCGGAACGCAAATGCGTGGCCAGCTCCATTACTCTGCGCCAATTAAAGTGTTGAGCAAGATTGAAATGGACGGGGATGAGAGCGGAAGGCGAGCGGGTGTTCAGTGTAGTCTGCCTCTGTTTGATCGGTCCCCCTCTCGCTGCTGCCAGAGGAAGGTTCAGGTCCGATCACCACGGCCTCAGTGCGGTTCATGGCTGTGAAACTCGTTTTTAGGAGACTGTGTGGTTTTTTCTTCAATGTCCTCAGTGATGAATGCATTCCATGGTTAGGGACTCGGTTTTGGAGGATTCTACGGTTCACGTTCCACGCTGCTCTTTTTTGCGCAATTTGATTGAGGTGCTTCGACGCAGAACTGGCTTTGCGGCTGAGGCCTGCAGTCATTGACACTGCACTAAACTGAACTGACTTGCTGGCTGTCACTCTTGGACCATTTTGGGTTTTCTGCGGTTTGATGTTTAATATTTTCTGTGTTACTTGCTTCCTTTTTGCTGTTTGCACAATTTGTTATTTGTTTTGTGTTTGATGCTTTCCTTAAATGGGTTCTTTGCTTTGAGGCTACCTGCAGGAAGACGAATCGCAGGGTTCTGAACTATATACGCAGTTTGCTAATAAAAGTTCTTTGAACTTTGAAATCTCTCCTACATTCTTCCAAGAACTAGAGAGCATAAGTTTAAGGTGAGAGGGATGAGAAGCATCCTTCTTCCAGTAGGGTGACAAAACTGTCACAATATTACAAAGCAACACAAACAAAATGCTGGAGGAATTCAGCAGTATCTATGGAGGGGAGTAAACCAGTATTACAGATACAGCCTCACCAATGTCTTGTATAACTGCAGCATGATGTTCCATCTTACTGGCCTGTCTGATGAAGGTCAGCTTTTCAAAAGCCTCCTTCACCACCTTGTCTACCTGAGGTGCTACTTTCAAGGAACCATGTATTTGTACACATAGATGCCTGTGACAACACTACAACCCTGCCGTACACTGTAAAAGTCCTACCGTCATCCTAAAATGCAACACCTGTACTTTTGTGAGATAAACTCCATTTACTATTCTTCTACGCACACAAAATGCTGGAGGAACTCAGTAGGCCATGGAGCATCTATGAAAAAAGAGTAAACAGTCGACGTTTCGGGCCAAAACCCTTCGGTAGAACACCATTCTTCTGCCCACCTGCTCAGCTGATCCAGATCCAACTTCACCATCCATGACGCCATTTATCTTAGTGCCACCTGCAAACTTAATTAACCACACATTGCCCATTCTCATCCAACTTGTCATAACGTAGAAAAAGGTTGTTTTCGGATTGGGCCTCAGGAGGAATGCTGGGCAGTTTACAGACAGGAGGGAAACCCTTCAGGAGGCAGGGTTTCATGGGCAGCATTGGAAGTTGGAGAGTCAAGGAGCAACTGCGTGATTGTGGGAAGCACTGCTCCTCAGGGTGGTATGGTGGGGAGAACCCAAGGATTGGGATAATTTTGTTTGCATCTATGGGTCTCTCATTATGATGCTGTGGCGATACCACCATATCCTTCTGACTATGTCCAGTGATGGCCTTTTGCAGGTCAAATCAGTCCCAGTTTCCCTGCAGTGCAGGACAGGTAAAACCATCTTGTGAGTCTCTGACATCCAGTCTACACTGAGGCTGCAATGGTACCTCGTGGCCAAAGGCACCTGTTCCAATTTTCAACTAACACACAGAATGTTGGAGGAACATCGGCGGGTTAGGCAGCATCCATGGAGAGGAATAAAGAGTCGGCAATTTGGGCTGAGACTCGTCAAGTGGATTTCCAGCATCTGCAGAATCTCATGTGTTTCTAATCTTTTAATTGCCATGCTCAACCCTGACATATCTCAAGCTTGACTCAAAGACTTCAGTGAAGTGATAACTATCTGAAAAGCAGGCAAGGAAACATGCATGCAGACATTTACCACCCAGCACTGCAGTCAGAGACAATAGCCACAGATACCTGTGGCCGAAGTGCATTCCAATGACCATATTCCTTGCTGATTGATGGAATTTTTGCAGCTTAGGTGGATAAGGTGGGAATTAAAGGAAATGAGATGCTGGCCTTCATTAACAGGGTGCATGGATATTACCGATCACAAGGGCAAGGAAGATTCGCCAGGATGTTGCCTGGGACGGATTGTCTCAGTTATGATAGACGGGATCTGTTTCCCCTGGAGTGGAGGAGGTTGAACGGGAACCTGATAATGGCGTAAACATTTCCCTGTAGCAAAGGGCTAGCAAAGGTTTAAGGTACGGAGAAAGAGATTTAGAGGGGGTTAAGTCCAGATGAAGGTTCTTCACTCAAAACGTAGACTGTATATTTCCCTCCACTACTTTGTCCTGAGTTCCTCCAGTCGTTGGTTTATGGCTTCAGGTTCCAGCGTCTGCAATCTATTGAGCCACTGAGGATTTTAGTTGGTGGTTCAAGTTTGGACCGCACTACTTGAGTGGGTGTTGGAAGCCGAGAGTCTCACAACGTTGAAGAAGAATCTCGACAAGCACTGAATCCCCAAGGCAAAGGGAACTACGGACAAGTGCTGGTAAATGGGATTAGTGGAGATAGATACCTGATTGTTGGTTTGGACATGCTTGGCTAAAGGACCTGTTTCTGTGTTGGATGGCTCTATGGTTTTAAACCCACAAATAAATGGAGTTGTATGACAAATATTACTGATATTTGAACTTCAGAATTTCGCACAGCATACTGTTGAGACTTGAAGCCAAAAGCTGAATATATTTGAAATCCCCAGATCAGACCTTTTCAGTTTTTTTCACTTCATAGTAACCCCTGACTTTCAAACCTCGTTGTGCATGAAACCATATGCAGTGCCCACGGAACATCTCAGTCCATCTCAGACAGTAGCGAACAAACTGCCGGAGGAACTCGGGGGGGGGTCAGGCAGCATTAATGGAGGGAAACGGGCAGTCGATGCTCTGGGCTGAGACACTTCAAATAGAAAGATCATATGATACCACCATCAGCCACATCTACCTCTCCCCACCCTGCTCTTCTTTCCACAGCTGACTTCCTGGTCCCTCCCCACCATCCCTTTCTGACTTGTAGATTTAGCTAAAATACTCCTACCTCTGTGTAAGTATAGGCAGAAATGTTGATTTCATTTGGTGCAGGATGCTGAGTGAATGGGCAGATGATGTGATATGCTGAGTAATTGCATATTTAACAAGGCTGAATAGTACAGTATTTAGCCTTTCATTGACTTGAGATGTTTCATCCCAGAGAGTGCCAATCAGAGAATTAGAAGCATCGGTTAAAACTAAGGACCAATGAGTTGTCTTTACTGGTGTTGTTACTCAACAATACTTTGGGCTGCACTCCGCACTTCTGATGGCACTCATTTCCAACGGTAACAGCTATGCTCAGTTACAACAAAACCATTAAACTTTTCAATTAAACTTAAGAATGCACATGTTATTGTTGGAATTTTGTATTATTTGCCTGTGGGAATATTATTCTCATTAAAAGTGATTATATGCTGTAGTAGAGCCTATATTGGAAAATAAGGTCAGATTTGCACTTTTAAAATGTTCCTGTTCCAATACAGTAGTGTTGACTCGTGGGTGTATTTCAGTAGCTTTGTTTAAGGTGCTAAATGCTCGCATAACTCAGTAAGGTGGGCAGGAAGCACATGTCTTTGATCCTGAACTACAGCATCGGTCCCGAGGGTAAAACATCAGCATTCAGGTCCGTGAGTTTAGCCGCAGGAATGCAGAGATGACCTCTGTTTCTTGGAGGATACAATGACGGGGTCATATTCAAGAGGACAAGTAATCATGGAAATGCTGATGGATTGTCCTGTTTACCGTTGGCAAAGGAAATACCTGAAAAATTTGTAAAAGAGGACTATCCTCTTGACGTATTCTCCCTTGTGCGAATTGGAAGTCTCCCTATTATGTCAGAGACAATCCAAACAGAAACCAGAGAAGATCCCGCACTGTTTCAGGTCTACATACACAGAAAACAGCTGGAATGTGCAGCAGAAATTCCAGTTCCCCATTTTTACCAGTGCCGGGATGAACTTGTGCTTGATGGGTTCGCCTTATGTAAGGATTGAGAGTTGTTTACCATCCAAACTGAAAGCTAAAATGTTGGAAGAGCTACATGCCAATCATCTAGGCATGGTCAAAATGAAAGCTTTGTTCCGAAGCTTTGTCTGGTGGTCTGAGGTGGATCGGCAGATCGAGGAGCTTGCCAATCCGCTGTTCGGAATGCTAAAACATCGAGAAGAAAGTTGTCCAGAGCTAGCAGAATCAATTCCTGCAATCCCAGAGTCAACTCCTAAAACTACAGAGGAGGCCATAGAACCTGAGATTGTTTTCACAGCCACAAGTCTTAACTGCCAAGCAGAGTGACCCCCTTGTCAGGAAAGATGTTATCCCACAAAAGCAAGAAATCCTCCACGTCAATTAAGTCATTGCACCTGAATGGGTTCATTTAAAATTTACTATGCTGTGGTTGCCTATATAGTAGTTGTATTATATAGTATTTTTTATATATATACATACACACACATACACACACAACTATACAATACATTTTATATATATATAATGTACATAAGTTGAGATGCATTCTATATTGAGTTGGAATTTATAGTTAAGCAGGAGCAATGTTGAGTATTTAATATTTGAGTAATGTTGAGCATTCTTTGTTGTTTTACATAATCCAATACGGGTTATATGTATGAACTACGTGAATGGCATACATCATTATGCCACCACGTCATAACTGCACGCCTCAGCAGAAGTGAAAACAAAGCTTACACTGATCTCTCGGGCTCCCTCGTTTTTTTCTCGGTTAGTTTTATGTTTTGGTGTAACAAAACACAGCAATAATGAAGCAGGTAAAATTTTAAATCAACATTCGAACAGCTATTTCCTTTTGCAGCTTGGTAATAATGAGGTTGCAGGTCAAAGAGTACAGTGTCTTGTTTCCATACTCTGTCATTCCTGCACTCTGATAATTGAGCTGGATTAAAGTGTGAGCGATGATTAGGGCACTGAGAACAGATGCTAAAAGCCTTGTACTTCATCGCGATAGATTTATTGAGGCGGTAGCTGTGTTAGGCTAATATGGGTTGCAACATCAAGCGCAGTAGACTTACTGATTGTTCCTGGCCTCGGCATGAGAATAATGATGTGTTGATGTTTCCCCGAGCAAACTAAGGCTCGTTCTAGATTTGATTTTCGTTTATTCAATTTGTGCATCTGGATGTGTTGTCAGACTGATGAATCCAGCACCTTTTCTGACTTCCTCCATGGTCAGTAACTGGACTTCAGGATCTGCAGATGCTTCAGAAAATAATCTTGAACTTCCTGCACAGCTGAATGATTGACAATTGTTTGGATATACAGTTGGCCCACGTGATCCACTGTGAGAACCGTACACAATCTGATCTCTCCCCAGGTCAGGAAAGTCTGTTTACTGTAGGAAACCATATATCAGTCCACATACACTTACTATAATCTTCATTCCTTTGAATAATCACCCTAACTCCACAGATAATGAAGCTAATAGAATATATGCTGTATGCAGACATTAATAAACAATGTGAAACATTTTATTGTAAATACCAGCTTGAAAAGTCATTTAAAAACGCATGGGGAGAATATACCTCAAATCACATTAAGTCAGGTTATTTGTAACCAAGAGACTTTCTGTGTATGTAACTCCAAAACCAAGTATTTTCTGTTGTACCATGATTTGTCCTCTGGTACTTTCATCAGAATTTGTTCTCTTGAATCGCACTACTCTGGAAGAACCCATTGCACGATCTGACCCGTATGACTTTGAAAAGAAGTAACTCCTTGACATCTCCTTTAGTCCTGATGCAGGCACTCCACCCAGAGAATAATGGTTTGAAAGGTTTTAATAATCTCCTCAAATTATTTAGCCCCATAATGCAGGATTTCACCTGCCCAAACCTGTGCTGACTCCCTGAGGTCAGTCTCTGCTTTTCCAAGAGATTAGCATTTCCTGGCTTATTCTCACTGTTCACTACCTTTCTTGAATGTGGATCAACATTATCCACTCTCCAGTCTTCTGGAACCTCACTCCTGTTTAAATGTGAGGCAAAAATATTCATCAGATCCCCAGAAATCTCTGCCTTTGCTTTCCATAGTGCCCTGGGACAGACTTCATCAGATGGGCAGGTAGCTGGTCTTTCCTTTTCCTTCGCAGATGCTGCTCAACCTGTTCCTCTAGCAATGTATTTTTTGCTCCAGATTCACGTGCAGCTTTTTGCAAATAAGACAGCGTGAAGCGATTTATGTTTAAGAAAAACCATAAAAACTCATCTGTTGAACTCCAGACATAGAACACAAAGCACGGTAAAAATACTTATCATAATTACATCATCATGTCAGACCAGCCTCTTAAAGTGAACCCCAACTCGATGGCGGTGGCTGTGAATTACATACATTTCCATCCATTCCATTACTCTACACTGCACCCCCCCCCGCCCCACCCCCAGAATTCATTAAAACTGGCATTGTGAGACTGTCAGGAGCTCAGACGAGCCGCCCAGCTTGGGTCCTATGTTCCGAGGGTGGAGGAATAGCAGAGGCTAGCTTGTCCAGAGGTGCGTTGACATGCTCATGGTCATGTTGTGATGGCTGGGGCATGGTAGCAAAATCTTCCAGATCTTGGTGAGGCAGTTTAATTCGATCTACCAAAGTATGTTCAGGTTTACCCCTCTTATGTATGATAAAAGCTTTATCTCTCCATTCCAAAACGTGAAATAAGCCATCGTTAGAGGGCCTATGGGACTATTGGTGTGCATCATGGTGGACTAAAACAAATGAGGTGGAATGTAGGCCAACAGGAACCCACAGTGCAATGATGGAGGAAGGAATAAGTGAAAAGGAATTGAATTTACTGACGAGGGTGGAACGTTGCTGAGAGGCTGACCAGGAGGTCATGGCGTCAGGAATAAAATCACCTGGTACTTGTTATGGCTACCCATATACCAATTCAGCTGTGGACAACTGTAGGTCCTCTTTTGGAGCTGTTCTGAGTCCCAGCAGGATATGAATTGTGGACTGTGGTCAGAGGAAATATCAGATGGGGTGCCAGGTGCTGATGAATGCTCGAGACACATCAACGGCCATCATTGATGCTAGAGGGATGACCTCTGGCCACCTGGTGGTATGGTCCACCATGGTAAGGAAGGAAATGCATGAAACTGCAGGAGAGGGGAAGGGAACCAACAAGGTCCACAATGACATGGTCAAACTGTTACCCAGGGACCTCAAAGGGTGCCAATGATGCCTGGACATGATGGGCAATGTTTGCCCGCCCGCAGTCCAATTACACACATCCTTTCTAAGGCCGTGCCACACAAACTTTAGTGCAACCAGTTACTGTGAGGCCTTTCATCCCAGATGCAAAAGGCCCATGTATGGAGTTAAACACAGTCCACCTCCAGTTTGCAGGCACTATGAGGTGAGAGCGACCGTTTGATAAATCGCACAGGAGAGAAACCTCAGCTTCCCCGAACTTAATAGCAGCCAACCACAGGCCTGTGACAGCTGTTTGGTAAGCCTGGACTTCTGGGTTAGTAGCTTGATCAGGTACCATGGCTCGGCCGGCATAGTCAACCCATAGGTGTCTGGCCTCAATGGTTGGTCGTGAGAGGCAATCAGCCACATCACTATTTTTCCCCTTGATATGTTTTATATCGGTTGTGAACTTGGATATGTAGGTCAGGTGGTGTTGCTGCTGTGCAGACCAAGGGTCAGACACTTTGGGCATCGCGTGCACGAGGGATTTGTGGCCAATGAATGCAGTGAAACGACGATCCTCTAGAAGAAAATGAAGATGGCAGACAGCCAGATAGAGACTGAGAAGCTCACGGTAAATGTGCTGTACTTTCTTTCCGGGGGACAGAGCTGCTGGCTGAAGAAGGCGAGCGGCAACCACACTCTTCCAACCAACTGTTTGTACTCAGCACCCACAGCATTGTCTGAAGCATCAGTAGTAGTGGCTATGGGTGCGCCAGGAGAGTCTTGTTGGAAAGAGCTTGTTTGGTATAATCAAATGTACTGGTCACGTCTGCTGACCAGTCAAGCACGTGACGGTAGCGACCACCGTCGACTTAGGGACCATATGGAGGGGTGAAGCCCAGGGGCTATTCAACTGCTGTACAATGCCAAGTCTTTCCATGTTGGCAAACTCAACTTTCACGGTTCCAGTCTATGCGCACAGGTGTAGAAATGTGGTTCTTGACACTACGTTTTGTGACCGTAGTGTAGAATGTGGGCTTGGTGAGGTTTGGGAATTCACCCTGCAGTCGAGTAAGTTTACATGCGGTGGTGCATGGCCTTGACAGAGTCATTGTGGGGAACTGACTGGGGGAGCAGGGTTAACGACCCAAAGCCCTTGACGTCCACAAGCTGGTAGTTCGTAAGATCGACCAACAGTCCTTTGGCACACAGGAAATATGCACCGAGCAGAGGTCTAGCCACTTTAGCCAGGACAAATTCCCATGTGTAATGTTGCCCAGTGAAGCAGAGCGTCACTGGTCATGTCCCGTAAGTCTGGACCCTGCTGCCAGCGAGGTTTCCTCTGCCAACTGGCGATGCTGGCGGCACACTCACTTAAGCAACCATGTCGCACAGGAAAGGGTGTCTGTAATGAACAGTAGACATCCCTGGCACCTGGAACCTATGATGTTCACAGACCTCTGATGTTCTGATGCAATGGCACTGTTGAAACTGCAAGGTAGTCGGCACTTCTTCGCATTCATACTGAAGTATGGTATGAACACATGTCCAGCACTGTCTGTTTCACAGCCATGAGCGTTCTTATGTTGGGGCCTTGCTGACCAAGCTTACTGAGGTAGAGAAAAGAGGAGGAATGAGGTGCCTCTGCCCGGATGAGTGTAGACTATCAGCCATTTTAGCAAGCTCCCTGTAGTCCATCATGGGTGCATTAGCGAGGGTTGTGTGAACTTGATCAGGCATTTGCTGCATGAAGAGTTCTTTAAAAATAAAACAAGGATGGTCATTTCCAAGGAGAGACAGCATGTGGTCCATTAGCTCTGACAGCTCAGCATCGCCAAGATTGGGCAAGGAGAGCAACTGTTTGGCACACTCAGACTCCGATAGTCCAAACGCTTGTAAAAGGTGAGTTTTCAGCGATCAGTGTTTATCATATTCAGGCGGCTGTTCTCCTCAACTCACCACTTCCACAGCTGTGGAGTTACTGAGCGATGCTACCACCTGGAAATATTTGGTGGTTGGCGGAGGTTTCTCGCAGAGCAGATTGCGCCTTGGCTTGTACAAACAAGCGATGGCATTTTGCTCCCAAAACTCTGGAAGTTTCAAAGCGACTGCTTTGGCCGACGTGTTCAATAACCCTGGAATTGTCCTGTACCATCGGGGTCACCAATGTAGGTTGTCGCAAATAAAACTGTGTGAAGCATTTTATGTTTAAGAGAAACCATAACAGCTCTTTTATTGAACTCCAACAACTGAACACAAAGCATGGTAAAAATACTTCACATATTTATGTCGTCATGTCAGACAAGCCTCTTAAAGTGAACCCCAGCGATGTTGGTGGCTGTGAATTGTGCACGTTTCCAGCAATTACATTACCCTAGACCAGCATCTGAAGTCTCATAAAACACAAAGTCATCACAGCACAGGAGAAGCCCTGCAGCCCACAATGTTTTGTCAAATCAGTAACCAAATGCCTACAAAGCTAATCTCTTTGACTACACAATATCAATATCCTTCCATTTCCTGCATATACATATGCCTCTCTCAGAGCCTCTCGAACTCTCCTAATGTATTTGTCTTCATTCACACCCCAGGCACCCAAAAAAAAAATTTGCCGTGCTCATTTCCTTATGAAAGCTTTGGAGATATTGAGGGGTATTGTGGTTCACAAATCCCCAGGGTAGTTATTTATCTATTTGGAGATACAATGTGGAATAGGCCCTTCTGGTTCAACGAACTGCACCATCCAGCAACACAACTATCTGATGAAGTCCATCACAAGATCACAAGGCACTATAGAAAACAAAGAGACAGAGAGAGAGAGAGAGAGGGAGAGAGAGAGAGAGAGAGAGAGAGAGAGAGAGAGAGAGAGAGAGAGAGAGGGGAGAGAGAGAGAGGGTTAGAAAGCTAGAGAGAGAGAGTTAGAGAGAGAGAGAGAGAGATAAAGAGATGGAGAGAAGGGGTGGAGAGATAGAGATAAAGAGAGAGATAGAGAGTGAGAGAAAGAGATAGAGAGAAATAGAGGTAGAGACAGAGAGAGAAAGAGAGATAGAGAAAGAGAGAGATTTGTAGGGATTTGGTGATTTTTGTTACAGTTTTGCTTAAACATAAAACACTTCACACAGTTTTACTTGTGAGAACCTACACGTGAATCTGGAGCAAAAAATACATTGCTAGAGGAACAGGTTGAGCAGCATCTGCAAAGGAAAAGGAAAGACCAGCTACCTGCCCATCTGATGAAGTCTATCCCAGGGCACTATGGAAAGCAAAGGCAGATCTCTGGGGGTTCTGACAAAGATTTTTGCCGCACATTTAAACAAGAATGAAGAACCCCAAGACTGGTGAGTGGATAATGTTGATCCACATTGAAGAAGAGCAGTGGGAATAAGCCAGGAAATTACAGTCACTTGGAAAGGCAGGGACTGATCTGAGAGAGTTAGCGTGGTTTTGTGCAGGTGAAATCTTGCATCATACACCTGAATAGTTTGAGCAGCCTGTTAATAAAATTGATGGCAACGTAGTAAATATAGTATAATTGACTTTAGCAAGAGTTTTACTACGATCCCATACTGGAAGCTGATTGTGAGGGTTAGGGCATATGAGATCCAATCTGTTTTGGTAAATGTATCTGTGTGGTGGATGGATGATTTTCTGACTGGAAATCTGTAAAAAGTGGTGTACAGCAGTGATTGCTACTGTGACCTCTGTCATTTGCCATATATATAAATGCCTTGGATGAGAGTATCTGTGGCCTAATACGTAAGTTTGCTGTTGACATAAAAAATTGTGGAGTGGTAGATCAAGGAAAAGGTTGCAAAAGGATACAGACAGACATAAATCAAATTGAAAGGTGAGTAAAGAGATGGCAGATAGAACTTAATCTGGATAAGTGGAAGATATTGCATTTTGGGATGTCTTCTACTGGCATGACATGCACAGTAAATGGCAGGGACCTTGGAAGCATTGATATACAGGGGAATTTTAATGTACAAGTCTATTCCTACTGCCTGTTATGCTGCTGGCATTTAGACTAGCAATGAAGATCCTCCATCTCTAGCAGTGTTCAGTGCTTTCTTCATTGTGTCAGTAGGTCAGTTTTCATTACTCTAAGTCTTCATTGCTGTTTCTGTACCAGTTTTGTTTTACCATCCAGGGTTGTTAGCCCTGAGATGAACCCCCGAACCTGGAGGTCTGGTGGACCACTCTTAGTCTGGCCTCTACCCTTTGGCATGAGTGACCCTACCAAGAACCAAAGCATAAAGCCCTAACTCCAGCTAACATAGCTGTCTGGGTCGCTGAGGCACACAAGTCTCCAAACCCTATGCTGTGGTCCTTTTGGAGGGTACAAGTCTATTGCTCCCTGAAAATTGTGACACAGCTGGAATGGATGGTGAAGAAGGCAGTTAGCTTGCTTGTCTTCATTGGTGGGGCACTGAGTATAAGAGTTGAGACATCATCTCCAGACTCCGAGAGCTGGGTCTCAACACCTCCTTTTGCAACTGGATCCTCGATCTCCTGACCAACAGACCACAATCAGTAAGGAAAGGCAGCAACACCTCTGCCCAATACTGATTCCCATAGGGCTGTGTTCTCAGTCTTATACTCTTCTTCATGGCTTGTGGCCAGATTGTGTTCTAATTTTGCAGATGACACCAACATAGTGGGCTGTATCTCAAATAATGATGAGCCATGGTAAGGAAAGGAGATAGAGAGCTTAGTGACATGATGTCACCCAGATAACAACCTTCCTCTCAATGTCAACAAAACAAAAGATCTGGTCATTTACTACAGGAAGGAGAACGGTGCACACATTCCTGTTTATGTCAACGATAGTGAAGTCAGGAGGGTTGAAAGCTTCATGTTTGCAAGAGTGAAATCTCAAATAGCCTGTCCTGGCCCAACCATATAGATGCCACTGCATTTAAATTTGGCATATCACCTTTGACATTCACCAATTTTTATCAATGCATTCATAGAATGCATCCTATCCAGATGAATTTCAGCATTGTATGGGAACTGCTTTGTCCATGACCACAAGAAACTGCGGAGCAACATAGACACAGTTCAACACATTACTGAAACTAACTTTCCCTCCATGTACTCTGTCTACTCCTTTTGTTGCCTTAGTGAAGCAGCGGACAATTTCAAAGAACCCACCTACCCCGGATATTTTCTCTTCTCTCCCTTACCATTGGGCATAAGGTACAAAAGACTAAAAGCACGTATCACGAAGCTCAAGGGCAGCTTTTGTCCCACTATTATAAGACAATTGATGGTCCCCTAGTATAATATGATGGATTCTTGACCTCACCGTCTACCTTGTTGACCTTGTTGGCAGCCTGCTTGTTTAATCGCTGGGGGAGCTCTCTGCTGTCTCTGCTGCTGGAGACAGGAGACTGCCTTTTTATCGCTGGTGAGATCGCTCTGCTTCGGAGACGGAGAATGTTGCCCAGGTTTTCTGCGTTTTGGATGTGGACTTGGACTGTGGACTCTTTTTCAGTAATATAGTTTTTTGTAATCCTGTGTTTTCCACCCTTTCTTTCTCATTTGTTTGTGTGCGGGGGAGGGGGATTTGGCTGTTCCGTATTTGTTCATTTTTTTGTGTAGGGAAGAGGGATTTGGGAGTTGATCAAGCTGACGTTCTTTTCTTTCTTAGTTTCATGGCTATCTGGAAAAGAAAATTTTCAGAGTTGTATACTTTGATGATGAATGAACTTTTGAACCTTTGAACCTTTGTTACGATCTTTCACTTTTTTATCTAACTTGCACCGCTCTTTCTCTGTAAATGGGACACAGGTGATGCCAACAGCTCAATAATCTGATTATAAACACTGGCTCTGTTACAGGAGTTAAACTGGATACACTGGACGCTGTTGTAGAACAAAAGGCCCCACGAAAAATCCTGGCAACTTTAGACGTTTTTCACCCTCTGCATGCCACCTTGGCCGAACAGAGGAGCACTATTAGTAATAGACTAAGACAACTGTGCAGCTCTGGGGAGTGTTAGATGAGGTCATTCTTACCCTCGGCCATTAGGCTCTATAATGAATCAACCTATAGCAGGGAAAGTGATGACCTCTTCCTGTTAGACTGTTTGTGGTAACTTATTTTTTATTCTTTCTACTTCATTTCTAATAGTTGTGTCTGTGCACTTGTAATGCTCCTGTGACACTGTAATTTCCTTTGGACTCAATCAAGTACCTGTCCATCTAGCTACCTATGTTCTGCATTCTATGATTGTGTTGC